>NC_089597.1:48945518-49607780 GCF_019320115.1 Miscanthus floridulus
ATATACCAAAACATACAAAGTATGCTTGCCTTTGTTGTAGTAGAACAATGAAGTGTCAGCTTTGGAGGGTATAAAGTCGAGTGCCTCAAGTTTCTCACACAGTCATGCATACCAAGCACAAGGTGTCTGCTTAAGGCCATAGAGTGCCTTACCTAATTTGCACACAAAATTTGGTCAGGATATCTTCATATCTAGGTGATTGCCTCATGTAGACCTCCTCTTCCAACACACCATGAAGAAAGGCATTCTAGACGTCAAGTTGCCTCAAAGACCAGCCCCTACACACAGCAATGGAGAGAATAAGGTGAATGGTAGCCGCCTTGACAAGTAGACTAAACGTGTCCTCATAGTCAATTCCATATCATTGTTTGTAGCCTTTAGCGACCAGTCGAGCCTTGTACCAATCAATTGAGCCATCAGCTTTCCTCATAATTTTCTACACCCATTTACAACCTATAATATTCTTCCCTTTCGAGCAGGAACAAGGTGCCAAGTCTTGTTTTGTAACAATGCCCGATGCTCACTATTCATGGCGGCAGTCCACCTTTCATCACAAAGTGCCTCCTTAACAGATAGTGGCTCGAGCAGATGAGCACTGCATACCACATCGACAGTGCGTCAGTGTACACTTTAGGTTTTTGAATCCACACTGCAACCGAGTTACCGAACGGGTGAGTGCTGGAGACATAGTAGCCACAGGAGATGGCGCGGATCCAGGTGTAGAAGACCGTAGAGATAGCGGTAGATCCGCCTGTACCGCTGCAGCGCCCACAGCACCCTGTCGCCCCGCGGTGGGATCAATTTGTGCCGGTAGCCCGCTCTATGCATTGAGGATGATGTCGGACCGGGCATAGAAGATCTAGGGACGCAGCCTCCGGTGATGGTGAATCAGTCCCCGATCCTGAAGCGGATTCCTACGCCAAAGAATGTCGGGCGCCAGGTGGATCAGCCTCATGCTCCGTGCCCATCGTAGTTCCTCCAGCTGGACACATGAAATAACACCCGTTTTGCACCAAATTTTCACCAGATTCAATCTATGTTGTTCCTGCATCCAAGCGATGACTTCTAGAATGGGAAACACGGTTAGTAGGCAAGGAATTAGTAACACACTGATCCTGCAATTTTGCGTCCCCAAAGGTAGCATTAGGGTTGAGGAGTATACTAGAAGAGCAAGTTTAGCACGGAGGCGCGCGCCAGCGTTTGGATGGAGTAGAGAAAATGGAAATACACGCTCATCGAAGACAACATCATGTGAAATGTATAGACACGCCCTTCTGATGGATCAAGGCATTTGAATCCTTTGTGAACATTGCTATACCCTAAGAACACACACCTTTTGGATCGGAATTCAAGCTTCCTAGTGTTATAGGGACGCAGATTCGGCCAGCAAGCACAACCAAAAGTATGTAGAAAGGAGTAATCAGGTTGCTTGCCTGTCATTTTTAACAACCGGAGATGGAAGACGATTAATAAGGAACATAGCCGTAATGAACGCTTCATCCCAAAACTTAAGCGGCATTGAGGCGTGTGGGCAAGAAGGCAAAGACCTATCTCCACTATATGACGATGTTTGCGCTCTGCTGAGCCATTTTGTTGATGGGCGTGTGGGCAAGAAACATGATGCGCAATGCCAATGCGTTGGAAGAAAGAGTCAGAGACTGATACTCTCCCCCCAATCTATTTGGATGGTGCGGATTTTATGATCGAATTGGCGTTCAACAAGTTGTTGAAAATCACGAAAGCACTGAAAAACTTCAGATTTATGGCGCAAAAGATAGACCTATGTAAATTTACTATAATCATTGATAAAACTCACATAATAATTGTTTTGTCCAACAGAAGTTGGAGCAGGACCCAAACATCAAAAAAACTAAGATCCATAGCACTAGTCGACACACTAGGGGATCTAGGATAGGGCAACTGATGGCTCTTGCGTTTGTTGACACGCATCACAAATCATGTCTTTATTGGAATCTTTAACAAATGGAAAAATGGAAGCCTATGGCGATTAAGGACCTGCTGGACTACGTGAGTGGAAGCATGGCCTAATCTGGAGTGCCACGGGGACACAGACGGCTTGGTGACGACGCCAAGCACGTTTATTCTGGACCGACTTGACCGAGTTCAGGGGATAGAGCCCTCCTTCACATCTGCCTTGCAGGAGAGTCCTCTTCGTCCCCTGTTCCTTAATAAAAAAATGATTGGGATGAAAATCTAGGAAAGCATTGTTATCACGTGCAAGTTAGTTAATAGAAATCAAGCTTTTGACGGCCTTTGGAACATGGAGGATATTTTCAAGATGAATCTTGCTATCATGGGTACGCAAAAATGTAGAACCAATGTGACTAATGTCCATTACCTGTTCCACTGTGCCATGTGCACATGATCATGTGTCCTGCCATACTTGTCACTGACGATCAGCTTCTCAGTTCACCTGTGACATGATACTGTGCACTAGAATCAATGTACCAGTTGGTGTCCACACCATAACGACATCGTGGCAGATACACGCTCTTCACACGACAGGTGAAGGAGGCATCAAACCTCTTGAAGCACTTGAGACGTTGTAATCCTTCTTACCGTAGAGTTGGCACACGAAGCCATGAGCGTCCGCAACACTGCCAACACCCGACCGCCCTTCATGCCTACGCCCGAAGCTGGCATCCACCACCGCCACGGCCGCGGAGCGGTTGCACACTATTGTTGCCGCCTCCTCCTCGACCACCATTGGCAGCCATGTTGGCGTATGAGTGGGAGCTTCCTCCATGAAGCTCCATCCTTTGCTCAAAGGAGATGAGCTGGGTGTAAAGATCCTAGACGGAGATCGGTTCAACCCGGGCAGCCACAGCAGAGACCACCGGGTTGAAGTCAAGATCCAGACCCATCAGGATGTAGGAGACAAGCTCCTCATCTTCAAGGTTGGAGCATGCAGACGCCATTTCGTCTGCCAGGGACTTCATCTTCGCAAAGTACTCCGAGATGGTGGACGTCCCCCTTTGACACCGTGGCAAGTGCCATCCGTGTACTGATGACGCAGGTGCGGTATTGGGAGGCAACATGGCCTTCGATCACCGCCCAAGCCTATGTTGCGGTCTCGGCAGTGGAGACCTATCCAAGGATTTCTCGCGATAGATTGGAGAGAAGGTAGTTCAGGACCTGTTGGTCCTTCGCCACCTAGCCGTCACACTTCGGGTTCAGAGTCGGTGCTGCGCCCTTGGCGTCGCCGTCGCCCTTGACCGGTGGAAGGAATTCCGCCGGCATCTTCGGCGAAGGCTTGATGAACTTCGCCAGTTGAGCCCCCTTGATCGCCGAGACCACCTGCGCCTTCCACATCTGATGGTTGGCGCGAGTCAGCTTTTCGTTGGGAGGACAGAAGCTGAGAGACGGAGGAGCAGATTAAGCGGAGGAGGCCATGGCGGAGCTCTTCGACTAACCTAGCTATAGCTCTGATTACTATGTAAACGTAGATGGAACGAGATACCCCTTAGGGTACTCGGCTGCGTGTTAATGTAGGTGGGAACAGCCCCCACGGTGGCTTGTACATGAGGTTAGGATTACAGCAAGACAGACTCAATCTAGATCAACAAACTACCTTGTACAACAATCTAGAGACTATACATTGAACCTAGACACATGTCTATTAGCCGAGCTAACCATATCATCTAACAGACTTGTTCCTCTGCAACTTGGGTGGAACTGGAAATATGAAATAGCTGTAGCATGGAGCACTGGGCATCCGCAGGTAACAATCCCGGCAGCACAGCGTGACAAGAGCCCTGCGGAATGGAGAACCATTTGTTTTGCCAGTCAACTTTCATTGGGGAGAAGGCCTCCAACCAGTTCATACCGACGATCATGTTGTAGGATGCTGAAGGAAGCACGTGCAGACTAGTGTGGAACCTGAATCCTTGAACTGTCCACTCGACTGCCGGCAGAATTGGGGAGCACGAATGGTGTTGCCGTCTGCTACCTGAACCTTGACAGGCTGCTGCACTTGCTGGACGCTAGGAAGAAGCTTGGCGACCGAAGAACTCAAGAATGAGTGACTATTGCCAGAGTGCACTAGAATATTGACCGACTGTCCAGACAAGGATCCCAACAACTGCAATGTGCGAAGAGCGGGAGATCCAGAAAGTGCTGCTGACGATAGAACCATGAACAATTGAGCAGTGTTCTCAACATCCATAGAGACAGGTTCTTCAGATTCAGTAAAGGAGACTTGGCAAAGTTCCCAGATCTCTTGCAACGCGTGTAACTGCGGGACTGGAGAGCACCTGTGTCCAGGAACTCACTTATCTGCACAACAGACACAAAGACCGCGTGCCTTGCGGTAGGACCTAAGCATGGACAGCTTGTCATCGAGATTGCCCGGCTTGGGTGGGGGCTTCCGGTCATTGGCCAGACGCTTGTCATCGGTGGAGCCCCGCTGAGACGGTCATGGTGGGGAAGGGGGCAGGGGGCAGGGGGCAGGGGGCAGGGGCATATCACCACGGATGGACGCCGTCTTGGAGAACACAAAATTATTTGAGTTCTTGAATTCCTTGCGACGTCCTTGATCGGCAGCTTCCTCTTGCAACAAAGCGAGGGTGCAGGCAGTATCCAAATCGGCAGTGCAAGCAACAAGTATAACAGGGCGAATATCATCGCATAGGCCATCGATAAAACTATTTTACTCTTTCTTTCTCATCTGGTTTTCTCCTCTCAAATGCTCAAGGCGTGCGTGAAATCAACCGACGATTTGTTTGTCTCCAGCTAGCTATCCCCCCCCCGCCCCCCCCACCCACCCCTAGATCTAACAGCTGGTGAAGCACCAGTCGGAGGAGGGAGGATGAGCTGCCACCCGGCCAAGGAGAATTTTTTTTTATTTTTTACTCTTTTTTAAACTAATTTTAAATCTTGTATTGTTTTATTTTTTTTCCAAAACTAACACTTTTGGCAGCGTCTATTGCCATGGCGCGGCGAAACACCTGTGCCGCGTCATACATGGTGGCGCGGCGAGATGGATGATGTGGTGACGACAGGGGTGCTGACCGGTGACGTGGCAGCTGCCGCGCCATAGCCCACGACGCGACACTGACGCGCTAAGGCCCACGGCGCGGCAGGACCTGGTCACAGACAGAAGCCGACCAGCCTCAATTGTAATTGAACAGGAGCTGTTGTCGGTGTTGTAAACAACTACAGTGCTGCCGCGACACATTGAAACGAATATGAAACAAATAAATGAAGTTCGTGCGCAAGTTGACAAGTTGCCACATAACATTTTCATTGGTTCATGAGTCTACAAGTTTTCGACGACAATATTCGTTCGACATAACCAACTAAGTCCCAGGAGTGTAAGGATCCCTTGGACGCCTCTGTCTCTTCAGAGTTGTAGGTAACACATTGGGAGTGTTGCCAACGTCGGTGTGGTCGCGTTGTCGGTGGATACGGCTCGTACCCTACAAGTATATGATATGCACGATTACTTATAATCTTTATGATCGTTAGTTCATGGAGCCTATGTATTTAAAGACACCATCTTTGTTACTACCTATAACGCTCCTTGGGTACCAAGCGGGACACCACCTAGCTGAGATATGCCGATCTCGTCCTGCTGCCAAGGGTCCCACTGGTGGTGCTGTATGTGGAAGCCTGGGGGTCGTCGTCGTCCTCGTCATCCTCGTTTGCAGGTCCTTCCCAGAGCTATAATGTGGTGGTGTACGCACAGCGAAAGCGGCACCTGTCACCAGCTGAGAAGAGCCGGCTGGTGTCCTCAAAGAGCCAAAAGACGTGGCACCTGACCGCGTCTGGTAATCGGGTTCCACCCACGGAGTGTCCATGCAGCTCAACTTTTGAGCTAGCTTCCTGCAGCTCAGCTTTACCTTCTACATGAATAGACGTTAAAGTTAGTGCATTTCCCAAACGCATATACACTTAAGAAACATTTTCAAAACGGACAAGTTTATGTTTACCTCCCAAATGCTGCTTCGTTGGACAACCTTGACCATTGTGTCGCCTGGGTACAAAAACACGGTTGGACAGTTTTAGTACACATATTTAATACCAAATGGATAACAAATTATACCATTCGATATCTTACCGCATATCTTTGAAGTGGGGCTCTCTGTAGTTGTGTGTCATCCCTAGTGGCAACGTCATACACATGTTCGATCACATCTTCCTTGTCATCCTCGTCAATCGCCTCCTCAGTGTACGGGGGCTTGATATGTGTCCTCGTAGACCTGTGAAGCCATCGCAGGTACTCGTCGAAAGTGTGCTGGTCCTGTGGGGGACCCACATCGATCGGTTGCCGGTCCCTGGTCTGCCACAACTAGATGTACGCGTTGTGTGTCACGCGCCAATCCTTGGTCTTGTACCTCTTCCTGTGGTCAGACCTGCAACAAAACGATTGTTAGTTGTACCATACACACCTCTGAATTGTAGCTTTGTTATTAATCGATATCGCACCCGTACAATTCTTGGTTGGTGGAGTAAAGCAGTGGTGGGTAGCCTGTCATTCTTCTAAACTACCTGCAAAACCTGATGGGCAAGTGAATCTTGACCACGTGGAAGAAAATAAGAGGGACGTTGCAGCGATACTCGTCTGACTCATCCCTAGTGACAGGACTCAGATAGTCCTGGAGCTCCAAAGCATCTCAAGGACACCAATGCACTTGAATATTTCATAATTAAGTTAGGTTGTGATATAGTGTACATCGAACAAGACACATGTATGATAGTAAAGATAGCGTAACCTGGTGCTATGTCAGGACGTCGAGACAATCCGTGTACTCCATGTACTTGCGCCTCACATTCCCTCTAACTAACCCTGCTTGCGTCCAGATATACAGAGCTGTAGGCAGTGTATCCTGCCCATTCCAATGCTGCATTAAACACGATAATGAATTAGCCATTAATAATTTTATCATATGTAACTGCCTCGAAGAATATAGTGAACCGAAGCACTTATAGGGAAACTAGTAACAAGGGGCCTCCCAACGGGCCATCGTTCCCAACATTAAACCTAGAGTAGGTAGGAGCAACCCCCAAGGTTCGCATACCCTGAGGTGCGACGGCAGGCAACCCATAGCTGTCGATACGTCCATGCCAGGACTGCGCTGCCCCAGCTGTATGCCGCTATGTTATCCCACAGCTGGTGTAGTATGTCAAGAAAGATCTAGCTGATGGTGTTGCCCAAGGCGTCTAGGAATAGGAAAACACTAAGGAAGTGCCAGAGCCACACTTTAGCGAACCTGTCGATCTGAGCCTCATCATCCTGTGGGTCCAAGTAATCAAAGCGCTCTGTGATCCACGATGACGAAACACCGAAATGTTTTTTTGAAATTCACCAAAGAAAATGAGACCCGATGGCTGCAGGAAAGCAATGCAAGTATTAAATAGGCTTGAATTGCTCACTTATTTTTCTTGGAAACCTCGTCGTCCGGTGGAAGAAAGCCAGTGAACTGAGCCACCAGCTCCCTCCAGTGATCATGGTCAACTATACCTGTCACTAGAAGTCCCCTCAACCGAAGGCCAAAGATAGTCTTCACGTCCTACATGGTCAAGGTCATCTTGCCGCAAGGTAGGTGAAATGTGTGGGTCTTAGGCCTCCACCTATTATAAGAATAGAACGACTGTTAGTTACCTCAAATTTGTTATAAGAATGTTTACGTACAATGAAGGCACTCGCACCTATCTATAGCTATAGTAAGTAGTGTTGGGTCAAGAGACAGAAGACTGTAGTTGACAACACGGACAAGCTCGAGGAAGCCAACACGCCGTATGTACGACGCGTAACGCTCGTCCCACTGGTGCGCCCTGGTGTGCGTGTAGGGCCTCAAAGGAGGCAAGTGCACCTCTACGTCGGTGTCAGTCAAGAAGTGTGCTCGGTGCAGGTCATCGTACTCCACCTCAAGAAGGGGCTATGTCGGTGCGGGACCTACGGGATACCCGCAAGGAAGGGAGAAGACCTAGTCTAATTAGGATTCTTCCCCTATAATCTTAGTAGCAGTGTTACTCTATAATTCTACTGGGAATTCTCAT
This sequence comes from Miscanthus floridulus, assembly GCF_019320115.1. Lineage (NCBI taxonomy): Eukaryota > Viridiplantae > Streptophyta > Magnoliopsida > Poales > Poaceae > Miscanthus > Miscanthus floridulus. Next base: position 48,953,541 of record NC_089597.1, read on the forward strand.
TGTAAACCGACTAGGACTCTGACCTCCTGACTATATAAAGGAGGGCAGGGCTCCTTAGATCGGGAGTTCGACAGAACAATTGTACACGACACAACACCTGACAATCAATCCAACACAAAGGCTAACGCCGACTGGACGTAGGGCTATTACTCGATCAAAGATCGAGGGTCCGAACTAGGATAAGTCAACTGTCTCTTGCATTAACCATCGAGTTCTGCATATGTTGAAGCCCGAACATACTACCTCGGGGACCCCTATGGCAGGCTATCGGTGGTCAAACATCGACAGCTGGCGTGCCAGGTGGGGGCTTTCGGCGACTTTGCATCCGAGAGCTCGATGGACCTCGACAACATAATCTTCTCGAAGGGATCAATCTTCATCTTCGGTTCATGGATCTGTGAGGCTGGCGACGATGGCAAGCTCCAAGGCTGTCTCCTCGAAGATTTAGATCATCATCAGGACTCTTTCAGTTCGACAACAAAGACAGATCAACTTGTTGGAAGATTCGCGCGGCTATCGATTTCCAATCCAACTCGGATTCCGCGACTTCACGCATCCGATTCGAACTCAGGTTCCGCTTCTGAGACGAAGACTCATCCGAGTTCTTTCGGAAAACTGAGTTCTTTTCTGACAAAGCCCTAGAACATGACGTCAACCCATCAAGAGTACTACTCGGAGTTCACTGAAAATACTTCAAAGAAGTCGGGTCCTCTTCCGTTCAGACTCCACAACATGGCAACACCTTATCAGATATGGCATGAAGGATCTACCTATCCTGTGCTCAGAATGCCACTAAAAGGAGCCTAGGAAGGTCTCGTTTTAACCATAATGTCTCAAGACTACATCATTCACTAGCCAGGTACTGTTCCTGAAGATAACGACACCCAACTAGTCCACGATATGATAACAGCAATCCTACCCTACCAAGAAGGAGATTCCATCTATGACTTTGAGACCTCTACTAAAGTTATCAACAGCTCTGGCAGTACGGAAATCAACGACGATGATAGAACAACTCACGCTAGAGAAGTACTCATGATTCGCCGTCCTCGATCACCATTGATCCCCCCAGAAGCACCCAACGTAAGGTCTTCGGATGAATCCGAGTCCAACATATCACCATTTATCCAGGGGCACGATGGTGAGACTGAGAGTCAGAGGCAAGCAAGAGAAAGAAAGAACAAATTGAAACAAGGATGACAACGCCGTGCGAAACAGCGAAAAGACACTTGGATCAAATATGAATCAGACCTAGCCGAGTACAATAGAAGAAAATTAGAATGAGAGATCGAAGAAGGACAAGCAACAAATACACCCTACGATAAGATCCGAGAAGCGCTATAAGAACTCAGAGCAACTTCACATCCAAATGAAAAACAAGAACAGCTCCGGGAATTCCTTCGATCAATAGTCCTTAGGACGCACGACGGAAGAACAACATATCATGAATAGGAAGATCAAAATCAAAGGAAGTCCGCTTTCGAAAGACTTGGACCAAGTGGAAGTCACAATAGAGAGAGTCGAAGAAATCACAGTCAAAACAACCGAGTCGAGCAACCAAGAAAGGCCAGAAGCAAAATGCCTACTCGGACAGCCACGTAGAACTACTCTCACCAAGATGACAGTTGACAAGAAGGGAGCGCAGAATCGGAATATACAGAAGCCAGAACGCACGATAGATTCCCCTGTTTTGCAAACAGACTTGCTTCTATACGACTACCTCACAAGTTCAAGCCGTCCAACCACTCCAAGTACGATGGCAAAACCGAACCAAAGCAATGGCTCAGGATTTACTCGCAATCGATTGAATTGGCCGGTGGGGATGATGACATCAAAACATTATTCTTTCCCATGGCCCTAGAAACCATGCCACTTCAATGGTTCGACAAACTGAATCCAGGATCAATCAGAAATTGGGAAGACTTGCAAAGAGCTTTCTGTGAAAATTTTGCGGGAATTATTACACATCCAATCACCCACGCAGAGTTAAAAGGACTCAAACAGAAAGGAGGTGAAAGTCTCAGAAATTACTATCGATGATTTGGCGAACTATGAGCTCAAGTACATGACATCACACAACGAGAAGTAATCAAAGCCTTCTCTCACGGAATCATGGCTAGGTGGCAATTTCAAGACTTCTGCAAAGAAAACCCAAGAACCAATGAAGAATTCAGAAGAACAGTGGAAAAGATGATTACTGCAGAGGAGAAGACACGAGAAAGATTCCCGGATAGGAACAACAGAGACAACCCGAACAGGCAAATTCCTTGAAACAGCAGACATCAGGAGAGAAAGCGCGGCCCAGACAACACAGTAGCAATGGCTGACAAATCAAAGAAATTCACCAAGCCCAGAAGATATGACAATATTGAGAACATACGTTGCCCCTTGCACCCCAATGGAAAGCATACCATCGGAAATTGCTACACCTTCAATGAGAGATACACTAGAAAAGATAGCAAGGGAAGCAATAAAGAAGACAATCAAAAAAAGGAGACAACAATGAAGACAAAGGATTCCAAAAATCCAGAGGAACAGTGGCAGTGATCTTTGCCAGGGTTCCAGATTCCAAAAGCAAACATCAAGAAAAACTAGCGTTATGAACCATGGCAGCAAAACCTGCTACACCAAGATATCTCAACTAGTCAGAATATCCAATCCAATTTTCAAGGGAAGACCAATGGACCAGCGTAGGAAACGCAGGCCATTAACCACTAGTTCTAGACCCAACCATTGCTGGTATGACCGTTACAAAGGTACTAATCGACGGGGGAGCCGGACTCAACATCATTTTTTTAGAAACTCTAAGGAAGATGGGGTTACAACTCGCCGGGATGATCACACCAACAAGCACACCTTTTTACGGCATAGTACCCGACAAGGCAGCAATGCCACTTGGACAGATCACTCTACCGGTTACCTTTGGAACTCCCTCAAACTACCATATAGAGTTCATCAAGTTTGAAGTTGTAGACTTCGATTCATCATATCACGCAATCCTCGGATGCCCGGCACTAGCAAAATTCATGGCAATACCGCATTATCCGTACCTGTTGCTCAAGATGCTAGGGCCTAACGGTGTCTTTTCTCTTTGGAGTGATTTAAAGCGCACATTTGACTGTGACGTACAGGCAATTCAAATTGCAGCAAGAGCACAAGCAAATGAAGAAAGAAAAGAAATAGCCACTATTACCGCAGAAATAAGTTAAGAAGAACTAGAGATACCGGCTAAAAAACCAAGCATCCTGGCACCACCAAAAGAAGCCGACGTCAAGCAAATCGACCTAGGCACCGGTGATCCCTCAAAGACGGCAACCATCAGTGCGCACCTATCAGCAAAATAGGAACTCGCGCTCACCAACTTTCTTCGGGACAATAAAGATATCTTCGCTTGAAAGCCGACCGACATGCCAGGGGTCCCAAGAGAGTTGGCTGAGCACAGAATTGATGTCAATCAAGGCTCCAAGCCTATGAAGCAACGACTATGATGATTCTCTCCTGACAAGAAGGCAGCAATAAAAAAGGAAATTACAAAACTAATGGCAGCAGGATTCATCAGAGAAATCCTCCATCCAGATTGGCTAGCAAATCCAGTTCTGGTATAGAAAAAGAACACGGACGAGTGGCGCATGTGTGTTGACTACACAGATCTCAACAAACACTGCCCAAAGGACCCGTTTGGGCTGTCACGCATTGATCAGATAGTTGATTCAACCGTAGGATCCGCCCTATTATCCTTTCTTGATTGCTATTCTGGATATCACCAAATCGCACTAAAAGAACAAGACCAAAGCAAGACATCTTTCATCACTCCGTTCGGCGCCTACTGCTACAAGACCATGTCGTTTGGACTTAAGAATGCTAGAGCCACCTACCAAAGAGCCATCCAAACATGCCTTGGTGATCAGATCGGTGAAAACGTAGAAGTATATGTGGATGACGTGGTTGTAAAAACAAAGAACCCGGATACACTGATTGAAGACTTAAAACAAACATTTAAGAATCTGAAAAGGTGGAGATGGAAATTGAACCCAAACAAGTGTGTGTTCGGAGTTCCTTTAGGACAACTACTCGGATTCTTGGTCAGTCATCGCGGAATAGAAGCAAGCGCCAAGCAAATTCGAGCCATAATAGAGATGAGCCCTCCTCAAAACATCAAAGATGTACAAAAACTAACAGGCTGCATGGCGGCACTCAACCGTTTCATATCAAGACTCGGCGAAAAAGGGTTGCCTTTCTTTAAACTGCTAAAGAAGACAGACAAGTTCGAATGGACAGAGGAAGCAAATGAAGCTTTCAAGAAACTTAAGACATACCTCACCTCCTCACCAGTCCTCACACCCCCAAAGAAAGACAAAGGCATGATGCTATACATTACAGCAACTACTACTGTAGTCAGTACGGCGATAGTAGTGGAAAGGGAAGAAGAAGGGCGCGTGTATAAAATACAACGCCCAGTATACTACATCAGCGAAGTACTGTCAGAATCAAAAATCCGGTACCCGCATGTGTAAAAACTACTCTACGCCCTACTGATCACTTCACGCAAGCTTCGTCACTATTTTGAAAGCCACAAGATTACCGTGGTAACAGATTCTGGTGATCAACACTTCATGGACACAGGTTTTTATTGACTACATCAAAGAGAATAAGTTGCCAGTGGAAAAATAGGAAGCCACTCAAGTCATCCGCAGCACTCAAAGAAGCCGGTATGATCATGAGAAAAAGAAGACAACTTTTTCTCATTTTCAGACAACTTTTGAAGACAACTTTTTCTCGTTTTCAGACGAGAAAAGAAGCCGGTATGATCATGAGAGAAGGATTGAGCAAAAAGATACAAAGAAAAGCAAAAAATGAGGACCAAAGAAAGGCGAACATCCAAAGAAGGAACGGTGAAGAAGCTTACCTGGAGCTTTTCGCCAAAAGAAGTCGCAAGGGAAGACAAGCTTCCCTAGGCTACAATTAACTCCGAGAGCCGATGTGTGGCATCAAACTGCTGCACCACATCATTGGCAAAAGGCGGACCACCGGAAGCAAGAGAAGGAGAAGGAGAAGCCGGCCGAGGCAAAGAAGGAATGACCAGAGCAATCTCTCAGGAAGAAGAGGCCAATCCTTCAGAAGGACCCACCGTAATGGCCACGGTCACCTCCGGGGCAACCAAGTCAGCAGTAGCATCACCACCAGAAAGACTTGTCGCCCCCATGACCACTTCACTAGCGGTGTGCTGCGAGTCCTGAGGTTCAGTACTCGATGGCACAATGGAAGGCTGAGAAGAAGCCGATGGAGGGACGGGAGATGACGAAGGCCTAAAAGTTAATAAAAGAACTCGCCGATGAGAACAAGAGAAAAGGAGAATAGAAGCAAAAAGGTGAAGCCAGAACCCACTCACCCAGCCACCTTCTTCTTCGCAAAACAGAAAGAGGACCTCGCAGGAGGGACCACGGCGGCAAAGACGTCCCCACCACTTGGTGGCAGGGGCGGTGTAGCCGATACCGGAGCCCCTAAAGAAGCCAGGACTGGAACCTCGGAAGAACTCGGCACCGGAGCTGCGGAAGAACCTGGTGCCAAAGCTACCAAAGAACTCAACACTGGAGGTTCAGAAGAAGCCGGCGCAGGAGCCTCAGAAGAACCCATAACCGATGTCTGGTTACTACAAAAAGATCAAGACTAAAAGTCAAGACAAAGAGAAGAAATTCAATGGCAGAGGAATATGAAAACAACTCACCGCCGCATGATAAGGGGTACTTCATCATCCTCTTCCCCCTCGGTCTCAACCAAGGTCACCAGGGCACCCACTAAAAAGGAACAAAAGTACTCGGTTCAAGATAAAAACAAGAAAACAAAGGGACAGAGAGTATTAAATATGCTCACCTAAGAGCATGCTAGCTACAACTGGAGTACCTGGACGAGTACTTGGCTTGCGAGATTTCTTGGAAATAGGTAGACCAGATGAAGACCCATCCATTCACCCCTCTTTGAAACACTATGAGGACCTCGAGGGACTAGGCGAGGAACATATTCTTCATATATATCAACAAATCTAGAAGAAACTCCAGGAAACACTATGGAGATTGGGAACTTACTGGTTGCAAAAGCCCCAGCAAGTTTCTCCCCAGTGTTCGCCATGGCAGGAAGAACATCAAGAGGGATCGGGTCAACAAAGTTGCGCCCAAATTCCTACGAAAAAGAATGAAACAACAAAACAAGGAAAAGTTAAGCAAAAAATGGATACAGTAGAAATACAGGAAGTACCCGAACGAAGAGAAAATGACTTACAGCTGGAGGCAGGTTGTTGGCAGAGAACTCGGAGACGGTAAGCGGGACAATGCTTGCTCCTTTCAGCATCTTCTGAAGACGCTCGAGTACCTCTTCATCGGTCAACTCAAGGGCTGGGACCATGCGTGAAGGATCCTCAGCCCTAGAGTACTCAAAGCCAAGGTGCTCTCGCTCCTTCAAAGGCTGAACTCGATGACGAAGGAAGCTTGAGACTATGCCGAAACCGGTCAAGCTCTGCTGTTTCAGCATACTAATCCTATCAAGGAATGGCTAGATTGCCTGAACCTCAGTAGACGTCACAGGGTTCTTATCCCATCGGTCACTCACTAAGGGGCCAGATCCAGAGTGGACAGCAAGAGAAGGGATCAGATTGATGGCATAAAACCAGTCGGCACGCCAATCTCTTACAGAATCAACCAAGTCATAGTCAAAGAACTTGCTCTTAAGACACTGGCAAAATTGGATCCCACAACCACCAAGAACACTAGTTTCTTCACGGCGGGGTTGGGGTTTCAGGCGGAAGAAGTAACGAAATAGAGAAAGAGAAGGGGGAATTCCAAGGAAAACTTCGCAAAGATGAACAAAGATAGAAAGGTGAAGAACTGCATTAGGAGCAAGATGATTCAGGCAAATCCCAAAATAGTTGAGAAATTGATGAAGAAAGGCAGAGGCAGGAAGACAGAGTCCAGCGCGAATGAAAGAGACGAAAAGGACGATCTCACCAGGACCTGGGGCAGGGACCCGATGCTCACCTAGAACTCTCCATTCAGCAAAGGCCTTGCTCTGAATCAAGCCATCGTCGACGAGCTCGCGAAGCTACTCTTCGGTTGTTGTCGAAGCCGGCCAAGACTTCTGAGCAGCCCTCATGGCCACGAACTCCTAATTCTCAATCACGGAGAGTGAGGACTCCTCGTCCATGAAGGTTGACTGGGACTTGCTTGCGGCTTTCTTCTTACCCATGTACTAATAGAGGCAAAAAAAGGAACTAGGGGAAGAGAGTTTGGACGGCGGCGCTAAGACGGCGGCGGCAATGGCGACGGCGGATGTCTGAGAGCTAGGGTTTCAAGGCAAAAGAAGGGCAGTAAAGAAAAAGAAGGTGAAGGGTCTTTAAATAGATTTTTACAGCGATAAAAATGGCCCACCAGGCCCGTTAAAGCACCGTGTGAAAACGCAATGGTCCGTTTACCGACACAACTAAAATGACGGAGGGCACAAATCCACACAACGGTACAATTCAACGGGCAAATTTTAGACTTATCCATCCAGCACTACGGCAGAGTTATCATATTACTGCAAAAAACAACCCGTCAACCATGAAGAAAAGAAGGGTTGCCTCACAGAGAACATAAGAAGTCGGTAATTACGGAAAGAACTCGGTAATATCATGTACGACAGGGATTACAGCACAAAAGTAAAGGACAACTTAGAAGACAAGATTCGTTCCATTACAAGCGACTTCAAAAATAGAAGATTACAAATCTTACAAGACCCAACGAACTCGGTACCATGAAAAGCAAAGTAGCAAAGAGGAACACGGACACGGCTAGGCTCTGGAACGACTACGTGTCCCAAATTGCTACTCGGAAGGACAAACCGTCGTTGGCTACACTGTTTTCTTCAAAGGACAGACGCAGTGCATCCAAGGCAGAAATCAGTAGCACGACAGGACAACATGGAGCAGAGAAAGCAGGCAGGCATCTGTCTACCCAAGACCGATGTGATGCTGGATATGGTGTTGATCTGCACCGGATAGTCTTAAGACAGGCAACGAGGATCAACCCAGAACTGCCAGATGAAGGAACGAAGTCCACATCACAAGACTTCCTCCAACTACCGCCACATACATCTTGGTACAATGCTGCTGCGGGATCAGCCTACCTCTAATCCCTATCACAAGACTCCCTCCAGCTACGACAAGACACACAAGAACTATAAAACACGCCCGGGGGCTGCTCTACTTCACAAACTACCATGTTCATGACCACGAAGGTTTCAATAGAATGTTCAATGGATGAAAACAAGCACTCCGAGAAGGGTATTTATAGATCAAAGGAGCGATGCACATGGACTAGGAGTACCAACGAAATAAGCCTAACAAAGGACACAGTGAAAAGACAGGACTCAATAATGGAAGACTCAGACGAGAGGGAACAGTACTCAAAGACGGGCATATTCGGAAGAATATACCGGCACAGTGCGACCCGTGAACGAAAGGCATTTACACTCAACCACCACCATACAACTACATCTGACAACAGTAGACTACCAGAGAATACATCAAAACTCTGCTTCCGAGTTCCTCCTGAACAAAACAACCCGGATATATGCTCGGGGGCTGCAAAAAGAGAGATATACAGTTCTATCGAACAACTCGAAGACTTCTTCAAGACAGCAATTTTCAAATAACATAAGATTCAAGACCCTCCAGCTCCTTGTTCCAAATAGCAAGAGACTCGGGGGCTACACTCAGTGAGTGCACTTTTTCTTTCGAAAAAGCGCACGTCACCAAGAAGACCTCTTCAAGACAAAGCTACTTCAAGGACTCCTGACAAAAAGAAGCCGGACCGAGCTATATCCGAGTTCTTTTCGATAAAGAATCCGGGTATATGCTCGGGAGCCTTTCAACAAAGAATCGGGACGATTTCAAGAAAAGACCCTCAAGCTCCTTGTACCAAATAGCCAGAGGCTTGGGGGCTACATCCAAATATGAGTACTTTTTTCTTCAAAAAGATACACAACCACGCAAAGATCTCATGGAGCGCTGCACGGTTTCGCTCAAGAAAGCACTCGGCGGCCTCGCCGACCGGCAGCGCTGGCGCCCCAACACTGGCGAGGCGACAACGGCTGGCGCAGGCGAGGCGGCGGCGCCTGGCGGTCGGCTGCTGGGTGGCGGCGGCGGCGCTGGGCGGAGCCAATGGCGGTGGCGCAGGCGGCGGCGGAGTGTGCTGGGGTCGAGGGCGAGGGCAGGTGCAGTGGGGGCGTCGCGGGCTTTTACTGGGCCTTACCGCGCCACCAGAGCTAGCGCGTCACAGCCGCACCAAAATGGGTGGCGCGGCAGACCCTGCCACGACGACGCCACGTCATCCTTCCGCCGCACCACCATACATGGCGCGGCACAGGTATTTCGCCGCGCCATGGCAATAGGCGTGGCCAAAAGTGTTAGTTTTGGAAAAAAATAATGTTAGATTTAAAATTAGTTTAAAAAAGTGTTAAAAATAAAAAAAAATGGCCAGGGAGCTCTGATTCCTAGCATTTGCTCGTGCCCGCATGGAGCAAGGACAGGTACGGTGCTCGATTTCCGTTTGCCTACTTTTAGGCCGATTTTCAGCATGCCATGTTGCCGACCGTTTCTTTACACAGCTTACGAACTGAACAAACGAACCATACTCCGCGCGTTGCTGCGGAAATTACGAATAAATTTTAGTGAATTGTATTTGTATGGTAAACTGAATTGGACAAATGAATGTATATTAGTGGATCATGTGGCATGTTGATATGAGTAGATTGCATGAATAGATATTTATCATAATTGAGAAAAAAAATCAGTGAAAACTGTACTTGGCGGCTAGGGCTGAGGCGGCGTTGACCAGTTTTGCTCCGTCAATGCCGCCTCAACCCTAGCTTGCCACTCCACTCCGCCCACACCCACGCTACCCTTTGCTCCGCGGACTCCGCCGGTTGATCTGGTCGGTCATCCTCGTCAAAGCACCAGCAGCACAGGCGAGGATCAAGGCGATGAAGATGAGCAGGAGGTAAATGGCCAGCATTGCCTTCTTAATGCATCTGTCTCGCGTGATGAGGACCGCCTGATCGATTTGGTTCTTGCTTGTGCGAGGAGAAAATATATATGGCTCGAGTTGTGGCACGGGAATCTGGTTTAATTCTGATATACTTTGGGACGTTCTACCTTCTACCTTTGTTGGCAAATTATTGGTTGGACAACAGAGAGACCGACAAGGATCGTTGCTGACAAACGTTATCCGTCACGGAGATAGGTGTAGAAGAGACTCGGATTCTTGGACTTGTACTTGTACATGTCCGAAACTGAAATCGATCTCGCTCCAGCGACCAAAACTCCTGTTTTGAGCGAGAGAACTATACACTAGAAGATTCTCCACTAGTCGCAGTGGGATTATAAGGCTATCCAGAGCTAATTTTTATCTAGCTAAAAGTAGAAAGTACTAGTTGCACGGAAACCAATATTTTCAGTATATTCCTTCACTTATAAACTACAAATATATCTTAGGACATCCAAAGTGTAAGGATTTGGTCGCGTCCTCAATGGCAATTTGTAAATAGCTAGCTAGATGAGACTTAGAAATAATAAAAAAATAAACATTTTAGTACAGGATTATATGAGCTGTGAGAGAGTTATTTCTAGGAGATCGTGCTAAACTAAATATTTAGAAGTCGCTAGCTATTTGATCTCTATTTGATAGTCAATATAATTTTTCATAGACTATTTATTTGGAACCATGGAAGACGGCCTAACGCTAAACGTTGATCTCACGTGGTCTACTTCCTCCGCTCCATAATAAAGGACGTCATAGCATTCAAAAAATATATATAAAAGAATGACGTTTTAGCTTATAGAGCGGGTCCCAGTCTATATTATAATGTGTCTACTATGACATTTCTTATAATGTCTTTTATTGTGGATAGAGGGAGTACCTTAGAGCAACTATAATACGGCATCTATTTGAACACCATAACTAAATATGGGTGCTCAGATAAAAAACGTAGCTACAGCAGGGCACCTACTAGAGCCCTCAATTTAGGGTGGGCACCCAAATCTCCCCCCCCCCCCCCTCGACCTGATTCCTGTTGGCCCAACACCTCGGCCCCTATCCGCGCGGGCGCTGCTCCTCCCATAGTCCCCTCCCTCCGCACGCATGCTGCTCCGCCCTCCGTCATGTGGGCTGCTGCACCGACGCACCGGCCGTTGCTCTGCCATGCGCACTACCTCCCCTTCCCACGACGGTGCTCCCTCCCCTTCCCACAACGGTGCTCCCTCCCCTTCCCTGCGACCAGCGACGACGCTCCCTCCCCTTCTCCTCCCGCCTGTACACACTCCTGCTAGATGGCCACTTCTCTAGGGCCGACTCCTTCCCCTCGCCGGCGCTCCGCCCTAGGCGCTTGCTGCCGTCTCTCTTTCGTCCCCAGGGTTGTTGCGTTGAGATAGCTCAGTTGCCAGAACAGAGGATGACAAAGTGTGTCCCAATTGTCATTGTATGTTAAAAAGGATTTGGGGGCTTTGGTTTTGGGGCTTCTGCCGGAGGAGATTGCAAAATAGAGGGCCAACTAAAGTAGGGGGAGCACCCACAGATATGGGGCCCTGATTTGGGTGCTCCTGCTAGAGTTGCTCTTACAACGTTGAGGCTCAACCTTTAGTTTGAGACCGGGTCATGGTGAAGTGGTGATTGAAATAATAGAGAGAGGACAACCCTTTTTTGAGAGGCAGTGCATGGCAACGTGAATGCATGTGACAGTGTATTGTTTTTACTAGGTAAATGCCCATGCGTTGCAATGAAAACACATAATACCACGATAAAATGGGAACGGGGATCCTGATCTTCCGTCAGGTGGTGGTAACTATCGTTGTGGCGGAGAATGACACACCGATCCGGCTTCAGATCGAAAGATCGAACCCTGCAATCTTAGCACCACAGCTCCTCTAGTTATCTACCGAGTCTCGGACTAGGTTGACCTCGCCAAGAAGGCTAATCTCTGCCTGTGCAACGAAGAACACAAGCAAGAACAAGAAAGAACACAACCAAATTGCAGATGAATGATTAATCTCTCAAAGTTGGGGTCTCACAAACCGATGAACGGCGAAACTGTTCTTGACAGAATAATCTAAGCAAAACCCAAAACCTAATGACGGCGGCGGCGTACGATTATATAGGTCTTAGGATCGTCGCCTACCCTGGACGCGCCCCCTAATAGGCCCAAACACGATACACGGTCCAACAGACCAAAAGACGGTGTCGCAGCACCCTGGCAGATTCTGGATGCTGACTTGTTTCGATGATTTCCGTTGATTCCGAAGAGCTTTTGATATGAGACCACTTGGATTGGCTTCCTTATCAAAATAGCTTTCCATCCATATGTGGATCGTCCAAAACGGAGTCCGAATGCGTCCTGGGTGACCAGTTTAAAGCAGACTGGTCCTAGAGGCCGAGGCAGACTCGAAATCATGTTGGACCGGGCCTCCGGTTTCTGTTGGACGTCCTTGCTGGTCATCTTCGCCTCCACCACGTCCTCTAAGTTCTTCATGACCCTCTCCAATGTTCCTAAGCAAGATAACATCATTAGGTAGTAGTCTATTCTCAAAAGTATAAAAATGATCCCTTAAGAATGAGCTCACCTCTAAATTGAGTTGACGCATTCGAGCCCAGGTCATTGGACCTTGCATGACGGTTGGAGGATCAGCAGGTACATCCGAAGAAGTGATGTTCTCATCAGATAACATAGGTATTAGCATGTGTTATACTATTACCTAAAATAGATAATACAATTGTAATGTTTGAAACATCAATATTAGAGCATCTCCAAGAGTTCCCAATAGAACTTTCCAATATAGAATTTTTAGCAAGAATAAAAAAAAACCCATCTTCAAGAGTTCCCAATCCCACCTCCCAATCTTTTGGCACTTGAAAAAAAATCACCGAAAGTGTGGATATATCTGAGCGTGTACCACGCACGTATTGGTTGGCCAATCTAAAGTTGGAAGGGTGTGAAAAAGAATAAAGAGTATGAAAGGGTCTCTGATGTAAATGTACAAGAGAAAGAATATATGAAAGTAGTTAGGATAATTTAGAAATAGTATACGATTCCTAATGTAAAATTGTCTTTCATATTTTAGGAGTGAATTATTGAAACTATTGAAGATGGTCTTATTTATTCCTCCCAATACATTTTGGCGAGTTGAAAAACTCCATGGTTTTGGGAAGAAATTCTTGCGAACTCTTAAAGATGCTCTTACATAAGTCCTCAAGAAGATAGATAGTTAAAATATAACTCCAAGTTTTGATGTGAAACCATAGTTCTTTCAACCAGCATAAAAAATAAAAAGACAGGTGTAAACATGGTGGACTACTCACTATTTCTTGTCTTATAATAAAATGTATACATAAATACATAAAATATATTGTACAATTAAGAATCTAGTCTCTCAGTAGTTCGACCCTCTCAGTAGTTCGACCAGAAGGACGTGCTTTGCACGGCATTAAGCTGCAGCTGGTCACTAGTCAAATATGATTCAGGAATTTTTTAAGTTAAAGATGCGGCGGATGACTTGCTTTTTTAAAAGGCACACTTAACGTCATTAATCATCGGATGTTTAAAATTTCATATAAATATACAAATCCTCATGAATGGTTTGTCAAGTCTCTTAATAGCGTGTGACAACCGTGATTTTCATTAGGCTCCATGTAGGAAAGAGTTCTAATACATGAAGAGAGTTCTAAATCAGAAAATAGATTATTAGTTACAGAATTTGAATCATGAATAAATTGCACTGCTTCTGTTCGCAAGATGACTCAACTGCTGAACTGAAACAGAACTTCTATGCTCTGCTGCTCTTATGCCTTATGATTAAGCAAATAATATTGCAAAGGATAATTAAATAGAGCATATTCCAATAGCTACTGCCCTGCCATCTGCTGGCCAAAGCTCCAGCATGCACAGGATCGACAAAGGCAAGCTAACACATTAGGCAATGACATTAAAATATCCAAACCTACTATTCAAGCTACAATGTGTACAGGTAAGCAAATACATAACGTTGCTTTCTAATAGTGTACTGACCTTGCAGTATTCCCACAGACCTGCAGATGGCAAATGAGGATCAGTCACTACTACAGAAAGGATCTGTATCAACGGGATGTTTTTTTAGAGGCAGCTCCCCTTACAGTGGGCGTGCCTAAGATCCAGTGGACCAGCCGTCCCTACAAATCGAACAGTAGAAGCGACTGGTGATACGAGCCGCACCTATAAATGGGTCGATTTGTAGGGACGACTCACTCACCAGCCGCCTCTACTGTTTGACTTGTAGGGACGGCTCAATCACCAGCCGCTCCTACAAATGCCCATAGTATAAAGGGCCGACGCCCCCCTTCTTCCTCCTCGGGCTAGTTACTGTAGCCCGAGAGAGAAAGGAAGGGGGCCTTAGGCACCTCCCAAAAATTGCTCTTTCAAGGAGGATGTTTTGATCTCATTTCCTTTGGTGGAGAGATTGTAGAAGATAAGAAAATGCTACTCCAAATATTTTTTGGAAGTTTTAATGGTTGGTTAGTGAGTAATTAGGGTTTTGCTTTTCTCTCTCTTCTATAGTGCTTGAACCATTTATAAAGCAAATTAGACCAATGTTTGAAAGGTTCTAGGGTAAATTAGTTAGTGGAATAAGATTACACCCTTATTTAGTGGATCTTTCTTGATTTTAGTGGACTATTAGTTAGTTTAATAGATGAGTCATATAGATCTAGATCTAGATCTAGAGCTAGGGTTTTATTTTTTTATTATTAATTACATTTTTGCATCAATGATAGTGTGTAAAATATTAATTGTTGCTAATTGTTGTCTTTGAAATTGTTTGTTATTGTAACCAAGAAATTAAAGTGGAGAATTAAATATATATTTTTAATTAGGTCATTAATTGTTCTCTAGAATGGTTTTTCATGAAACTGCTAGTTATATATATGTGAATAATTAGCCCTTTAATTTTTTTCTTTGATATCTGTCGTATAAGATGGAGTACAGGCAGTCTTGGATGTATGGTGCATTAAGGTACAAGCCAGGTTTTAGTGAAAAAGAGGATAATTTTTTTGAAGCCGCAGAGAACCATGCAAAGACATTGAAATAGAATAAAGATTCAATTATTTGTCCGTGAAGAGATTGCAAGAACCATCTCGCGTTCAAAGATGTGACGGTCATCATATCACACTTGATTATGCGAGAATTTGTTAAGGACTACATAGTGTGGATTCATCATGGTGAAACGGTTGTTGACGAAGTTGATCCAGTAGAAGATGACGCCGGACCCTAGATTACCTGGACCAATATGTAGTAGCGCTTGGTGCACAAATGGCTAATGATTACCTTGAGGAAGGTGGCGGTGCTGGTGGTTGGGATGTTAGCAATGAAGGTGGTGATAATAATGATGACGGAGCATGTGTCGGTGATGAAGATGATGATGATGATTTGGAGGACATGCTTCAGTCCATTAGATCAAAGAATTTACTAAAGAGCCTGAAAGGTCTAGAGAATTTGGAAAGGGTAAAAAAACATCGAAGGAGACTGTATGGTATTGAAAAGGGTTGTCCGATACCCTAGACAGTTGAAAGTTCTAGTTTGGTTTTGGTGAATTGATGAAACCCTATATCCTAACCTAATTTATCAAAGTGATTATGAGATAAGTGGCACGTTCCAAGTTGTGAAGCAAATGAAGATCATGATATGATGATGGTGATGCCATGGTAATGATCAAATGCTTGGACTTGGAAAAGAAGAAAGATAAAAACAAAAAGCTCAAGGCAAATGTCAAATTGATAGGAGCTTTTCGGTTTAGTGATCGAGACACTTAGCGAGTGTGATCACATTTAGGATCAATAGCCATACTATTAAGAGGGGTGAAACTCGTATCGAAATGAAGTTATCATAGTGCCACTAGATGCTCTAATTATTGCATATGCATTTAGGATCTAGTGGAAAGCTAACACCCTTGGAAATGTTTGTAAAAATATGCTAACACATGTGCACAAGGTGATACACTTGGTGGTTGGCACATTTAATCAAGGGTGGTGAAGTTCAGGGTCAAAAGGAGAAATTTCGTATTGACCGGACTCTGCCTTAGGCAGTGACCGGACTCTGACCCCGCATCCGATTAGTGGCGCGCAGTGAAGGCCGCCCTTGGTTCCTTGACCAGACGCTGAAGAGAAAGAGGGACTAGACGCGTAGGGGGTGCGTCCGATCACCTAGTGATGTACGCTGACGCAAGCAACAGAGAGAGGCTGAGTTGACCGGATGCAGGCCTAGGTCCGATCATGAGTCACCGGACACGTCCAGTCGTGAAAAACCGCCTCTGGAACCTACCTGGAAATGATCGGACTCCAGTGATGGAGCATTCGGTCACTTTGGGTAGCGTGTCCGGTCACAACTTAACATGTGGCGTGAAGCTGACTAGCCGTTAAGATCGGGCGCTCAACATTTGTGGCTGATGAAATGTGGCGAGCATCGGGCGATCGGACGCTGGGGTCCTACGTCCAGTCAACCTGACCGGCGCGTCTGGTCTGCTCGTGTTTCGCTGGACAGAGGAGTAAACGGTTCTATTTCGTTGGGGCTTTATTTAAGGCGTGTGGCCGGCTCTAGCTCACCCTCTTGGCCATTTGCATTGACATAGCAATCTTGTGAGCTTAGCCAAAGCCCTCCCACTCATCTCCATCATTGATTCTTCATCTTTGCGAGATTGAGAGTGAATCCAAGTGCATTGCTTAAGTGTTTGCATCTAGAGGCACTTGGTGTTTGTGTTTTGCTGCGGGATTCGCTTGTTATTCTTGGTGGTTGCCGCCACCTAGATGGCTTGGAGCAGCAAGGATCATTGAGCGAAGGTTGGTGATTGTCTCAGGCTTCGATCGTGGTGATTGTGAGGGGTTCTTGACCTTTCCCCGGCTGAGAGCCAAAAGATTCTCTTGTGGATTGCTCATGGCTTGTGTGATCCTCATCTTGTGTTGGTTCTGTGGCACCTTATCAAGGGTTTGGCATGTGATGCCAATTAGCGCGTGAACCTCCAAATGAGTGAATCACCACAACGAGGACTAACTTGCTGGCAAGCAAGTGAACCTCGGTAAAAAGTCATTGTGATATTATTTGATTCTGAGGTGATTGGTCTTCATTGGTATTCATTCTTGTGATTAATGGGTTCATTCCTCGACTCAACGGTATAACCATCTTTCTCTCTCTCTTTACATTACCGCAAATTAGTTGTCAAGCTCTTTAGTGTAGCTAGTCGTGAGAGCTTGTTAGTTTGGTTTGTGTGGCTCTTTAATTAGCCTTTGAGAGCACACTAACTTAGTATAGTGACATAGCCATTGTATGGATAGAGAATATATAAACTAGAATTGTGGTAGGTGGCTTGCATTTTAGTAGGGTAGCGCAATACTCGCTTCGCCTCATATTTATCACCGGTTTGCTAAGTGTTGTTGTAGAAATTTTTAATAGGCTATTCACCCCCCCCTCTAGCCATTAGGACTTTTCAAGTGGTATCGAAGCCGTGGTCACTGTGATTTGAGGATTTACAGCCTTCGGTGTAAAAAATGGCTCAAATCAACAACACAAAGAAGCCACCTCAATTTGATGGCTCAAACTATCCCTATTGGAAGGCTAAGATGACAACATATATTAAGTCAATCAATAGGAAAGTTTGGAAGGTGATGGAGACCAAGATTAAGATAGAGGATCCGGAGAACCCCACCGCCACCGAAGAAGTGCTTCTCCAAAACAATGGCATTGCTCTTAGTGCCATTCATGATGCTATTGATGAGAGAACATTTAAGTAAATCAAGAACATTGAGATGGCTCATGAAGCATGGAAGAAGTTGGAGGAATCATTTGAGGGCACTCAAGCCATGAAGGGTGCCAGGGCATATATACTTAAGGAGAAGTTTGCTAGTTTCAAGATGAAGGAGGATGAGAGTGTGCCGGAGATGTTTCATAGGTTACAAGTGCTTGTCAATGATCTCAAAGCACTTGATGAGAAGGTGGAGGACAAGGACTTCTCCCATAAGTTCTTGAGATGCTTACCCTCAAGATTTGGTACATTGGTCACTATTCTAGTGAGGAGTGGTTTGAACACCATGACACCAAACTAAGTATTGGGAGATATAATGACCGATGATACATATAGAGATGATGATGAGAAGGAAGAAAAGAAAGAGAAGAAAGATGAGAAGAAGGATGAAAAGAAGAAGAGTGTGGCATTCAAGGCCACATCATCCAAGGGCAAGGAAAAGCAAGAATCATCAAGTGAAGATGAAGACTTGAGCTTTGATGAGATGGATCATGAGAAGATGGCTCTCTTTGTCAAGAAATTTGGCAAGTTCATGATGAAGAAGTGCTACCATGCTAGAAGAAAGAAGTCTTCATCCAAGAACAAGGAAGAGTCAAGAAGGTGCTTGAATTGTGAAAGCAAGGACCATCTTGTTGCTCAATGCCCATACAATATCAATAATGATGATGACAACAAGAAGAACAAGAAGGACAAGATGATCTTCAAGAAGAAGGGTGGTTCATATGTGGTTACTTGGGATAGTGATGCTTCCTCAAGTGATGATGACAAGACCACCAAGAAGAAGGCTCTTGCAAGCATTGCTATCAATCAGAAGCCCTCTCTCTTCGACGCTCCATCATGCTTCATGGCTAGGACCACTAAGGTACAAACTCATGATGATGGAAGTGATGAGGAACACGATAATGACAATGAAAATGAAAGTGGTAGTGATAATGATGAACCAACTAAGGATGAACTACTTGACATGCTAGATGATGCTAAAGAACACTTCAACATTAAGAGAAGGAAATGCAAAAGCTTGCGTAAGGAACTAAAAGCCCTTAAGCAAGCCTTTGATGGGCTCAATGCATCTCATGAGAGGCTAGAGGAAGCCCATCAGAAGCTTGGCAAGGCTCACAAGAAGATTGAAAAAGCTCATTCCTCTTTGCTTGATGAGCAAAATAAGAAGAAGCATGTTGAGACATGTAATGTAGGCTTAACTTGTGACTTAATTGATGAATCATTCTATAAGCTTATCATTGTTGCTCCCACTAACCCTTCTTGTAGCACTTCTACTTCCACCTCATCTAGTAGTGATGGTTTCACTTGTGATGCCTCACTTGTCAATGAGCTCACTCACACCTTGGCTAAGGCCTATGGTGGTGAGGACCGCTTGCTTATGTGCTTGGGTAGCCAAAGAGCTTCTCTTTACAAAGAGGGATTGGGTTATACCCCCAAGAAAGGCAAGGCGACCTTTGCTTCTCACAAGACTAGTTTTGTGAAGAACAATGGTTATTTTTGCACTAGTTGCAAGCAAGTTGGTCATAAAGAGCATAAGTGCAAGAACAAGAGCAAGAATGCTAATGTATCCTCAATTAAGATTAATTTTTTCTATGTGCTTACCAAGGGTACAAATGGTGTGAAAGCTAAGTTCATTGGAACACCATGGATGGGCTCAAAGAAGAAAGCCATTTGGATACCAAAGAGCTTGGTCACTAACCTTCAAGGACCTAAGCAAGTTTGGGTACCTAAAAAGAATTGATCTTGCTTTGTAGGTCAATTACAAAGCCGGAGGAAGGCATTGGATTCTTGATAGTGGGTGCACTCAACACATGACTTGTGAAAGGGTGCAAGGCCCTGAAAAGAGAATTCCCTAGAGCTTCCGATCACAAGATGGATGCGGCCCCGGCTGCACACAAACAAACACTAGATGCCTGATCAACCACAACTAAGGGGCTCGAGCAGAAAGGCCCAAGGATGCCCGACAACCTTGTTACCCCGCATAGCGAGAGGTCAATGACCCGCTCAGAGAACCTTGATTTGGTACTAATAAGCCCAATTCCGACCAAATGGCCTAAGGGCTCACCACGGCTTCGCAAGGAGCCGCAGAAATTCTAGAAGGAGGATCCTTGAGCTTTTGTTCATGTTTCATGATTACAAAGCGATGTGCGGTCGATCTGCACACAAGGAATACAAAACCGATACCACCCTAGTGTTGGTATCACTAAGAAGCCTTCGGGGAGCAACACTACAGGGGAAGGTGAGATGAAGCAAAAAATGAACTCGCAAGCCCTCCTGCAGTATCGCAACCCCCAAGGAACAGAGCATAGGGAGGAAGAGAGCAGCAGGACTGCCTAGGTCCAACAAGCGCCTTGGCAACCACTCCGGAGCCAAGGTGGAGCAAAAGGGAGGCCAAAATGCAGCCATGTCACAAAGGCTGCATGGCCCCCTACACGGTAGCCACATCATCCTTCCCTTCCCTGCTCACAAGTCCCCTTCTAGCACTAGTCGTTGGAAGGGGCAACGTCGGCTTCTAGCCACCGCAAATGATCTCCAGTAGATTGCATACTTCGAGCCTCATGGTTCCCTTCAAATTTTTCTCTCCTCTCTCTCCTTCAAACTCAACCTCTCAGAAAGAGTAAAAGCAAGTTCGCAGAAGTGGCTATAAGTGGTTCAAATGAAAGGAAGGCCCTTATTTATAAGCCCAAAGGCGGACTGAGCAGCCTGAAAACCCCGTGCCATGTAGCACACCACGGGAGGCCTCAACCAATGTTAGACGCTCACATGAGGTTGGGGAAATCGGGACCCTCCTAAGGGCAGGGCTGGTACAGCGTCGACAAGACCTCTCAGCCCCGCTTGGGTCATGAACCCCAATACGTAGCGCACTAACATGGCAGGACTCAGCACTCGCGTACCGCATCGTCAGGACGTCCTATCGGGGTGGGATGAAATAGCCACTTACCACATTGAACGCACTTGCCCGCAAGGGGTCGAGCGATGAAGCTCGGACAGGTCACGACTACGAACCTACACTCGACACACACGCATCTCAGCGCTTTCGTGATCACTTTGTGGTCATAAAAACGGTCAGGGGCTACTGTCGGGGTCATGACCCCTAGGTGTCTCAAGGCACCGACTAATCAGCAGGCCCAGTGGCCCATAATACAAAAGTTGTCTTTAGCCCAAACGACCGAGGCTCAGTTAAGCTAAGCGGACTGGGACAAGCACTGAGGTTAGGGTTGGCCACGACCCCTCCCTCCAACCTTGGCCGCTCGCCATGTAGCAGCACACAACCTCTTGCCATCCCAACCTCTGGGAAGGGGCGAGATAGGCCGAGTCCAGCCAAGCACGCTGCACTGACCCCGCAAGTAGTCACCTCGGTCCGGTCAGATGCCATCCATGTGCCATGTAGCAGAGATAAGACAACACCACCAAGAGGTGATGGCAGGTACGGAGAACTACCATCCGAATATGGTCTAACAAGACGTTTGTACGATCCCACCCGCTACGGAATGGGATCCACGACGATGGCCTTGACTTAGAGGCCATCCAAGCCCATGCGGGCCACGACCCTAGAGCTCGGGATCGTGGCCACCAACTCCACAAGCAGCAAGACGATCGGTGACCCAGGGGGCCACCTACTCTCGTAGGAGGCCCCTGGACGATCAGGGGACAATGACGAAAACCACAGCGAGACCACATCGCTCAGGACGGCTGGCGAAATACCACCGTATCCACACTACCGCCATGGTGGGCACTATGGTACCACGTCACGCCATGCCGCAATGTGAGCACAAGACCATGACGACAGCCACGCCAAGACGTGCACCCCAAGATGGCGTTAATTGCAAGCCAAGTTAGCTAGGTTCTCTTCCTCAGGCTCACGATCCCTCGGTCGGGAAAACATCCTTCTTCGTATCCTGGTTTCGGACTCTATATAAGGGTAGCCAGGGCCTCCATTCGGGGCATCCTATCATTCTCATTCTCACCACATTTCCACTCTCTCCGAGCTCTCAAAGTTTTCCTTTGGGCAGCCCATCTTCTAGCTCTAGCTCTCCTACCTCTTCCACCATTCTTGCAGCCCCCATTGTAAGAACTTCAGAGCATTTAAGCGAGGAGCATGCACTCGATCATCTCTAAGACTGGACGTAGGGCTCCGGCCTGAACCGGTATAAATCCTCGTGTCTTTTGGATGCTACCATCGTCTTCCTAGAGCAGCGCGGGAATCGTATAAATTTAATAGTCCAGTTTACAAAACAATGATAGCTCCGCTTCACTCGCTCCTGGTTCTCCGGCGAGCTCTCTGCCGGCTGCGCGCGCTACTATGGCCCCTTGCCTCCGTGCCGGCTGTAGCTCGGCCATGGCCGTGCCACCCCCGGCCTCCTAGCACGCTCGCGCGTCTTCCCCAGCTCCGGCCACGTCTTCCCGCCTCCCGCCTGACCTCAGCGCCGCCCCCCGTCGGCTGGCCACGAGCCGGCCCCGCGGTGGCCCGCGCTGCTCTAGTTGGCCCAGCTCTAGCCGTGGCCCCTGCCCTGCCTCTTGACCGGCCGCGAGTCTGCTCCGGTCATCCCTGTACGTGTGCTCGAAGAAGAAGACGCCGATGTTTTTTTCTCCTAACGCATGTGTCCGAGTGGCAGTGAGGTAGAGAGCCAAGGGCAAATCTGGTTATTCCAACGAAAATACCCTTCCATGGATCTGGAGCTGCTTTTGTAGCCAAACAGTTCCCTACTAGATATACGGTAGATTCAACAGTGGAGCTACCTCACGGTGAATTTCAGATGTGTAGACTCAATTTTTCGGTGGTGGAGCTGTCCAAAAGGCCCTATATAGACTTACAAATCCTCGGCGGGAATGAAGTCAAATCTATTTGAAAGATCATACTAGAAATACCATTCAGGTTTGCAGCCATCTCGAGATCATCCCGTGATTCTACCCAATCACATCTTACAGTCATCCCGAGCTTCACATATATAATATTGTATAGATTCTCACGATTCTTAGCCAGCTACAGATTGTTTAGAATTTCGAACTCGTATATACAAGCTCGATCTCACCGACAGACGTTCGAACTCGTATATACAAGCTCGCACCGACAGACGACGCTTGATTATTTTACTTGGCCCGAGGCACATTAGGTTCCAGATACGTAACGAGGGTGCTGTAAATTGATCCTACCGAAGTCAACGCACTGGTATCCTATATGTACACATCGATCGAACCGGCCGGTGGTGAGCTTAGCAGTGCTAGGTTGCTCGAGATGGGTGGAGCGCACGAGCCACTGCATCCCCACATGCAGATGAAGACATCGTCTTCTTCCAAAGGCGGCAGTCATGGGTATTTCGTGCCCAGACCCGTCTGCGCTTGGCTTGTCTGCGGCTTCGTCGCCTTGGCCCTCCTCCACGTCCTCTGCTGCACTCCCCCCGGCACTCAAGAAGCCGTCTTATCTCCGCTGCTCCAGTACGTCGACGACACATACAACTTCGTCTCATCTGGGTATGTAAGCTGCATTGCATTCACCGCTTAGATCTTCATGCATTTGCTCCGGCCAGTCGCTTCACTGTTTGTATTTTTGTTACTCGTTGCATAATGCAGGCCGCAGAGCTGCAACTACACGGAGGGGAGGTGGGTGTATGCGCCGGGCCACGCGCGGCGGTACAATGCCACGGAGTGCCACGTGAAGGACAGCCACAACTGCATCCGCAATGGGCGGCCGGACACGGGGTACCTGGACTGGCGGTGGCAGCCGGCGGCGGCGGGGTGCCGGTTGCCGGCGTTCAGCGCGCGGGCGTTCCTGTCGGCGGTGCGCGGCAAGCACGTGGCCTTCGTGGGCGACTCCATGTCGCGGAACCAGGCACAGTCCCTGGTGTGCCTCCTGGTGGGCGCCGGCGTCCCGCACCGCGTCGTGTACCGGGACGCGGACCCGCACAAGTTCAACCTGTGGCGGTACGCGTTCCCGACGCACGGCGTGACGGTGTCCTTCTACTCGGCGCCCTTCATCGCCAGGGCCACGGGCAAGGCGCTGAACGGGAACGACAGCCTGCCGCAGAACATGAACCACGTGCACCTCGACGCGCTCGACGACCGCTGGGTGGCCGACGCAGACACCATGGACGTGGTGGTGCTCTCCATCGCGCACTGGCCGCTGAACGGGGCCATCTACTACAACAACAGCGCGCGGATCGGGCACCACAACCACCAGGAGCTCAGTGCGTCGGAGGAAATCGGCTACGCCTGGCCGATGAAGGTGGCCTACCGGATGGCGTTGGACCGGCTGAGCTCCGGCGGCCGGCCACGGACCGTGGTGATCGCCACCTTGTCGCCGGGCCACTTCGAAGGCAACACCCTCACCACGATGTGCCCCAGGAAGGAGCCTTACAAGGAGGGGGAGAAGGAGCCGCACCACCTCGAAATGGAGCTGGTCCGCCTCGTCTACGAGGAGGCCCAGGCCGCGAGGGCGAGGAACGGTGAAGGTGGCGGCGCAAGGGTGGAGGTGCTGGACGTGACGAAGCTGGCGGTCATGCGGCCGGACGGACACCCCGGACTTTATATGCACCGCGACCCGTTCGCGCACGGCGGCCCGCAGCCGTGGATGCCGTCCGACTGCCTCCATTTCTGCCTGCCCGGCCCGGTCGACACCTTCAACGAGATACTGCAGCAGATCCTGAGGAAGAAGCGGTGAAATCATGGCAGATTCAGATCGCGGACACTAGATGTAGATCGATCATGCACCTTTTTTTTTTTTTGTTGATACATCCATCCCGCAGACTACTGTTGCAACTTTTTGTTACGTTTTCCCCTTCAATTACTTGTGCGTTGCGCGAGGTATTAAATAGCGTTGGGAGCGCCCACAATCAAGGATCTGGGATTTGACCGAGATAGTCTAAATTTCGGCGAAATTTGTCTATTTTGGTTAGGTCCGAAAAGAATTTTGTGCTTCTAATCTTAAAAAATCACCGAATTGAGTCCGAAATTGGACCGAAATTTCCCAAAAATCGTCCATTTCGGTTGGGACCCAATTTTTTTCCAAAATGAATCCCAGAACCTTGCCCACAATAGCAACTGCTATAGCGATAGTGGCCAATCTACCGCTAGCACTACAAGGCAACGGACCAAAGATAGCATGTTGAGACTTAGCGGCCGCTATAGCATTTAGCATCTGCTATTGCAAGCTGCTATTTCACCACATAGATTGTTCCAATGGTATCATAAAGAATGATAGAATGATTAATTGTATCATTTTCATTTGATATAAGAACTTTATGATAATTTATCTACACGTCTTATTTATACCTTATTCATTTATACGCTTCTACATGATTTTATGTCTTTAAATGTAATAGTTAACTAAAAATTTCTAACTATTCAAGGAAACATGATATTAGTATTGATATATCATCCAAAAAATTAATTATTTTTAATATTCTGCTATTAGAACTTAGCGTCCAGCTATCCGCGATCCTCTACGCAGACACTAATCCGCTACGAAGTCGTTGTCTGCTATTTATTACATTGCTCAGGTCCAGCGATAATCATAATGCTACGCTTCTTGGGCCTCGATCCTCTCCTAGGCTTGGTCATTGCTTCTAGGTCACCTAGATGGGGGTGCTGACATCCCTCCCCCTTGGGTACCGGCATGTCCCCATGCCGGGGTGTTGGGGAAGCGTTGCTGGACGGCAATAGCATCTTCCAAGGTGGTGAGGGTGGAGTCGAGGCCGGACCACTTGCTGAGAAATCATCTGGGGAACGGTGTTAGCACCACGAGCGTGCATGTTAGCCCACAGGATCATCGGCTCAGGTGAGTGAATCACTCACTTGTCTTGCCGAGCACCCACTAGTGTTGCCAAGCACCCACTAGCTAAGCCGACCACGAACAAGCGTTGTCCATCCCCACACACTATGGCTAGAGGTTGAAAAAGAGGGAGAACAGAGCATACACATAGTACAAGACACCAGCGTTGGACGAAGCCCTGTATAGGAGATGGCAAATCTGAACTCTCTTTACTGAGTTGCCGTAGTAGTCTATTTATACAACTCTATCCATCTAGTCCTAATACAGCACACATGCTGCAATAGTAACTAGATAACACAGCAGGGCTGACTCTGCGTCGGCCTCTACATGTGGCTACAGTGCTGCAGGTGAGCCGTGCGGCGCCTGCACCTGCAGCGGCTATAGTATCACAGCAGGAGGCCTTTTCGGCGCCGCCTTCCCTTGCTGTGTTCACACAAGGAAAGCAGTAGATTATTCTAATAATTCTTCCCCTAATTCTACTGCTATCCCTTGTACCCACTCCATTCCGATCATCTCCTTTGGCTCCGTGAGTCGAAGACGTCCGAGCAGCTTGGTGAGGATGTTCGTGAGTTGCCGACCAGTTTCGACGAACTTGATGACGATCTGCCCTCCATCGAGACAGTCCATGAGGAAGTGGAACTTCACGTCGATGTGTTTACACCGGTCGTGCAAAACCGGATTCTTTGCGAAGGCAATGGTGGGTTGGTTGTCCACCATCAGTGCTGGTGGGTGAGCTTTCACGCCAGTCAGCTCTCCCAGCAACCGACGCAGCCACACAACTTCGCACACCGCTGTGGCCTCCGCTACGTACTCTGCCTCTCACGTAGACAACACCACCACCTTCTGTTTCAGCAAGAACCATGAAATTGGGGCTGACCCGATGAAGACGAGCACTCTAGATGTGCTCCACCGTTTGTCGATGTCCCCCGTCATGTCTGCATCGCTGAACACAATTAGCTGCAGCCTACTCCTGCCGGTCTTTGGGAAGATGATCCCTTGATCCACCGTCCCCTTAACGTAGCGTAGCAGCCGCTTCACCACAGCCCAGTGATCCTCTCTGGGATCCTCCATGAAGCGACTGACATAGCCCATGGCGAACGCAATGTTCGGCCTCATGTGGACTAGATAGCGCAGACCGCCGATGATGCTCCGGTAGAGTGTTGCATCCACCTTCACCGCGGTGCTGGCTTTCGTCAGCTTCAGCCGCTCCTCCATTAGAGTCACGCATGGCTTGCACTTAGCCATGCTGCTCCTCTCCAATAGCTTGGAGGCATATGCGTTCTGACCGAGTGTGAGTTCCTCCTTCCCCTGTCTCACCTCGATGCCGAGGTAGTAGGTGAGTGCGCCGAGATCGCTCATTCGAAAACGAGCCGCCATCTCGCCCTTGAAGCTATCAATGTCCTCCGTGCGCGCGCCAGTGATGATCAAGTCGTCCACATACACACCAACGTTGAGCTCCTCCTTCCCCTGTCGCCGCGTGTAGAGCGTGTGCTCGGTTGCGCACCGCTAAAACCCAAGCTCACCCAATGTGGCATCAAGCTTGGCGTTCCATGCTCGTGGGGCTTGCCGCAGCCATAGAGCGCTTTGCGTAGTCGGAGCATCCTGTGCTCCTCTCCCTTGATGGCGAAACCTAGAGGTTGCCTGACGAAGACCATCTCCGCTAGCTTGCCATTGAGGAAGGCTGATTTAACGTCCAAGTGACGGATGCGCCAGTCCTTTGCTGCTGCCAAGGCTAGTAGCAACGGATAGACTCCATGCGCGCTACCGGCATAAAGACCTCCTTGAAGTCTATGCCCTCGCGCTGTACAAAGCCTCGGGCGACGAGGTGCGCCTTGTGCTTGACAATGGCTCCGAGCTCGTCCCGTTTGACCTTGTACACCCACTTCAGGCTGATCGGACGACATCCTGGAGGTGGATCGATGAGCTACCAAGTCTTGTTTTCCTCGATCGCCTTCATCTCCTCCATCATCGCCCGTCACCAGTTTCCATCGCGCTCGGCTAGCGCGAATGTGGGTGGTTCCTCTGCACTGACGAGCAGTAGCTCTGCGTCATTGAGCAGCCGACCAGCCAGGCTTGAGGGCCCTGTGCCGCTAACGATGTCGTCTAGCCTATGGAACCGTACCTCCTCACAATTGTGGTAGGCGACCACGAACTCAGTGATGTCACTTGGAGATGAGGCGAACTCGATCAGCGTTGATGGAGTTCCCTGTTCCACCAGAGTACTCGGCACAGTACCTGAAGTGCTCGGTACCCCAGGTGAGGTGCTCAGCACTGGTTTTGGACTTCTCATCATAACTCCTGCAGTGCTCAGCACGACTGTAGGAGTGCTAAGCCTCAGTCTTGAAGTGGTCGGCACCACTACAAGACGTCTTGGCTCCACCACGGGAGTGCTCGGCATCCATCCTAGTGTGGTCGCCACCACTGCAGAACCTCCCAGCACCACTCCTAGCATGCTCGGCATCCCTCTAGGAGTGCTCGGCACTCCTCCCGGAGTGCTCGGCTCTACCGCTGGAGTGCTCGGCACTCCTCCCGAAGTGCTCGGCACCTCTTCCCCAGCGTCTCCACCACCATGGATGACCAAGTGCTCAACAACAAAGGTGCTGGTGAAGCCGCCAGCTTCCCACGGCTTGGACTGCTCTAGTCCCAAGCCACCTTCTCGTCGAACACAACGTCGTACGAGACAAGTACCTTGTCTCCGCTTGGGTCGTAGAGCCAGTACGCCTTGGTACCCTCCGCATAGCCTAGGAACACCATCGGTGTGCTCCTATCCTCCAGCTTGGTGAGGTTCGGCTTTGTCTTCCTGATGTGGCCGATGCAGCCGAATATCTGGAGGAAGGACATGCTCGGCTTACGTCCATACCAAGCTTCGAATGGCGTCTTGCCCGTTAGGGCCTTGGTCGAAGCGCGGTTGAAGATGAACACTGCCATGGTCACTGCCTCACCCCAAAACCTTGCTAGCATGCCTTTGGCCTTCATCATGGATCGGGCCATGCCGACCACCGTCTGGTTCCGCCTCTCCACCACGTCATTCTATTGTGGTGAGTACGGCGTGGTGTGGTGTCTCACCACACCCTGATCTACGCAGTACGCAGCGAACTCCACTAAAGTGAATTCGTTGCCATGATCAGTCCTCAGCACGCAGAGCTTCTTGCTGCTCTCGGCCTCCGCGCGCATCTTGAACTTCTTGATCACCGCCGTCGCTTCGTCCTTGCTCGTTAGGAGTTGCAGCCACATGTAGCGACTGCAATCATCCACTAGCAGGAGGAAGTACCACCGACCACCATTTGTAGTAGGCGTGATCGACCCACAGAGGTCGCTGTAGACAAGCTCGAGAGCGTCCTTCGCGCAATACTTGGCCGCCTTTGGGAATGGTAACCTCCTCTGCTTCCCGACCAGGCAGCTGTCAAGGGGTGTGCAATCGTTGGTCCGAGACATGAGAAAAGCTGCATTGGTCAGAGAAAATTGTGAATTCCCCTTGGAGAAGGTATGACCGCCACTACTCGATCCCCACGATAATCGCCAAAGACTCCTTTTCGTATGTTGAGAGGCCATGGGTGCCAGGACTTAGGGACTTGCTGACAAAAGCGATCAGATGCCCATCCTGAAGCAAAACAACGCCAACCCTAGTATCGCTGGCATCAGCATGTATTTGGAAAGGTTCAGTAAAGTCCGAGAGGGCCAGTACTCGAGCGGACATCAACGCATTTTGTACAGCACTGAAGTCAGACTGATGATGTGGAGTCCAAACAAACAAC
The DNA here is from genome assembly GCF_019320115.1 of Miscanthus floridulus. Taxonomy (NCBI): domain Eukaryota; kingdom Viridiplantae; phylum Streptophyta; class Magnoliopsida; order Poales; family Poaceae; genus Miscanthus; species Miscanthus floridulus. Next base: position 48,982,906 of record NC_089597.1, read on the forward strand.
GCTCCCTTCTTGAGAAGATCGGTGAGAGGGCAAGCGAGGACTGTGAAGTTCCTTACGAACATGTGGAAGTAGCCCACGAGTCCAAGGAAACTATGGAGCTACTTCAGATCTTGCAAGGTGGCCAATTCTGGATGGATTCAATCTTTGTTGGATCTGTAGACACACCATGGGCGCTGACCACGTGACCCAGATATGAGATGGACTGCTATGCAAAATGGGACTTGCTCAACTTTACTTGCCATTGATTGGTGGACAGAAGGTTGAATACCTATTGCAGGTGTTGAAGGTGGGACTCCTACAGGTCTGGGCTATACACCAAAATGTCATAAAAAATACTAAAACACACTTTCGTAGAAGAGGTTTCAGAGTTGAATTCATGGCTCCCTAGAATGTATTTGGTTCTCCTGTTAGCCCAAAGTCCATAAGTGTAAACTCAAAGTGCCCCCAGTGAGTTTGAAGGCGGTTTTGTGTTCTTTGCTCAGAGCTGGACGGATTTGGTTGAAGCCGGTGCGAAGATCCAAGGAAGAGAACTAGCGGGCAGAAGCAAGTTCATGCAATAGCTCGTCAATAACTAGTATGGGGAACTTGCTCTTGATAGTAAGCGCATTGAGCATACGATAATCGACGTAGAATCTCCATGTGCCATCCTTCTTGTGGACAAGCAGAACAGGGGAGGAGAACGCATTGCGGCAAGGTTGAATGAAGCCACTTCTTAGCATATCTGTTACTTGTCCCCAATTTCTGACTTCAGAGTAGGCGCATACCGATACTGACGCACTGCAACTAGCGAAGCATCGGGGATTAGCGAAATGGTATGATCATAGTCACGCCAGGGCAGCAGCTCAGTGGGCTCGGCGAACAAATTAGCGAACTCATCCAACAACTGGCGGACCTCAGGGATGATGACTTTGTAAACGTAGATGGAACGAGATACCTCTTAGGGTACTCGGCTGCGTGTTAATATAGGTGGGAACAGCCCCATGGTGGCTTGTACAAGAGGTTAGGAGTACAACAAGATAGAGTCAACCTAGATCAACAAACTATCTTGTACAACTATCTAGGAACTATATATTGAACCTAGACACACGCCTATTAGCCGAGCTAACCATATCATCTAACACCCTCCCTCAATCTCAACCGGCCACTAGGTTGAGATTGCGCCTGAACTGTGCCAACTTGGACGCCACAATTGGTTTGGTGAAGCCATCCGCCAATTGATCACCTGAATGAATAAACCGTATGTCCAATAGTTTATGAGCAACTCTTTCTCGAACAAAATGAAAGTCAATCTCAATGTGTTTTGTCCGAGAATGGAACACCGGATTAGAAGCCACGTAAGTTGCATCAATGTTGTCACACCATAACCATGCTGTTGCTGGGGGTTGTATACGAAGTTCTAATAACAGTTTTTGAACCCACACCATTTCCATTGTTGCATTAGCCAGGGCCTTGTACTCAGCCTCAGTACTTGAGCGTGAGACTGTCGCCTGCTTCCTGCCACACCAAGAGATTAAGTTTGAACCAAGAAACACTGCAAATCCTCCAGTGGACCGGCGATCATCCACCTAACCTGCCCAGTCAGCATCTGAGAAGGCACTCACTAACATGGATGAGGATCTTCTGATATTAAGTCCCAACTTCAATGCCCCAAGTATGTACCGTAGAATTCTTTTGACTGCACTATGTTGTACCATGGTGGGAGCATGAAAGAATTGGCATACCTTATTGATAGCAAAAGAAATATCAGGTCAGGTCAAAGTAAGATATTGCATAGCTCCCACAATACTTCAATACCGAGTGGAGTCGTCAGGGCCAAGCCTATCACCCTCCCTAGCACTGAGCTTTTCAACACTGGACAGTGGTATAGCAATCGACTTACAATGACTCATCCCGGCCCTCTTGATGATATCTTCGGCATATTTCTCCTGAGACAATATCAGCCCATCAGATGATCGTTTCACTTCAATCCCGAGAAAGAAGTGAAGATCACACAGATCTTTCAGTGCAAATTCCTTCTCCAAGTCCATGAGCAGTGCATTGGTGGCCTCCTGGGAAGAGCTGGCAACAATAATATCATCTACATATACCAAAACATACAAAGTATGCTTGCCTTTGTTGTAGTAGAACAATGAAGTGTCAGCTTTGGAGGGTATAAAGTCGAGTGCCTCAAGTTTCCCACACAGTCATGCATACCAAGCACAAGGTGCCTGCTTAAGGCCATAGAGTGCCTTACCTAATTTGCACACAAAATTTGGTCAGGATGCATCTTCATATCCAGGTGATTGCCTCATGTAGACCTCCTCTTCCAACACACCGTGAAGAAAGGCATTCTGGACGTCAAGTTGCCTCAAAGACCAGCCCCTACACAGCAATGGAGAGAATAAGGTGAATGGTAGCCGCCTTGACAAGTAGACTAAACGTGTCCTCGCAGTCAATTCCATATCGCTGTTTGTAGCCTTTAGCGACCAGTCGATCCTTGTACCAATCAATTGAGCCATCAGCTTTCCTCATAATTTTCTACACCCATTTACAACCTATAATATTCTTCCCTTTCGGAGCAGGAACAAGGTGCCAAGTCTTGTTTTGTAACAATGCCCGATGCTCACTATTCATGGCGGCAGTCCACCTTTCATCACAAAGTGCCTCCTTAATAGACAGTGGCTTTCGAGCAGATGAGCACTGCATACCACATCGACTAGTGCCGTCAGTGTACACTTTAGGTTTTTGAATTCCACGCTGCAACCGAGTTACCGAACGGGTGAGTGCTGGAGACATAGTAGCCATAGGAGATGGCGCGGATCCACCTGGTGTAGAAGATCCGAGTGGTAGATCCGCCTGTACCGGTGCAGCGCCCACAGCACCCTGTCACCCCGCTGTGGGATTAATTTGTGCCGGTAAGCCCGCTCTATGCATTGAGGACGACGTCGGACCGGGCATAGAAGATCTAGAGGACGTAGCCTCCGGTGATGGTGAATCAGTCCCCTATCCTGAAGCGGATTCCTACGCCAAAAAATGTCAGGCGCCAGGTGGATCAGCCTCTTGCTCCATGCCCATCGTAGTTCCTCCAGCTGGACACATGAAATAACACCCGTTTTGCACCGAATTTTCACCAGATTCAATCTCTGTTGTTCCTGCATCCAAGCGATGACTTCTAGAATGGGAAACACGGTTAGTAGGCAAGGAATTAGTAACACACTGATCCTGCAATTTTGCGTCCCCAAAGGTAGCATTAGGGTTGAGGAGTATAACTAGAAGAAGAGCAAGTTTAGCACAGAGGCGCGCGCCAGCGTTTGGATGGAGTAGAGAAAAAGGAAATACACGCTCATCGAAGACAACATCATGTGAAATGTATAGACACGCCCTTCTGATGGATCAAGGCATTTGAATCCTTTGTGAAGATTGCTATAGCCTAAGAACACACACCTTTTGGATCGGAATTCAAGCTTCCTAGTGTTATAGGGACGCAGATTCGGCCAGCAAGCACAACCAAAAGTATGTAGAAAGGAGTAATCCGGTTGCTTGCCAAAGAGCACTCATATGGTGTGTCATTTTTAACAACCGGAGATGGAAGACGATTAATAAGGAACACAGCCGTAATGAACGCTTCATCCCAAAACTTAAGCGGCATTGAGGCGTGTGGGCAAGAAGGGAAAGACCTATCTCCACTATATGACGATGTTTGCGCTCTGCTGAGCCATTTTGTTGATGGGCGTGCGGGCAAGAAACATGATGCGCAATGCCAATGCGTTGGAAGAAAGAGTCAGAGACTGATACTCTCCCCCCAATCTGTTTGGATGGTGCGGATTTTATGATAGAATTGGCGTTCAACAAGTTGTTGAAAATCACGAAAGCACTGAAAAACTTCAGATTTATGGCGCAAAAGATAGACCTATGTAAATTTACTATAATCATTGATAAAACTCACATAATAATTGTTTTGTCCAACAGAAGTTGGAGCAGGACCCCAAACATAAAAAAAACTAAGATCCATAGCACTAGTCGACACACTAGGGGATCTAGGATAGGGCAACTGATGGCTCTTGCCTTGTTGACATGCATCACAAATCATGTCTTTATTGGAATCTTTAACAAATGGAAAAATGGAAGCCTATGGCGATTAAGGACCTGCTGGACTACGTGAGTGGAAGCATGGCCTAATCTGGAGTGCCACGGGGACACAGACGGCTTGGTGACGACGCCAAGCACATGTTTATTCTGGACTAACTTGACCGAGTTCAGGGGATAGAGCCCTCCTTCACATCTACCCTGTAGCAGAGTCCTCTTCGTCCCCTGTTCCTTAATAAAAATGATTGGGATGAAATTCTAGGAAAGCATTGTTATCACGTGCAACTTGGTTAATAGAAATCAAGCTTTTGATGGCCTTTGGAACATGGAGGATATTTTCAAGATGAATCTTGCTATCATGGGTACGCAAAAATGTAGAACCAATGTGACTAATTTCCATACCTGTTCCACTGGCCATGTGCACATGATCATGTCCGCCATACTTGTCACTGACGATCAGCTTCTCAAGTTCACCGGTGACATGATCTGTGGCACTGGAATCAACGTACCAGTTGGTGTCCACCCCATACGACATCGTGGCAGATGACACGCTCTTCTACAGCGGATAGGTGAAAGAGGCATCAAACCTCTTGAAGCACTTGAGGACGGTGTAGCCTTCTTTACCGCAGAGTTGGCACACGACGCCAGGAGCGCCGCCACCACTGCCACCACCGCGACCGCCCTTCATGCCACGCCCGAAGCCGACATCCACCGCCACGGCCGCGAGCGTTGCCACCATTGTTGCCGCCTCCTCCTCGGCCACCATTGGCTGCCATGTTGGCGTATGAGTGGGAGCTTCCTCCATGAAGCTCCATCCTTTGCTCAAAGGAGACGAGCTGGGTGTAAAGATCCTAGATGGAGATCGGTTCAACCCGGGCAGCCACAGCAGAGACCACCGGGTTGAAGTCAAGATCCAGACCCATCAGGATGTAGGAGACAAGCTCCTCATCTTCAAGCTTGGAGCATGCAGACGCCATTATTTTGCCAGGGACTTCATCTTCGCAAAGTACTCCGAGATGGTGGACGTCCCCTTGGACACCGTGGCAAGTGCCATCCGTGTACTGATGACGCGGGTGCGGTATTGGGAGGCAAACATGCCTTCGATCACCGCCCAAGCCTATGTTGCGGTCTTGGCAGTGGAGACCTGTCCAAGGATTTCTCGCGATAGATTGGAGAGAAGGTAGTTCAGGACCTGTTGGTCTTTCGCCACCTAGCCGTCATACTTCGGGTTCAGAGTCGGTGCTGCGCCCTTGGCGTCGCCGTCGCCCTTGACCGGTGGAAGGAATTCCACCGGCATCTTCGGCGAAGGCTTGATGAACTTCGCCAGTTGAGCCCCCTTGATCGCCGAGACCACCTGCGCCTTCCACATCTGATGGTTGGCGCGAGTCAGCTTCTCGCTGGGAGGACAGAAGCCGAGAGATGGAGGAGCAGATTGAGCAGAGAAAGCCATGGCGGAGCTCTTCGACTAACCTAGCTATAGCTCTGATTACTATGTAAACGTAGATGGAACGAGATACCCCTTAGGGTACTCGGCTGCGTGTTAATGTAGGTGGGAACAGCCCCCACGGTGGCTTGTACAAGAGGTTAGGATTACAGCAAGACAGACTCAATCTAGATCAACAAACTACCTTGTACAACAATCTAGAGACTATACATTGAACCTAGACACACGTCTATTAGCCGAGCTAACCATATCATCTAACAGACTTGTTCCTCTGCAACTTGGGTGGAACTGGAAATATGAAACAGCTGTAGCATGGAGCACTGGGCATCCGCAGGTAACAATCCCTGCAGCACAGCGTGACAAGAGCCCTGCGGAATGGAGAACCATTTGTTTTGCCAGTCAACTTTCATTGGGGAGAAGGCCTCCAACCAGTTCATACCGACGATCATGTTGTAGGATGCCGAAGGAAGCACGTGCAGACTAGTGTGGAACCTGAATCCTTGAACTGTCCACTCGACTGCCGGCAGAATTGGGGAGCACGAATGGTGTTGCCGTCTGCAACCTGAACCTTGACAGGCTGCTGCACTTGCTGGACGCTAGGAAGAAGCAATGAGTGAGCAATGCACTAACTTTAACGTCAATATTCTTGAGACTTGGTAAAGTTAAAGTTCAGTAACTTTAACATGCACTAACTTTAACGTCAATATTCTTGAGACTTGGCAAAGTTAAAGTTCAGTAACTTTAACTCAAGAATATTGCTCAAGAATATTGACGTTAAAGTTAGTGCATTCCTTCGGACGTTAAAGTTCAGTAAAGGAGACTTGGCAAAGTTCCCAGATCTCTTGCAATGCGTGTAACTGCGGGACTGGAGAGCACCTGTGTCCAGGAACTCACTTATCTGCACAACAGACACAAAGACCGCGTGCCTTGCGGTAGGACCTAAGCATGGACAGCTTGTCATCGAGATTGCCCGGCTTGGGTGGGGGCTTCCGGTCATTGGCCAGACGCTTGTCATCGGTGGAGCCCCGCTGAGACGGTCGTGGTGGGGAAGGGGGCAGGGGGCAGGGGGCAGGGGCATATCACCACGGATGGACGCCGTCTTGGAGAACACAAAATTATTTGAGTTCTTAAATTCCTTGCGACGTCCTTGATCGGCAGCTTCCTTTTGCAACAAAGCGAGGGTGCAGGCAGTATCCAAATCGGCAGTGCAAGCAACAAGTATAACAGGGCGAATATCATCGCATAGGCCATCGATAAAACTATTTTACTCTTCCTTTCTCATCTGGTTTTCTCCTCTCAAATGCTCAAGGCGTGCGTGAAATCAACCGATGATTTGTTTGTCTCTAGCTAGCTATCTCCCTCTCTGCTTCCCCCCCTAGATCTAACAGCTGGTGAAGCACCAGTCGGAGGAGGGAGGATGAGCTGCCGCCCAAGGAATTTTTTTTTTATTTTTAACATTTTTTGTAAACTAATTTTAAATCTTACACTGTTTTATTTTTTTTTAAACTAACACTTTTGGCCGCGCCTATTGCCATGGCGCGGAGAAATACCTGTGCCGCATCATGCATGGTGGCGCGGCGAGAGGGATGATGTGGCGACAACCGGAGCGCTGACCGGTGACGTGGCAGCTGCCGCGCCATAGTCCACGGCGCGGCACTGACGCGCCAAGGCCTACGGCGCGGCAGGACCTGGACACAGACAGAAGCCGACCAACCTCAATTGCAATTGAACGGGAGCTGCTGTCGGTTCTGTAAACAACTACAAGTGCTACCGCGACGCATTGAAACGAATATGAAACAAATAAATGAAGTCCGTGCGCAAGTTGACAAGTTGCCACATAACATTTTCATTGGTTCATGAGTCTACAAGTTTCCGACGACAATATTCGTTCGACATAATCAACTAAGTCCCAGGAGTGTAAGGATCCCTCGGACGCCTCTGTCTCTTCGGAGTTGTAGGCAACACATTGGGAGTGTAGCCAACGTCGGTGTGGTCGTGTTGTCGGTGGGTACGGCTCGTACCCTACAAGTATATGATATGCACGATTACTTATAATCTTTATGATCGTTAATTCATAGAGCCTACGTATTTAAAGACACCATCTTTGTTACTACCTATAAGGCTCCTTGGGTACCAAGCGGGGCACCACCTAGCTGAGATATGCCGATCTCGTCCTGCTACCAAGGGTCCCACTGGTGGTGCTGTATGCGGAAGCCTAGGGGGTCGTCGTCGTCCTCGTTGTCCTCGTTTGCAGGTCCTTCCCAGAGCTATAATGTGGTGGTGTACGCACAGCCGAAGCGGCACCTGTCACCGACTGAGAAGAGCCAGCTGGTGTCCTCAAAGAGCCAGAAGACGTGGCACCTGACCGCGTCTAGTAATCGGGTTCCACTCAAGGAGTGTCCATGCAGCTCAACTTTTAAGCTAGCTTCCTGTAGCTCTGCTTCACCTTCTGCATGAATAGATGCTAAAGTTAGTGCATTTCCCAAACACATATACACTTAAGAAACATTTTTGGAACGGACAAGTTTATGTTTACCTCCACAAAAGCCTCGAGAACGTCTGGCCCCTACCCTCTAGACTCGTGAAGCCAAAACGCTGTTTCGTTGGACAGCCTTGACTATTGTGTCGCCTGGGTATAGAAACACGGTTGGACAGTTTTAGTACACATATTTAATACCAAATGAATAATAAATTATACCATTCGAGTATCTTACCACATATCTTTGAAGCGGAGCTCTCTGTAGTTGTGTGTCATCCCTAGTGGCAACGTCGTACACATGTTCGATCACATCTTCCTCGTCATCCTCGTCAATCGCCTCCTCAGTGTACGAGAGCGTGAAATGTGTCCTCGTAGACCTGTGAAGCCATCGCAGGTACTCGTCGAAGGTGTGCTGGTCCTGTGGGGGACCTGCATCGACTAGCTGCCGGTCCCTGGTCTGCCACAACTAGATGTACGCGTTGTGTGTCACGCGTCAATCCTTGGTCTTGTACCTCTTCCTGTGGTCAGACCTGCAACAAAACGATTGTTAGTTGTACCATACACACCTCTGAATTGTAGCTTTGTTATTAATCGATAACACACCCATACAATTCTTAGTTGGTGGAGTAAAGCAGTGGTGGGTAGCCTGTCATTCTTCCAAACTGCCTGCAAAACCTGATGGGTAAGTGAATCTCGACCACGTGGAAGAAAATAAGAGGGACGTTGCAGCGATACTCGTCTGACTCATCCCTAGTGACAGGACTCAGATAGTCCTGGAGCTCCGAAGCATCCCAAGGACACCAATGCATCTGAATATTTCGTAATTAAGTTAGGCTGTGATATAGTGTACATCGAACAAGACACATGTATAATAGTAAAGATAGCGTAACCTGGTGCTGTGTCAGGACGTCGAGATAGTGCGTGTACTCCATGTACTTGTGCCTCGCATTCCCTCTAATTAACTCTGCTTGCGTCCAGATATACAGAGCTATAGGCAGTATATCATGCCTATTCTAATGCTGTATTGAACATGATAATGAATTAGCCATTAATAATTTTCATCATATGTAACTGCCTCGAAGAATATAGTGAACCGAAGCACTTACAGGGAAACTAGTAACAAGGGGCCTCCCAACGGGGCATCGTTCCCAACACCAAACCTGAAGTAGGTAGGAGCAACCCCCAAGGTTCGCATATCCTGAGGTGCGACGGCAGGCAACCCATAGCTGTCGATACGTCCATGCCAGGACTGCGCTGCCCCAGCTGTACGCCGCTATGTTATCCCACAGCTGGTGTAGTATGTCAAGAAAGATCCAGCTGATAGTGTTGCCCGAGGCGTCTAGGAATAGGAAAACACCAAGGAAGTGCCAGAGCCACACTCTAGCGAACCTGTCGATCTGAACCTCATCATCCTGTGGGTCCAAGTAATCAAAGCGCTCTGTGATCTACAATGACGAAACACCAAAACTTTTTCTGAAATTCACCAAAGAAAATAAGACTCGATGGATGCAGGAAAGCAATGCAAGTATTAAATAGGCTTGAATTGCTCACTTATTTTTCTTGGAAACCTCGTCGTCCGGTAGAAGAAAGCCAGTGAACTGAGCCACCAGCTCTCTCCAGTGATCATTGTCAACTATACCTGTCACTAGAAGTTCCCTCAACCGAAAACCAAAGATAGTCTTCACGTCCTACATGGTCAAGGTCATCTTGCCGCAAAGTAGGTGGAACGTGTGGGTCTCAGGCCTCCACCTGTTATAAGAATAGAACGACTGTTAGTTACCTCAAATTTGTTATAAGAATGTTTACGTACAATGAAGGCACTCGCACCTGTCTATAGCTACAGTAAGTAGTGTTGGGTCAAGGGACAGAAGACCGTAGTTGACAACACGGACAAGCTCGAGGAAGCTGACACGCCGTATGTACGACGCGTAACGCTCGTCCCACTGGTGCGCCCTGATGTGCGTGCGGGGCCTCAAAGGAGGCAAGTGCACCTCTGCGTCGGTGTCAGTCAAGAAGTGTGCTCGGTGCGGGTTGTCGTACTCCACCTCAAGAAGGAGGTAAAGCTGGTGCTGCGTGGGAGGGGCCATCCTATTACAAATTGATAAACAAAAGGTTAGAGTATTCAAATTAACAATATTCAAATTAACATTATATAACATTGCAAAATTTAAACTACTTTTATGCAATACGAACACAATATGAAAGCACATGTATATATTCAAAGTAACATTAACAGACATATTAAACAACTTCACTAGAAAAATAAGCATTTGATGAAACTTCATCAAGTCATCCAAATCACCGTATCACGCACTACTCAGTACCGACACTTGAAAACTAGTATCTATACTGACAACCTTTACTACTATAAACTAACTAAATAATAAATACCTAATCAATCCCTAAACCCAAAGTGCTAACTAAAAGTAACCTAAACCCTAACTACCTAACCAAACCTTAACTATACTACAACACACAACCTAAATCCTAAAAACTACTGACCTAAATAAACAAATTCACTAACCTAACTATCCTAAATCACTAACCCTAACTAAAATAACATTCATAATAACAAGAAATCGAGAAAGGGAGCTACCTTGATATGAGCGGGGACCTTTTGGGGTCACCCAATCCGAAGCTGATGGTCGCTGGCGGCCTCGCCGACCGGCAGCGCTGGCGCCCCAACACTGGCGAGGCGACGGCGGCTGGCGCAGGCGAGGCGGCGGCGCCTGGCGGTCGGCTGCTGGGCGGCGGCGGCGGCGCTGGGCGGAGCCAATGGCGGTGGCGCAGGCGGTGGCGGAGTGTGCTGGGGTCGAGGGCGAGGGCGGGTGCAGTGGGGGCGTCGCGGGCTTTTACTGGGCCTTACCGCGCCACCAGAGCTGGCGCGTCATAGCCGCGTTCAAATGGGTGACGTGGCAGACCCTGCCACGACGACGCCACGTTATCCTCCCACCACACCACCATACATGGCGCGGCACAGGTGTTTCGCCGCGCCATGACAATAGGCGTGTTCAAAAGTGTTAGTTTTGGAGAAAAAATAATGTTAGATTTAAAATTAGTTTTAAAAAGTGTTAAAAAAAGTCGCCAGGGAGCTCTGATTCCTAGCATTTGCTCGTGCCCGCATGGAGCAAGGACAGGTACGGTGCTCGATTTCCTTTTGCCTACTTTTAGGCCGATTTTCAGCATGCCATGTTGCCGACCGTTTCTTTACACAGCTTACGAACTGAACAAACGAACCATACTCCGCGCGTTGCTGCGGAAATTACGAATAAATTTTAGTGAATTATATTTGTATGGTAAACTGAATTGGGCAAATGAATGTATATTAGTGGATCACGTGGCTTGCTGATATGAGTAGATTGCATGAATAGATATTTATCATAATTGAGAAAAAAAAAATAGTGAAAACTGTACTTGGCGGCTAGGGCTGAGGCGGCGTTGACCAGTTTTGCTTCGTCAATGCCGCCTCAGCCCTAGCTTGCCACTCCACTCCGCCCACGCCCACACTACCCTTTGCTCCGCGGACTCCGCGGGTTGATCTGGTCGGTCATCCTCGTCAAAGCACCAGCAGCACAGGCGAGGATCAAGGCGATGAAGATGAGCAGGAGGTAAATAGCCAGCATTGCCTTCTTAATGCATCTGTCTCGCGTGATGAGGACCGCCTGATCGATTTGGTTCTTGCTTGTGCGAGGAGAAAATATATATGGCTCGAGTTGTGGCACGGGAATCTGGTTTAATTCTGATATACTTTGGGACGTTCTACCTTCTACCTTTGTTGGCAAATTATTGGTTGGACAACAGAGAGACCGACAAGGATCGTTGCTGACAAACGTTATCCGTCACGGAGATAGGTGTAGAAGAGACTCGGATTCTTGGACTTTGTACTTGTACATGTCCGAAACTGAAATCGATCTCGCTCCAGCGACCAAAACTCCTGTTTTGAGCGAGAGAACTATACACTAGAAGATTCTCCACTAGTCGCAGTGGGATTATAAGGCTATCCAGAGCTAATTTTTATCTAGCTAAAAGTAGAAAGTACTAGTTGCACGGAAACCAACATTTTCAATATATTCCTTCGCTTATAAACTATAAATATATCTTAGGACATACAAAGTGTAAGGATTTGGTCGCGTCCTCAATAGCAATTTGCAAATAGCTAGCTAGATGAGACTTAAAAATAATAAAAAAACACTTTAGTACAGGATTATATGAGTTGTGAGAGTTATTTCTAGAAGATCATGCTAAACTAGATATTTAAAAATCGTTAACTATTTGATCTCTCTTTCATAGCCAATATAATTCTTTCTAGACTATTTATTTCGAACCATGGAAGACGGCCTAACGCTAAATGTTGATCTCACGTGGTCTACTTCCTCCGCTCCGACGTCCTAGCATTCAAAATATATATAAAAGAATGACGTTTTAGCTTATAGAGCGGGTCCCAGTCTATATTAGAGTAGACCACCGGCTTGTGAAAAATGTTGTTCCGCTTGAGGAGTGCACGCGGAAACGTGAAAAAAAAAAGTTGGTGGTGGATCATTTGTTTATGTAAAAATACTTGTTGCTGTGAGTGGGACGGAGATAGAAAGCAGATCATTAATGAGTATGTCACCTCTATTAAATAGTACTACATCCGTTCTTTAATATAAGCTATATAGATTTCTAAACAAAATTCTAAAATATAGGTACGTATCAGCTCCCACGCCGATTAGTTTGCAAATATTTCCATCGTACATAACATATGCCCTAACCAATCCCTTAGATTTAGGAAGCAATCTGATTGGGAGAGAGAAGATGGTCTGATTTTCCTTTTTTTTCTTGGTCTCACATCCTTCTCCAAGCCGTGCGTTAATATTGGTGCTAAAAACTATATAGCTTATATTAAAGAACGGATGGAGTATTAAACAGTAGTGTCGTGATTGTTTATAGGACCAGTTCTTTTATCCATAACCTTAGTGTCTACTATGACATTTCTTATAATGTCTTTTATTGTGGATAGAGGGAGTATCTTAGAGCAACTCTAGTATGGCCTCTATTTGAATACCGTAACTAAATATGGGTGCTCAGGCAAAAAACGCTATAACAGAGCCTATTAGAGCCTCCAATTTAGGGTGGGCACCCAAATCTCCCCCCTGACCCGATTCCTGTTGGCCCAACACCTCGGCCCCTATCCGCGCGGGCGCTGCTCCTCCCCTAGTCCCCTCCCTCCGCACGTGCGCTGCTCTGCCCTCCGTCATGTGGGCTGCTGCACCGACGCACCGGCCGTTGCTCTGCCATGCGCGCTACCTTCCCTTCCCACGACGGTGCTCCCTCCCCTTCCCTGCGACCAGCGACGACGCTCCCTCCCCTTCTCCTCCCGCCCGTACACACTCCCGCCAGATGACCACTGCTCCAGGGCCGACTCCTTCCCCTCGCCGGCGCTCCGCCCTAGGCGCTCGCTGCCATCGCTCTTTCGTCCCCAGGGTCATTGCGTTGAGATAGCTCGGTTGCCTGAACAAAGGATGACAAAGTGTGTCCCAATTGTCATTGTTTGTTAAAAAGGATTTTGGGGCTTTGGTTTTGGGGCTTCTGCTGGAGGAGATTGCAAAATAGAGGGCCAACTAAAGTAGGGGGACACCCACATATATGGGGGCCCTGATTTGGGTGCTCCTGCTAGAGTTGCTCTTACAACGTTGAGGCTCAACCTTTAGTTTGAGATCGGGTCATGGTGAATTGGTGATTGAAATAATAGAGAGAGGACAGTCCTTTTTTGAGAGGCAACGCATGGCGACGTGAATGCATGTGACAGTGTATTTTTTACTAGGTAAATGCCCATGCGTTGCAATGGAAACACATAATACCATGATAACATATGTATTAGCATGTGTTATACTATTAGCTAAAATAGATAATACAATTGTAATGTTTGAAACATCAATATTAGAGCATCTCCAAGAGTTCCCAATAGAACTTTCCAATATAGAATTTTTAGCAAGAATAAAAAAACCATCTTCAAGAGTTCCCAATCCCACCTCCCAGTCTTTTGGCACTTGAAAAAAATCACCGAAAGTGTGGATATATCTGAGCGTGTACCACACGCGTATCGGTTGGCCAATCTAAAGTTGGAAGGGTGTGGAAAATAATAAAGAGTATGAAAGGGTCTCTGATGTAAATGTACAAGAGAGAATATATGAAAGTAGTTAGGATAATTTAGAAATAGTATACGATTCCTAATATAAAATTGTCTTTCATATTTTAGGAGTGAATTATTGAAACTATTGGAGATGGTCTTATTTATTGCTCCCAAAACATTTTGGCGAGTTGAAAAACTCTATGGTTTTGGGAAGAAATTCTTGCGAACTCTTGAAGATGCTCTTACATAAGTCTTCAAGAAGATAGATAGTTAAAATATAACTCCAAGTTTGGATGTGAAACCATAGTTCTTTCAACCAGCATAAAAAATAAAAAGACAGGTGTAAACATGGTGGACTACTCACTATTTCTTGTCTTATAACAAAATGTATACATAAATACATAAAATATATTGTACAATTAAGAATCTAGTGTCTCAGTAGTTCGACCAAAAGGCCCAGAAGGACGTGCTTTGCACAGCATCAAGCTGCAGCTGGTCACTAGTCAAATATGATTCAGGATTTTTTTAAGTTAAAGATGCGGTGGATGACTTCTTGCTTTTTTAAAAGGCACACTTAACGTCATTAATCATCGGATGTTTAAAATTTCATATAAATATACAAATCCTCATGAATGGTTTGTCAAGTCTCTTAATAGCGTGTGACAACCGTGATTTTCATTAGGCTCAATGTAGGAAAGAGTTCTAAAAATACATGAAGAGAGTTCTAAAGCAGAAAATGGATTATTAGTTACAGAATTTGAATCATGAACAAATTGCACTGCTTCTGTTCGCAAGATGACTCAACTGCTGAACTGAAACAGAACTTCTATGCTCTGCTGCTCTTATGCCTTATGATCAAGCAAATAATATTACAAAGGATAATTAAATAGAGCATATTCCAATAGCTACTGCCCTGCCATCTGCTAGCCAAAGCTCCAGCATGCATAGGATCGACAAAGGCAAGCTAACACATTAGGCAATGACATTAAAATATCCAAACCTACTATTCAAGCTACAATGTGTACAGGTAAGCAAATACATACACTTTGCTTTGTAATAGTGTACTGACCTTGCAGTAGTCACCACAGACCTGCAGATGGCAAATGAGGATCAGTCACTGCTACAGAAATGATTTGTAACAACAGGATGTTTTTTTAGAGGCGGCTCCCCCTACAGTGGGCGTGCCTAAGATCCAGTGGACCACCGCTCCTACAAATCGAACAGTAGGGGCGGCTGGTGATACGAGCCGCACCTATAAATTGATCGATTTGTAGGGACGACTTACTCACCAGCTGCCTCTACTGTTTGATTTATAGGAATGGCTCAATCACCAGCCACTCCTACAAATACCCACAATATAAAGGGCCGACGCCCCCCTTCTTCCTCCTCGGGCTAGTTACTGTAGTCCAAGAGAGAAAGGAAGGGGGCCTTAGGCACCTTCCAAAAAATGCTCTTTCAAGGGGGATGTTTTGATCTCATTTCCTTTGGTGGAGAGGTTGTAGAAGGTAAGAAAATGGTACTCCAAATATTTTTTTGGAAGTTTTAATGGTTGGTTAGTGAGTAATTAGGGTTTTGCTTTTCTCTCTCTTCTATGGTGCTTGAACCATTTATGAAGCAAATTAGACCAAAGTTTTAAAGGTTCTAGGGTAAATTAGTTAGTGGAATAAGATTACACCCTTATTTAGTGGATCTTTCTTGATTTTAGTGGACTATTAGTTAGTTTAATAGATGAGTCATATAGATCTAGATCTAGATCTAGAGCTAGGGTTTTATTTTTTTATTATTAATTACATTTTTGCATGAAGGATAGTGTGTAAAATATTAATTGTTGCTAATTGTTGTCTTTGAAATTGTTTGTTACTGTAACCAAGAAATTAAAGTGGAGAATCAAATATATATTTTTAATTAGGTCATTAATTGTTCTCTAGAATGGTTTTTCATGAAACTGCTAGTTATATATCTGTGAATAATTAGCTCTTTAATTTTTTTTCTTTGATATCTGTCGTATAAGATGGAGTACAGGCAGTCTTGGATGTATGGTGCATTAAGGTACAAGCCAGGTTTTCATGAAAAAGAGGATACATTTTTTGAAGCCGCAGAGAACCATGCAAAGACATTGAAACAAAATAAAGATTCAATTATTTGTCCGTGAAGAGATTGTAAGAACCATCTCGCGTTCAAAGATGTGACAATCATCAGATCACACTTGATTATGCAAGGATTTATTAAGGACTACATAGTGTGGATTCATCATGGTGAAATGGTTGCTGACGAAGTTGATCTAGAAGAAGATGACGCCGGACCCTAGATTACCTGGACCAATATGTAGCAGCGCTTGGTGCACAAATGGCTAATGATTACCTTGAGGAAGGTGGCGGTGCTAGTGGTTGGGATGTTAGCAACGAAGGTGGTGATAATAATGATGACATAGCATGTGTCGGTGATGATGATGATTTGGAGGACATGCTTCAGTCCATTACATCAGAGAATTTACTAAAGAGCCTGAAAGGTCTAGAGAATTTGGAAAGGGTAAAAAAGCATCAAAGGAGACTGTATGGTGTTGAAAAGGGTTGTCTGATACACTGGACAGTTGAAAGCTCTAGTTTGGTTTTGGTGAATTGATGAAACCCTATGTGCTAACCTAATTTATCAAAGTGATTATGAGATAGGTGGCACGTTCCAAGTTGTGAAACAAATGAAGATCATGATATGATGATGGTGATGCCATGGTGATGATCAAGTGCTTGGACTTGGAAAAGAAGAAAGATAAAAACAAAAAGCTCAAGGCAAAGGTCAAATTGATAGGAGCTTTTTGGTTTAGTGATCGAGACACTTAGCGAGTGTGATCACATTTAGGATTGATAGCCATACTATTAAGAGGGGTGAAACTCGTATTGAAATGTAGTTATCATAGTGCCACTAGATGCTCTAATTATTGCATATGCATTTAGGATCTAGTAGAAAGCTAACACCCTTGGAAATGTTTGTAAAAATATGCTAACACATGTGCACAAGGTGATACACTTGGTGGTTGACACATTTAATCAAGGGTGGTGAAGTTCAGGGTCAAAAGGAGAAATTTCGTATTGACCGGACTCTGCCTTAGGCAGTGACCGGACTTTGACCCCGCATCCGATTAGTGGTGCGTAGTGAAGGCCACCCTCAGTCCCTTGACCGAACACTGAAGAGAAAGAGGGACCAGATGTGCTGAGGGTGCATTCGGTCACCTAGTGATGTACGCTGACGCAAGCAACAGAGAGAGGTCGAGTTTACCGGATGCAGGCCTAGGTCCGATCATGAGTCACCGAACACGTTCGGTCGTGAAAAACTGCCTCTAGAACCTTACTGGAAACGATTGGACTCCAGTGATGTAGCATCCGGTCACTTTGGGTAGCGTGTCCGGTAGCAACTTAACACGTGGCGTGAAGCTGACCAGCTGTTAAGATCAGGCGCTCAGCATTTGTGGCTGATGACACGTGGCGAGCATCGGGCGACTGGACACTGGGGTCCTACGTCCGGTCAACCTGACCGGTGCGTCTGGTCTGCTCGTATTTCGCTGGACAGAGGAGTCAATGGTTCTATTTCATTGGGGCTTTATTTAAGGCATGTGGACGGCTCTAGCTCACCCTCTTGACCATTTGCATTGACATAGCAACCTTGTGAGCTTAGCCAAAGCCCTCCCACTCATCTCCATCATTGATTTTTCATCTTTGCGAGATTGGGAGTGAATCCAAGTGCATTGCTTGAGTGTTTGCATCTAGAGGCACTTGGTGTTTGTGTTTTGCTACGGGATTCGCTTGTTACTCTTGGTGGTTGCCGTCACCTAGATGGCTTGGAGCAGCAAGGATCATTGAGCGGAGGTTGGTGATTGTCTCTGACTTCGATCGTGGTGATTGTGAGGGGTTCTTGACCTTTTCCTGGCTGAGAGCCAAAAGATACTCTTGTGGATTGCTCATGGCTTGTGTGATCCTCATCTTGTGTTGGTTCTGTGGCACCTTATGAAGGGTTTGGCGTGTGATGCCAATTAGCGCGTGAACCCCAAAATGAGTGAATCACTACAACAAGTAATAGCTTGCTGGCAAGCAAGTGAACCTCGGTAAAAAGTTATTGTGTCATCATTTGATTTTGAGGTGATTGGTATTCATTCTTGTGATTGATTGGTTCATTCCTCGACTCGACGGTATAACCATCTTGCTCTCTCTCTTTACATTACCACAAATTAGTTGTCAAGCTCTTCAGTGTAGCTAGTCATGAGAGCTTGTTAGTTTAGTTAGTGTGGCTCTTTAATTAGCCTTTGAGGACACACTAACTTAGTGTAGTGACATAGCCATTGTGTGGATAGAGATTATATAAACTAGAATTGTGGTAGGTGGCTTGCATTTTAGTGGGGTAGCGCAATACTCGCTTCGCCTCATATTTATCACCGGTTTGCTAAGTGTTGTTGTAGAAATTTTTAATAGGCTATTCACCCCCCCTCTAGCCATTAGGACTTTTCAAGTGGTATCGAAGCCGTGGTCACTGTGATTTGAGGATTTACAGCCTTCGGTGTAAAAAATGGCTCAAATCAACAACACAAAGAAGCCACCTCAATTTGATGGCTCAAACTATCCCTATTGGAAGGCTAAGATGGCAAAATATATCAAGTCAATCAATAGGGAAGTTTGGAAGGTGGTGGAGACCAAGATTAAGATAGAGGATCCGAAGGACCCCACCGCCACTGAAGAAGTGCTTCTCTAAAACAATGACATTGGTCTTAGTGCCATTCATGATGCTATTGATGAGAGAACATTTGAGTAAATCAAGAACATTGAGATGGCTCATGAAGCATGGAAGAAGTTGGAGGAATCATTTGAGGGCACTCAAGCCGTGAAGAGTGCCAAGGCATATATCCTTAAGGAGAAGTTTGCTAGTTTTAAGATGAAGGAGGATGAGAGTGTGCCATAGATGTTTCATAGGTTACAAGTGCTTGTCAATGATCTCAAAGCACTTGGTGAGAAGGTGGAGGACAAGGACTTCTCCCATAAGTTCTTGAGATGCTTACCCTTAAGATTTGGTACATTGGTCACTATTATAGTGAGGAGTGGTTTGAACACCATGACACCAAACCAAGTATTGGGAGATATAATGACCGATGATATATATAGAGATGATGATGAGAAGGAAGAAAAGAAAGAGAAGAAAGATGAGAAGAAGGATGAAAAGAACAAGAGTGTGGCATTCAAGGCCACATCATCCAAGGGTAAGGAAAAGCAAGAATCATCAAGTGAAGATGAAGACTTGAGCTTTGATGAGATGGATCATGAGAAGATGGCTCTCTTTGTCAAGAAATTTGGCAAGTTCATGATGAAGAAGTGCTACCGTGCTAGAAGAAAGAAGTCTTCATCCAAGAACAAGGAAGAGTCAAGAAGGTGCTTGAATTGTGAAAGCAAGGACCATCTTGTTGCTCAATGCCCATACAATATCAACAATGATGATGACAACAAGAAGAACAAGAAGAAGGACAAGATGATCTTCAAGAAGAAGAAGGGTGGTTCATATGTGGTTACTTAGGATAGTGATGCTTCCTCAAGTGACGATGATGATAGTGATGATGACAAGACCACCAAGAAGAAGGCTCTTGCAAGCATTGCTATCAATCAGAAGCCCTCTCTCTTCGATGCTCCATCATGCTTCATGGCTAGGACCACTAAGGTACAAACTCATGATGATGGAAGTGATGAGGAACACGATAATGACAATGAAAATGAAAGTGGTAGTGATAATGATGAACCAACTAAGGATGAACTACTTGACATGCTAGATGATGCTAAAGAACACTTCAACATTAAGAGAAGGAAATGCAAAAGCTTGCGTAAGGAACTAAAAGCCCTTAAGCAAGCCTTTGATGGGCTCAATGCATCTCATGAGAGGCTAGAGGAAGCCCATCAGAAGCTTGGCAAGGCTCACAAGAAGATTGAAAAAGCTCATTCCTCTTTGCTTGATGAGTAAAATAAGAAGAAGCATGTTGAGATATGTAATGTAGGCTTAACTTGTGACTTAATTGATGAATCATTCTATAAGCTTATCATTGTTGCTCCTACTAATCTTTCTTATAGCACTTCTACTTCCACCTCATCTAGTAGTGATGGTTTCACTTGTGATGCCTCACTAATGGTTGAGAATGAGACCCTCAAGAAGGAGGTCAATGAGCTCACTCACACCTTGGCTAAGGCCTATGGTGGTGAGGACCGCTTGCTTATGTGCTTGGGTAGCCAAAGAGCTTCTCTTTACAAAGAGGGATTGGGCTATACCCCCAAGAAAGGCAAGGCAGTCTTTGCTTCTCACAAGACTAGTTTTGTGAAGAACAATTGTCAGTTTTGCACTAGTTGTAAGCAAGTTGGTCATAAAGAGCATGAGTGCAAGAACAAGAGCAAGAATGCTAATGTATCCTCAATTAAGATTAATTCTTTCTATGTGCTTACCAAGGGTACAAATGGTGTGAAAGCTAAGTTCGTTGGTACACCATGGATGGGCTCAAAGAAGAAAGCCATTTGGATGCCAAAGAGCTTGGTCACTAACCTTCAAGGACCCAAGCAAGTTTGGGTACCTAAAAAGAATTGATCTTGCTTTGTAGGTCAATTACAAAGCCGGAGAAAGACATTGGATGCTTGATAGTGGGTGCACTCAACACATGATTGGTGATGCAAGAATATTCAACTCAATCAATACCAATGGCAATGATGGTTATGATAGTATTACATTTGGTGACAATAGCAAAGGCAAGGTCAAGGGGCTTGGTAAGATTGCAATATCCAATGACATGAGCATTTCCAATGTGTTGCTTGTTGAGAGCTTGAACTTCAATTTGCTATCCGTGGCTCAATTGTGTGATCTTGGATTCAAATGCATATTTGGGGTAGATGATGTAGAGATCATAGGTGTAGATGGATCTAACTTGATTTTTAAAGGCTTTAGGTGTGAGAATCTATACTTGGTTGATTTCAATGCTAATGAAGTTCAATTAGCAACATGTTTGTTCACTAAGTCTAGTATGGGTTGGTTATGGCATAGAATGCTTGGTTATGTTGGAATGAAACAATTGAATAGATTGGTTAAGTATGACTTGGTTAGAGGCTTAAAAGATGTTGTGTTTGAGAAGGATAAGCTTTGTAGCCCTTGTCAAGCTAGCAAACAAGTTGGAAACACCCATCCTAAGAAAAGCATGATGAGCATTAGTAAAGCATTTGAATTATTGCACATGGATTTGTTTGGGCCAACACAATACACTAGCATTGGTAGTAATAAATATGGCTTTATGATAGTGGATGATTATACTAGATACACTTGGGTATTCTTTCTAGTGGACAAAAATAATGTGTTTGCAATATTCAAATCATTTGTCAAGGGCATTCACAATGAGTTTAAAACAACCATCAAGAGAGTTAGAAGTGGCAATAGCAGTGAGTTCAAGAACACTAGAATTGATGAGTTGTGTGATGAATTTAGAATTAGACATTAATTCTTAGCCAAGTACACTCCACAATCAAATGGCCATGTTGAGAGGAAGAATAGAACACTCATTGATATGGCAAGGTCTATGCTTAGTGAGTACAATGTGAGTCAATCTTTTTTGGGCCGAAGCTATCAACACGGCTTGCTATTGTAGCAACCACCTCTATTGTCACCCATTAAAACAGAAGACACCATATGAGCTCTTGAATGGTAGAAAGCCCAATATTGCATATTTTTTGGTCTTTGGATGCAAATGCTATATCTTGAAGAAATGCACTAGATTGGACAAGTTTGACAAGAAATATGATGAATGATTCCTACTTGGTTATTCCACTATAAGCAAAGCATATAGAGTTTGGAATTTGGATAGTGGTAATCTTGAGAAAGTTCATGATGTTAAATTTGATAAAACCAAGGGTTCACAAGAAGAGAATGAGAACTTGAAAGATGTTAGAGGCATTCAACTTTCAAATGCTTCATGAACATGGATGTTGATGAATTGAGGCCTAGGCAAGTGAATGATGATGAAGATGATCAAGTGCAAGTGCTCTCTAACTCAAATGTGCAAGATGATACAAATCAAGCTAGTACAAATAGCTCTCATGACAATGAACAAAATCAAGTGGCTAGTACATCATCTCAACCTAATGATCAAGCAAGTGCAAGCAATCAAGTTTCAATACTCCAAACAACCAATATTGTAAGACACCATCCATTAGACACTATCATTGGTGATATTTCAAGAGGTGTGTAAACTAGATCAATATTGGCTTTATTTTGTGAGCATTTCTCATTTGTGTCATCCATTGAACCAAAGAAGATAGATGAAGCATTCAAGGATGTTGATTGGGTGAATGCTATGCATGAAGAATTGAATAACTTCACAAGAAATCAAGTATGGGAATTGATAGAGAGACCAAAGGGACACAATGTGATTAGAACCAAATGGGTTTTTAGAAATAAGCAAGATCAAGATGGGATAGTAGCAAGGAACAAAGCAAGATTGGTAGCACAAGGATATATACAAGTTGAAGGTCTTGACTTCAGAGAAACTTATGCGTCGTTGCTAGATTAGAAGCAATTAGAATCTTACTAGCCTATGCTTATGCCCACAACATCAAACTCTATCAAATGGATGTTAAGAGTGCATTTCTCAATGGTTACATCAATGAAGAAGTATATGTTGAATAGCCTCCTGGTTTTGAAGATGATAAGAAGCCCGACCATGTGTACAAGTAGAAGGCATTGTATGGCTTGAAGCAAGCACCTAGAGCATGGTATGAGAGATTGAGGGACTTTCTACTCTCTAAAGGGTTCATGATGGGCAAGGTTGACACCACTCTTTTCACCAAGAAGATTGGCAAAGACTTATTTGTGTTGCAAATCTATGTTGATGACATCATATTTGGATCAACCAATCAAGACTTTTATGAAGAGTTTGGAAAGATGTTGGCTAATGAGTTTGAAATGTCCATGATTGGAGAGTTAAGTTACTTCCTTGGTCTTCAAATTAAGCAATTGAAGAATAGTACATTTGTGAGTCAAGGTAAGTA
Organism: Miscanthus floridulus; assembly: GCF_019320115.1. Taxonomy (NCBI): domain Eukaryota; kingdom Viridiplantae; phylum Streptophyta; class Magnoliopsida; order Poales; family Poaceae; genus Miscanthus; species Miscanthus floridulus. The sequence continues at coordinate 49,006,050 of NC_089597.1, forward strand.
CATCAAAGACATGCTCAAGAAGTTTGGTATGAGTGATAGCAAAGCTATTACTACACCAATGGAAACAAATGGCAACTTGGATAGTGATGCAAGTGGCAATATGGTGGATCAAAAATTGTATCGGTCTACGATTGGAAGCCTACTCTATGTGACCGCATCAAGGCCGGATATCATGTTTAGTGTATGCATGTGTGCAAGATTTCAAGCCTCATCAAGAGAAAGTCATTTGAAGGCTACAAAGAGAATATTGAGGTACTTGAAGTATACACAAAATATTGGTTTATAGTATCCCAAAGGAGCAAAGTTTAAGCTAGTTGGTTACTCTGACTCGGATTATGTGGGATGCAAGGTTAAAAGGAAGAGCACCTTAGGCACATGTCAATTGTTGGGAAGATCACTTGTTTCATAGTCATCAAAGAAGCAAAATAGTGTTGCATTATCAACCGCCGAAGCCGAATACATATCCGCCGGTAGTTGTTGTGCACAAATACTTTGGATGAAGGCCACCTTGAGTGACTTTGGAATCAAGTTCAAGATAGTGCCATTGCTATGTGACAATGAGAGTGCAATCAAGTTAACCAACAATCCGGTTCAATATGCAAGAACAAAGCACATTGATGTCCGCCACCATTTCATAAGAGATCACCAACGAAAAGGGGACATTTGCATTGAGAGTGTAGGCACTGAAGATCAACTTGCCAATATATTTACCAAGCCATTGGATGAGAAAAGGTTTTGCAAGCTAAGGAATGAGTTGAACATATTGGATTTCTCAAATATGTGTTGATGCACCCCCCCCCACTTATATGACATGCCTCTCCTTTGAGCAATCCAAGGTAAAAGTTGATTAGCATGGCATACATCCTTGCTAAGGACATGTTTAGTGCATCTAGTCATCTTTCACATTTAATAGGTTCATTCATGAAAATCAAATGATTTTGATGTTTGTATGGTACCACTATTGCTTCTATGCTTAATTTGGTCTAGTGGTAGCATATAACATGTTTGTGGGCTTGTAAACCTAGTGTTTGATCTAGAAATGAGCTATAAGTGTTTAACTCAATATGGTACAAGATAACCCTTATTTGAAGGTGTGAAGAAGCTTATCCTTGGATCAAACCGAGTTAAATATCTTTGGCAAATGTTCTAGATTGAACCAAATTTGGGATCCTCACCTCATTGATTGACATTGCTAATCTCAACCTATCTACATTTTAAACCTTTGTGGTCATTGATGACAAAGGGGGAGAAATGGTGTACAAAGATAGTGAAAAGATAACATAGGGGGAGAGATATGACAAAGTAAAGATAGTGAAAAGATAACATAGGGGGAGAGATATGATAAAGTAATGGGATCAATTAAAATTTTGAGCACACAAGTAGGGGGAGCGAGCTCATAAACTTGGTGGATGCATTTGAATGTGCATTTTAATTATATGTTTGCTTGCATGGCACAAGTTTTAAATTTCAATATCTATGCTTGTGCAGTATATGTTATTTATAGGATTGAATGATGAAATGAAAAACTAGCATGCATAGGTTAAGAAACTAGACTTATGTTCATTTTATAGAAACTAGACCCTTGCTTCTAATGTTGATCTCATGGGGCATTCTAGTTTTTGTGTATGTCTAGTTACTAATGGTGCTAAGGATGGTATATTGGTGCACTCCGATTGGTATCACGCTTCAAAGGTCCATCTTTTATACCTTAGCATCATTTGGTAGAGATTGTCTCCTACATTTTCTATCTAAACATATGTGCAAGCTCCAATCCAAACTCTTGGCACATATGTAGGGGGAGCAATTGCTACCATATGGGATTCAGGAAACTTGTCCATATTCTTTTACACATGGTAAATATGCTTGGGCAAGCAACATAGATTCAATTAAATTTCAATTCATATCTTTGTGTAAGGGTTGTCATCAATTACCAAAAAGGGAGAGATTGAAAGCTCTAGTTTGGTTTTGGTGAATTGATGAAACCCTATGTGCTAACCTAATTTATCAAAGTGATTATGAGATAGGTGGCACATTCCAAGTTGTAAAGCAAATGAAGATCATGATATGATGATGGTGATGCCATGGTGATGATCAAGTGCTTGGACTTGGAAAAGAAGAAAGAGAAAAACAAAAAGCTCAAGGCAAAGGTGAAATTGATAGGAGCTTTTCGGTTTAGTGATCGAGACACTTAGCTAATGTGAACACATTTAGGATCGATAGCCATACTATTAAGAGGGGTAAAACATGTATTGAAATGTAGTTATCATAGTGCCACTAGATGCTCTAACTCATTGCATATGCATTTAGGATCTAGTGGAAAGCTAACACCCTTGAAAATGTTTGTGAAAATATGCTAACACATGTGCACAAGGTGATACACTTGGTGGTTGGCACATTTAATCAAGGGTGGTTAAGTTTGGGGTCAAAAGGAGAAATTTTGTATTGACCGGACTCTGCCTTGGGCAGTGACTGGACTCTGACCCCGTGTCCGGTTAGTGGCGCGTAGTGAAGGCCGCCCTCGGTCCCTTGATCGAACGCTGAAGAGAAAGAGGGACCAGACACGCAGGGGGTGCGTCTGGTCACCTAGTGACGTACGCTGATGTAAGCAACAGAGAGAGGCTAAGTTGACCGAATGTAGGCCTAGGTCCGGTCATGAGTCACCGGACGCATCCTGTCCTGAAAAGCCGCCTCTAGAACCTTACTCTAAACGATCAGACTCCAGTGATGGAGCGTTCGGTCACTTTGGGCAGCGCGTCCGGTCGCAACTTAACACGTGGCATGAAGCTAAATAACCGTTAAGATTAGGCACTCAGCATTTGTGGCTGATGACACATGGGGAGCATTGGGCGACCGGACGATGGGGTCCTACGTCCGGTCAACCTGACCGGTGCATCCGGTCAGCCCATGTTTCGCTGGACAAAGGAGCCAATGGCTCTATTTCATTGGGGGCTTTATTTAAGGCATGTGGCCAGCTCTAGCTGACCCTATTGGCCATTTGCATTGACATAGCAACCTTGTGAGTTTAGCCAAAGCCCTCCCACTCATCTCCATCACTGATTCTTCATCTTTGTGAGATTGGGAGTGAATCCAAGTGTATTGCTTGAGTGTTTGCATCTAGAGACACTTGGTGTTTGTGTTTTGCTACAGGATTTGTTTGTTACTCTTGGTGGTTGCTGCCACCTAGACGGCTTGAAGCAGCAAGGATCATTGAGTGGAGGTTGATCATTATCTCTTGCTCTGATCATGGTGATTGTGAGGGGTTCTTGACCTTTCCCCAGCTGAGAGCCAAAAGGTACTCTAGTGGATTACTCGTGGCTTGTGTGATCCTCATCTTGTGTTGGTTGTGCGGCACCCTATCGAGGGTTTGGCGTGTGATGCCAATTAGCACGTGAACCTCCAAGTGAGTGAATCGCCACAATGAGGACTAGCTTGCCGGCAAGCAAGTGAACATCGGTAAAAAGTCATTGTGTCATCATTTGATTCTGAGGTGATTGGTATTCATTCTTGTGATTGATTGGTTCATTTCTCGACTCAGCGATATAACCATCTTGCTCTCTCTCTTTATATTACCGCAAATTAGTTGTCAAGCTCTTTAGTGTAGCTAGTCATGAGAGCTTGTTAGTTTGGTTAGTGTGGCTCTTTAGTTAACCTTTGAGAGCACACTAACTTAGTGTAGTGACATAGCTATTATGTAGATAGAGATTATATAAACTAGAATTGTGGTAGGTGGCTTGCATTTTAGTAGGCTAGCGCAACACTCGCTTTGCCTCATATTTATCTAACCGGTTTGCGAAGTGTTGTTGTAGAAATTTTTAATAGGCTATTCACCCCCCTCTAGCCATTAGGACCTTTGAACAGTGCTACGATTTGTGCTTGAGCTACTCATCCTGAAGGCTAGGTACGGCTGGTCCGACTATAGTTTCAATGATCTATTGCGTCTTCTATCATGGTTGCTGCCAAAGCCAAACTCAGTTCCCGCCAACACATACCATGCGAAGAAGGTTATAAATCCATTGACAATGGGGGTTGAAAAAATCCATACATGCCACAACCATTGTATCCTTTTTCGTGGCGATATGGTGTGGGGCCAGTCGATACAAGAACAATGACCTTTACGACGGGGAAGAAGCCTCTATGGGGAAGAAGAGGAAGAAGGGTGGGAAAAGGTGGTACAAGATTCTCAACCCCCAGAGGACACTCCATTAGGCAATGATGCAAAGCAAAGAAGAATTCCTACCTTGGTCATGTGGTACCTGTCAGTGGTTAACCGCTTGAGGCGTATCTTCCTAAACCCTAAGGAAGTTGCACTCATGACATGGCGGGATGATGAGTGCACGGTGGGTGATGATGTGATTGCACACCCGACCGATGGTACTTAGTGGGAACGTTTCGATGTGAAACATAGAGAATTTAGCGAAGACCCATGAAATGTGTGGTTCAGCTTGAGCATCGATGGAATGAATCTGTTCAATGAGAGGACCAGCGACCACAGAACATGGCCACTGATCTTGACCATGTACAACACCCCAATGTGGCTATGTCAGAAGAGAAAGTACCTTCTCCTCACTATTCCCATTCAAGGTCCAAAACAACCAGGCATTGATATAGATGTGTTCCTCGAGCCTTTAATGCAAGAAATGGAGAGGCTATGGAGGCATGGGGAGCCGATGTACGATGCATTTAGAAAGGAGGACTTCATATGTAGAGTCATGATCTTTGTTACTACCAATGATTATCCCACATTGTTTGCTTTGTCTAGACAGATAAAAGGGAAGATGGGATGCTTACTATGCTTGGATGGTACTACATGGGTGTACCTAGATGCATCCAAGAAGACAGTCTACCTAAGGTACCAACATTTCTTGAAGACAACTCACAAATACCGCAGCAAGATGTACTTCAGATATTATGACAACACCCCAGAGAATGAACCCCCTCTAGAGAGACGTCAAAATGGGCAACATGTGTTTGAAATGGTGAAAAACATACATGTCGTCCTTAGAAAGAAGAATCCAGATGGGACGAAGAAAGATATAAGCACAGCTCCTATCGCCAGTGTACTTTTCAAGAAACAATCGATCTTCTTTCAGTATCTGCCTTATTGGCTAGACTTGGAGGTCCCTCATGCCATTGATGCTATGCACATGCAGAAAAATGTCTTTCAGAGTCTCATTGCTACCTTGATGGACACAAGCAAGACAAAGGATGGTCTGAAATCATGAAAGACATGGTGCAGCTAAATATCAAGGCAGAGCTTCACCTGGTACCTAAGGGTAATGGAAAACACACTCTGCCTGTGGTTAGCTTTAACCTGACCCTGATGAGAGGAGGGCAATGTGCACTTTCTTGAGGGGGTCAAAGTTCTGACTAGGTTTGTAGCAAATGTGAAGAGACTAGTGTCGATGAAGGACCTATCAATAACATGCTTCAAGGCTCACGATTGTCATGTCATGCTAACAGTGTTGCTACCTATTGTAATCAGGGCTATAAAGCCAGAGTTTCTAAAAATGACCATCCCCCGCATGTGCTACCTCTTTTCAAAGATCTCACAGAAGACGATTGGTAAAAAAGAGTTGAGTGACCTACATGATTTCATGGTGGAGACTCAAAACTAGCTTGAGATGTGTTTACCTCCCGCTTTTTCAATATAATGCCACATCTCATGATTCATATGGTTCATCAGATAGAGGAGCTGGGCCCTTGTTACTTGCATGAAATGTGGTCCTACGAGTGGTTCATGTTGGTTCTTAACCAAAACATGCATAATCGAGCATACCTAGAGGACTCCATGATAAAGGGCTATATTACTGAAGAAGTCATCAAGTGCTGTCAAGAGTACCTAAAAGGGCAGAAAGAGATTGGTAAACCCGATTCTCGTCACAAGGGTAGACTGGCTGAGAAGGGCACCAAGGGGAGAAAAGTGTTCATCAACTAGGATTACAAAGAAGTGAGTCAGACGCATTACAGTGTCATGCAGAGTATAGAACTGATAGAACCCTACATTGATGAACACTTGGCTATCATTAGGGAGGAGAGTAATGGCCACACAGACGAGTGGGTCATGAAATAGCACAAGCAACGATTCACTACTTCTACTCTTCTCCTCTCCTTTTCTACTACTACTAGTCCTACTTCTCATACTTCTACTCCTCTCCTCTGCTCCTACTTCTCCTACTCCTCTCCTCTTCTATCCTCTTCTACTATAACTGTTTTCCTTAACATAAATTTAGGATAAGAGATGGCCAGAGACCTACCTTCGCCAGATCTGCCAAGTTGTGGGAATTATGCATATAATCTGGGCTTCACACCAACATTGGGGATGGCACAGCACCCATATCCAAGCATAGTAACATGTTTAAAGACACTTCTATAGATATATTGTTCTGATATATATAATTCTTAAATGTAGACAATTCATCCTATACCATGGTTCAGAGAGACACTCTCAAATTTCAAGGTTGATTGCATCAATGGTGATACATTCCCTATAGAGGGTGGACGCATGCAATGTCGAATTGGCTTTTCTATTCTCACTAGGGCGGGTAACCAATAAGGTCAGGTTTTATACATCGATAGGACGGGCAGCGGTCAACCTCACTACATTAGTGCGCAAAAATATGTTGTGCTAGAATGTTTAAGGGCGCTTCAAAATATTAGGTATAATATTCCTACATACTCCTCCATGAGGATATGAGCTTTGAATGTGGGCCTCCACCACGATATTGGGCGCTTTTGTGCATAGCTTGCTAAGAACATAAATGATGTGGTCAGTCTCATAACTTATGTCCAGATTAATTGTTATGTCTATATATATGCATGGTTATGTGGTAACCACATTTTTATCAACACTTGCAGGTTGAGTAGTATGACATAACATACGCAAGTTGTAGCTTTGAAGCCATTATAAACTAGGCCATGTATCAAATAGGTGGTTATGAAAAGGAATATGCTAGCCCAACTTTCACTTCAGAGGGAATCCAGGAAAAAATTCTTGTGACTAGGAGGGGAGGTTCTAAACCATTGCTGATCGTCGTCAGCAGACCTTGTGAATGATCTTGTGAAGCAAGGGAGAGTGCACTAGTAAATACATTGCGCTACATCAGTGACATTTATGCATATGAAATGAATGACCTACACTTCTCCGATTACGTGGTACGACGTCAAAAAGTTCTAAGAATTTAAATTTAAGTTGGTTGTAATAATGAACTGATCTAACTTATTATGGTTTGTAATGAAGTAATCTAAATTATTATAGTTTTTGTGAATTATTATGGGTTTGTAATGTATATATCTTCTTGTGAGTTAGCTGTTGATATAATGTCCTTGTGAATTATATATTATATATATGTGTATATATTTTTAGATTTCAATTTTTTTTGGACAGAAAACGGACTGTAGGAGCGGTTCTAGAGTTAACCACCCCTACAAATAGGAATTATAGGGATGGCTGGTGTACAAATTGTTTTGTAGGGTCGGCTGGTGTATAAATTGTTTTGTAACTAGCCACCCTCATAAATAGGATTTGTAGGGGTGGCTAGACAACCACCCCTATAAAACCAGCATTTGTAGCAACGGTTTTGTAGGGAGCCACCCCTACACCCTACAAACCCTGAACGCAATAGAGAGTGAACAATGTTTAAGAGTAAGATATTAGGGAGAGATGCTAATTTTCAGATATATCAGTGAACTGAATAGTATCAGACTAAGAGTAAGAAATCAGTAACCATGCAACTGTCAGCCTTGTGCACCCGATGTTGTTGGACCATGATCAGGGTCAGGAAAAGAAAAAAAAAAAGATGGCTTCAAACAGAACAGTTTGTGCAGAAAGCATGTACATTGCAATATACCACTGAATAGTATGCTAACACACGTTCCAACTGAACAGTATGTGCAGAAAGAATGTATAGAAAGAGATGCAATTTTTCATATAGCAGTGAACTGGTTTAGCTCAATAAAATCTGCCCTCTTTGTTCTAATTTTTATTAAAAAGGTATTTCTACTTTCAGCTTTGTTTTATTTTTCTAGCAGTGATAAAATCATTTAGCTCTGTTGTATAGAATATAGAATCACTGATACTACTGAAGAAAGAAATATCCAGGCATAAATATTTTTGTAAATGTATTTTTTTACCTAAAGATATGGCTGCTAATGGGATAAAGTAAATGAAAACACAAACATTAAAGATTGTATGTTACGACTGGTAGATCTAGTGGAAGTCTAAGTGTGCATTTGGGCCACTAAGTATACAACTGCAATGAACTGTCATAGGTAAAAACATAAAAAGGTTGCAAGTTATAGCTGATAGTGTAACCCGGAAGATTTTGAGTCAATGTTCATAAAGTACTCCAGTTATTTCTATCATGCACCATTTGCTGTCTTACCTCGCTGATCCCTACATTTTTCATAGGAATGATCATATATCAAGAACTTGAAAGCTGGTAATATTATAGTGTCAAATGTCAAGTTACACTACGCACCTGGACAAGCTTGAGAGAGATCTGTATTTCTGAAGAGTGGCCTGCACAGATTAAAAACTGAAGATTACATTAACTGACGAGATATTTTACAGTGCTTGGGAGGAACCGGTGGTTCCTTCCGTCAAAACTAACTGCCGCAGGTATTAATTAGGGAAATTAATTAATTGTAATTAAGGACAGTTTAGTACTTTCCTGATCTCTAACTGCGTCGCAACTCCAGATATCGCTGCTCCATGCGCCGCTGCCTAACCGCCTCCTGCTCGCCGCCCGCCTCCCAGGTCGCCCTCGCCGCCAATCGCGTCAGCGCCGCCCTCACTAGCGCATCTCCCTAGGGTCGCCGCCCGCCTCGCCCTAGGCTCGCCGCCGCTTAGAGTACAAGACAGACGTCTCTTACTAACAGCTGCTGGTGGAGGCGAAGGAGCAGCGGCTGCGACTGGGCGTGGAGGAGTTCGTGGTGGTGGAGAGGGAGAGGTCCGGAGACGAGGTCGTTGCCACTGCTGGGGTGCGCGAGGGCGAAGCGGCGCGAGCGAGATGGCTGGAGGCGGGCCGGCGCTGTTGTAGGGCAATGCAGCGACGTCGCTGCTGCGGGGCCGTGCCACAGCGATCCTGCTGGCCGAACACCCGCCCCGACAGCGCGTAGCACCGGCGGCACGGCGCGCACTGCAGCCACACCACGTCGCTGCCGGTGTCCAGCACCAGCAGCGCGGGCGTCGGCGGCGTGCCCACGCCCACCCAAGCGAAGTACTCGCCGCTACCCAGCGCAAGGCCGGACACCACGGCGTACTCCGTGCTGTCGCCGGCGGCCTGGGATGTTTCTGGCAGAGGTGCAGAGCGGCAGCAGAAAACCAATCCATGGCCATGGCTGCCCACGAGACGACAGACGGTGGCAGCAGAGGCTCCGGCCACAGCCAAACGCGGGCCGAGCAACAGCTGCGTTACCTCCGACCACGGATGCGCGCAGACCGAAATGACACGGCAACGAGAAGGCCAACGACGTGCGGTGACCAAACGGCGGCGGCAACTGAATGTCGAGACCACGGGCACGACGCGCTGATATAGCAGGCTAGCTGCAGGTGCATGCATCGTTGTTCTGTTGACCGCTCATGCCGGTGACGGCGTTCTTGACAGCCTCGACGTCGGCTTGCCGCGCGACATGCTGTGCCTGTGCACCGACCCTGGTCGGCTTGCCGCGCGACATGCTGTGCCTGTGCTTAGGCCGTTGCGCGTGGCCCAGGCCTCGCCTGCTGCGCGGCCTGCATGGCCTAGCGGCCGAGGCACGCGTACTCCGGGGGGAGCACGCAGGTTCGCGTAAATGAGAAGCTCGAACAGGAGAAAGGGGCAGGAAGTACAATTCTTCCCTTTTAATTTATTTTGTAAATAATTTCTGACCTATACATTTTTTGTTCCGGACCCACATATTTCTGGTTCCGGCCACAACTTAAGTTCCTCCACATTAGTTCTTCTTATTTAATAGCTATCCGATCTATCCAAATGGATGGCTCTACTTTTTTCCAAGCGCCGTAAAATTTCACTTAACTAAATATTACGAAGGACATGCTCTATTTGCTTCAAAGCTAACCTGATAGTATAATCATAATAAATAATGTTTTTCTACAATGCACGATAGTTTTTTTTTAAGTCCAGAATAATTACCTTTATCAGGTCTCATGAGTATGCTAAGCTATTTTTCAGGACATATTCTTAGTAGACTTGCCGCCAAAAAGGCATTTTCACCAGCTGCATTTATTGGGATCTTGTTTATATGAATTTTGAGTGTTTACTATACCCAAACTATTTGAACATAAACCCCGTGTCCAAGCATGGTCCAAATAAACAGTACTACTATTTATTAGAAATCAAAATCTCACAACTAAAAAACAGCCAAAAGTTCAACTCCTCATCTGCTACCTTTCTACAAACCATTCCCCATATCTCCAATGCAACCATTGAATTGGATACTCATAAATCAACTCATCGTGTATTGTCTTTCTTCAAACCGTTCCCTATGTCTCCAGTCCAAATAAGCCACAGATCAATATGTAAGGTGGATGGATGAAGCTACCTGGGAAACGATGGATGAAGCACAGGGATGAAGATGGAAGGAGAGGCGAAGACCTGAATTGTGTAGGGGACGAAGAGCCTGCACGCCGTCGTGTTTGTGCCGTGAGCGGAGCAGATTAGCGAGGCGGCTGTAGGAGAGGCGAAGACCTGAATTGTGTGGCAGCAGAAGCTGTTTTAATGCATGTGAACGTTCGGATTGAATAAAGTACTAATACATGTGAACGAAAACCAAAAGACTGCATTATCTAACTGAAAAATTGACTCACGATTGTTCGGCCGGTATTAAAGCCGTCTGATAAGCCAGCTGAAGCTGTTTTGTTGCGAGAGAAAAATACTGTAGATTCTAGCTGACAAGCCGGCTAATAGGTTCAAACGAACAGGCCAAAAACGGTTCAGATGCAATAGCATGCTCAACTCCTATGGTCCATGGTTCAGATGCATCATAAACAAAAACGGAAGAGGACGGGGATCTCTCATCTCACCGATAGGCCGTACAAATGCAGTTGGTGATCTCTGATCTCACCAAGAGCACGGTTGGGGATAATCGCTACTGTTAGCGACAGGTCGTACACGAGCGCTGTGCCGTTGATGATGAACTCCGAGCGGAACGGCGGCCAGATCGATGCAGTTCAGCCTAATATGAGATGGCGCGGAGGAAATCGTGGAGGAGGCTGATGTCGTCCGCGCGGATTGGATCAACGCTGAAGTTGTCGGATCATGAACAGTAAGTGAGAGGAAAAAACCTGGATGTCTGCAGTGCTGGGGGCGCACTTTTGGTAAACCTGGAATCCTAATGGTGATGGAAGCTCCGCTGGTCGTCGTCGCCCGTGTGCTGCGTGATAGGAAACTCTCGTTTGCCGGGTGGATCAATTCCTTTCATGTTCTCCTGGTTGGCGTTCAATCAAGTGGCCTCAGTTTCCATATGTTGCACGGGTGGCATATGATGAGGCGTGATCGCGTGGGTCCTACGTGGAGTGGTATTTTTAGGGAGGAAATAGCATGGGGGGTGCATGCACGAAGCCGGAGCGACATTGCGCGTGTGGCGAGTTCGCGTCGCCCGGTGGACGGAATCACTGGATATGTTTTAGTTGTAGATAGAGTAGATGTAGAGATAGAGATTAATTGACTGGCCCTGTCTTAGGATTATGAACGTATTTAGATCATCGAGTCCATATGACCATATGCGTGGCTATTATTATTGCCTCTCTATGGACTACTCATATAATGTTCCAAACATGTTGTAAGAAATAGTTTAACACATATAGGCTACTTTTTAATATATTATTATGGTTGCTCTAGCAAAGAAATTTGCAACAAGACGCCTCATGATACGACCTCAAGAAATATACACTCCGGATGCCCTTAAGTTGTTTATCTGTTTCAATAAGTTTCACCATTTAACATTTGTCATAATTCTGTCAACGAAACAAGATCCATGTTGAATATATTTAGATAATTTTTTTGATATTTGGACCCCACATGTCATGCTCACAATTGTGATGAGATTTGGCATTGTAGCGATCCAAATGCCTTTTTGCTCTCTTGGTTTCGACACTACCCCTGTTTTGGCATGGCCACAATCCAAATATCACCAATTTTTGGCCCTTATATTTGTGGACTTGCCCACTGTCAAATTTTGGTTTGGCTCATGTTCATGTATGTCACGCACCAAACAGGCACCTACTACGAAACTTGGATTCTTGGATGTTTAAGTTTGAAAAAATTGGGGGCGTGGTCATTCAAAGAAAAATAACTGGGGAGATCATTTCATTCTTTTGCCACAGAAAATGGTCTATAATGGCGATGACACTACGATTTCACCTTGCTCTATATATTCTCTGTATTTTCATCAAACACATGTGCTTAGCTGCACGGAGTGCATGCACGTTTGGAACAGTGGGTACTAACGGAACACGGGTCACGTTGCCACAAAAAAAAGGCGCTTCTTTCCAAGCCGTTGTTGTGCGCACGGGCGATCACGGCTTGCGCTGCGGCGCGGCGAGGGTCGGCGTCGGCGCGCTAACGACTCGGGGCGGGGACGTGCCGTTCCCCGCGACCACGGCGCCGGAGCCCACCATGTCGGCGAAGAGGCGGTCGGCGATGACCTGGTTGGCGGCGTCGGAGGTGTGGTACGCGTCCCAGAACACGAAGTCCTTGCGGTTGGGGCAGAGCTGCGCGGTCGGTAGGCAGAGGCCCCCCACCGACGTGTCCACGTCGCAGCACGACGTGTTCGACGTCTTGAACCCTGCACTCCGGAAGCATGGACGACGGCGGTTACTACTCACTGCTGCTGCTGCTGTGATCGAGCATCGCGAGCGTGCTGCTTATTACCGTGTTTCTGGGGGTGGTCGATGAGCTCCATGACGATGGAGTAGCAGTCGGAGAGGTACATGCGCGCGCCGGGCAGCTTGGCGTTCAGCCCCTCAATCAGGTTCTTGGCCGCGGCGTTGAACTGGATGGCGTACGCGTTCACGTCGTCCAGGCACTCGCCGTCGTCCGAGAGGACGCGCTGCGACGGGATGCAGCCGAGAGGCGCCAGCCCGCTGAACCAGATGTGGCGCGCGCCGAGATTGTACAGCCTCTGCACGCGCGCGGCAGCAAATTTCGCCAGTTTGTTCAGCAACGTCAATTATGCATCCGCACGATGGGATCTTTGGTACACGTGGCCAATCGTGGCCGTTGTTGAGCTTACCGTCAGCTGCCTGTCAATGGTGTCCATGAGGAGGCCGATGAACTCGTCGTGGGTGTACACGATGCCGTCCGCCATGAACGGCCGCAGGAAGTTGTTCACGTAGTCGTTGCTTCCTGCGAAGCAGAGAGCGCTCGCACCGTGTCAGTCAAGCTGATTGATGCTTTGCGGCTTGTTTGCATCGAACGAGCTGAAGAGATTTGAGTGTATGTTCTTACCGAGCCCGATCTGGAAGATTGCGCCATTTATAGTCTCCTCGGCGGCCTTCTTGCCGATCTTGGCGATCATCGCGTTCTTGATCTGCTCGAACGACGATATCTGATTGTCGAACGATAGGTACTGAACCTGCAGGTTTGCGGGGTCGTGATACAGACATTTTCAGAGACAAATTAAATGACGCTATTACAACATCGTATCTTCAGCTTACAAAGTAAATGCCAGTCTCGTTGAGGAGCCCAGCGCCGCCGGACGCGAAGTTGACGCCGCCGAGGACCTCGTCGTCGGTCATGTACAGGGAGAGGAACGGCACCGGAGGCGGGGAGCCGAACTTGGCGGCTACATGTGTCAGTCGAAATTAGTTTGCCACCAGTCGTGTTGGCAAACAAAAAGATACCTGTACTCGTGACTGTTGGGGCTATATAGCTTACCCATGATGTCAACGATGGTCCTGCCATTAGTGAACCTCCCGGTGGGGTAGCCGCTCTTGTAATCGATGCCGTACCAGGGGTAGTTGCACTTGGCGAGGGAGAGCAGGAGGTAGTTGTTGTTTCCCACGTCCGACATGGAGTCCCCGAAAATGTAGATGACCGGCGGACTCTTGGACGTCGTCGTCGCAGCAGCCGGCGTCGAAGCTGCGCCGGCAACGGCCGTTGCAAGCGCGAGGACGACCACGGTGGCCAGAGCAGCCATTGCTGTCAAGTGTGAGCTGCGCTTGGCTAATTCGTGGTGAGTGGCCTGTGCTGTCTTTGTTGAATGCCTGAGTGGTTATGGCCTGGGCTGTGTTCGTTGCCCTGTTTTTATACTACGATGAAGTGGCAAGTCGTGGGCGTTCACTGCAAGTTTGGGCCTTTCCGGTAGCCAGAGAGAAACCTTTTGTGATCACGTTTGGGTGTAGTGACTGAATCGCAGCAGCTAACCGTGTGAGAAAAGGCTTGCAAGTTTAAGCAGAGGGGGCACGTGAGGAATTGGCCTGTGTGAGCAGAGCAAAACGGGAGGTAGCTGAGGTGGTTGTGGAATCACCGTGTGGCCGGCTGGCCGCCCGTGATGGCTTGGCGGGAGCGTAGAAGAAAAATCGGTTTGGAATGTCATTACGGCAAAGTATAAATCGAATCGAGAAACTGTGTGTCCTTTGGCAAGGATTTGGAATGATGCGTGTTCGATTAAAATGAGCTAAAAGGAGTAAAAGAAGTCATATCAAGTAATCTACCCTTGTGCAAATGCCCAAATAAAAGTATCTATCTATCTTCTATCTACTACTTATTTAAAGGAATATTAAAAGTATGGTAATGCTCTCGTCGGGGCATTCGTGGCTCCTGCGGAGCCCAATATGCATGTTCCCCTCTTTCTCCCGCTCCAATTTTGATGACCTCACAAATAGACAAGGGAGAACGAGGAACTGCACGACTAGATCTAGATGCGGCGCTAGCCCCTCTTCGCTCACCGCGCTGCTCTCTCTCCCTCTCTGGTTGCTGCTCGCGCACGCGTACAGGGATGGCCGAGTCCGGAGCTCCCCAGTTGTCGTTGCTCCCTTTGTTCTGGCCCTCTCGCGTTGCACTCCTAGCTCCACCAACGCCACCTCAGGCTCATAGTCCCCCTGCAAATGCTCGCTGAGCAAATCTCGCAGCCGCCCCCTTTTTCCCGCTTGTCGCGGCCATAGGACAGGAACCGTAGTGAGCCATCTCTGGTGGCCCTCCACCCAGCCAACCACGCTACCTCTACGTCTGCCTCAACCGCCTCCCTCCATCTCCTGCACGCATTCGCTGGGGTGGATATCTGTTGGCACATCGCCGTCGCTGGTGCCGCTTCCGGCATGCAGCTGGTATGCGCGGCCGGCCCTAAACCGAGCCTCCATTCGTGCAAGCAACATGTAGATGTTATGCCTAGAAGCAAATGGTGCAAGCGTATGTATTGAATGTTTCAGAGATATGTTACAAGTGTTTCGTATGGATGTTGCAAAAGTAGATCGAGATATTGCATATGTTGCGATGGTTGTACACGTATGTTGCAAGCGTTTGTTCCCAATGTTTCATCTGTTTTTTAGACGTATGTTGCAAGTGTGTTTATCTGGATGTTGCATATGTTTTTCAATGGCTTTGCAAGTGTTTTCAGGTGTTTTTTTGCAAGTGTTTCAGACGCACGTTTCAAGTGCTTCATCTGTCTTCAGACGTACGTTGTAAATGTTTCATCTGGATGTTTCAAAAGTTATTGCTTGGATCCACCTGCCACAGCTGGCGTCCAGGAAGGGGAAGTAGAGGGGGCACCAGCGGTCTCCGTGTGGGGTAAGGGGGAATGGGCGACGTTCGGACGGGCACGACCCCCATGTGGGCGCGCAAAACGGAGTGCAGGCATGGGCGTCTGGACACGCGTGTGTCCGAACGCTAGCACTGTCGTTAAAACTAAATACTAGTTTCCCCTAAAAAAAGTAACCACTAGTCTCGTGGAGAGGGTTTAAAAATTTCCACATTAATTGAAAAATGAAAGAATTTACATCATTAAATTTTATGATGATCTAACGGGTCATCTCTAACATGATTCATAAATAGTAAAGTTAGAATAATAAATGAAGAAAAAGTAGCAATTTGATTTCCGTATGTGTCGCTATATTGATCCCTGGTGCCCTCGCTCTAAGAAAAATAGCTAAACTGAGAAGGGATACCCGACCTACGGAGGAAAATGCGTAAATCGGATTGGGTGCCTCGAATACTTGGAAGACAAATGATTGATTGGATGTGCTTAGAAGCCAAGTAACTTGAAAACTCGAATTCGTCTAAATTTTGTTGTAACAGAGTAGGAGACTCCATCTATAATCCTATTCTCCGAACTATATAAGGAAGGACATATAAGGAAGGACAAGAGGGCCTCATCAACATCTTCGACAAATCCATCATAGAATCTCTCCACAAACACCGTCAGCGCCCCTGTAATCCGAGCGCACGGCACATAGAGAAGCATTGTCAACTAGAGATAAGGTACCTTGTACCTGAACCATACAGATCTATGTCCCTTCGACAAACAACAGTATGGGTTTGAAAAAAATCCAAATTCAAAAAAGAATCAAATTGATATCTTCTTAATTTATCATTCAGATTTACTATTTTTTAATTATATTAGGCATTAACTCTTTGGTTTAATCTAAGTTGTTGGATCATCTCTTTTTTTGCGACGAAAGAAGAATTATATTAGATAATAGCTGTGTACATCGACACCTTACAAGCACTCTGGATTACACAAATATCCAGAAACTGATTTTTATCTAAATTATACCCATGCTGTGAATAGCACTAGATCTCAAAACCAAACATGTACGATGCTTTGCAGTATGGATGACCGCACAAACAAACACTCGGCAAAAGGCCTGAGAACAGATGCCCAACGAACGACGGCCAACGTTCATGTAGGCGGAGTTGAGAAACTTCTTCTTTTTGCCACCGAAGAATGAGGAAGATTGATCTAAAACTTATTCTCCCTAATCCTTCATCGTGGCCAGATCTAACCATGTTAAAACGGACAAGAGATCAAAGAAAATTATTTTATGGCGGCAACACCATCTCCGCCTTGATGTCGTCGTCCAGAAATAAAAGTCTCAATGTCATACCAGTGGTTGTCGCCCTCATCTTGAACGGAGCCGTCATAGAGAAAACGATTCCATCCTACCCTCTCGTCGTCGCCGGAGAGGAGGAGATAAATCCCAAAAAATAAGAAACTTGGCATAAGGAGACCCTAACCCTAAGGACTCGATCTATTGAAAAAACTTATTAAAAACAATGAATCTCCACTCTCTCCGGCCTCCGATGATATGCCGGAGAGAGATGGAGGGGGACCAGCGATGGTGAAGGCGGAGGGGCGGCAGCAGCGGCAGCCACGGCGGTTCCAAGTCGCGAGACGCGAGACCTGGCGAGGAGGCTTTCTAATTGTGTTTCTTGCTGGTACCATTCTTGTCAGGTTTTAAGTCGTTAGATCATCTCAAGATTGTACGGTGTAGGAATTTTGTCTTTACTAATTGTGTTTCAACATGTATTCCTTATTTAGACACCAGAAAACTATATCCAAGGCATCGTAGAGGCAATGTTCTATAATGGAAGAAAATGTTATGCTATATTTTGTCCACTAGTCGCACAATCCTTTCCACTAACCAGAGAACGTGCACTAGGCACGAGCTGCCAGCAACTGAGAACATTATATACTAAATGTTTTTTTTTTGAAAACACGGGGGAGTCTCCCGGATACTCGTAAGAAAGGAGGTGGGCGCCGGGTTCGAGCCCGGGTGGCGTCACTCTCACCTGGAGCGCTCGACCAAACGAGCTAGGGCCGTCCAGTTTTCATCAATTTCGTCTGTAGGCAAGGATACAAACTGCAGGTTCAACCGTTCAAGTCGGTACCAAATAGATCATTTAGTTGATTTTATTTACTAGGACAGCTCGTCTTGCTCTGGAGACCTTAGCATTACACTAGTGACAGATTCTGGTAGTATAAGGAAGGGAATCGAAGCTGGGGTTGATTTGTACATCGAACGAATTATAAATCCTAATCTACTGTAGCTGTGTCGTCATGGATGACTCTGTATCGGACTTCGTCTCCGTTTATCAATCAACCTGCAACTGCGACTATGAATTCATTTGGTTCTTGTGATTTAGTTCATATCTCGTCGTTCTATTTTCTTGTTCTTCACACATGCACACAGACATAGCTAAGGCCTAAGGACCAACCAGCTGATCACATCTCAACAGAGAGCTGAGGTACACAGCACCTCCCTTCAGAGTGCCTGCAGACCAGCCATGAGAAGAGTGAGTTGGGAGAACGGGAGCGGGAAGATGATTAGAGCAACTCCAATTGATCCCTCAAATTTTGGTCTCATATCTCCTCGAATGGAAATCCCTCATCTATGTCCCAGTTCTTACTTCTCGGTGCACTCCAACTAATCTCTTATTTTTTCTACCTTTACACTGTATTGTCATGAGCCCAGTTGATCGGTCCCATTTGTCAGCTTTATGGGAGAGACAAATGAGGAGTAGGGGGGCGGATCCTATATGTGGGGGTTCAAGAGAGAGAAATGAGAGCCCTTCATCCATAAGGGTCAGATAGGAGTTCAGTTGGAGAGTAAATTTTGTGTTTTGGTGCCTCAAAATAGGATAGGACTTCAGTTAGGAGTCTGACTAGAGTTGCTCTTTGTTGGAAACCTTGACTACCAATCTCTATTACAAGGGTAACTTGATACAATATCTGGAGAATCGGAGAGAGATTAGAATGCGAAGAGCAGGAATCAGGGTAGAAGAGAAAGAACAGCAGGAAGCGGAAGCCTAGACGGAGGTAGAAGACGAGCTCAGGTTCGTGATGTTCTGTTGCCCCCTCTGAAACAGCAATGTCAACATATGGGACTCATATCGCCAGACCAAAAACTAAAACCTTGCATTCACACATGATTTTTTTTCTTTTTTGCAAAATTGACTAAAGTTTGTTGTAAATATTTTAATGCAATAAGAATCAACAACGTGCCAATTAGCTCCTCTAGTTGAAGATGTGGGTCCCACAACAAATTAATCTACTGGCTACAACATCTAGTACACTCAACCCATCCCAAACCAATAGACATGTACCTATACAATATAGAAAACCTAACACCAACATATGGGTTCAACCCATTCAAACCCGAAAAAGAAACTCAATCCAACTTAATTTTCTATTAAACCAACCCATTAAAATATAAACCTATTCCTACTGATCTAATGTTTATCCATTTAAGAACCCAAACCCTTAAATTCATTTTAACCCAAGCCATAAATAATCTTTCATTTTTATGTTACTTTTGTCTTCCTTGTTACATACGTTACCTGTAGTATAACTATATTTAGAGTACTAAATAGTTTAATTCTTTTTTTGGATAAAGGAAGATTATTTTTAAATTTTCAAGCTATTACATTGAGTTGATACAAAGCTTTGAAAATGATTGTTTTGGTCTCTGCCAGACAAGAAGCATACAACCATCAAAGAGGGAACCACACACACTCTAGTAACTATCCATCCAAAGACTAGAATGTCACCCGTGTGCAAAGAAAAAGATAACCTCGGCTACCTGTGCGTCATTGATTATAGATGGTAACCATCTAATGAATAAACAGAAATTACATGCATCATATATGATTTTGCATCGGTGCCACTTGTCACTGACCTTAGATGAAGGAAGCCACATGTGATGTGTAAGTAGATGAAATGAGACATTAATGGTTGATGAAAATTTAAGAAGTATTAGGGTATGTTTGGAACACGACAAAAGTTGTTTATGTTACTGTGTATTTCCTGTGAAGTTGAATTGATTCATATAAAATTTCTTATGATTCCTGTAAAATGCATGCGTTCCAAATAGGCCCTTAAATAGGATGGATTCTAAATGAAATGGAAGGAAATTAATGTTAAATGAAATATTTAGGCTAACATGCAACCTTCACACATGCAACTTATGGTGTTGTTGGCCATGGCAACTGGTCCCTTTTCAGGATGCGTTTTATTATTTAGACCATTTAAATACAATATTTAAGAATAGTTTTATTTCCAATAAAATTTCTAAAACCTAACTTCTTATTGCTCCTCCATCCTTGCGGCCTTATAAGGGCTGTCACATGCACCATTCATCAAACTTGTCTAATATTGACAAATAAACCATTTTTTAAGAAACTGGACTGATATATACATCACTTGGACAACTGATAGATTGGCTAAGCGCAGATGGCCTAATCTTCGGTGTGTGCCCTCTTTGTAGCTTGGTAGATGAGATGGAGATTCACCTTCTCGGTCATTTCTGGTACAACAAGCGAATTTTGTGAGCAATGAGGCCATGTATTTTGGGCAGCATACCGAATGCCGATCACTGTGCTGAAATTAAGAAAGAGACAAAAAAAACTTGATGTTTGGCATGAGCCAAAGGTTGAAGAGAAATCATCCCTAACTGTTGTTGTAGATTGTAGTGGTCTTTTGACCGTATTTGAAACCTCCTCCGGTAACATTGAGAGAATTCCTTACAAGCCACTAAAGAAGTTCTAAATTTCGTGTTTGCCACCAAAAAAGTTGATATGTCCTGCGGACCAACATTTTATTTTTTCATATCCTTACAAGTCAATGCCATCATAGTTGTTAGTGAGAAACCATGTTATGACACATATGGATGTCAAATAATTTTCAAACATGCCTATTTTGCCCCTATCTATTCACTAGAGGCTGAGAGCGTCTCATCTCCAGTCTTCAATCTTCACTCGTCTAGTCCATCTTCCATCTTACACTTCACACACTCTTCTCTAGATCCTGTCTCTAGTAAAATGGGGCTATAAGCAGTGGCGGTGATGCGTAAGGCCCAATGGATCCCCGCTTTGCACCTCACTCTGTTTTCCCTACTCCCTCTCCGTCGATGCAGGACCCTAAGGGTTCCTATCAGGTCGACTTCTGCAGTGGGCCCATGGCTGGCCCACGGTCTGCTTGAAGGACATGACGCAAGGTGGCGTGGACTTCAAGCCATCAAGGACCAACCTAGACGGCTTACTAGGAAAGCTAGATTCTGTAATAGAATAAGGACTCTCCAAATTATAACCGACTAGGACTAGAACAACCGCCCTGCCCTCTGCCCTATATAAAGAGAGGCAAGCGGTACCCCTTGTACACACAATTATACAAAGCAATCCAACGCAAAGGCTCACGCCGACTGGATGTAAAGGCTTTTACTCGAATCCGAGGGTCCAAACCAGTATAAATCGCCATCTCTTGCGTTACCGTCGAGTTCCTGAGTTCGTTGAAGCCCATCGAACACCGTTCTGGGTACCCCCGTGACGGGTTGCCGGTCATCAAACACCAACAGCTGGTGCGCCAGGTAGGGGCTTTTGGCGAATTCATGCTCGAGAGCTCGGCAGACCTCGACAACATGATTTTCCCGACAGGATCAACCTTTGTCTTCGGCTCCTGGATCTGCATTGCTGATGATTGCGGCATGCTCCAAAGTCATCTCATGGAGATCCAAGCGCCTCAGGATACTCCGGCTGCTTCCGCGGCCATGCTGGATCAACTCGTCAAAAATTCTCTCAACTCTCGATTTCTGATCCAACTCAGATCTCGAGAGTCGCCGCGCTTCACGACTCCAACTCAGACATGCTAGCCTTGTCCGACTCGGTGTCCCATCCAGGTTCCATATCTGAAGGCCCGAGTTGTTTTCCACTCGAACTACGTAATTTGGCTTCCGTCTACTAGGAGTCGATCCAAGATCTAATTCAATCAGCGCAAGAGATCCCTCTGATGGGAGCTTAGAAGGGACTCGTGCTATCTGTCACTCCTCAAGGCTACATCGTACACTGGCTGGGTGCTTGACCCAGTGCTTCTTCTACATATCCATCTCGCCTAGTCGGCATGGTGGAGCTCCTGCCTTATCAAGATGGCAGTACTCTTCCAGCTGACGACGATCACGGTTCTATAGAGATCTTGCATAGCACGACGACTGTAGAATCTAGAACTCACTTGGCTCCAAGACACTCCAAAGAAGTCTTCATGGCCGGTCACCCACCACACATCCCTATGCCTCAAGCACCAGACATTCAAGATGGAGAGGAGACTCTGTCCAACATGTCCCCAGACACTCTGGCGCCCAACTTAGAGACAGACGAACAAAAAAGAGCTAGGGAAAGGAAGAAGGCTCGACGCAACCGCGCCCAACACCACAAGGAAGAGTGGGAGCGATATAACCGCGCCCAACACTTTGCGGGAGTCCTCACCCACCTGAGTACTTGGATAGAGCTCAGAAGTTGTCGACAACTCCCCAACGAAAGCTTTCGGGAATACTATCGTTGTTTTGCAGAATTACAGTACCAAGTCTTCAATGTTATCGAGAGGGAGGTAATCGAGCACTTTTCAAATGGGATCAAGGCCAAATGGTAGTTTCAAGCCTTCTGCAATGATAACCTAGAGACAGCAGATGAGTTCAAGCACACCGTGCAGAAGATGATCGCTTCCAAGGAAAGCACTTGGGAGAGATTTCCTGAGAACAATCGGCAAGACAACTGTGACAACAGGGGTTACGACAACAGAGGCAACCAGGGTGGGCAGCCGAGCAAGAAGTGATGTCCCAATAACACCCTAGCCTTGGTTGACAAACCCAAGAAGACCAATAAGCCTAAGAAATTTGAAGATCTAGGCGGACTACCTTGCCCTTTTCACAAAGGTGCCAGGCACACGGCGGATCAGTGCCGACAACTGAAGGAGTTGGGATTCTATCACAAGGATGACAAGGGCAAGGGCAAAGAAGACAACAAGAAGGACGGGGAAGACCAGGGGGATAAAGGCTTTCAACATCCCAAAGGCATCGTTAGTGTCATCTTCGCTGGAGTTTCGACTGCCAAGAACAAGTGGCAAGACACGCTAGCCTTACGAGATATCATGGCAGCAGAACCTACCACCCCGACATATCTCAACTGGTCTAAGTACCCAATTCACTTTTCAAGGTAGGATCAATGGACCAGCATATCCAACGCTGGACACTACCCACTAGTCCTAGATCTAACCAGTGCAGGCATGACAGTCACTAAGGTCTTGATAGACGGTGGCGCATGATTAAATATCATCTTTGCTGATACCCTGAGGAAGATAGGTCTTGACTTCACTGGCCTACTCACACCTATAGACACCCCTTCTATGGGATAGTACCCAGCAAAGGTGCTATGCCACTCAGATAGATCACGCTTCCGGTTATGTTTGGGTCCTCAGACACTTATCAAACGGAGTTCATCAAATTCGAGGTGGTAGACTTTGAATCATCATATCACGCCATCTTCGGGCACCCAGCTCTGGCTACATTCATGGCAGTTCCACATTACCCGTATCTTCTGCTGACGGAATACGACTTGAAACGCTCATATTACTGTGATGCAGAAGCCATTCAAATCGCTGCTAAAGCTCAAGCCGCACTCAAAGCACAGGAGATCGTTGTGTTCGCTAGCCAGACTAGCCCTAGAGATTCAAAGATTCTGACAAAGAAGGTGGGTATCGTTGCACCACCACAAGATGCGGATGTTATGAAGATCGATCTGGGTACTGGTGATCCCTCCAAGACAGTGACCATTAGCGCCCACCTCTCTAAGGAATAGGAACTCGTGCTCACCAACTTTCTCTGGGAAAACAAAGATATCTTTGCTTGAAAGCCGGCTAACTTGCCAGGAGTCCCGAGAAAGTTGGCTGAGCACAGACTAGATCTAAATCCTGGCTCTAAGTCGGTCAAGCAGCGATTACGCCGTTTTGCACCTGACAAAAAAAGCAGCCATCAAGAAGGAGATCATGAAGCTTTTAGCAGTAGGGTTCATCTAGGAAATATTGCATCCCAACTGGCTTGCCAATCCTATTATGGTACAGAAGAAGAATTCTACCGAGTGGCGCATGTGCGTCGACTACACGGATCTCAATAAATATTGCCCCAAGGACCCTTTTGGTCTACCTCACATTGATCCAATTGTGGATTCTATGGCTGGATCGGCTCTTCTATCCTTCCTTGATTGCTACTCAGGTTACCATCAGATTGCTCTTCTATGACAAAAGTGTTCAGCCCGACACTTTTCAAGTCGGTGATCTCGTCCTTCATTGCATCCAAAAGACTAACGGTTGACACAAGCTACTTAGCCCTTAGGAGGGCCCCTTCATTGTCTCTAAAGTTACTCGACCAGGCTCCTTCGAGTTGATGACTGAAAGTGGTGATCCAGTCAAAAACTCATGAAACATCGATCAACTTCGGAGATTTTATGCTTAGTAATATTCCTAGTATTGTCTAGTAGATATAGTTTCATGCTTGTATAATTCAGGTTCCTAGTTAATATAATAGAGTCTTATATTTTTTGCCCGATTAAAACTGTCTCTTACTTAACCTACAAGGTACATAGCCTAATGGTTGTTCACACCACACCCAGGTAGTCATGCTACCCTTCCATGAGATACGCTGGCTACCCACGCTAATACACATCTCTAACTTATAAAAGTCACCTAATAGGGATACGCCAACTATTCAATTGGCTCACATCTCTGCGATTAGGTATTCTATCGCACCCATGACATCTAGCCCTGCGCTAACACATGTCAACCCGAAAAGGATTTCTCCAAAAAAAAGGCGACTGACTAGTCCTTTTGGCATGTGAGCCCCAAAGAAGACGGTCACTAAGGTCCCTTAAACACAAGTGCTCATGCACTTAAACATCGTCTACCTAGTTGTTCACAGTTCTTTACAACTGTCCCAACTACGCTGACTATCTTAACTCAGATAAACCGTCTTAGGCGCCTACATACCCTACCAAGACGCATCACATCTGATACTCATAGGCTAAAAGTTTTTCATTAAAACTAACAGCCTAAGTAAGCAAAAGGAACATTGTTTCTTACAAAATGCCTACTTGGCACATGAAGACTTAAACAAGTTTTCTCTACAAACTTACATAAGCCTACTCTTTAGGCTTCTGCATCCGTAGGTCTAAATCATTTGCTATGGTGGTGGCCAGCCTGTCTAGTTCCTCTTCAGCTCTCTCCACGATAGCTAAGTGTTCTTCGCTATCATATTCTACAGTCACTTGATGGAGATCTACAGACGAATATAATACTCGAAGAGTTCCAAGTACATTTCGAACATAGACTTTGGTGGCTCCATGCACATAGCCTTCAAAATGGCTAGGGATCAGCTTCACTATGTCCACCCACCTTCTATCCCCATCTTCTGGGATATGAAAGAGGAGATCAAGTGGCTTCACAACTTCTCAGAGTGTATTATGCTCCCCTTTCACTGTCTCCAGCTGGGTCTTCAGATCTTTTACTGACTTCAGAGCCTGCATCAGATCTTGATCAGCTCCACATTTTATCAACTTAGCTCGAGTGAGTTCTTCACTCGCTCATTCTGTTACCTCTTTAGCCTAGTTATGCGTGGTCTTCAGGGCTTCATCTAGCTCCTTCACCTTGCCTTCCAGCCGCCTAATTTTGACCTGCTCGTCTACAAAGAGGAACACACATGATCATCCTCATGCTCACCGACTACTACATTCAAGAACCACAGGGAAGCCATATTGTTCTCTTACCTTTTAGCTTGGTATTGAAGAGCTCGGCATTCTCTGTCATCTTCATCAGAGAGTCATAGGCATCGCCTTTCTTCTTCTTGGCAACTGCTTTTTAGCGTTTGGTCTCACCAATCTAGGCTCAGAGGATGTAGAGAGTTTGTTCATGGCGCTCCTACTCTAATTTCCACTCGGCCTCTTTTTTGGCCTGCTCCTCCTTCAGCGTAGTGAGCTCCTCCTGGACTTGTTGGACCTTGATGTAGGCCTTTAGCTCCAAGTCCTGAGCATACTATTTCCAAAATAAGAACTCAGAAAATGCCAACAACAAGAAATGACAAGGTGTAATAGATACCCTCAATTGGCCGTCGAAGATAGAGGCCTGGTTCAGCAACCCAGACCATGACCTCATCAACCCGGCAAACTCTGGACCATACGCCTAGATCTGGGTACTTGGTCTGGCTACTAGGATGGCTTCCTCCTCCACAGGCTGTGCACTTATTGTTGGTGCACTTAGGACAAGCGGAGTGGGAACAAAAGACTTTGGGATAGCTCCTATACTCCATCCATCTTCAACCATGGCGGACTCCGCTGGCTCTGGTCCCAACGGTTGGTGAGCTTCGCCATTAGTAGACACCGCTACTTGTGGTTGCGACACCTCCACATGATATGTGGTACTTGGTTGTTCAAGTTGCTCCGCTCCACCCTCAGCGAACATCAGACTATGCGTTGTGGTGTTCCAGTGGGCTCTAGTGGGGACACAGGCCTGCCTAGCAGGCCTTCTTCCACTCGGTCACCTTCCACACATGGGTTCTCTTCAACCCAAGATTCTTCTCTCTCTGGCTAGGTACTCGATGTTCTTTTGTTCCCTGATATTGGCAGAGTCAGTTGCTATTTCTAGAATGGTACAAGAATACAGAGAAATCTACAACACTTACTTGGTGGAGGATCTCTTCTTTAGGATGGGTCTCCCTAGCGTCATGCTGCTTGTCGATCGATCTAGCTTCAAGCTTAACACTAATGAGGACAACACTGAGTCGTCCTGCTAATGCATAGCGTCTGAACTCTGCTCAGGTATACCTTCATCACCTTGGGTTGGCACCCGAGTACTTAATAGGTCTGATGGCGGCATCCTATAAAGAGCAAACATCATCAAGTGTATCCATGACAAAGTTCAGTATAGAATTCTACTCGGAACCATACTCACTGTTTGATAGAAAATGATGTGTCTTCTTCTTCTTCTGCCTCTAGCTATTCCTCAACAGCATCATGACCTGTAGCTATTCAAGAATGGATTTAGGACAAAAACAACTTTCAGACTACACGGAGTTACTTCAGACTACTCCTACCTAATCTCAATGTGTAGGTTCGACAGGGCCTCTTGGGCACTATCCCACTCGCACTAGCAGCGACATTGGCCTCCAACGACCGCTTCCTACTAATGGCTCCATGTCTTGCACTTTGGATGAGTTGGACTATGAAGTCATCTTGATTCCCTTCAGAATCACTCTCGGCTTCATTGTCCACTAGGATAGCTGAGGTAGTGCTTCCCCCACCTACTCCTGCTGATGCAGTCCCGCTTCCACTGGTTCCTTCAAAGCCAGCACACGGATGCAGTGTGGGCAAGTCATCAAAATTATGCCCCAAATGCTGCATCAATAGTCAATAGCTTACAGGCGCCAGCTTCTATAAATATCAAGATATTTCAAGATTACACACATAACTATACTTACATCAGCTGGTGGGTTCTTGTGGTCATGTTCAGGGTACTGGTCTGGTATTACCGATGCCGCCTAGAGTACACCC
This sequence comes from Miscanthus floridulus, assembly GCF_019320115.1. Taxonomy (NCBI): domain Eukaryota; kingdom Viridiplantae; phylum Streptophyta; class Magnoliopsida; order Poales; family Poaceae; genus Miscanthus; species Miscanthus floridulus. The sequence goes on from NC_089597.1 coordinate 49,033,346, forward strand.
TGAATCCTCTCTAGGACTTCATCCTTGGTCAATTCATCATTTGTCACTTGGGCAGGATCTTCTGGCCTAGTGTATTCGAAGCCATGGTGCATCCCCTCTTGAAGTGGCTACACTCGGTGCCTGATGAAGCTGGCGACTACTCCAACTCCATTCAGGCCCTGGTCCTTCATGGCTGTGATTTGTCTTAAGAATGGATGGATCCCTTCCAGCTCTATTGCATTCATAGTCTTCTTTTCCCAGCGAGCATTGGGCACCGACGTGGCAATGCTATGTACCTCCAGTGGTGGGTACACGTTCCCCACATAAAACCACTTGGCTCTCCAATTTTTCACAGAATAAACCATGGTGTAGTGGAGATATTCATTTTTCTTCCCCACCAGAAATTGGATACCGACACCCCTAAAACACTGGGATTTATTACGCTTGGCTGTGGTTTCAGTCTGAAGAAATAGCAAAAGAGAGTGATGGAAGGGGGGATGCCAAGGAACATTTCACAAAGATGGATGAAGAGTCACAGATGCAAGATGGAAATTGGATTCAAGTGGTTTAGGATTATGCCAAAGTAATGCAAAAACCCATGCAAAAAGGGACAAGCCGGCAACCCTAACCTATGTTGGATGAACGGAACAAAGAGAACAATCTCACCTGGCTCAAGGTTTGGAATGCAGTGTTCTCTAGGCGCCATCCATTCCCCAAGCTTCTAGTCTAGCAGATACCCCTACTCGCGGAGCTTCTAGAGGTGCTTCGACTTGGCCAAATCTAGGCAATGGTAGCCATCTCCGGCACGTATAGCGCCCTCTTCTTGGTAGTCTTCTTGGTGGCGATGCTTGAATTCTTGCCCTTACCCATCAAGCAGAGCTCTCATAGATCTAGGGTTTTGAGGACACGAGATTGGCGGCGCTCACTGGCGTGGGGGCTAAAGCAGCAAGCGAATAGAGCAGAGGTCGATGACGCTCAGGATTGGTTACCTTTTATACTAGGTTCTCACTGTCATGCGGCCCGATAATCACCCCAATAGGTGTGGCATTTTGGTTTCCTTATCACTTTAATGATGACACGTGGTTTGATACGATGGTTGTGTTGACGGTCGTTAACATCAATCATAAACCGTCAACATAACGTGTATAAATGCATGAAAAGGATTGCCAACATAGGTTTAGGGGTTTAAACTAACAAATTCCACAAGTTTTGGTGAATCTGTGTTTTCAGCAGGGTTTATCCAGAAAACCAGCAAGGAGGACCTATTCGTCAAATCAAATCACATTTATCCACAGCGAAACCAACGTGGGAAGACTCTAGAAGACTCCAGAAGGCGAATAACCGAAGCGAAGGGCAGGTGGTTACCATGTGGGACTGGTCGGCCCCACCTGTAGGCCACCTGAATCCCTGGGCCCACCTATCAGCCTGACCTTCAAATGTTGGTTCTCCACCGCCTCCTAGATTGCATCTACGTTGTTCTTTCAAGTCGGTTTGATCCAAGGGTCCAGAATTGATGCTCTGGCCTATAAATACCAGCCCCTACCCCCCTCCCTAGAGCCATCCTAAAACCCTAATTCATATCCTCATCTCAGGATTAGGGCATCAAGAGAAGATTAGTCATCTATAAAATCTAGTCTTGTAAATAAAATATTGAGTTAGAGAGTGAGGGAAGAGTTTGGAGGAAGTACCGGCCTATCGGTGCTACCTCTACAGCTTGTACTTTGGTGGATCTAGGCTTCTCCAAGTCTACATCTAAGATACTTCTGGTAATTGATTTATGTTTAAAGTAAGTTTTGTACTCTTTTGTTCATGGGTTCATAGTTCTTTTGAGTGCTCTAGTTCTTGCTAGTTGGATTAGAGTAGTAATGGCTAGCATAAGCGTGGTGCTTAGGCTATTGGCTACCTGTGTTTGCTCCCTGCTTCTTGGTTGTGTGGTAGCAGTGGGAGGTGACAGCCCCATCTATCCTTTGTAGTCCACATCGAATTATGCAGGTTCTTAAATTAGTAGGACTGTAGTCGTGTCGGTAGAGTTATCTATTAGTGGTGCTTTACCGTTTAAGCGGCGTCCCAAAGTGAACATTAGAATCATAAGCCTTGCTTTGCATAGGGTCATAACCATAGGAATCCTCTCTACTCATACCTTAAACCCTAATTGCTATCCCTGGACAAACTTGTTAGACAACACACGTGTTCCCCCATGGATACGATACTCGATAATACTCCGGGTGAAAATTACTTTGATACCCGTGTGCTTGCAGATTTTGTCTCTGTGTGCTCCACAGGTGTCAACAAGTTTTCTAGCACCCTTACTGGGGAAACGGTTGCTGTGATTTCGTCGAACCAGGTTTGTCCATGTATCTTTTATTTTATTTATCTTTAAGCATGGATAACATCACGCCTATCAATCAATTCGCTGCTCCCATGGGCGCACAACTAGAGCCACTGGAATCTTTGAAACCTATCCTTACATCTGGCTATGAGTTGCATCCATCTTTAATAAATTTGGTCTAGGAATAATCGTTCTCAGGAGAAGGTGATGAAAACCCATATACCCACCTATGAGAGTTTGAGCAAACTTGTGCATGCTTGCAAATAGTAGGCATGTCACATGAAACTTTAAAGTGGACGCTATTTCTGTTCTCTTTGATGGGAAGAGCTAAACACTGGTATACCCGAACCATAGGGAGTCTACAAGGAGATTGGGAAGCTCTGTGCTCTAGCTTTTGCTTATCTTTCTTTACCATCTCTAGAGTGGTTAGCCTTCGAATAGAGGTTCTATCTTTCAAACAGAGAGAAAAAGAATCTCTTAGTGCGGTATGGGCAAGTTTTAACAACCTAGTCAATTCTAGCCCCGACCTTGCCATTCAAGACCACATGCTTTTACAACACTTTTATATGGGTCTTAGTGGGGATACTGCATAGCTTCTTGATACATCTTCCTGGAGGTGCCTTCTTGCATTGCTCTGTTAGTGAAGGGAGAAATATCCTTAGAAAAATCCTAGAAAACACCCCCTACACCAGCGCTCATGATGATAGCCTAGAAGATGTAGTTGAGAAAACTCCTAAGGAAGAACCTATGATAGTTGAGCCTGAGCCTTTAACTATACCACTTGAAGCCTCAACTGTCCTCCAAGTTCTCAAACCACCAAAGGAGGAAGAAATTCCACCTTTGGAAAATATGTCTGAATTCGAGGATGAGCTCTTCTCTAATTTTGGAAACACCTAAAATTATTATGCAATAAGGAAATCTTCAGCACCGTTAGCACCTAACCATCATCTTCCTGACCCAACCAAAGAGAAGTTCCTTAAAAAGACTATGAAGGAGTTGACAACAATCGTAAGCAATGTGTGGTTGGGAGAATCCAAGCTTTCTCTTGAAGTTATTCGTTTAGATTCTCCCTCTACCCCTAGTCGTTGTTAGATTCATAAAACCTCCTTCGATGCTCTTTATAATCCGGTTGTAGGAGTAAATCTTATGTCTAAATCTTTTGCACATACCCTTCCTAAAAATTTTCAATTAACTCCAACAACCAAACTCTTAAAAAATCTCTCAGGGCAAATCCTTCCTAATAAAGGAATTTTTCACCTCATCCCTATCAAAGTAGATAAAACCAAGGTGTATCTTAGTTTTTATGTTTTTGATATTTGGGAGTTCGATCTTTTGATTGAGCATCCAATCTCCTACGTGAAGGAAGAAAGGGGAGTATAAATGTAAGTCTCAGGAAGGGCATAAACATGTCTATTCCCATTACTCGTTCATTACATGTTAAGACAGAGTAGAGTCCCAAGCAAGATCTAATGGAGGAGATTATGACAAAGATATCGAAGCAGACGCCCAAGATTTCATCCAATATGAAGAAGAACCGTGAGATCCTTTCCCTCTAGTTGAAACTCAAGAGCCGCCAAAACCCCCCCATTGTGATCAAACCCCTTCCTTCAGGTTTGAAATATGCCTTTCTAAACAATGATAGGGAGTCTCCTGTGATTATTAGTGATAAACTCTCTAAGGATGAGACCCTCTGGCTCCTTACCATTTTAGAAAAGCATCGCTCTGCTTTTTGGCTACTCACTTGAAGACCTCAAGGGGATTAGTCCTGCCCTTTGCACCCATTGCATTCTCATAGATCTAGCATATCCACCTTCTAGGGAGCCCCAACGTAGGCTTAACAATGCGATGAGAGAAGTTGTTAAGAAAGAGGTTTTGAAACTTTTACATGTAGGGATAATCTATCCCATGCCATATAGTGAGTGGGTAAGCCCGGTATAAGTTGTACCTAAGAAAGGGGGTATGACTGTGGTAAAAATGAAAAAGATGAATTAATCCCACAATGAACAGTCATAGGATGGTGGATGTGCATTGATTATCAAAAACTTAACAAGGCAACAAAGAATGATCACTTTCCGTTACCCTACATCGATGAGATATTGGAACAACTTGCAAAGCATTCTTTCTTTTGTTTCCTTGATGGGTATTTTGGCTATCATCAAATTCCGATCCATCCTGATGACCAAAGCAAAACTACTTTTACTTGTCCCTATGGAACATATGCTTATCGCAAGATGTCTATTAGATTATGAAATGCTCTAGCTTCGTTCCAAAGGTGCATGATGTCTATATTTTCTGATATGATAGAAGAAATCATGGAAATTTTTATGGATGATTTTTCTGTTTATGGAAAACTTTCAATGATTGCTTAGAAAATTTAGACAAAGTTTTGCAAAGATGTGAGGAAAAGCACTTGGTCCTTAATTGGGGAAAATGTCATTTTATGGTTAGAGAAGGCATAATGCTTGGACACTTGGTGTCCGAACGTGGGATTGAGGTAGACAGAGCTAAGATAGAAGTAATAGAACAACTACTTCCTCCTACAAATGTCAAAGGGGTACGAAGTTTCCTTGGTCATGTGGGGTTCTATCACTGTTTTATAAAAAGATTTCTCTCATATTGCTAGACCCCTTACAAGTTTGCTAGCCAAGGATGCTCCCTTTGAATTTGATGATGAGTGTTTAAATGCTTTTCAAATCCATAAGAAAGCACTCATCTCTACATCAATCATTCAACCCCTTGATTGGTCGTTGTCTTTTGAAATCATGTGTGATGCTAGTGATAATGCTGTGGGGTAGTTTTGGGTCAAACAAAAGATAGAAAGCATCATGCAATTTCTTATGCTAGCAAAACTCTGTTAGGACCTCAGCTTAATTATGCAACAATTGAAAAAGAGCTCATGGCTGTTGTTTTTGCTATTGACAAGTTTAGATCTTACTTAGTAGGAGCCAAAGTTATTGTTTACACTGATCATGCTGCTCTTAAATATCTCCTTACTAAGAAAGATGCTAAGCCTCGGCTTATAAGATGGATCCTTTTGCTTTAAGAAATTGATTTAGAAATTAAAGATAAGAAAGGAATAGAAAATTCTGTAGCCGATCACTTGTCAAGAATATAGTTCAGGAATCCATAGGAACTGCCCATCAATGATTTTCTGCGGGATGACATGCTCCTAAAGGTCATAGGATCTAACCGCTGGTACGCAAATATTATTAATTTTATGGTTGTAGGTTATGTACCACTAGGAGAGAATAAGCGGGAGCTCATCCATGAAAATCATCTCCACCTATGGGATGAACCTACCTCTTCTGAGTCTGCTCCAATGGACTACTCAGGAGGTGTGTTCCAGCTAAGGAAGCAACTAAGATCATCAAGAGATGTCACTCTTCACCATATGGAGGACATTATGGGGCATTCTGCCCTCATTCAAAAATTTGGCAAAGTGGATTCTATTGGCCAACCATGTACGACGATAACAAAGACTTCATACGGAGGTGTACTCCTTGTTAGAAACACGGGAGTATCAATGCAAGAGATGCCATGCCACTCACCACCAACCTCTAGTTAGAACTCTTTGGTGTATGGGGAATCGACTACATGGGACCATTTCCAAAATCCTGGCAGTGTCAATACATCCTGGTGGCAGTCGAATACGTTTCAAAATGGGTTGAAGCTTTACCATGTCGAGCTACAGATTCCAATAACACCAAGAGGATGTTTTCAGGGACCATCTTTCCATGCTTCGGAGTTCCACGCATGGTAAATAGCGATGGAGGTCCTCACTTCATTGATAGGACGTTCCAACGCTTCTTATCTGATCATGGGGTCCGTCATAACATCATGACACCATATCATCCTCAAACTAGCGGACAAGAAGAAACGTCAAACAAGCAAATCAAGAACATTCTGTAGAAGACTGTTAATGAGATGGGAATAGCATGGAAACATTATGTAGAAGACTGTTAATGAGATGGGAATAGCATGGAAAGATAAGTTACATGGAGCACTATGGGCTTATAGAACAGCTTACAAAACACCTCTTGGAATGTCACCATATCAACTGGTCTACAGGAAGACATGTCACTTACCTGTTGAGTTGGAATTCAAAGCACATTAGGCCATAAAAAGGTGGAACATGGACTTTGAAGCAGCCAGGAAGAAGAGAAAGATGCAACTCTTTGAGCTAGAGGAATGAAGAGAAAAGGCATATCATAATGCAAAACTCTATAAGGAGAGGACAAAGAGGTGGCATGACAAAAGATCAAAAAAGAAGGAATTCAAACTAGGTGACAAGGTGTTGCTTTTCAACTCTAGAGTGAAGTTGTTTGGACATGGGAAACTATGAAGCAAATGGGAAAGACCTTACAAGGTAATTAGCAAATCATCTCATGAAGCAGTCACACTTCAAAATGATGAAGGTACGCTTTTCAAGGTAAATGGTCAGCATTTAAAAGTTTTCCATGACACACAATTGCAGAAGAAGAGTTGGATATAATTAAGTTTATAGAATTTAAATAATTCAGCTCTTCCTCTTTACTCTATGAAAAACCCTTAAAAACTAGGTTTACCTGCTAAAGTATTGCCAAGATCTCTCTAGTCTTTTGTTGGTGCTTGTCTCCACATGTTGTTTATGCAAGATAACAGAACTCAAGTGTGGGGGAGGTAAACTTCCCAAGCAAAGCACGGCATCAACAAACGATGAAAGAACCACAACAAAGGTAGGCTGACCTGTCTTGGGTCTGCTAGCCTTGCACTTCATCCTCGACTAGGTTTACCACCAACCAGCTTGGGAGAGAGGCACCCCTGTGTATCAAGCTAAATATTTCTCTTCCTTTGTTTTATTTAGTTTGCTTTATAAAAAATGAAAACAAAATATCAAGAGGAGTCATCGGAGGCCGGAGGGCCACCGCCACGTCTTCGACCCTACCTGCGTGAGCAAGGGTAAGTTTTCGAGCAATGTTTTGAGATTATGATTGACCTACGCTGATCGGTGACATTTCTAAGGCTATTTCCCATGCCGCATTCGGAGGGGTCGCTAATGCCCCCCATGTCGTGACCCCACCGATGGCAGGGTCGAGTTCGTCCTCCTCATCATCGTCTTCCTCAGATGACCAGTGGGAGTTCCACGAGCTCATCCATGAGGTGGATGAGGCCCACCAGCATTACTCCAACGCCACCCACGAGGTGGGTCGGCTAGAGCGCTGCCTCAATGCTATCGGGTTGGCAGTCGTCACCTCGAAGAGGGAGACTATCGCCGCATAGGCGGCGACCGCCGACGCCTAGGCCCATATCATGGGTGAGGGTTCTCTATATCTTGTCATCATCCTATCTGAAACCCGTAGCTTCTAATCTTCTTGTCGTCTTGTTGCCAGCGCTAGAGGAGCAGCTAGTGGCCTCTCACCATGAGACGGAGGAAGCTCACCTCTGGGAGTTTCTCCCTATGGAGGACTATGAACGGGCTATGGTGGTAGGAATCCAGCAGGGAGCCGACATCGCCTTCACTACCATGCAGCTCTACACCGACCAGGACTTCCGTCGGGTGGAGCCCGGGTTCCTAGGCCACACCAGGCTGGCAGAGCAGGCATAGCTGGTCGGTGACTTCGCCGCCGCCGCAGCCGCCATTGTGGATGCTATGAATGTGGAGTACATCCTCTATGGCGGTGGCCTAGGTCCTTAGGTTGTACCTAGCTAGGGTTTTTTAAAGAAATCTTCTCAGCTCTTGTTTCATGATTTATTTTGTTTTGTGCACCGCCGTCTTGCCATGCTTGTCGATGATCTGATCGTTTGAATGTCGTAGTCATGTGACCTTGCCTAGGGATTGACTCATGAGGCTTAGCCCAGTGCAACTCTATTTTTGTGACTAAAGTGTCATAGGACAGATCCGACAGCATCATGCCCACCGTTGACCTCTTTTTTTTAGGTTGACCTGCCCGAGCGGAATGGCCTGAAGTTCGGGTATGACTCCGCGGAATAGAGCACCGGATAGCCACATCGCTGCTCGTGATATATAGTCCCATTGCGTCATAGGTCTCAGTGTAGAGGAGGTTGAGACTGCTCTCGCCATCCATGAGGACATGAGGTAGGTGGGTCTTGCCGATGATTGGGTCGATGACAAGGGGAAAATGTCCCGACTATAGAATATGGTCAGAGTGATCCTTTCTGTCAAAAGTGATCATAGTCTCCGACCATTTTAGGAAAGCCAGGACGACATCGCCTAGGGTGGCCTCATTGACCTCCCTATCTGTGACCTTTTGCCAGCGTTTGGACTCATGCGCCATCGGCGCACCAATGAACATGAGGTACCTTTTGGGTCAGGATACGCAACCCTTTTATCGAAGGATATATAGGCGAGCTAGGCATCCATTGGATTTCCCTACAATTGCATCGAGTGAGAGCAGGAGTTCAGGCGAGGCCACGTCTCCCATGATCTTAGTGGAGCATGCTTCTTTTGAAAATGGCGTATGAAACGGCGACAGGAGCTGTAACACCACCATAACATACTATTCGTGCTAGAGAAATAAACCAATTTGAAAACACAACAAATTAAGATGGCACACTAGTTTAGCTACAATAATGACAACATCCATCCTAGACGAAATTAACATGGCTATAGACAATCAAACAACATTGGTCCATTTGAACACGTCGTGACACAGAGATACATCAAATGTAGCTTTATTCACTACTCTGCTAATGACTCCAAGAAAAAGAACAAGGGAGCATAAGGAAGAAAGTAAGGCCTGCTCATGAACCATGCCAGGACTTTACGTCTACCATAGCTACGGTCAACACTGGCAGGGATGACATGAACTTTTCTTTGGTCCATGTCATACGGGATGATTGTTCTTTTTGCCCCAACAAAGAAAATTAAATTCCATTCTAGGTGAATTGTAATGGATGTGTAGGTTGAATCATAATCCACATAACCAAATTTAATATTAGTCTTTCCAAACCCCTTCGGTGTGCTTATAGTATGCTTCAATGTCCATTTATTAGTGGCATAATCTTCAAGGATCTAGACTGAAAGCATGGACATATTGTGACCACTAACACCACCAACAGTATATACACACAATTGACCCTGAGCTTGATGGATGGAGGGTAGAGTACCATGAGGCCTAGGAATTTTCCTCCATGTCTTTCCCTCCATATCCACAACAAGTATCAGAGAGTACCCAATAATGTCTAGACAACCATTAAGAAACACACTTGCTGATCTTGAACGTATCACATCATCAATGTCCTAGCCCCATTCAGATTCCTGATAGATCCATGTTGCAGTTTGAGATGAGTAGATCTCCACACCTAGGCACTCAACGTCCTCCTCCATAAATTCAATCACATGGAAGTACAAGGAGGTTGTCAGATCAAACCCCAATTGAGCCTGACCAACATCATGGATGCTAGGCAGTAGTACCCACAAATTCTTGGTTGCCGGATTGCAGATGACATAGCAAGATCCAGCAGCCTCAATGCACAAGCATAGGATGAGGCCATTGCAACAATCTAAGACAGCAACTTTGTCAATGGGAAAGGGCAAGAAGGACAAGTCAGGGCGTTCACCGGTGACACTGGTGAAGTTTCACTCACCTTTCTCACCATTGTAGAAGAAGTCGGCCACAGTCTAGGGCAGCACCTTACGGTTGTTGGAGATTAGGCGGTTCTAGGAGCGATAGACACATTTGCAGCACAACAAGGAGCGGGCAGGGAGGCGGTAAAGGATCTCTAGAACAACATCCTCTATGAGGCTGGCCAGTGCATTCCTGTTGTTGGGGGCCACCTCCATTTTGAAGAGCCTATGATCATCATTATGTAGTAGGATATGAGAGCTTCCTTAGTATTGAGATCACTAAAGAGGAAAATAATCCAACAAAGATCTAGCGGCGGCACAAGGCGTGCAATGGTTCACACAAATTGCGAGAGGAACAATGTGCCGGCCGTGCGGGAGGTGGTGGCGGCGCAGTGCGAGGCGTGCAATGGAGGAGAAGTGGAATGGTGATGCAATTGTGTTGTGGGTAGTTGGGAAATGGGGAAATAACTCACGCTGAATTTACTACCGCCGGTAGACCAAACTATCATGTAGGGCTAGTGGCTAGAACATCTATCCAGTTGGCTCAGCTTTTCATGCGACAGAGAAAATACCACTGCCACATCTACAGTTAAACCATCAGTGGTAGAAGTCTCAACTATCGGTTTCCTTCATCAGGAGGCCTCGCTATCGGTCCAACCGATGGTGGAAGTAAAACACAGTCGCTTCTATTGCTATGGTAGTGAAAGTGGCGATAGTGATAAGTCAATATGTAGTAGTGGGGATGAGTTATGCGCAAGCAACCACCTCAACATCGGTGACACCTGCTTCTTCAGCGCGATCCACAAAGCCACCTACAACAATGATGGGGATGAGGAATGGGAGGAGGAGCAGGAGGACAATGAAGCTAAGCTCAAGGTGGAGGTGCGCAAGATGAATGGTGGATGGTTGTGGTGAACTCGGCGCAAGAGTTGACATGATCTGTATTTTGTTGTTTCATCAAAACTGTTATCCAGCCTGTCAAGATTTCCTAGTATCAGACTGTCTTAGGCCCTGTTTGGATGGACTATGACTTGTTACCCATGGCTAAAAAATTGAACTAAAAATTAGCCAATTAGTTGTGTTATTAGTCCATACCTGTTGGTATCCTAAACTAATTGTTGGGTTCTATAGACTAGAACTAGTTGTTAGCCCCTGATAGTTGGGTTCTATGGACTAGTTGGATAGCCCCTGATAGTTGTTAGCACAGTATTTCGTTGTTCATCCACTCATAGTGAGACAGAGCATCTATATTTTGTAGGGTCGGACTGCCTTAGGGTCTCAAAAATTTCAACAGCTATACACCCACGTCATCTGATCAAAAAGGGTGAACTTTGATGGTTGCAATGCCCATGGTGATGCGACGACCCCAAGGAGACGTGGCCCAATCTCAATTCAACTGCATTGATGTAGCAGTTACTAATAATCCTCCATCTAGTGTTTGGAACTACCACAACACATTCCTATACTTAAGTGAAAAAGTTAGTAGTGAACAACTTCTTTCGCCTCCCACTTTGTTGTGACATCCATCCACATGACTGTCGCCGCTTCCCATGGCCACCGATGAGTCTATTGTGGCAACATCTAGCATATGGTGCTAGCAGAGCACAACACTAGCGTTGTCCCTAGCGTTGCGGTTGTCGATGCTGATGGTGCCACAATTGCTGATGCTGGTGGTGTCATGGTTGTTGATGTTGATGGCGCCATGGTTGCCAACGAGGATGCCATGCCCATTGCTGCTAGCAATTACAGGTGACCTATGCCATTTGTCTCTGGGGGCCTAGCATCATGGTCCAACCATTCTGCTTCGTGGGATGTGCATCAAGCGTCGCCATGTCTGAGGGTGGCTAAGACAACCGCTGTGAACAACTTAGTAGTTCATTAGATAATGGAACGCATGGGCTATGGTGCTGGCCATGGCCTCGAACTTCACCACCAAGGGGACACCAACCTCATCTTGGTGCGACTATGCCACAAGTACTCGTGTCTCAGCACCGACTATGCCGATGCCTCCTACATCATCCCTATAGCCAATAATATCTCCAATGATTCAACCTCGTCTAATGACGAGGGCGCAAGCAATTTGAGTCCTCATGATGATGAGGTTACGCAACCCCCAAGCCCATAGTAGAGCCACACTAAGGTCATCTTGGATATGGTTATCAGTGAGTTCACGAAGTTGCTGACTGAGTATCCCTCCTATTACAAGGAGATTTCCCTACTGGACACAGCGCGCAAGATGTTGGTCCATATCGTATAGGAGACGTTCAAGCAGTTGACGTGGTATCATCCACTAGAGCAGCTGAACAGGAAGATGGAGGCAGTGAGCAAGCTCAAGTACATACTATTGGATGATGGGTCTGTTTCCTCGTTGTATGTTGGGCTGGTCATTGAACTGGTGGCTGGCCCCTTTATGAAATGGTTGAAGGAGACGTGTACTCCCACCAGGTTCCCACAACAGGAACAATTGGTATAGTTCTTGCACAACCTACCGCCAGAGTTCCCTCAAGCTAGGGAATTCCTACATGATGTAGTGTTCCTAGACTATCCAGCGCTGCCAATAGGTACAACGCTTCCTAGGAGATTGTTCCAGTTAATGCATTTTGGTAGCCGTGGATGTCGTCCATTGATCGGGACTTGCTATAGTAGATGCTCACCAAGGTGCTGACCATGGTCTAGAAGTTCCTGTTGAAGTGTACTGGTGAAAACATGCACCAAAAGTATGGCATTGTGCTGCCATGGAAGCAAGTGGCTTGGCCTGATGTTTGGAACGGGTTTGTCGATGGTGTCATCATTTCATACCTAAAGTGCGGACTTCAAAATGTCTGTGGCAAGCCACCGCTGGGAGGAATGATAGCTACGAACGTGGGGTTGACCACCTGAAGAGGTGGGTGTCTGAGATTTTGCCCTAGAAAATGCTTGACCTCCTATAGGGTGAGTTCCCTAGAAAGGATTGGTAGGGTGCTCTATGCAGGTGGTTCTTCATGGTAGATTGCGATGACAAGATGGTGTTGTAGTATGAGCTCGCTTTCGGTGGGACTGATTGGTGGACGCCATTCATCGACAAGCTCATTGTACCACGCTTGGCGTCCTGGTTCATTGCCATCAGTGTCATCCCGCTAAATGAAGGGTACGACATGTTACACATGCTCATCACTAGGTGGAAGCTGGTCATGTTGTCGGAGTCGATGATGAAGAAGGTCCTGAAGCGCTTCATGGAGAAATGGACCGATGGGTTGTGCCGCTGGTTGTTCGACATGCAACCCACAGAGGAGGAGGTCGTGGCCTAGTGCTAGGAATGGATACGGCTCCTGACGTCTGATCTGCTTGCCATCAACAGTGAAATGCACAATGGCCTCCAACTGATCCATGAAACAAATGAAATACCATAGGTAACTTAGTAACTTATTAGTGTATTTCTATTCTAAATGATTGCACCTACGTTAGGCACTGTAAATGTTAATCATTGGCGTAATGTGTGTTACTCTTTTCTGAATGCACATGCGAGAAAGTTTGAAACTACATGATTGTAACAGGCTGGACAATGACTGAATGTTTTCACCTACATCTGGCATTGTATAAAGGTTAATCGTTGGCACAATATGTACTACTCTTTTCTGAATGCACACACGAGAAAGTCCGATAGTATGTGATTGTAACATGCCGGACAATGACTGAATGCTTTCACCTACATCAGGCATTATATAAATGTTAATCATTGGCACAATGTGTACTACTCTTTTCTGAATGCACATGCGAGAAAGTCTGATACTATGTGATTGTAACGTGTTGGACAATATATATTACTCTTTTTCTGACTGCACCCGCTGTAACCTGTTGCTTGGAAATCCACAACAATTAAATATGTATTAAATTTGCATGAAACCTAGAGAGCCCAGTGTGCCTGGTTTAGCCTTAAATCTATGAGAGAGGTAAGAATGAGGCAACCACTCTTCTCTGTCTTCCTACGGTACTCCTTCGCCTTCTCTCTAGCCTCGAGCGAGTCGCGTCTTCGGCCATAGTGATGGACCATGGGAAGCGCCCGGTGGAGAACCCTCTAGAGGGGAGCGGGCCTTCGCCGCATCTCTGCTCCCATTTGTGGTGCCTTGGGTAAGGCGGTCATGTTCTTAGTTGCCAGAGTCATTCCGTTTTGATCTGCTTAATCTTTTTAGAGCCATTTCTCATGCCGCGACGCTAGAGGTCGGGCAGTTATCTAGTGCCGCCTGCTCTCTGGACACGCGCCTTGTGGAACCAGAGCGGTCTTCTCCCCCCAACCACCGAGAAGTCCATGAGCCCCTCCGTAATCAGGATGTGGCTCCTGACCCGTACTCCATCCCCAGGGGTGAGGTTAGTCGGCTCGCGCTCTACCTCAACACTGTCTAAACTGCCCTTGCCACCTCAGAGCGAGAGACTGCTGATGCCTAGGTGGCAGCTGCCGATGCTTAGGCCAGGATGATCGGTAAGGTTTCCTTCATCGAGAAGCTCTATCCAAATCTCCATGGCCTTGTTTTGACGGTTTTTAGTGTTGTCAGCCCTGGAGGAGGAGTTGGCCGCTCTTCGAGAGGCGGCCCTCATCACCATCAACAACATGAATGCAGGGGGTGTCCTGCTTGAGGACCGTCTGTAGGGCATGCATGTTCGCATTTGGATAGTGGCCCTTTGTGGGGTGCGCCATGGGGCTACCTTAGCCCTATCCATGGTGCAGCTTTGTTCCAGACACGATCTCCGCCTACTTGAACTAGGCTTCCTAGTTGGCGCTGATGAGGAGGAGCAGGGGGAGCTCAGTGGTGACTTTACTGCCACCACGAAGGCCATCGTGGTGGCCACGCATGCCGGAGACATCATCGTCACTGCCTTCTTTGAGTCATAGATTGTAACCAGGGTCATTGCAATCTTAATGAAAGGCTAGTTTGTTACTTTAATTCGAAGAGCAACTTATGTGTGTCATTTTGTCTTTCATGGTGTTTGCTTCTTATGCTTGGATGCGAAAGGCTTGTGTGGCCGACATGCTTGAATGAGGTGATTAGGAGGTCATTGGCTGGATCCTGCCTCCCCTCTCGAAAGGGAGTTAGGTTTTAGGGAAGCTTCCTTCCCTCTTATGAAACACCATAAGTAACTTAGTAACTTCGCATATTTCTGTTCTAAATGCTTCCACCTAAGTTAGGCATTGTAAATCTTAATCATCGGCACAATGTGTATTACTCTTTTCTAAATGCACACACGAGAAAGTCCGACGCTATGCGATTTTAACGCGTCGGGCAATATCCATTACTCTTTTCTAAATGCGCATGCAAGATTTCATTGTGCATGAAAGAAAGTCTGCTACTCTATTATTGTAACCCATTGGACATTAGATTTCATGTCTGAGTGACTCCTCAACTTGCAATGGGGTTGTTCGACCCTGTAGTTCACTCTTAAAAGGAATGGCTTGAGTTCCAACAAGGTAGTCAGACTAGATAGATTTCGCTCATATCGCACATAGATGTTAGGTTTAATTTATAGTGGCAACATAGTGATAAAAATGGTTCAACATGTACAACTTATTATAGAACTATAAAATAGACATTGTGTCCTAAGCAAGACTTCAATTATTACATTAAGAATCGTTTTAAATCCAAATTTTGATGCCGACGTGGCAACATAGTGATAAAAATGGTTCAACATGTACAACTTATTACAGAACCATAAAATAGACATTGTGTCATAAGCAAGACTTCAATTATTACATCAAGAATTGTTCTAAATCTAAAATTCGATGCCTCTATTCTCTCACCTTCTACCGCATCCCTCCTTTCGACTATCGAACTATCACCAATCTCTTGTACGTCCCTTCCTCGATAGGGAATCAAGGTGACTACGCATCTGAAGGATGTGGTGATGACGATGAAGCATACATCGAAGTCATGACGGTGCTATTGAGGTCGAACTCGCCTGGTGAGTGCATCTCGCCTGGTGAGTATGCTAAAATCTCATCGTTCGAATCCGATGTCTAAACATGCTCAGTGACATGGTTACCTGGATGAATGGTGGACTCTTCGGTCTGCTGAACTGAAGTAGTAGTATCAGACCCTAGGGTTGACTTAGCTCTATTAATGATTGGATTACAAGGCTCGGTGGTCGCATTAGGCTCCGTGATTGTTGGGGAAGCCCTGGGAGGCTCTATATGTGCCCCTGTAGCGTCGCACATAGTATCTGGCACCTTGACCTGATTGGGCGAAGAAGGTCGGTCAGCTGCCTCATGAGTTGAAGTTGAACTCTGCTTATGTTCAACTATAGTAATACTAGCATTAGCAGGTTTAGGCATCTCGGTCGTTGGAGAAGCCCCGAGAGGCTCTGTATGTGTCCCCGTGGTGAAGAAGGTGGATCACCTACCTCATCAAGACCTGAAGCTGGCTTAGGTATCTAAGGCATTGGAGAAGCCCTGAGAGGATCTGCATGTGCCTTCATGGTGGCTTGCACCTTGACCTGAGGAGGTGAAGAAAGTGGATCTCCGACCTAAGCATGTCCTGAAGCTGAACTCTGCTTATGTAGCATCACAATGGGTAACTTTGTGTGGATAGTTGTATTATCAGGACCAGTCAGATAACTAGCAATGGGGTTAACCTGACTACCACATTCCAACTAAAGTGTCTAAAAGTCAGGGGTTTAACCTCTGTGGCACTGTATAGTTGAGAAAGCAACCAGTGAACACATTGCACATCATGTTGATTTTTTGGCCTTATTTGTTGATGGCCTCACAAAAAGCAGATGATTGCTGGCTCATCTGCTCATTGAGAAGGACCAAACTCTCTGCTTTCTTATCAATACTTGCTTTCAAACACCTCTCTTGTCATTCCATACACTTTTGGTTTTTTCCTGGTCGATAACTAGCCTAGCAAGTATCTATCCAAGCTTCGACGATTGTTGAATGGACACTAGAGTTAGAGCCTACTTGGCTAACATCTCTATAGTAGGTGGAACATCGTCCATCTCTTTGTCGGCCACACCATCGGAGGATGACCCTCCCTCATCAAGGTCATTTGACATAGGGTCACGGTAGTCGCTGTCATCGGAGTCTGAATCTTACATTCATACAATTAAGATTCCTCCTATCCTAGACTGGTGCTTTGCCTGCTCTAGGGCTGCATTCACCGTTTCGTCTTTTTCTCCATCCTATTTGGGTAATAGCTCTTGAACGAACCTAAGGGTATGCTGTCTACGACGACGATGGTCCAAACTTGCTGGCATGTAGGTCATAACCTCGCAAGTCAACTCGTTATACAATGACCCATTCCTTTTAGAGTTAATCGAGCGTAGCAGATAGCTGATGATGTGAGGGTACATGTGATGCTGTCCAGTACTGATAGCGTCAGCTATCACATCCTCGATCTCAAATAGGAAAAAGTGTAAGAATTCAAACTACTCGCATCTCCATATTGATAGTAGTAGCCACTATTGCAAACTAGTCAATGACTCCCTATGGCCGCCATGAGGCAGGACTATCTTCCTCAGAGCCATGTGTAGAACATAAGCCTCTAGACATAGTCTGTCTATTGTATGCAAGGAGGCATCAGCGAAGGGCTCCATGAAGAGCAGCCGAATCTCCTGGTCTATAGGAAAAGTACCTCTAGCCCTGCTATGGTGCGGAGGAAGAGCGTCTCCATAGACTATCTAGTGGAGCTTCTTGTCTAAAGTGTCAACCCCGAGGAGTTGTTGCAGGCAGCTATAGTACAATCGCTCTAGCCAACCATTGAGCATAAAACAAATGAAGTCATGCTTTAGATGAATCCACATTGTTGCATAGAATTGACGCACCCATCTTATCACAATTCAATCAACCTCACTAAAAAGGTGAATGAGGCCCGGGAACCACTCAAAGAGGAGCCGGATGGGTATCCCAGCTATCCTTTGGTCTGCTAGTGCCATCCCTTTAGCATGATAGCTCCTAAAGAAACTCTCCTGAGTCATAGTCTAGAACTGTGATTTTGTGCCGGGCTCTTTGAGGAGTGGAAACTAGAACTCAATATTGTAGAACTTGATGCTCCGTATCTTCTTTGAGCTATAATATTGAAACTCATAGAACTAAACCACCTCGTTCTTTCTCTCAATATTACTGCTCCTCATAGCACCATTAGTAGACACCAAACCTCCTACACTACTCCTCGTACCACCATTGGTAGACATCAAATTACCTCCTTGACTGCTCTTCGTACCACCAATTGTGGCACACATCAAACCTCCATGAGTGCGAGCATGCGCACCCATGACCAACTGCAGATTGGACCTAGGAAGGTGCAAAGCGACTGGTTTGGTTTTTGGAGTGGAACTCGGTCATGAGCTATAGTTGTTCCTTAGTGAGCTCCTCCTCCCTAAGTTCCATTTCAGCACTCTCCTCACGCTGCTGCTATCGGTAGGCCATTTGAGTCTGCCTATGAGAATTCCCAGACTCCAGGGCTAGCATAGCTTTGGTTGCTTCTTCCTCTGCTTCTCGGATACTGTCCGCCTTCCTCTGCCTCTTCCTAGGCTATGGTGGTGCTTGTTCCTCTACTTCTAGGAGACTATGAGCCTTCCTATAACTCTTTCTGGGCTATGGTGGTGCCTGTACCTCTGCTTCTCAGAGAATGTTTGCCTACCTCCAGCTCTTTCTACGATGTGGTAGTTCAAACCGCTTTACTTTAATTTGTGCCATCTGCAACAATAAAAAAAATTACACATGTGTTTCATCAAATACCATACAATCATGAAGAAAAAAAAGAGGAGATCACAGATGGCCTCACCGTGCTGAGGCAAGAAGGTGATCTCAACCGACTTGCTTGCTGGAGGAGTGGCACACTAACAGACGGTGGCGCAATAGATCATCGTGGCACAGTAGATCCCTATGGCGCAAAAGCATCTAGGCAAGAGGTTTCGATGTGCAGAGGGAGGGGGTGGGGGATTTTTGGAGGGGGAGGGGGGAGGTGGCGCAGGGTGGGTGACACCGGAGGGGGCAAATAGTGATGGAAACGGCACGCAAAAGAGGAAAAGATGGGTACTGAGAGAATGCCTTTAGCGGCAGACTATCCCACGTGCCGCATAATTGCATCACCGACACATAAACACTGTTAAGAGTCACCGTCCACCGAAACTTGGGGGGTCCACCAAAACTTGGGGATTAATATTGGTGATTCGATGATTAATACACATTGTATTACTCCGTATATATCATCATCATTCATCATATAAAATTTGGTCTCTGTTCACCAGACGCCAGATAGGGTGGTGATCTGCCCACGCGAAAATTTGATTTCGGGCGAAAATGAAATCCATGCGCCCAGCAGTGCCGCCAACATGAACCAAAAATTAGATCTCTCTCTTTTGCCCTCCTCGTGGAAAATTGGTTTACCATGCCATCGATTTTACAAAAGGGTATTTGTGGTATTGTAATGGCCACATAAAAGCGCAAGGTGTCATCGTCTCTGCCTCCATCTCCATTCTCTAGCTGGACCAGCCGCACCATCTCTCCTCCCGCTCCAAAGCCAAGCCCCCCTCTGCCACACCGGTCCGAACCCTAGCTAGGCTCATCGGCACAACAACTTGACTCCCTCTCCACTCTCTAGCTGCACCGTCTCTCATACCTTTCTAAACCCTAGCTAGAGCCAGAGCCATATCTAGATCTAGTCCCCTTTGTCGATAGCAGGTACGCTAACGGTGGTAGGACCGCTGTCAGTGGCGATACATACCGGATCCGGACCCCCTACGTCGGCACCTATCATGACCAAGCCCCAGCGTCATCATTGATGACCGCCACACCGGATCTGCTACCCCTTCATCGACGCCGACCGCACCACTTCCGCGACCAGGATGACAAGAGGGTGGTGCCGATGACGTAGTGTAGCTAGGAATAGGAAGAGGTACCCAAAATCCTTTTATGATGCATGTTGTATTCTAGTGGTTCGACCTGGGACATGTAGATATAATATAGTGATGGGGTTACATGTTTCTTAGTTGATTGTAATTCACATGTGCTTTATTCAAGTAATAGCTTCTGTATAAGGTGTAGTTCACATGTGCTTTATTCAAGTAATGGCTTCCGTATAAGCTATAGTTTAGGCGCCTAATTTGCACACTCCTACTCTGTTTTGTTGACATTTGGTACAAGGTTAACTCAATATATGCCTTTGTAATCTACATGTTGACATCCAGAATATCTCCGTGAAGCATCACAACGTGTTTAGGGATATGACTAACGGTGACACAAACAGCGCACAAAAGAGGAAAAGATGGGTACTGAGACAATGCCTTTAGCAGCGGACTGTCCCACATGCCACATAATTGCATCACTGATGCATAAACAATGTCAAGAGTCATCGTCCACTGAAACTTGGGGGGTCCACCGAAACTTGGGGGATTAATATTGGTGATCCAACGGTTAATACGCATTAGTGTATTACTCCGTATATATCATCACCATTTGTCATATAAAATTTAGTCTCTGCTCACCAGACGCCAGATGGGGTGGTGATCTGCCTGCGCAAAAAATTGATTTCGAGCGAAAATGAAATCCCCGCGCCCAGCAGTGCCACCAATACGAACCAAAAATTAGATCTCTCTCTCTTTTGCCCTCCTCGCGGAAAATTGGTTTACCACGCCATTGATTTCAAACAAGGGTATTTGCAGTATTATAATGGCCACATAAAAGCACAAGGAGTCATCGTCTTCGCCTCCATCTCCATTCCCCAGCTTAATTACCCGCACCATCTCTCTGCCTGCTCCAAAGCCTAGCCTCCTCTGCCACCCTGGTCCGAACCCTAGCTAGGCGCATCGGCACATCAGCTTGACTCCCTATCCACTCTCTAGATGGACCCTCTCTCATACCTTTCCAAACCCTAGCCAGAGTTGGAGCCGGATCCGGTTCTGATCCCCTTCATCAACAACAGGTCTGCTGACGGTAGAAGGACCACCGTTAGTAGCGGTACATGCTGGATCTAGACCCCCTATGTTGGCACATGTTTCGACCAAGGCCCAATGTCATCATGGACGACCGCCACACCAGATCTGATGCCCCTTCATCGATGTCAGCCGCACCACTTCCATGACCAGGATAACAAGAAGGCGGTGCCGACGACGCATCGTAGCAAAGAATAGGAAGAGGTATCCAAATTCCTTTTATGATGCATGCTATATTCTAGTGGTTGAACCTAGGACATGTATATATATAGTGATGGGGTTACATGTTTCTTAGTTAATTGTAACTCACATTTGCTTTATTCAAGTATAATAGCTTCCGTATAAGCTATAGTTCACATGTGCTTTATTCAAGTAATGGCTTCCATATAAGCTATAGTTTAGGCACCTAATTTGCATTCTCCTACTCTATTTTGTTGACATTTGGTACAAGGTTAACTCAATAAATGCCTTTGTGATCTACATGTTGATATCCAGAATATCTCCACACGTTGACATCCAAAATATCTACCTAATGCAGGGGAGCGTGTTCAGAGATATGGTGATACATATACAGATTTAGAAGAGCCTGTACCCCTTGCAATTGAGGTGCTTGTTCTATCTTGTCATGTTGGGATGGGAGGGGGTTGGTTTAGGTAATAGTGCAATTCAATTCTTTGCTGTGTTGATAGCAATGCAATTTTTACATGCTTGCCGCTTAAGTTTGTTTCTCCAATTTCAGGGTGTGGGTTGAACAAGCCATAGAGAAGTCCCTACCATCAGGGAAAAAGGCAGCACCAATATGGGTCCTAGGGGGTGGCAATCCAAGAGAGTGAAGCCAATTAGTCCAACAGAGTTGCAGCATCTTGTAGTTCCAACTAGGTCCAAAAGTCAGCACGCACAAGGCGAACAAAGCCCTATGAGGGACTGGTCACATGAAGATGACCTTAGCCATGCCAAAGAGGAGACTCCACCTCCCCACCCACAGAATGACCAAACTTATAAAGGTTGGTACTACCTTAGACATGTCTATAAATTAAGTCACACTATTTGATATCCATGTTACTTTTCTAATAATCTGAATGTATGAAAATTGTGTAGTACCATTGCAGAGAAAAGCAAGGAAGTCGAGGCAAGCAACTAAAGGGGTTGGGATTCACAAAACCACCCAATCAATGGGAACAAGGATGCCATCTCAGTTGTCAAGGGGAACAAAAGGCCACATGATCCATTGCAAGCTACCAAGTTTGCCTCAAAGGCAGGTGTAGTAGTTAGGTCTCAAGTACCAATTTTCCCGCACTAGAAACATTACAAGCGATGGATCAAACATCTCAATGGATTGGTGGCCAAGCTATCTGTAAGTGTGTATATCCTCTATTGACATTCAACTCTGTCTTGAGCAACTTAGTGATGGATTTAATTTGCATTCACACTTCTGCAGTTGAGGCTGGCCATTGATGACAATGATGAAGCAACAAAAGAAGCATGCACAAATGTATTTCAATCTGTTATATGACAAACATGGTATAGGTTCAAGCGATGAAATCAGAAAGACCTCTCCTGTGTCTTACATGAATGACACATAGTGGTGTGCACTTGTCCACAAGTGGTTATGTTCCAAGAACAAGGTGTATGTGTGTGTGAACTCATTTATTTCTTGTCTAGTCTTTATGTGGTCTACTTGTGCTGCAGTCTAACACAATTGTGGTTATAGGCAGTCTTGGAGCAGAATAAGCGAAACCATGCAAAAGTCAGGTACCACCAGGTTATAGGATCTTGCTCCTATGTTGCCCACCTACGAGCATATGTAAGTGATGGTTGTGTTACTCTTTTTATATCAAATACGCAATGCCTTTTGTGTCAACAGAAAGGCATGTGCAATTTTAATAGGACAAAAATAGGAAGGATGCAGGACACGATCAAGAAGTGCTCATTGAAGAACATGATCGACCTCATGAAGATGTTGATGCAGTGGGAATCTTTAACAACTTCCATACTAGTAGCAACACAGGACTGAGCAATGCTGCAAGAGAAGCAGTGGTAAGTACTTTCATTTGCTTTCCTTGAAATCTACTGAAGCCATTGGCATAAAAGAAGGAAAAGTAGGAGAAGCCTAAAGTAGCACCATCATTTTGAAGTTGTAATGTTACAACAGTAAATATGTTACCTCTGCATTGTTCTTATGAATCTCTATCGGTAGTAGGCCTATGGATTACTTGTAATGAAATAATCTTTTGGTTCTGCAATTTAAGTCCTCTTCTTAATGTTTACTACTTGGTTTGAGTAGGAAGCTATGGAAACTATACGGGCAGAACCTATTGCTGATATTGTTTCCAAGGTCCTCTCCTAGGCCACCTACAACACCTTTTCTTTGAAGAATGTTGGTATCAGGACAAGCTGCTCTAGACTTTGGGAACGGCTTGCTGCTCAACAGGAAAGTTCAGCTGTCCTCACGAACAAGTGGATCAACTGAAGAGGAAGACAGAAAACACTAATAAGGAGTTTGAGGAGTTCAAGAAACAACAACATGAGGAATACAATAAGCTCCATGAGCATATCATGCTCTTAAGCACTGGTAACTCTCAATCTTGTTGATGCAGTGAACATGTGGTTTGTTTCTTGTTTTGATGTGAACTTTTGGTGGATTGATATGTGAACTCTATCAGTGGTTTGCTGCTAAGCCGAACTACTGTTATTTGATTCAGGTTTGATATAATTATGCATGTAGTCATTTTGTGCAGCAGTGTAGATCTAAAATCGTTTTTTCTTATGTAATGATTGGTGTGCACGTGGTAGATCTGGTACAGGCACATTGTTCAATAAGAATCTAAAACATGGATGAACCTATGAATGACACGTATAAGAGCCAGGACAGGACACGTGGGCCAATACAAACCAAATATGTGGTATAAATCTATCCTACCACGTGCTTGAATCAGAAAAGACATGTGGGTAGCTCAGGGCGCGACATGTGGCCTAATAAAATACTAACACGCAGGCATACAGCATCAAGACACGCGGTCGAGTAAAAGAAAGACACATGGGGTATTGTGGTCATGCCACGTGGACCAATAAAAATATGACACATGGTCCAATGAAGAAGTGACACATGATCCAACTGCAACACGACACGTGCACCACTAGAAAACTAACATGTGGAACAACAAGGGCCTAACACGTGGGCTAGTAAGAACCTAAAATGTGCAAGAACCAGATATGGACATGATGTGCAATAAGAAGGTGACATGTACCCGAACCATCTCTAATGCAACCGGCTATACCATGTACATGTGGAAAGCATCTCTAATGGAAGCAACCGCCAGCATGGCTGCCCCCTGCCATGCATGCCAAAAGAGTTCTATGATGGTCAGTTTTCGTCATAGATCTATCCACTTCTATGATGATTTTCTAGATTCATCATAGAAGTTCAAGAATGACGCGACTTCTATGATGAACCATTTTTCGTCATAAATTTGTCATAAAACTAAAATTATGATGAATTTGGCTCCTTTAATGATGAAAGTTGCTCGTCATAGAAGTGGATATTCCTAGTAGTGTTTGCATGGCCCCATGCCTCTTTTCTGCAACAAAACTTTGAGAGAGATATCAACAAGAACTTAGAGCATTTATTTGGTGGATGAAGAACCTATCAAGCATGTTTTTCGGTTCACCCCAGTGTAGGAGTAGAACATTTTTTTGGGTAGATCTAGATGGAAGGCATGTTTTTGCGTCTACCCCCAATGTAGGAGTAGTGCATATTTGGGTGATGTGTATATGATCTTGATTTTAAGAGCATGACAAACCTCTCATATGGGTCAACAAAGCTTGACAAAACTCAATACATAGCAAGCAGCATATAAGTGGAAGTTTTCCTAGCCTAAATAACATGTATGGCACTAGTGGAAATTCAAGCTTTGTCATACAGGAACTCATCATGTAGCGTTTTTATGTTTTTGAAAAAGTAAATCTCCAGAACTTTAGTGTCACTTGAAATAAGATAAATAGTAACTCAGACCTTCTCATATCATATCCATCAATTACCTAGACTTAGATCAAGCATATGCCACCCACGAGTTTCAAGTTCAGAGTAAATTCTAAAATCAAAACAATTTTATCCAAAACTTGGGAGAATTTAAGGCTGAAAACTAGGTACTTGAAAGGAATTACAATAGAGCAACTATTCATCATTTCCATTTAAGAGATTATTCATAGTCCTCTTTATTTTATTCAGCTCTTAAAAACAAATTAAAGCAAACTAGACAAACCTTTTTTATTTTGTTTTCAATTTTACTAGATCACCCATTATTACTATAAATGACTAATGCAAAGATAAATTTTTATTTTGTTTTCCATTCATTATTTTTAACTAGTTAAAAGAAATCAAAACTAAAACAAAAAGGGGAAAGAATACTTACCTGGATACACGGGAGTACTTCTCCCCCAAACTAGCTCTTTTGGTGAGGGTTTGGTGTTGCAAGTTCTTTGAATCGGACTTCTCCTTGTGAAGTTCATTGATCAAGTACCTCGGTTCTCTTTGAAGATGAGGATTCTTGAGGTGGTGCCTCTAATGGTGATGCCACCTTCTTCTACCAAACTCGTCTTGGTTTTGAGTTTTGATTTTTGGTTTAACAGGTTCAGAACTTTCACTTGTAGAAATCCGGGGAATCGACTATCTTCCCACACTTTGCTTGAAATGTGTCATGCTCATAAAAACAAGGTAGAGATCAAGTGCAGGGGCTCTATTGATGGAAAAACACCAATAGAACCAAAACTTTATTTATTCCTCTCTAACCTTAGGCACATCAAACAAGATGAAGTTGATGTTATGTGCTTTGTTCATTTATATCATGAGTGATAAGATCATAAGATTAAGCATGAATGTAGCATTTGAAGACATTTGGCCAAAAGGGTTGAATTGCATAACCCATGGAAGGATTATCTATCTTTACATAATGTATCGAACATTACATGATTATGACTATCATCTTCCAGAGATAGGATGTGCACTTTTTAGCTTATTTGGTAAAGACTATGAGGTCAAGAAAGTGGTGCTAGGAATAAGCTTAAAGAACTAAACATGTTGAGTTAATCAGGTTGGATCAAGTAAGTTGTAACTCAAACATTTTTGTTTCTTATTTATGTGCCTACCAAAATCAAGGAAAAACTCTTGATCATTTACCTTAGGATGTTACCATCGTCATTGGAGCATGATGACACCATGTGATGAAGAGTAGATGACTCATGATGGTCCTTTCCTTTTTGCTTGGAATTTTCCTTATTTGGCTAGCCAAACATCTTGAGTTGTTCATGAGCTTCTTATCTCCTAGCTTGCGCTCTTTCTTTATCAACTTTTTGTCATGCCATCTTTTTGCTCTTTGATCTTTGACACTTTGTCGGTCCTTTCGCTCCACTCATTGTTTCATGCAGTTCTTCCATCCATGATGAATGAGCTGTGTCTTCTTTACGCAATGTTATTGGAGTTTGTCATGTGCCTTGCTTCATCTCTGATTTGAATTCATCTCGTGACTTACCCAAATGGAATTGAGAGTTTTCTATAGGGGTTAGTGTAACAAAATATCCAATATCTACTACAACATACTATCAGCTCAAAAATCAACCTAGACACTATGTCTTATTCGATTTAGGAAGGCATTTTAACCTAAGCACCATGCTTGATTTAAAAGCCTTTGGAAGTAAAATCAGCACACCTTTTGGTTCTAGAATCAAACCAGACACCTTGTCCAATTTAATTCAAAAAAATAGTTTAAACTAAGCACCATGCCTAATTTAAAAGATGTATGAACATACTCCAAACCTTAGCATACTATAGCAAACAAAGGTAGTATGAAAGCATTATAGAGATTTATTCAAATGGAGATGAAAGAGCATGATTGTTATTTAGCAAATTGAGCATGGCTTAAAGGTAGAGACAACCAAAATGATTTAGCAACATGGCATAAGATTTTTTAGAGAAGCCCATCCCTCATACTTGAATTTTGCAAATGTAAAATCAAGTTTGGATGGATGTGATTAAATGTTGCATGATAATTGGTTGGACATTCCTTGCATCATCATCCTTCATCCTTTTTGCTTCAAACCTAGAATGGTTAAAATGGCAAAAATACCCGAAGGAATATTTTGACAATTATATTGCTATGCTCATTTCACAAGGGCATTATAGCAAAAGGTGAAAGCTCATGTTATCTCTAGAAAGTGATTGTTTTGGGGCAAAAGCTCATCCTAGGGAAACCTTCGAATTGTGCTTTAAGTTGGTGGAGTGGTTTACTCTCTAACACCAACCTTTACGTACCTATCTCAAGATTCATGCCAACGAGATTTGCAATATTTATGATAAACATACACGTCTACAACCACCCTTTCAAAATCTTTATGAACAGGAAGTATGAGGGGGTTGAAGATCTCATGTGTGGTAGTAGAGAGACCAATTGATTCAAGAGATTTCTCCTACGAGCACGGGTTTGACGAGGTGTTCATGAAGTAGCTTCCATGCTCATTGATGTCATCTTCCTTTTCAAGCTCCAAGGTTGATTCTTCATGAATGTCCAAAATTTCCCTTGGATTGGTGACTTTCGGGTTGATCTTGTCTAAGGCCTCCTATAAACTTGGATGAGTCATGTTTATTAAGGAGATTGACTTAAGCTCACCCTTTGGATCTAAATCTGGGTTGGGTTCTAACCTTATGATTCGGCCTTGTCCATCCATTCAACGGCATATGAATTCTTAACATCTTCTAGCCATTTTCGTTGCTCTTCTTGGTCTTCCATGGATCCTTCATGATTCCTATGCTTTAGTTGTCTTAGTAGATTTCTAGGATCATCATGAGACTCAAGAAAAAGATCATAAAGGGAATCATCGAGGTCAAGGATGGGTTTAGCGATGGGTTCATATGAAACATCTAGCGTGGGCATAGAAGGGGAAAAGATAGGATTGGCTTCTAAATGACTCAGCTCTCCTTCTATAGCATCACTTGACATGCCACCCTTGAGTTCTTCCCAATATCCTACATGGGAATAAGGACGCTTCCTAAAAGATCCCTTCTTGAGAGGATTTGAATTATATTCACTCGAAGGCCTCTTATGTAATAGAAAGTTTAAGCTTTTCCCAAAATCAGCATCAAAAAGTTCATCTTTAATTTCATTAGGGCTTTCCAAAGGTGGAATTTCTTCTTCCCTTAGAGGATTTAGATTTTGGGGAATTGATGGTTCAGGATTGATAGCTAAATCTTGGGATTGGAATGGTTGTGATTTGGCTATCAAAACTTCCTCTTCTTGTTTAGGAGATGATTTCTTCTCTTCCTTGGGGAGTTCATCATGAATGCTAGTGTGGGGAATGCGTCTAATAATTTTGTCAAGGATAGTCCTTGCCTTACTAGCAGACAAATGAAGGAAAGCTCCTCTAGAGGCCATATCAAGGAAATTCTTGGAATCCTTGTTAAGACCCATATAAAAATGTTGAAGAAGTACATGGTCTTGAATGGCAAGGTCATGGCCAGTGGTGATGAGGTCATTAAAATGAGCCTATGCCATGCCAAGAGATTCCTGTTCTTTTTGTTTAAAAGATAGAACCTCAAATCGGAGGCTGACAACTCTAGAGATGGGAAAGAAAGCTAGGCAAAATTTAGAGTATAACATTTCTCAATCTCCTTTCATACTCCCTATGGCTCGAATATACCATTGTTTAGCTCTTCTCGTCAAAGAGAACAGAAACAACTTCCATCTTAAGGTCTCGTCAGACATGCCAGTGATATGCAAACATGCATAGGTCTATCCAAACTCCCATAGGTGTGAGTATGGGTTTTCTTCACCTTCTCCCGAGAAGGATTGTTCCCAAATTAATTTTATTAAACCCGGGCGTAGCTCATAGCCAGGTGTTAAAATAGGTTTTGAATATTTTAGTGGCTCTAGGCATGCGCTTGTAGGTGCAGCATATTGATAGATAGGAGTGGAATCCATAGTCAAAAGGAAAAGAATAAAAGATAAAAGATAAAAGATACAAGATTAAGCTAGGTTCGTAGTTAATTTAGCAACCGTTTTCCCAGCAACGGCGCCAGAAAGCTTGTTGGTATTTATTAACATGCATAGATAAATCCACAAGCACATGGATACCGCTGTAGCTTCCACTCGAAAGTATTCTAAGTATCATATCCATAGGGAAACATATGAGATTAACTACATCTAACTTAACCCAGAGTAGCAACAAGACTTAAGATAACAGGAGTATAAAAGGAGATCACTAAGGTCTTCTAGTTCTAACTTCGATAAGCTATGTCTTCTATTGTTTGATTATGGGGATATTACTAAGGGAAACATAGGCAGAGTATGTTTCCTATAGTAACTAAATCCTACTCGGCCTACAAACAGGAGGTGGACTATAGAGGATTCAACGAGGCTATAAGAGTCACCCTCGCGAGCTACCACCAATCCGGAATGTAGGGTACATCTATGAGTAACTGAGTCTAAACACCACGCTTATACTATGAATACTACTTTAACCTAGGAATGACAAGGATTAAAGTACTCAAAAAGAGTCACAAACCTGAAGAACAATATAAACACGTTACTTACTTGAATTAGAAGTTGATTACCAAAGAAATCTCAGAAGCAAGCTCATGAAGAACTTAATTCTGCTAGGGTACAAGCCTTAGAGAGAGCACCGACAGACTGGTACTTCCTCTAAACTCTTTCCTCACACTCTATCTCTCTATTTCTAATACAAGACTAGATCCTATGGAGGACTAATCTTCTCTTCATAGCTATCTCTGGTCCTGATGAGGAGGATATGAATTAGGGTTTTAGGATGGCTCTACTAGAGGGGTATAGGGTTGTATATATAGGTGTTAGCATCAATTCTAGACCATCAGATCAAACTGACTTAAAAGGACGGCGTAGATGTAATCTTTAAGGAGGTGGGAAACCGACACAGAAAGGAGAGACCGACATGTGGCCCCCATAGCCCGGCCGGCCTAGTGGTGGGCCGATCAGCCTGTCTCAGTGATAGGTGGGCCCCATCTTTGGTGGAGAGTCTTCTGGTGTCTTCTGAAATCTTCCCAAGTTGGTACCATCGTGGATAAACATAACTTACTTTGACGAATAGGTCCACTTTGATGTTTTTCTGATTGAATCCTCCTACAAACATAGATTCACCAAAACTCATGAAATTTATTAGTTTAAACCCCTAGACCTATGTTTGGTGATGGAATTAAGTATATATGTAGGTTATATTAACAGTTTATAATTGATCTTAACGACCGTCAACATCGTCCCCGCTCCACCAAATCCTCGTCAAGATGGAGGAGGAGGCCCCCAACAAGAGGAACAAAGTGGCAATCCTCACAGACCATGTCTTGGTCCTCATCCTCAGCCACCTCATTGCCTGCTCCTTGTGTAGCTACAAGTGTGTCTATCACTCCTACAATAGCCTCATCTCGGGATCCGAGTACCATAAGGAGCTGCCCTAGATTCTCGTTGAATTCTTCTATCGTAGCTGAAAATGCAAACGCAACTTGACCAGCATCAATGGTGAATACCCCTCCTTGTCCTTCTTGCCCTTCCCCATTCAGGATATTGTGATCTCAGATTGCTCTCGGGGCCTCATCCTCTTCTAGTACTCTGGGTTTTGTTATGTTGTCTGCAATCCAGTGACTAAGAAATGGTTGCTACTACTAGGTAGCAACCATTCTTGTGGTTCAGCTCACTTGGGGTTTGATCCGACAGTCTCCTCACACTTCCATGTGTTTCAATATGGGATCAACAAATGATGACTCCTTAGGTGTTGTCGACGAAATCTAGTCGGCAATTTACCGAGGAGTATACACATGGTAGTAGATGAATCGGTGGAGGTGCACGTGATATGAACTAGATGGTAACAAAGACACAAGACACAAGATTTATATAGGTTCAGGTCGTCAGCTTGATGTAACACCCTACATCATGTGCTTTGTTATTTTGTATTGATTGTGTATTAGATTCAATATATCATCTAGGGGACCCCTACCTCTCCTTATATACTATGGAGGAGTAGGGTTACAAGGAAAATATCCTATTTGATATTATACAATAAATCACATCTTCATGTAGTCTTGCGGTGCACGCCTTGATCATGTGGTCTAGGCCACCTTTGGGGCGTGGCCCATGTCTTGTCTTATGGGTACTGGGGGCCATAACCCCATAGCTAGTCCTCAAGCGCCTTGTATCCTTTGAGCAACATTGTCTTGAACAAGTCCGAGCAGTTTGACGTGAAGCCGATCAGTTTAACCGGTGATCCAAGCGATGGAAGTCAAAGCCGACTAGTTTAACTGGTGAACTGAGCGGAAAAAGTCAAAGCTGACCAGTTTAACCGGTGAACTGAGCAGTGAAAATCGAAGCCAACTGGTTTAACTGGTGAACTGAGTGGTGAAAGTCGAAGCCGACCAGTTTAACTGGTGAACTGAGCGGTGAAAGTCAAAGCCGACCGGTTTAACTGGTGAGCAGATCTCAGACTTAGCCAAGTAAGGCTTGCAGAAGGATGTAAGAGGCTCGAGATAAAAATTTGAAAATTCTCCACCTTAGGCGAAGTGTAGCCACTTAGACTCTGTTTTCGAGGAATCATCCATGATTTAGTCAATAAGGAGGGTAAATCAAGAAAAGAGCACTACATTCACCGCTAGGTGAAGTGTAGTCACTTAGTCCCTGAACCTGCTAGAAGATGAAGAAATAAATCTTGTAGTAGGGTTAAAGAAAATAAGCCTGAAAGCTTGCCAATGTCATCTGTCATGTGCGTATCAAGACCCTAGATGTGCTGCCCAAGAAAAGCACCTTGATCCGAATAGCATGGAACAAGCTGATAACACACCGATGAGACATAGCAAGATCCGACCGCCAAGGGAGTCCCTAGCTTAGCTGGCAACTCTTGCATGAAGAATCCGAACACTAAGTCCCCAGCTTAGCTGGCGATGAAGCGATGAACAATCCAAACGCCAAGGAGTCCCTAGCTTAGCTGGTAATGAAGCGATGAACAATCCGACCAGTTGGTTGGTGAAGAATCGAGCACCGAGCAGCCCAACCAACTAGTTGATGGTGAATTGAGCGCCAAGTAGAAGTGAGCACCGAACAGTCTGACCAGCTGGTTGGCGATGAAGGTCATGAACCTAGCGCTCCGACCAGTTGATCGGTGGAGAAAACAGCGGCAGAGCTTGCCAGAGACATCGACCTTAGGTGAAGTGTACACACTTAGGCTTCATTGGTAAAGTCAGATGATCATCATCCATGACTTAGTCAAAGAGGATGTTAGTATTGATACATGCGCCGCAAGGTGTAATGTATACATTGTAGTCCCCAAGCCTGACAGTAGGTGAAGAATACACCTGGTGTTAGGATCAAAGAAGTACAATGATCAGTTAATCAGAATAACTGAGTCCTAGCTTAGCTGAGCACACAGCCAGCCCCTAGCTTAGCTGAAGACCAGTAAGAGGAAAAACAGTACACTCACTGCTAGGTGAAGTGTACACACTTAGTCCCCGAGCCTGCTGTAAGATAGAGCAGCATCTTGTAGCAGGATCAAAGAAACAAGTGAAAAGGACAAAATCCCTGTGCTGAGCACTGGACATTGGAGTAAAATTTGGAGAGTGCTGAGCACTTAAAATGGAGAAAAAATGGAGAGTGCTTAGCACTTTACCATTGGAGAAAATTGGTGAGTGCTTAGCACTTAAACCGTGGAGAAAATGGAGAGTGCTTAGCACTATACCATGGAGAAAATGCAGAGTGCTTAGCACTATACCGTGGAGAAAATGGAGAGTGCTTAGCACTATATCATGGAGAAAATGGAGAGTGCTTAGCACTATACCATGAAGAAAATGGAGAGTGCTTAGCACTATACCATGGAGAACATAGGAGAGCATGGAGAGTGCTTAGCACTATACCATGGCGAGATTGGAGAACATGGAGAATATTGGAGAACATGTAGATCATTGGAGAGTGCTTAGCACTTTACCATAGCGAGATTGGAGAGCATGGAGAATATTGGAGAACATGGAGATCATTGGAGAGTGCTTAGCACTTTATCGTGGTGAGATTGGAGAGCATGGAGAATATTGGAGAACATGGAGATCATTAGAGAGCATGGAGATCATTGGAGAGTGCTTAGCACTTAACCATGGTGAGATTGGAGAACATGGAGAATATTGGAGAGTGCTTAGCACTTAACCGTGGCGAGATTGGAGAGCATGGAGAATATTGGAGAACATGGAGATCATTGGAGAGCATGGAGATCATTAGAGAGCATGGAGATCATTGGAGAGTGCTTAGCACTTAAGCATGGAGAGATTGGAGAACATGGAGAATATTGAAGAGTGTTTAGTACTTAACCATGGCGAGATTGGAGAACATGGAGAATATTGGAGAACATGGAGATCATTAGAGAGTGTTTAGCACTTTACCATGGCGAGATTAGAGAGCATGGAGAATATTGGAGAACATGGAGATCTACTCATCTAAAACTGGAGCATGGATCTTTAAAGAATCTGAATGGGGTGAGGGTATTGTAGTATCCACATATGGGAAAAGTGTGTTTGTTAATGGTTTTATGCACAAGATGGAGTTCACCTAGATAGTTGTTGTTGATATGGAGGGAAAGACATGGAGGAATATTCATAGGCCAACTGATGATGCAATCTCCATCCATGAAGCTCAAGGTCAGTTGTGTTTATGTACTGCTGATACTCTGAAAAGGTATGCGCTTTTAATCTATATCCTTGAAGACTATGGTACTAGTAAATGTACATTGAAGCATAAGGTGACCATGCTGGAGCTATTTGGAAAGAAGAATATTGAAATTGGTACCAAGGTTTGTGATGCAGCCTACAGAGTAATTATAGTTCATCCAGAATGGAATTTGATTTTTCCTTGTTGGGGAGGACAAATCACTGCTTGCATATGACATGAACTACAGTAAAGTTCATGTCCTCCCTGCCTGGGCCATTGGCTATCCTAGAAGTACCTAGAAACTATTCTATTTGAGCGGTGGACCTCACTATCTTCCTTATGTTCCCTTGTTCATGGAGTCAATAGCAGAGCAATAAAGGTGCATATGTTGTATTTTGTTGTAATTACCATGCCTTTTTTCAGGTAGGTAGTTGTTTTGATTCTATATATAGGCCAATTTGGGCTTCGTAACTAAAGAAATGGTGTGTTGAATATTATTAATTGTGTTATTTTGTGCAAGTGGTGTCTGAGTGCTTTTGAACAATTTTCCTGTATTGGCTAGGAGGAAGAAGAGGGGTTCCATGGTGCATTGCCTACCAATTCGAAGGATGCACTAATTATATTCATTTTTGTCTAGCAAGCAGGAGTGCCACATAGGGGGAGCACAGCTACGTCGTTTCATTATGTAAGTCTGTAGAGATCGGTACCTTTAGTTTACAATCTATGTACCGCTTGAGTTAGCCTGTTAGGACATCAGTTGAGAAAGATATTATAGTAAGCATCCATTGTTATTGTAAGAACATGGTTTATGGATGCAATGATTATATCTATATGGTTTGTGTTTAGTAAGCTATTAAGGGTCATTTATTGTTTTGTTATCACCACCACCATTGGTGGTGCAAACGTCCAACACCGTCGCTATACGTATTATGCGGCAGGGATAAAAGTGTATCACCACTGAATCATTTAGTAACCCGACACCAACTAAACGATCATCAAAGGCAGATCATGGTGCTAGGCGACGGTGACCATAACCTTTGTTCTAACAGTTCATATGCTGAAGCGATGGTGATGTTTACCTCTACAGACATCTGGGCCATCGAAACGATAGCAAAGGTGCACCGTAGACAGTTGGGTCAAAGTACAAAGCGACGGTGCTGGTGACCACTACACCAGCGATTGATGTGCCCACACGATGGTGATGATAGCCTCTACATAGGCGATTATTTGGTAATGCTGTGGTGTTAGTGTATACCCACAGATGGGTTGTCCTCTAATGCAACAGAAGTAAGGACCTTATCATGGATGGATCATAAGTCAATACGGCGGTGTAGTGTACACTGCAGTCGGTCTCGGATTCCAATGATGATGGCTATGTCCATCACTACCGATAGCTTACTGCCGAGGCTAAAATGTGGCCGCGATGGGGGTAACGACGTGGTTGTGAAGGGTTTGAGTGTAATAGTGGAGTGACGTCAGACCCGGTAGTTGAAAGCCCTAGTTTGGTTTTGGATAATTAATGAAACCTAGGACTAACCTTTGATCTAAGTGTGTGAATTAGAAAAGGTGGTCCAATACAAGTGTTTCAGCAAGATGAGGTCCATGGTGATGGAGGTGGACATGAAATGAAGATGATCAAGCTCAACTTGGAAAAGAAGAAAGAGAAAACAAAAACCGAGAAGATAAAGGCAAAGGTATATCATAGGTTTTTGTTTTGCACTCAAGACACTATAGAGGGTGTGAGTGACTTAGGATCGATAGCCGTACTATAAAGAGGGGAAATCTTTGGCTAAACGGCTTATCGAGTGCCACTAGGTGACATGATTCTTGCATATGCATTTAGGAACCTAGTGTGCTAATTTTGACCCCTGTAAAATGCTTTGAAAAATGCTAACACACGTGCACACAAGTTCTACACTTTGTGGTTAGCAAGTTGGAAGCAAGGGTGAAGTGGTTGTGGACTTAGAAAAATAAAAGGAGGAGGAAGTCCATGACCGGACGCTGGCCGCGGGGTGACTGGACTCACCTCGGCGTGTCCGGTCAATTATAGCAAGGTGGCGTAGCTGGACAAGAGGGTAGAGGAGCAACCGAACGCTGCCTCTGGCGTGTCTGGTCACTTGTTGGATGCTAGCGGTTGGCGGCGATCGGATGCGACGCTAGTGGGTCAGGTGGGCTTTGACGTACGGTGATGTCAGCATCGAGAGTGCAGGCAGAGAAGCAGCGCTAGGACCGGATGCTGGGGCGCATCAGGTTGACGTTGACCTGACGCGTCCGGTCAGTTTTTTGGCGCTCTAGGAGCTTTCTGGAAGTGATCGGACGCCGTGGGCTTCTATGTCTGGTGGTGCAAGCGATGTGTCCGATCATTCTTTAACACGTGAGTGACTGAGAGTTGACTATTGAGATTGAACTACTGAGGTTTGAACACGGGGGGCGCATGGCTGCATCCGAGCGATTGGATGCAGGCGCAGTGCGTCCGGTCAATGCGACCGGCGCGTCCGGTTAGTGCGCAGAGGCACCCCTTTGAGCACAACGGCTCTATTTCATTGGGGGTGTCTATTTGAAGGGTTTAGTCGGCTTGGGGCTCACTCTCTTGGTACTTTGACATTCTTGACATCCTTGTGAGGCTAAGCAAGCACCTCCAACTCATCTCCATCATTGATTCATTATCATAGTGAGATTGAGAGTGATTCCAAGTGCATTTGCTTGGGTGATTGCATCTAGTGGCACTTGGGGATCGTTGTGGCTATGGATTTCTTGTTTCTCTTGGTGGTTACCACCACCTAGATGGCTTGGAGCAGCGGAGGGGCTTCGGCATGAGTTGGTGATTGTTCGTGTCTGGCTCCAATGATTGTGAGGGATCTTATACCTTCCCTGGCGGAGAGTCAAAAGGTGACTCTAGTAGATTGTTCATGTCATTGAGTTACCTCACTTGTGGGTAGGTTCTTACGATGTCCAATTGTGTGGAAGAGGTTCGTGCAATACTTCTTAGCCGCTGAACCACCAAGTGTTGGTCGACACAACGGGGACTAGTGTGCCAGCAAGCACGTGAACCTTAGGAGAAAAAATAGTTGTCTCTTGCCCTTTGGTATTCTCCTGGTGATTGAATTGGTATTCATCTTGTGATTGGTTCACTCCTCTACATGGTGGTATAATCACCATACTCACTCATTTACATTCCCGCAAACTAGTTGTAGCAAGCTCTTTAGTGTAGCTAGAATTGAGAGCTTGCATTGTAGCTTAAGTTCATCTAGTGGAGCTCTCTAGTGTAGCAAGTTTGAGAGCTCTTAGTGAGTAGCAACATAGCCTCTTGTCTGCCTAGTGATTATAGCAACTAGAATTGTTGGATAGGTGGCTTGCAACCCTTCTAGAGCTAGAGCAAGTTTGTATTTCGCTATTTGTCATACTAATCAAATTGTTCTAGTTGGTTTGTAGATTTTTAAATAGGCTATTTACCCCCCTCTAGCCATATTAGGACCTTTCAAGTGGTATCAGAGCTATGGTCACTGTTTGATTCCAAGGCTTAACAACCTTTGGTGCAAAATATGGCTCAAATAGTATTCAATCATGTTGGGGGCAAACCACCATTCTTTGATGGCACATCTTTTGATTATTGGAAGAGAAAGATGAAGATGTACCTTGGTACAATCAATGACAAGGTGTGGGATGTGGTAGAGAATGAGTTTGTGATCATTGACCCTACCAATCTCACCGACAATGACAAGATCAACAAGCAATGCAACACTATGGCACTCAACGCAATACACATTGGCATTGATTCAAAGGTGTTTGAGCAAATCAAAGATCTTGAGAAGGCAAGTGAAGTTTGGGTGAGACTAGAAGAAACATATGAGGGCACTTCAATGGTAAAAAGTGCCAAGCTCTACATACTCAAGGACAAGCTATCAAACTTCAAGATGAAAGATGATGAGTCCATTCCAGAGATGTTCTATAGGCTACAAGTCATCATCAGGGATCTCAAGAGTTTGGGTGAGAAGGTGAAGGATGAGGACTTCTCTCATAAGTTCTTGATGTGTTTGCCAAAGAGATTCAAGACATTGAGAACTATCATCTTTAGAGGTGAATTGAAGGATGTCATTCCAAATGAGGTGCTTGGTGATGTGATGACCGAGGACCAATACAATAGTGATGGTGAAGAGGTAGTAAAGGAGGAAGACAAGAAGAAGAAGAGTGTGGCATTCAAGGCTAGCTCATCATCCAAGAACAAGGGCAGGTCCAAGAAAGAATCAAGTGATGATGAAGATCTTAGTGGCATTGATGATGAAGCTATGGCTCTCTTTGTGCGCAAGATGAGAAATTCATGAAGAAGAAGGGCTATGGTGCAAGAAAGAGAAGAGATCATACCAAGAGCAAAGAATATGTGAGAAAATACTACAATTGTAAGAGCCCCAATCATGTTGTAGCGGATTGTCCCTACAATAGTGATAATGATGAGGATGAGAAGAAGAAGCATAAGAAGAAGAAGAAAGAAAAGAAAGAGAAGAAGGAGAAGATGACATTCCAAAAGAAGAAGAAGAAGAAGAAGAAGAAGAGTGGGGGCTATCTGGTCACCTAGGATAGTGATGGCTCTTCGGATAGTGATGGCTCTAGTGATGATGACAAGAAATCCATCAAGAAAGCACTAGCAAGCATTGCCATCAACAACAAGCCTTCCATCTTCGACACTCCATCGACATGCCTCATGGCAAAGTCTACCAAGGTAAAATATGATGTGAGTGATGATGATGAATGTGAAAGTGATGCTTGTAGGAGTGATGATGATGATGAGAAGTACACCAAGGAGGAGCTCATGGACATGTGTGAGCAAGTACACACTTGCTTTGAGATGAAGAGAAAGGAGTGCAAAGAATTGCGCAAGAAAGTCAAATTTCTTGAGCAATCCTTTGATGAACTCAATGCCACTCATGAGAGGCTAATGGAAGCCCATGAGAAGCTTGACAAAACTCACTCTAAGCTTGAAAAGGCTCACTCCTCTCTCATCGAGCAAGCCAAGAAGGAGCAAGTGATTGTGTCTTGTGATGTGGGACTAACATGTGATATTATTGATGAATCTTTTTATAAGCCCATTGTTATTGCTCCCACTAACCCTTCTTGTAGCACTACCACTTCTACTTCACCTTTGAGTGATGGTTTCACTTGTGATGGCTCACTAATGGTGGAAAATGAGACCCTCAAGAAGGAGGTGAATGAGCTCACTCGTGCCTTAGGCAATGCCTATGGTGGAGATGCCCGCTTGCTAAAGTGCTTAGATAGCCAAAGATTTTCTCTCAATAAAGAGGGATTAGGCTATACCCCAAGAAAGGCAAGGCAGCCTTTGTCACTCCCAAAGCTAGCTTTGTGAAGGGCAACAGTCGATTTTGCAATAGATGCAAGTAAGTTGGGCATATAGAGCAATATTACAAGACTAACAAGAACAAGCAACCTAATACATCCTCAATTAGATTTGATTCTTGTTACATGATTGTTAAGGGTACCAATGGTGTGAAGGCTAAGTTCACTGGTACACCAATTATGGGCCCAAAGAAGAAGGCCATTTGGGTACCAAAGACCTTGGTAACTAACCTTCAAGGACCCAAGCAAGTTTGAGTACCTAAAAAGAATTGATCTTCTTTTGTAGGTCAATTACAAAGCTGGAGGAAGGTATTGGGTGCTTGATAGTGGGTGCACACAACACATGACCGGTGATTCAAGAATGTTCAATTCAATCAATGAGAATGAGAGAAATGGGATTGATAGTATCACATTTGGTGACAATGGCAAAGGCAAGGTCAAGGGTCTTGGTAAGATTGTAATATCCAATGACTTGAGTATTTCCAATGTGCTACTAGTAGAGAGCTTGAACTTCAACCTATTGTTGGTAGCTCAACTGTGTGATCTTGGTTTCAAGTGCATATTTGGTGTGGAAAATGTAGAGATCATAAGTGTAGATGGCTCTAACTTGATATTCAAAGGATTTAGATATAAGAATCTATACTTGGTTGATTTCAATGCTAGAGAAGCTCAATCGTCAATATGTTTGCTCACTAAGTCTAGCATGGGTTGGTTGTGGCATAGAAGGCTTGGTCATGTTAGAATAAAACAATTGAACAAGTTGATTAAGCATGATCTAGTTAGAGGCTTGAAAGATGTCACATTTGAGAAGGATAAGCTATGTTGTGCATATCAAGCTAGAAAGCAAGTTGGTAACACACATCCTATGAAGAGCATGTTGAGCACATCTAAGGCATTTGAGTTGTTGCACATGGACTTGTTTGGACCAACCACATACACTAGCATTGGTGAAAACAAATATGGATTTGTGATTGTGGATTATTTCACTAGATATACATGGGTGTTCTTTCTTCTTGACAAGAGTGATGTGTTTGCAACCTTCAAGACATTCATCAAAAGAATTCACAATGAGTTTGAAACAACCATCAAGAAAGTGAGAAGTGACAATGGAAGTGAATTCAAGAATACAAGAGTTGATGATTTATGTGATGAGTTTGGTATTAGGCATCAATTCTCGGCCAAATACACTTTGCAATCAAATGGCCTAGTTGAAAGGAAGAATAGAACTTTGATTGCCATGGCAAGATCAATGTTGAGTGAGTATAATGTGAGTCATTCATTTTGGGCCAAAGCAATCAGCACGGCTTGCTACTATAGCAATCGACTCTATTGTCATCCATTGAAGGAGAAGACACCTTATGAGCTCTTGAATGATAGAAAGCCCAATATTGCATACTTTTGAGTTTTTGGTTGCAAATACTACATATTGAAGAAAGGCCCTAGATTGAGCAAGTTTGAGAAGAAATAT
This sequence comes from Miscanthus floridulus, assembly GCF_019320115.1. Taxonomy (NCBI): domain Eukaryota; kingdom Viridiplantae; phylum Streptophyta; class Magnoliopsida; order Poales; family Poaceae; genus Miscanthus; species Miscanthus floridulus. The sequence continues at coordinate 49,073,635 of NC_089597.1, forward strand.
GATGAAGGTTTCTTGCTTGGTTATTCCACTACTAGCAAAGCTTATAGAGTTTGGAAATTGGATAGTGCTACTCTTGAGGAGGTTCACGATATAGAATTTAATGAAACCAATGGTTCCCAAGAGGAAGATGAGAATCTAGATGATGTGAGAGGCACTCAATTGGTCAATGCAATGAAGAGCATGGATATTGGTGAAATAAGGCCTAGAGAGGTGATTGATGTTGAAGATGACAAGAATTAAGTGCTCTCTAACTCAAATGTGCAAGCAAGTGGTTCTCATGATCAAGGTCAAGCAAGTACTAGTGATGATAAAGTGCAAGATCAATAGCAAGTGGCTAGTTCATCCTCTCAACCAAATGAGCAATCAAGTGCAAGCAATCAAGTTCAAGTGCTCCAACCAACCAATATTGTAAGAGATAATCCTTTGGACTCTATAATTGGTGATATCTCAAGAGGTGTACAAATAAGATCAAGATTGGCATCATTTTGTGAATACTTCTCATTTGTGTCATCCATTGAACCTAAGAAGATAGATAAAGTTTTGTTGGATGTTGATTGGGTGAAAGCTATGCATGAAGAGCTAAACAACTTCACAAGAAATCAACTATGGGAGTTAGTTGAGAGGCCTAAGGATCATAATATGATTGGAACCAAGTGGGTCTTTCGGAACAAGCAAGATCAAGATGGGATAGTAGTAAGGAATAAAGCAAGACTAGTGGCTCAAGGTTATACTTAAGTTGAAAGTCTTGACTTTGGAGAAACATATGCCCTGGTTGTAAGATTAGAACAATTAGTATCTTGTTAGCCTATGCTTGTGCCCATAACATCAAGTTGTACCAAATGGATGTGAAGAGTGCATTTCTAAATGGGTACATCAATGAGCTTGTGTATATTGAGCAACCTCCTAGTTTTAATGATGAGAAGAAGCCCAACCATGTCTACAAGTTGAAGAAGTCTTTGTATGGATTGAAATAAGCACCAAGAGCATGGTATGAGAGATTGAGGGATTTCTTACTCTAAGGGATTTAAGATGGGAAAGGTTGACACCACTCTCTTCACCAATAAGCTAGGCAATGACTTGTTTGTGTTGCAAATTTATGTTGATAATATCATATTTGGATCAACCAATCAAGATTTTTGTGAGGAGATTGGAAAGATTATGGCAAGTGAGTATGAGATGTCTATGATTAGAGAGCTTAGTTACTTCTTTGGTCTTCAAATCAAGCAAATGAAGAATGGCACATTTGTGAGTCAAGGCAAGTACATCAAAGACATGCTCAAGAAGTTTGGAATGGATGGTGCTAAAGCAATTAGTACACCAATGGGGATAAATGGAAGCTTGGATAGTGATGCTAGTGGCAACATGGTGTATCAAAAGATGTGTCGGTCTATGATTAGAAGCCTACTCTATGTGACCGCATCAAGGCTAGATGTGATATTTAGTGTATGCATGTGTGCTAGATTTTAAGCCTCACCAAGAGAAAGTTATTTAAAGGCAACAAAGAGAATATTGAAGTACTTGAAGCATATAGAAAATGTTGGATTATGGTATTCCAAAGGAGCTAGATTTAAGTTGATTGGATATTCGGACTCCGATTATGTGGGATGCAAAGTTGAGAGAAAGAGCACATTAGGCACATGTCAACTATTGGGAAGATCACTTGTGTCTTTATCATCAAAGAAGCAAAATAGTGTAGCACTTTCAACCACCGAAGCGGAGTACATTTTGGTCAGTAGTTGTTGTGCTCAATTACTTTGGATGAATGCTACTTTGAATAATTTTAGAATCAAGTTCAAACAAGTGACACTGATATGTGATAATGAGAGTGTCGTGAAGCTCACCAACAACCTAGTTTAACATTCAAGAACAAAGCACATAGATGTCCGCCACCATTTCATAAGAGATCATCAACAAAAAGGAAACATTTGCATTGAGAGTGTGGGTACCGATGATCAACTTTCTAGTATCTTCACCAAGCCACTTGATGAGAAGAGGTTTTGCAAGCTAAGGAATGAATTGAACATACTTGACTTCTCAAATATGTGTTGATGCACCCCCATTATATGACATGCCTCTCCTTTGAGTAAAGCAAGGTAAAGTTGATTGACATGTCATTCATCCATTGCCAAGGACTTGTTTAGTGCATCTAGTCATTCCTCACATGTCTTAGGCTCATTCATGAAAATCAAATGAATTTGATGCTTGTATGGTACCACTATTGCTTCTATGCTTGAAATGATCTAGTGGTAGCATATGACATGTTTGTGAGCTTGTGAACCTAGTGTTTAATCTAGAAAATGAGCTATAAGTGTTTAACTCAACATGGTGCATGATAACCCTTATTTGCAGGTGTGAAGAAGCTTGCCCTTGGATCAAACCGAGTTAAATATCTTTTGCAAATGATCTAGATTGAACCAAATTGGGAAAATGGTCCTCACTTCACATGGTTTCACCCCAACCTATCTAAAATTTGAGCTCACCTTTTGTGCTAATTGTTGACAAAGGGAGAGAGAATTCACAAAGATAGTAAGAGATAGGGGGAGCAAACAAATGAAATGACATTGTGAGGGGATCAATTAAAATTTTAAGCACACAGGTAGGGGGAGAAAGCTCATAAACTTGTATGTGCATTACATATGTTTGCTTGCATGGCACAAGTTTTTAAATTCTCGATCCATGCTTGTGTAGTGTATGCTAGACTATAGAAAATGATTGATGAAATGAAAACTAGCATGCATAGGATGATAGTTAGATGTGCCTTGCATATTTTACAAGTGGTACTAGTGCCTTGCTTATAATGTTGATCTCACGAGGTATCTAGTGATTGTATTTTGCAAGTGCTATCTAACTAACCATGGTGCTAAGGATGGCGTTCAAATGGCAACTCCGATTGGTATCACGCTTTAAAGGTCCATTCTTTACACCTTAGCATCATTTGGTAGCTATTACTCTCCCAAACTTTCAATCCTTGCATATGTGCAAGCTTTCAAACCCAACTCTTAGCACATATGTAGGGGGAGCTAATACTACCAATTTGGGTTGATAAAACATGTTCATAACCTTTACACATGGTAATATGATTGGGCAAGCAACATGAATCCAAAAAGATTTCATTGAATATCTTTGTAAATAGGTTGTCATCAATTATCAAAAAGGGGGAGATTGAAAGCCCTAGTTTGGTTTTAGATAATTGATGAAACCTAGGACTAACCTTTGATCTAAGTGTGTGAATTAGAAAAGGTGGTCCAATCCAAGTGTTTGAGCAAGATGAGGTCCATGGTGATGGAGGTGGACATAAAATGTAGATGATCAAGCTCAACTTGGAAAAGAAGAAAGAGATAAACAAAAACCGAGAAGATCAAGGAAAAGGTATATGATAGGTTTTTGTTTTGCACTCAAGACACCATACAGGGTGTGAGCAACTTAGGATCGATAGCCGTACTACAAAGATGGGAAATCTTTGGCTAAATGGTTTATCGAGTGCCATTAGGTGACATGATTCTTACATTTGCATTTAGGAACCTAGTGTGCTAACTTTGACCCTAGTAAAATGCTTTGAAAATGCTAACACACATGCACACAAGTTCTACACTTTGTGGTTAGCAAGTTGGAAGCAAGGGTGAAGTGGTTGTGGACTTAGAAAAAGAAAAGGAGGAGGAAGTCCATGACCAGACGCTAGCCGTGGGGTGACCAGACCCACCCCGGTGCATCCGGTCAATTATAGCGAGGTGGTGCAGCTGGCCAAGAGGGTAGAGGAGCGATCGGACGCTGCCTCTGGCACGTCCGATCACTTGTTGGATGCTGGAGGTTGGTGGCGATCGGACGTGATGCTAGTGCGTCAGGTGGGCTATGACGTACGATGACATCAGCACCAAGAGCGTAGGTAGAGAAGCAGTGCTAGGACCGGACGCTGGGGCTCTAGGATCTTTCTAGAAGTGATCGGATGCCGTGGGCTTCTACCTTTGGTGGCGCAAGCGGCGTGTTTGGTCATTCTTTAACACGTGAGCGACTGAGAGTTGACCGTTGAGATCGAACGGCTGAGGTTTGAACACAGGGGACACGCGCCAGCGTTCGAGCGCGTTCGATCAACATGACCGACGTGTCTGGTCAGTGCGCAGAGGCACCCCCTTTGAGCACAACAGCTCTATTTCATTGGGGTGTCTATTTAAAGGGTTTGGATGGCCTAGGGCTCACTCTCTTGGCACTTTGACATTCTTGACATCCTTGTGAGCCTAAGCAAACACCTCCCACTCATCTCCATCAATGATTCTTCATCATAGTGATATTGGGAGTTATTCCAAGTGCATTTGCTTGGGTGATTGCATCTAGTGGCACTTGGAGATCGTTGTGGCTACGGATTTCTTATTTTTCTTGGTGGTTGCCGCCACCTAGATGGCTTGGAGCAGCGGAGGAGCTTCAACATGAGTTGATGATTGTTCATGGCCGGCTCCGGTGATTGTGAGGGGTCTTATACCTTCCCCGGCGGAGAGCCAAAAGGTAACTCTAGTGGATTGTTCGTGTCATTGAGTTATCTCACTTGTGGGTAGGTTTTTGCGGTGTCCAATTGTGTGGATGAGGTTCGTGCAACACCTCTTAGCCGCCGAACCACAAGTGTTGGTCGACACAACGGGAACTAGCGTGCCTGCAAGCACGTGAACCTTGGGAGAAAAATTGGTTGTCTCTTGCCCTTTGGTATTCTCCCAGTGATTGAATTGGTATTCATCTTGTGATTGGTTCACTCCTCTACATGGCGGTATAATCACCCTACTCATTCATTTATATTCCCACAAGCTAGTTGTAGTAAGCTCTTTAGTGTAGCTAGAATTGAGAGCTTACTTTGTAGCTTAAGTTCATCTAGTGGAGCTCTTTAGTGTAGCAAGTTTGAGAGCTCTTAGTGAGTAGCAACATAGCCTCTTGTGTGCCTAGTGATCATAGCAACTAGAATTGTTGGATAGGTGGCTTGCAACCCTTGTAGAGCTAGAGCAAGTTTGCATTTCGCTATTTGTCATACTAATCAAATTATTCTAGTTGGTTTATAGATTTTTAAATAGGCTATTCACCTCCCCCTCTAGCCATATTAGGACCTTTCAGTAGTCCCCACGCTTTAGGGTGGTTGAGTGCTTTTTAGGATTTGAGTAACGGTTTGACCATATTACCCTCGCACCTTGAGGATATGCTTTGGATCCGAGGCAAGTGCGAGGGTCGTTTGGTCTCATGTAATGTCCACAGATGACTATAAACAATGCCTCCAGGGGTCATTGTAAATGAGGTTGAAGAGAAATCGCCATTGGTGTCATAACCAGCTTCGCTACTTTCCCTTTGCTTCTATCTTCGCCATTGATCCGCTTTTCCCTCATGGTCCTCGTAGTTCGACAGCACCCTGATGTTCGAAGACTTTGGTCAAGAACAGCATTGGCACACACCATGGTTGTTGTCTGAACCTTCCATGGCCCCAAGGAAAGCCGTGAAAATTGGTGAAACATCAAAGGCGACTGAGGCCACAGCAAAGGAAGTCACGGCCATGGCCCAAATTCCACCTAGTGAAACTGCGACGGCTCAAGTTCCACCCGACAAAACCTCCATGCTAGGCCACCAACAGACCCAAACCCTAGAAGGGCATGTCCAGGATCTACCACCTGACACTACTAAATTTTTACCCTTGTGCAATGACGAGACAACGTTGCAATAGGCCCAATTGGATTGACAAAGGTATATGTTGCAACCAAATCACATTCATTGCCAGTGGTTGCAATAAGTCATGTTGCAATTTATTGCAACCATTGCTAGATTGGCGATGCAATTGTTGGGGTTTTATTGTAACCAGAGGTGTTTATTGCTAAGCATGGCAGTAGGACGTTGTTGCAACATACACGGTCATGGCAATATAAGCAATTGACACACCCGTCTTCGTAGCGAGAGGTGGTACACACAATGATTAGTAGCGTGGCAACAGAGACATTTGCCACGAACAATGTCGTGGCAATAGTCTATATTGCCACGCCATGGTTTTGTTGCCAAAGGCATTATTACCACGACAGTCATGTCATGGCAATAGTACCATTTGCCACGCAATTTTATTCATTGTCAGAGATCATATTGTCACGCAAAGTAATTCGTGAGCATAGTTCGTATTGTCACGCAAACTAGGAATATTTGTTGCAATGCATATAGCACTTGATATGTGGTTTAATAAACATTTGCAAAAATAAATAGGGCATAATACAATTAATGCTACATATATATTAATTTGAATCAATCATTTATTAAATAGACAAGCCGTTGACATCTATAACTCTTATAAAGCAAAACTCCACTACCAGACTTATCTCATCCCACAGCGATCCGCGTCACCATCTAATATAAGCCGTCTGATTTGCAATGAAAGCAAAATCCATCCATTCATCCAACTAGGCCTCGTTCACTTTGCAAATTTTTTTTAACCCGATGAATAGTACCACTTTCGTCTTATTTGGCAAATATTGTCCAATCGTGGACCAACTAGGCTCAAAAGATTCATCTCGTGATTTCCAACTAAACTGTATAATTAGTTTTTTTTACCTACATTTAATACTCCATGCAAGCGGCTAAAAATTAATGTGATGAAAAAAGAGTGAAAAAAACTTAGAATTTGGATCTAAACAAGGCGCTACTACTAAAGTCCACCCAGGTCTGCCACCTGACTGCATAGGGCCAGTTTGGTTGCTAAAAAATTTGGTAAAATGCTACTGTAGCGTTTTGTTGTTATTTGACAATTAGTGTCAATCATAGTCTAATTAGGTTTAAAAGATTCGTCTCGTGGATTTCGTCTAAACTGTGTAATTAGTTTTATTTTTTATTTATATTTAATACTTCATGCATACGTCTAAAGATTCGATGTGACGAAAAATCTTGAAAAATTTGACGTTTTGAAGGGAACTAACAGGGCCATAGCTGAAGGAAAGGAAAACGTCATGCACCACTATAGGCACCGTCCCGCTGCCTCCTCCGTAAATGCGCGTACACAGAAACGCCTCCACCCACCTTCGAGAAAGAAAATAAAAGGCCGCTGTATACAACGTGTAACGGCTCTATTCGGCTTACCCTATATTCGGTTTGTTTGATTTCTTTTTTCAGCTGAAACAATATTTTTCTCTCACAACAATTCCGTCATAATAGTGTTTTTTAGTCCGTTTCGGCTAAAATTTTGTTAGCCGAACGGAACCAATGATCTTTGTTGATTAATATGCATCTTAATCACCTTCATAAAAAGCATCTTCATTCCTCATCTCCACTTCCTCCACTCACGCAGGGCCATTCTGCCTTTTAGTTCCTACCATGATACTTCATTATTCTGTTTCTCTCTATATATACACAATGCTCCACAACGAAGGAACGGGAACCATCCGTAGCAAGTGCTGTGAGCTTATTGCTTCTTCTGCATATTGGTTTCTGAATTCTGAAATGACATATGCTCGTAGTTTCAGTTTGATGTCTCTTCTAATATTTCTAATATTGCAGGATTCTAAAAATGTCCGGTGCAAGTCCTGGAGCAGCTTGGTCTTATGCAGCAAAAAAAAATCTCATAAGGTAATTCAGGGTTGTTAATGAGGTTTTATTTATTTGATCTCCTTCCTGCTGTGAGCACTTTTCAGGGTATGACGGCTATGCCAATTTTGATGTAAGGTCTACTATAGCTCAGCTGATTAATAATAAAAAAGTTTCCAACTATATAATAATATTGTTATTGTGCAAACTATATATAATGTCTTTCGCACTTCGTACCTTAACATTTTCTTAGAAAAAATTTACTTCATATTTGCATGGTTAATTTATTTGTCATTCACAAGATATCACTTTTTTAAATCCCGTAGTAACGCGCGGGGTATTCACCTAGTAATATTTACAATCACAACCACACTTACAGTACACTCAAAACTTCATGAAAACTGAAAACTTGCAACACTATAGCACTTCCTAACATCTCTACAGCACCTGCAGAATTTCCGACATTGCAAAATCTCAGCTATGTTCTTACTTGATTTGTTTCCTTCCACTCAACATTTGTCCACCTGCTCACTAAAGAATAAGATTGTAATATTAGTAAATTAGGCAATAAAGTCATTCATGCATAGAATGTACAAAAAAATTTATACAACATGGTTCTGATTGAGTTGACAGTAAAGGTGGTCAACAATGACCATATAGTTAGCTAATAGTAATTAGGAACAGTGAACAAAACTTGCAACATCCAATATGTACAACAAAGGTGTGAAGTTTCACAAACTGTGATACATTGGCATCACTAATTACATCTAAGATAGTTGAAAGCAACCCCGGGTCAATCTAGATATCAGCACCACATTCAATTGGCTAAGACCAATGTAAAAAAACAAAATTATCAGTTAAGTACAAGAAATGACAAGAATTATAACTAAAAGTGATGGTTGTCTATCAACACATCAAGGTAGTGTTTTCCCTACACATTTTCAGTTGTCTAACCAAGTCAATATAGAAGCAAATAGAAGTATGACCCATCCATTTTCTCAGAATATAGATTCAGCTGTTGCCGGTCATGGGTACTGTTCTACTACTCGATATTTTTAATTAAATATAATGTAGCACTAATCTTTTCGATCTTAAACTTAGGTTTCTTTGGTCTTGTGAAAATAACTTTAGAAATTTCCATTGTAACAGGGAGAGACGAGGGAGACAAAATCAGTTAGACGGGATATGTGATCAACCAAACTCGATTGCGTTCTTAAGCACTAAACACTAAATAGGATGGATGGTGAGCAAATGATTCTTGCATCATCCCTTTTGAAATTTATAGACCCCTCACTACACATGTTAGAGCTAGCCCCAGCATAATTTAGAATCGTGTTGATTTTAGAAGAGGGATGCTTACATTTCAAAATGCCTACCTTAATAAACCAATGTTGTAGCAAGAAGGATTATCTCAAAAAAAAAGCTTGACAAATCAACATTATTGTAGCAATCAAACAAGATTACGCTTGTTAGTAGATAACAGTATATATTATTCTGTAATAGTAGAAGACATGAGTAGCTCTCTTTTACGCTAAAAGTTAATTATAATTATGAGTCACTTATTCTGCTTTGTATTTACCAATTCAGGTGACTATAAAAAGGAAAGAAAGGAAAACAAAGACATACAGACAGAAGGTATGTGCTAATATAAAAGAGCAAAAGTAACATTCCTAGTTATCAGAGCTATTTTCTGCATCAACTTTACAGGCATGTCCATCATGGAGTAAAACGGAACTACATCAAGGCTTGGTTCATTCCTATCAGCGTTGCCATCATTAAAATCTCATTTAGTTGTTCATACTACCAATGATTACAAAAGATGGCTATGTCATAGTTTGAGCAAGAGGTAGTATGATCAAAGTTTATGATAAACTATGTTGCCCAGATACGGATACGAGTATCAGATACGATACGTATCGACACGCGGATGCGCCATTTGCCAAAAAACGCTGACACGGGACACGACTAGTATATTTATAATTGATATATAAATAAATCAATAATGGCAAATTTAGTGACTTGGAGAAATGGAAATTAGAGGTGTCAATTTGACTTATATTATATATTACAACCTATTTCGAGGAGTAACTATATCTACCTTAACATGATCTAATTGAATTAAATTTTATCCTTTAGCATTTGCAATTTCCATAATGGATTCTTCTTCTTCTGCTGCTCGTCAACTTCAATTAGAGCACGTTCATCACCTGAGGCCATCTACTTAGGCCTTATTTAGTTCATCTCCTGAAGTTTACTCTCTATCACATCAGATATTTGGACAGATGCATGAAGTATTAAATATAGACTAAAAAATAACTAATTACATAGATTGCGACTCATTTGCGAGACGAAATTTTTAAGCCTAATTAGTCCATGATTTGACAATGTGGTGCTACAGTAAACATGCGCTAATAACAGATTAAGTTGGCTTAATAAATTTGTCTCGCGCATTACTGAGGACTTCTATAATTTGTTTTATTATTACTATCCAAACACTTACATGTAATATCCCGGTGTGACACCCGATATGACATCCTAAACTTTACTCTCTGGATTTAAACGCCACCCTACTCATACCGATAAGTAACGTGTAACCAGGAACAAAGCTAGGAAAAAATTTAGGAGGGGCTAAACAACGGCAATTAGCAAGAAAAGAGGTTCAGCAAATCTCAGCCCCTCCTACCTATACATCTACAGCTGAAATTTCAGACAGCGGCTCTACGGGGCTTCGCTTGCTCGCGAATGGTAGGGGGCTGGACCGCTGGCTCCGTGCCTGTGTGTAACAAAGATGAGAGAAGAACAAAATTTCAGATAGGAGAACATAATGAAAAAAAAAACTATTGTACTGTTTACTGTGTGTACTGATCCATGGAAACAAATATCCTGTGGTCGGCGATAGTTAGTGCCGAGCAGAGTGCGCTGTGCCGCTGTAGCGTCGGGCTTCTCGGGCGTCTGGTTGACTAGGCGGAGACGCGGACGCGGAGTGCGGCCCCGAGCAACGTCCACTAGGGAGGCATGCTGCTGGCCGGCCATTTTTGTTTCGCGGGCCGTATCTAATATGGCCCATACGTGTCGGATACATGTATCAAAGGGCAGTCTCAATGGTATATTGACGATGGTTTCTATTCTTATTAAATGACTTATCACGTAGGCAAAATGCTGACATAGCAATGTAATTAATGAAGAAAGAGAGCAAAAATCCTAGAAATGGTTTCCTCATGAAGAAATCAGGTCTTCTCTTGATCCAATACATTAAGAAACCATTAAATCGCCATTGGGGAGAAACCACCAGTTTCTATGGGGCTCGTGCCACACTCCCATTGAAGGAAGAAGATAAAGTTGGGAGAGAGAAAGAGAAAATAATTATTACATAAAGACACCTCCACTGTGGAAGGTAGTTTCTATAGATGATTTCTTGTGCTATGGAAACCGCATCAGTTTCTTTTATTGGGACTGCCCTGAGTGAATACGTGTTGCTCAAAAAAAAAATCTAAGTGAATACGTATCCAATATTTTTAGTACGTCCTCGATATGTATCTATGGCGTATCCGAGGCGTATCCATATCCAATACGTATCGGATACGGGATACGGACCCCCTGCGCATTATAGATGATAAATCTATTAATCTACATAAATCTCATTTTATAACAGGTTCTAAATACAGGAAAAGATCTTGCTAAACTCTTTTCCAATCAATTTTGTTCCTCTGTTTTGGAAAAACATAAACTCAATTCTGTAGGTTTCATCAGTACCAAGGAATGGCATCTTGTACCTGTTAATTACAGCAAATGGTTGATCAATGTGATTAATATATTATATAACTAATATTTGCATAAGTGTGTGAAGGTGCAGAATGAACTTACCTCCAATCAAACCGACTGAATGAACAGCCTTGTTTGTCGCATTTATAAGCTGGAGCAAGCTTGAACTTCTGTGAAGCCGGAAATGGTAACAGTAAAAGTAACAATTATGGGAGCTAATCAGATTAAGACGAGAGATAGAAAATGCTATTTTTAGCTAACCATTTCAGTGAAAGGATCTATTGTTCAGTGTTCTTTTCTCAATATTCTCCTTGTGAGGTACTGTTTAGTTCCACTTCATTTTGCAAAATTTTTCAAGATTCCCCGTCACATCGAATCTTTGGACGCATGCATGAAGCATTAAATATAAATAAAAAATAAAACTAATTACATAGTTTAGACGAAATTCACGAGACAAATCTGTTAAGCCTAATTAGACTATGATTAGATACTAATTGTCAAATAATAACGAAAGTGCTACAGTACATTTCGCCAAATTTTTTGCAAACTAAACAAGACCTAAGTGCAACTTTGCATCTGAACTGCTGGTCCTGCAAGGCTGCATATAGAAATGTAATGCAGTATGCTAACTAGATAATGCAACAACTCAAACTTGCTGGGCTATTATACATCATTCTCTAGAATAAAGGAGAAATAGAGAGCACGGTGTCGCAGAGAATGGGCAGTGGGATCCAACCGAACCCGAGCAGTGTCGCTGATGGTCATGATGATGACGCTATTAATCCGCCACGGAGAGCCACAGTGTGGATCCGGCATGCTACACGAGCATCACATATCTGGCCTACAATACATGTGGCCATGTTTATTTGAAGGAATTCTGGAGGAATTTAGATGGTTTGGAAGAATGCTGGAGAAATTTGTGAGAGAGAAACACTGTTTCGAATGAAAAAAAAAACGAATCAAGTCAAATTTAAGAGCACGCGAACGGGATGCTTGCACCACAAAATATTTAGGGAGGGAGATGAGGGCGTCACCTGCATGAACAACGGGCCTGAAGGACGAGTAAGCAGACGACAGCACTTATGGGAGCGCCCCTTGCTAGTCCCTCCACCTGTGGGTGTGAACAGTGGGAAGGAGGAGCGACGGTACGGTGCCTTAATCTTGCGACTTTGAGGTCAGGGAGGATGAGCGGTGGCGGCGCAGGCGCTATTCGAACCGCGGCATTACTGGATCATCCAGTGACCCTTTGAACGGAGCACATGACTAATTAATCTGGTGACTCTCCAACTAGCCGTTACATTACACGGCGCAGACCTGTAGCGCATAGTCTTGTGCCTAGCAGGCTAGCACCGAGCCAATTCGATGTCAAAAAAATCCTCAGTCTGTTCGCTTGCTCGTATATGATCGTGAATTATAAGCTGGAACAGTATTTTTCTCTCACACCAAACCAGCCAGCAGTAAATAATCCACGATTGTTTACGATGAAACGAACAGGCTGCATGTCTGCATCTTTGGATGACACCATCTTGATCACTGGAATGATCCAGTGACATCAAGGCGGTGTTTAGTTGGGCAAAGTTTGCATAGTGAAATTTTTCTACTGTAGCATTTCGTTTGTATTTGTGAATTATTGTCCAAACATTGACTAATTAGACTCAAAAGATTCGTCTCGCAGAGTTAAAGCAAACTGTGTAATTAGTTTTTGATTTCATCTATATTTACTACTCCATGCATGCACCGTAAATTTGATGTAACGAGGAATCTTCTTTTTGTATAGTGCAAATTCAGGAGTTTGGGGAACTAAACATGGCCCAAAACATTTCTGCATATAAACCTTCAGCCTCAGACGTCGAGGGGGAGCCGTAGGGGGAGGCGAAGTGCACGGCACGACTCGCGATGTTTAGGGTTGAGGGAAACGCAAGGGAGTCAGGTGGATGGGATCGGGGAGGTAGGGGGGCATCGGAGGCACGCTGAATGATTCTTGTTTAGCCATTTTAGAAGTAAAGAAAATGAGCTTGCTTCGGCAAAAGTTTTTCCAATGAAGTTGCTCGAGTATTTTGGAAGTAGAGGTTAGTATATTTTTCCAAATTTGAATTTTGATATACTTATCAATATTTGACTGCAAACTCATTTAGTCGATGACCGTAAAAGATGGCCGAAATTGGGCAGCCCACACGAGCCCAACCGCACTCGCGTCAAGAGATTCCCCGTTCCCAGCCCGTTTTATCCAATCTAATATTGTCTCCAACATGGAACTCATATGGGTACCTAAACCCAAAATAGCTAGCAAAAGACTTAAAATCAGCCTCCAACAGAGTATCTATACAGAAGACCTATTTTGGGTTGTCTGAGATGCACAACCCAAATATGGGCATCCTCTCTCTTGGAAACCCATTTGTAGAAATGATTCTCTTTTAGGTCTTGTTGTTGAAGAAGATGTCGAATATGTATTGAACCTTTTGTCTGTAACGCTATCCAAAGATGAATGAATCTTATATTTTAGGTGTTGTTGTTGGAGATAGACTAACCTCGTACCTCCTGCCCCTCACCACCACCTGTGAGGCCTTCAGAGCTTTTCCCTAATCCCCAAACGAACAGAGCGCCACCTCTACCTCCTGCCCTCCCTCCCCCTCCTGCTGCCCGAATTTTTTACAATTTAGCCCTTTTTTTAAAGTTTCTCACAAATAGACCCCTGGTGGAAAGAATTTAGAAAATTAACCCTTAGCTCGGCGCTATTGATGCTGGCGCCAAGCTCGGCGCCAGCGTCTCTAGCGCCGAGCTCCTGAGCACGGTGGATGACCTGGCAGGGAGCTCGGCGCTAGTCACTCTAGCGCTGAGCTTGGCGCCAGAGTGACTGGCGCCGAGCTCCCTGCATTTAACCCCAGGGCAACCTTCCTGCCCGAGCGTTCTTTCTCTTTTTTCTCCTCCCTCTCGGGTTTTTTCTCTCTCCACTTTACTCTACCTTACGAATCGGCATATTAGACCTTGAAAACCTTGATTTGATCCGTAGATCTTCGAGAGCAAGGTATTCTCGCTCCCCTCCTAGTTTTTTTGCATCAATTCGGTATATATTAGTCGGATTTTTCAACCTAAGAATCGTCATCACTTAGGGTTTCATTGTATCCCTCAATATATATATTATACAACCGTTGGATGATACCAAGGCGTGAAAAAAGCTAGCAAACCTAGGCGCATGTATTTATGTTATGTGTTCATTGTTGTGCATCAAATGGGAAACCCTATATTTAGGGTTTAATGTTAACTACTTGCGTTTTTTAGAATGAAATTGGTTGTATTGTAGTTATAGTTCTCATTGATATTTATTTATGATGTTTTGATTTATGTTTGTTAAATTACATCCGTTTTGTTAGATGCAAGAAATGTTTCGGGAGGAGTTTTGGTAAAAACGGGGCCGTCCTCGAGAATTATACCCCAACGCGTCTAGCAAAGATGCCCCCGTCCCTCCTGACCTCCCTATCCCTAACTATGACTGTGGTTTCCTGGCCCATGTTTTTCAATCGAAACATTCGGACACCGCGGCGCGTTGCTTCTACACATGCAGTCGTTTTAATGTAAGAAATTATTTCCACTATCCCTTTTCTTTATGTGTGTAAGTATGCTACTAATATTTTGTTAGAATCTCGTTGTGTAGGACCATGAGAGGTGCTTTTTCTTTTAGTGGATCGACGGTGCAAACAAGTTTAATCCTAGGTACCTCCTTTTCGACGATTGATTTAGAGAGAGACATCCACGTGAGCACTTCAAGCGGTGGGTTCCACCACCCCTAACCCTCCGCTAATGATGGCTAAGGAGAAGCACCTAGCCACAGTTAGACGACTCGAGAAACCTCCTCTGTGCGATTGCGGAGATCAAGTTGTGATAAACCCTGAGAATACGTTGGAGTTTGTATGTTCAAACAAGCATGAAGTAAGTGCTAAGTGTATGTGTTCAAATCTTGAGCTATTTGTGTTCATGTACTAATGTCTCATTATTTAGTTGTTTTCAATGGCGAAGTGTCGTTTCAAGAAATGGTTGTATGATCCTAAGAACCAATAGCCAGAAGAACCGCGGAGGGTTAAGGAAAAGAAGAAAGAAAGGATAATCTACAAAGCACCTCCTGTCATGTGCGAATATGGTGTTAAATCTAACTATGGCCTAGTCACTTCGGAGCTTGGAGTAGGTCATTATTGCGGCCATATGATTGAGTATGATAAGGTTCGTTATTTTTGTGGTAAACATGGAATCGTATTTTGTTTCTTTTGCTAAGACATATATGATGTAATATTTCTTTTGAACAGAGCACTAGAAAATGCAGGTGGGAATGTTATGATGGTCAAGCTAAGTTCTTGGATGAACTGAACAAGAGACAACTAATTGCATGGAAGAGGAGATATGGACCTGACTACGTCAACCTATTCGTTAAACATTACAAAGAAAAGATACGTGAGTTTGCTAGACAGCGCGGTATTTGTAACCCGATCGATGTTGGGCTAAACAGATGGGATTGAAGAGGCGGATGACGTTAGAGGAGGAGAGGACAATGAATGAGGCAAGGGAGGAGACAAGAGTGCAGATGCAGGTCTTGAACGAGCATGTTGCTACATTATGTGCCAATGAGTGCTTGAAAGCCTTTTTTCATTGCATGATTTTAAATGTAATATAATCGCGTTGCTAACTGATTGTATTTTATACATGAAGGGATTGGTTGCAGCGAGAAACATGCCGCAGAGGTGGCTCGTGCAATGTATGAGGAGAAGAAGTTAGATGAGCATAGATCGCGAGCTGGTCGCACCGTTCAATCGCCGATTCTGTTGTCTGATGAGGGGGACGAGGATGAGGATGACACTGGCAGACTGAGTGAGCTCATTGCTCTAGCAGAGGCGGGCATGCAGACGCAGGAGGCCGAGGACGACACTGACAGACTGAGCGAGCTCATCACTCTAGCAGAGATGGGCATGCAGGCGAAGAACGCTGAGGACAACACTGACACACTGAGCGAGCTCATCGCTCTAGCAGAGATGGGCATGCAGGCGAAGAACGCTGAGGACAACACTGACAGACTGAGCGAGCTCATCGCTTTAGCAGAGGCGGGCTTAATTACAGGCGGAGGAGAATGACGACGCTAGGCTTGGGTCAGGTCGACGATCCGGACTGGCGGTGGCATGGGGCGACGACAGCAGTGGCGCACGGCGGGCGCGGGATGCCTGGGGCTTCGCGCGGCGAGTCCGGCTCGACGAGCGCGGGAGGCACGCCGGCGCTGGACGGCGGCAAGGTGGGGCGAGGCCGGTGGTGGAGGGCGGCGGGCGCGGCGCGGCGCGGGGCGGGGGTGCGGCGCGGCCAAGGGGCGCGGGCTGTCCGCTGGGCGCGCGGCGCAGGGTGGCCTCGGTGCGCGCGTGCGGCGCGGGCGCGACCGCGGCGGCAGAGTTGGGCTATCCTAGGGCGAGAGAGGGAGAAGAAGAGAGAAAAGGCGCGAGCCCAATAGGTATTAAAGGCTCGACGCCATAGATCTTGACGTCGAGCTCCCTGGCAGGTGCCCAGGAGCTCGGCGCCGGCGTCAGCATCAATAGCGCCGAACTAAGGGTCTATTTTCTGAATTCTTTTCGTCATATGTCTATTCGTGAGAAACTTAAAAAAAAAAAAGAGCTAAATTATAAAAAAAATTCGGTCCCGCCGCTCCTCTCGCCGCCGAAAAAATTCCCCATGAATTTCAAATCCCCCGGCAAAATCGAAATTTTCCCCAATCTTCCGTCGCACGGCGCGCCTCCTGTCTTCTCCCTCCGCCCGTCCGTCCGCCCCACCCCCACCCTTATCCGTTCCTCGCGCGCCCCCGCCTCCTTCCCTTGCAAGCCAGCGCCAACGCCGTTCCAATTCCAGTTCAAAATCTGCGCTCCAATTCCCCACCATCCCTATAAATCCCCCGCCTCCCTGCTCTCCTCCGTAACCCAACCCAAACCTCCCAATTCCCCACTAGCAAAACCATACCCCAATCCTCCGACGATGCCTGCCGCGCCGACACTGGTGCCCCCCTGCGACGCGGAGGAACCGCTGCTGGCGGAGTCCTCCGACCGCTTCTCCATGTTCCCGATCCGCTTCCCGCAGATCTGGGAGTTCTACAAGAAGGCGGTGGCGTCCTTCTGGACGGCGGAGGAGGTTGACCTCTCCGCCGACGCCCGGCACTGGGACGAGGCGCTGTCCCCCGACGAGCGCCACTTCATCTCCCACGTGCTCGCCTTCTTCGCCGCCTCCGACGGCATCGTTCTCGAGAACCTCGCCTCCCGCTTCATGTCCGACGTGCAGGTCGCCGAGGCGCGGGCCTTCTACGGCTTCCAGATCGCCATCGAGAACATCCACTCGGAGATGTACTCGCTGCTGCTCGAGACCTACATCCGCGACGACGCCGAGAAGGACCGCCTGTTCCGCGCCATCGACACCGTGCCCGCGGTCCGGCGCAAGGCGGACTGGGCCATGCGCTGGATCGACGGCGGGGAGCGCTTCGCCGAGCGCCTCGTCGCCTTCGCCTGCGTCGAGGGCATCTTCTTCTCGGGCTCCTTCTGCGCCATCTTCTGGCTCAAGAAGCGCGGGCTCATGCCGGGCCTCACCTTCTCCAACGAGCTCATCTCCCGCGACGAGGGCCTGCACTGCGATTTCGCCTGCCTCCTCTACGAGCTCCTCCGCAGCAAGCTCGACGAGGCCCGCGTCCGCGAGATCGTCGCCGACGCCGTCGACATCGAGCGCGAGTTCGTCTGCGACGCCCTCCCCGTCGCGCTCGTCGGCATGAACGGTGGCCTCATGAGCCAGTACATCGAGTTCGTGGCCGACCGCCTGCTCATGGCGCTCGGGTGCAAGAAGATGTACAACGTGACCAATCCCTTCGACTGGATGGAGCTCATCTCGCTGCAGGGAAAGACCAACTTCTTCGAGAAGCGCGTCGGTGACTACCAGAAGGCCTCCGTCATGAACAGCCTCAACGGCAGCGCCGCCGCCAACCACGTCTTCAGCATCGATGAGGACTTCTGAGTTGCGCCCGTAATCTGTTCCGCCGATAATCTTAGTGTTTGCTTGAGTTATTGTAGGTGTGATACATGTACTCTGAGCCGCGCGGTGCTGTTTCAATTTCTGTGTTACTGGTTCTTGCTCCTGATGTAATGTATAATCAATCAATTTCCCAATACACCGGCGTGTTCTTGAGCTGCGCCCATCGTGTTCGATGCATTGGCCGCACAAACAGTCCTTTTCCGTGGCCATGTCCCATGGCGTTCGACGAAATGCTCAGTTGAGCGCTATGGCCTGCGCCCGCAGCCAGGGCGCGGGCAGGGTGTTCGACGGAATGCGTGAAGGGGTTTGCAGGCAGAGGTCAGACCAGACGTCATGGATTAGGGTTTTAGGGGCAGCGTGGTGCCAAAATCTTTGTACCGTGGGATCTCGTCAGTAACTTGCGGTAAAAACCGAATAAAATCATTGCGTATATTGTGCGGGAGTTTGTGTGGTTTTGGCCGTATCTTGTTGGTTACCAAACGTAACCATCGCCATTTCGTGCGTGATACTGAGTTGTTTGATAGTCACTAGTCGGTTTCCTTGCGTGCTAACAGATTTGGCCTCATGTTTGCATGGCAGCTATGCGGCCACATACTATACAAGACACAAAATTAGCTTTCTACGGAGTAGATTTTTTCTTTTCCCTCTTCTCCCATTTTTTATGTGCAAAATTTATGCTACCTCGTCCCAAAATAATTGCATACATTGTTTTATCAAGAAATTATTTAAAAAAAACAAATATATAAAAAAATATACTAATACTTACTTTATTGTACGTAATAAGTATTATTAGATTAATATTGACACTAAAACAAATATGGATATCAGATATTTTGGATGTTATAACATCTGCATCCATCCCTACCCATCGCACCTGCAGCACCCGGCAGCCGCCACACCCACAGGGCCACCACACCCACCGGCCGCAACACCCGCCACGCCACACCTATAGCACTCGCCACACCATGTCGCCCACTCACCCACAGCTACGCAGCACCAGGCTGTGCTCGCGCCGCCGCCGTAGCAACCACCTATGCGTGCACCACCACTCGGAGCCTGAGCTAAGCACCGCGCAGCCGTAGCTGTTAACTTGTCACACGAAAAGTCTAAAATTTCCCTCCCTAATGCTAGCCATGAACCCTAAAGGCCTAAACTGAGTCATTGTGACCAACTTCCAACAATACCCCATACTAAATGAGGTTCCCCTAAGTTCATGGAGGGGTAATATAATATCGGAAACGGTAAAAATTCGTCTAGTTCGAATGGGATCTACTGGATCACCGGGTTTGTAAAAAACGACTAGTTCAACAAGTTTTTACGGTTCAATTGTACAAACAATCTTTTAAGTGAACTAGACTGGTTAAGGTTCTAGCTAGTTTGGTCTTTTAACGATCCGACTGCCAGTCTGGTCTGGTCCTAATAACCATGGCGCGAGCATGTTTGCCTGTGAGGTGGATGCAGCGGTGGAGACCACTCGTGTCAATGATTTGCTTCATGCCGAGCCCCCTGGGGATGAGCCCGAAAGGGAAGATCACCACGTGTAGACAATGTAGTTCCCCTGCATACGATGCATGGTATGAAAGACAATTTGGTTCTGTAGCCAAGTGCAAGGCTACTAAGACGGTTGCAAAACCTAACAGTCATAGAGGCGAAGCTACGAGTTGTTGGGAAAAGACATGATGGGACCAAAGACACAGTACCAGCGGGCAGGTGGAGCTCAGAGGCGGTACAAACCTATGATATGAAGGGCCATAGGAGAAGATGGTGTGGTTAGCCAAACTATACAATGAAGGAGCTCTCGGGTGGAAGGTCCGAGCACTCTAGCGTGGACACGGACACACACATTGTGGTGATGTGCATAAGCCCATGTGGTGGGGGCACTCTCAAGGTGGAAGTATAAATATAAAGGAACTGACTTAGAGCAAATTCTTAGAGGAGCACAGTGACTTCAAATAATTAGAGTCAAGGTGGAGACTGTTATACGGTAACTCAAATTCTACTTGTAATAGGGCCCAAGAGAGATGTGTTATTATGACTTCTAGTTGTATTATGACTCAAGTGTAGAATCCTACTAGGAGTAGGTCTCCTACTTATATGTATGGGGCTTTAGAAGAGACTATGTATAACTACGGTATATATTCTAACACGGAGTACACCCCGTGTGAGAAAGGGCGGGCGGCGATGGGCACGAGGTGCAAGAGCGAGAGGGCCGAGGGAGGGAGGGAGCGAGACAGATGGCCAAGGTGTGCGTGGGCATGGATGGCCCGCCTTTCGGCATAGCTGTAAGGCAGGGCGGGCGTTTGAGCGGTGAGGACGATGCACCTTGTCCTTTTTTTAATTATAGAGATAGATGTTCTTGAAATATATGCTACCACCCGTAAAATCCTCTTCCTTACGCATCTATACATGGACCTATTTTTTTTAGTAAATATATAATGTTTTTAAATTATGACACATAGAAAATTTACTTTTAAAATATTAAGATTCTCGTAGCTGTGAATCCCTTTTGGTACTGGTAGCCCAGAGAGAAAACGGTGACCAAAAGGAGTTGCAGCAAAGCAAAACCCTTCGAACAAAATCATCTGCGGCACGCAAGTTCAGCACGCCCCGGCCGAGAAGGCGAGAAGAGCAGCAAAGCAAACCCTATTTAAACCGCGGCGGCCTCTTCGTCCCCCAAGGTTCCCACCCAGATCCGGCCACGCCGCCCGCTCCCCTTCTCCGCCGCAGCGATGGTGTACGTGGATTCCTGGGACGAGTTCGTGGAGCGGTCCGTGCAGCTCTTCCGCGCGGACCCCAACGCCGTACGCGGTCGTCGCCCGATCCCCTCTCCTCTCCCCCTGAGTTCCTTCCTGCTTCGTTCCGTGTGTCCGATCCTACCTAACCTGTTTGTGAGCGTGTCTCTGCAGACCCGCTACGTGATGAAGTACCGGCACTGCGAGGGGAAGCTCGTGCTCAAGGTCACCGACGACCGCGAGGTACTACTACCTTGTCCAAGCTGTATTTACTCAGATTAGATTTGTGTGTATGTTCGTTGGTTCGGAACACGGATGACGGATAGATGTTGTGGCTTAGGAGCTGATCGATGGTACACTTGTTATTTATAGCTTAGAATTTGGGTGATCGAGGGGTAAGATAGATCGCACACCTTGATAAGTGCTCCACAGCTCCTACCATTGGATCTATGTTGTGTGTTCCGTGAGAGGTCGTCAGATGTGTTAGTTTTGAAATGTGATGGCTGGATATATAGCAGCGGGTGCGCTGAAATTCAGCATTCTGAAAATGTATTGGGCAATCAGTGGCACCTGGTTAATAATCATATGAAAGAGAAATTAGGCTCTATCTGACTCTTTAGTATGCCAAATCTGAGAATTGTGCATCATTAGTGAACATTAGTATTTCTGTGTTGCTGTTGGACTTATATCATAAGTTCTCTTGTTGGAATCAGGATCTGTCTGAACTTCAGGTATTCATATATTTTGCTAATGAAATATTATATGTAAAAAAAAATCTCGTGACTCTTTTTTATATCTAGTAATGTTTGTAACAATATGCATTGTCGTTGCACAACTGATTGCTCCCAACAGTTTGAGGTATTTAGTAAGCAAATTGTGCTGAAGATTAAATAATATATATTGGAGCCATGCAGGTATAGGTTTCATAGCTGAAATTCATCCCTGCACACTGCCTTTGTATGATAGATCTCCAGCTATATATAATTGAACTATGATAGTTACATGAGGGATGTTCACTTTCAGATTAAATGCTTTATTAGATAGCACTTTGTTGGAAACATTTTTTCGACGAATAGATGTGCTTGTAACCAAACATACGTGACAATTGGTTAGCATTTTACAGCTACTGTGTCTTCTCTGCTTCACTTGTTATTTTATATAAATTGCAATGGTGCAGAATTTCACAAGTTTTGTAAATCAAGTACACTGAAGGGCAGGCCTGGTGCAGTGGTGAGAGTTGTCTCGCTGAGTCACCAGGTCGTGGGTTCGAAGCAGCCTCTCCGCAGATTTTGCGGGGGAAGGCTTGCCTCGGTTTTTCCCTTCCCCAGATCCCACTCATGTGGGAGCCTCCAGCACTGGGTCTGCCCTGTAAATCAAGTACACTCCAGCAATGTACCTTACTACCCTTTTCCCTCCTATAACTATGCTCTCTGTTCTTGTGTTTTTGCTTACAATGTATATGAATATTGCATTCTTAGCATTACTTTTAGCGAAATTGGTTATTAAGTTTTTTTTAAATAATGTTAGAGCTTGACTATAGTAATAATAGTTTCAACAAAGTATTATTCTGCCTGTTGGGAGTTACTACCTCCGTCCTGGATGCAATTCTAGTTCTCTCCTTAGTCAAACTATCTAAATCTATCGAAATTTTGAGCAAATTTATGGAATATATTATCAATATTTATGACATCAAATAGGTATACTGTGAAATATGTTCCATGGCAAATCTAAGTAATGATACGTTTTTGTATAAACTTGGTCAAACTTAGAATGATTTGACTTAGTAATATGCTAGAATTGCATTCTTTTTCAAGACTGAGAGAGTAAGTTAGAAATAAATTGAGGAGATCAAGCCACACCATTGGTTTGCCAATTTTCTTATCAATGTTTTCTTGCTTGTTTTTTTCTTGATCATGGAACCTCACAATGTGCACTTCTTTGTAAACATGCTCTCAACTAAAAACATTTGAGCAATTTTTGATTGCCTTTAATTCATCCAAATATCAGCATGCTGCCATGTTGTGTGGTATTATCAATGTTTTCTTATGCTTGACTAAAGAATTTGCTATTTGATGGGTGCCTCTCTTTACACATCTTGATCCATAGCCCAATGCAATGTCATCACTCGACATCTTGCAACAACAACAAAGCCTTTAAGTCCCAAACAAGTTGGAGTAGGCTAGAGTTGAAACCCATCAGAAGCAATCAAGGTTCAGGCACGTGAATAGCTGTCTTCCAAGCACTCCTATCTAAGGCTAAGTTTTTGGGTATATTCCATCCTTTCAAGTCTCCTTTTATTGCCTCTACCCAAGTCAACTTCGGTCTTCCTCTGCCTCTCTTCAATCTACTATCCTGCCTTAGGATTCCGCTACGCACCGGTGCATCTAGAGGTCTCCGTTGCACATGTCCAAACCATCTCAACCGGTGTTGGACAAGCTTTTCTTCAATTGGCGCTACCCCTAATCTCTCACGTTCCGAACTCGATCCCTTCTTGTATGACCGCAAATCCAACGCAACATACGCATTTCCGCGACACTTAGCTGTTGAACATGTCGTCTTTTCGTAGGCCAACATTCTGCACCATACAACATAGCAGGTCTAATCGCCGTCCTATAAAACTTGCCTTTTAGCTTCTGTGGTACCCTTTTGTCACATAGGACACCAGACGCTTGCCGCCACTTCATCCACCCTGCTTTGATTCTATGGCTAACATCTTCATCAATATCCCCGTCCCTCTGTAGCATTGATCCTAAATATCGAAAGGTATCCTTCCTAGGCACTACTTGACCTTCCAAACTAACATCTTCCTCCTTCCGAGTAGTAGTGCCGAAGTCACATCTCATATACTTAGTTTTAGTTCTACTGAGTCTAAAACCTTTGGACTCCAAAGTCTCCCGCCATAACTCCAGTTTCTGGTTCACTCCTGTCCGGCTTTCATCAACTAGCACTACATCGTCCGCGAAAAGCATACACCAAGGGATGTCCCCTTGTATGTCCCTTATGACCTCATCCACCACTAAAGCAAACAAATAAGGGCTCAAAGCTGACCCTTGATGTAGTCCTATCCTAATCGGAAAGTCATCCGTGTCTCCATCACTTGTTCGAACTCTAGTCACAACATTGTTGTACATGTCCTTAATGAGCCCGACGTACTTCGTTGGGACTATACAAGACATGACTAATTGATTATTGCCTTTTAAAGGATTTCCATTGTGCCTATACCTTGTTTACTTTTTGATTGCTAATATTGTTTGTTAGATATCTGTTACACATAACTAGGATTCTGGAATATTGTTTTTTGGATTGCTCATTATGTTCTATATTTTGCTACTATGCTTCCAGACAACATCAGCTCACTGTTCTAAATAGCAACCATGATGAGCTTGGGTTGCTTACAAAGTTTACAGTGTCAGATGTCAAGATGTAGCAGTTTTGCAGGCCTCAAAAATAATATGTAGTCTTTATAGCGGACTGGAAAAATGTTCTTTTATGTGGCTGCTCATAGTGGAAGTGGTAAGAGGACAGGTGCTTGATGGGCAATGGCTCGGGTGTTGTTGGTTATACTAGGACTGAAAATAGATTATTACATGTCAAGAACTAGATATAATTTAGAATAGAAACCTGTTGCTATAAATTGGAATGGTCGTCACACAACTAGAACCTTGCTAGCATTACATTTTGTGGAATAAGATAGAATACAGACTTCTTGCATGACGTTGCCCCTTTCGTTATGATGCAAGTGTAGTTTATTGTGCTTGGAAGTTCCCTTTTACTGTTTTAGTCACATAGCACTTTGTTTTGTAAGCCGCTTTTAATGCAGCATGTTGCAGTAGCGCTGCAAGGTGGAGTGGTCGCTTGCTATCTGCTTTTAGCTGTGTAGAGTTTTACTCAATAGTCAGATGCCATGTCTAACATTTGTCTCTTAAAAAAAATGGATTTGGTAGTCTGTTCTTGAAAATAAAATCTGAAAGATTGTTTAGCATGCATATCTGTTCTTTGGCGTGTGGTCATATCATTTAGCAGCAAATGCAAGGAATTCCCATCTGATGTATTTGATAGCATTGCATCACCTAAACTGGCTATAACATTGCCACTCATTAAGATATGTGAGTTCATTTTGTACTTAGATTAGAAATGTTCTCTGCCATCTGATGTATTCATGTATACCATAGATATGTATTGAAAATTTCTTTTTGTAAATAAATTTCTGGAGCTTTTCTTTTCAGAAATGCTATCCCTGTGCTTTCTGCTATATCTTCCATTCACATGCTCCAAGTAAATTTTGCAGCTAAAACAGATATTTCCTGTTTGTTTACTCGAATGTGACTTTTAACTGACCAACAGTGCTGTTGTCTATTGAGATAATCTTACTTGTGCAAGCCTTCAGTTAATGTTGTCATCATTTCTTCATTTAGCTTCTTTCTTATGCTGTTTTGGTATTTGCAGCACTAGTAAAAATGCATTTCTTAATGTTTCACTAGAAAAGCTGGAATGTCAAAACCCATGTTTTTGGTTGCTTTTTGTTTATTTGTTACAGAGGGCAAGCATCTTATGTCTATGCTGATAAAAGTATATAAAACATCAAAACTACTTGTTTGGGCACATCGATTGCTAGCTAGTATAATATTCTGGTGTAATGCTCATCTATGAAGTTTGGTTGAAATGGCACCCCTTCTTTTCTGACTGAAGTTATTGCCTGCAGTGCTTGAAGTTCAAGACAGATCAAGCTCAGGACGCAAAGAAGATGGAGAAGCTCAACAACATCTTTTTTGCTCTCATGACTCGTGGGCCTGATGGTATCATGCTTTGTTTTCTCCAGGATTTACAATCACTGAAGATAAAGCACTGAATTTTATTACTTCACTAACTTGGGTTCCTATTCTTTGGATCGTGTAGCTGATATCAGTGAAGTTTCAGGGAAGGAACAGGCAGAGCAACAGCAATCGAAGAAAGGTCGGGGAAGGAGGCAATGATGCCGGTCTGATCCTTATTTCTTTCAGAAAATTCACAACTGGAATGGTGGATTGACATTTCATTGACTCTTGTCCCCCGTGCTATGGTACTGCTATGGTACACTGAAGGAAGTTTTTCCAGTACAGAACCGAGAACAAACTGAATGCACACTATCATGAATTCATGATTGAGAAACGCCTCAGCCGACCTTTACCTGTTTTTTCTGCACGTGCAGCGTTTTCATCCATGTTTGCCGGTAGAGGAATGTAGCTATGATACTCTGCTTGATCTTGTCTTGTGTACTGCTTGTTGGGCCATAC
Organism: Miscanthus floridulus; assembly: GCF_019320115.1. Classification (NCBI taxonomy): domain Eukaryota; kingdom Viridiplantae; phylum Streptophyta; class Magnoliopsida; order Poales; family Poaceae; genus Miscanthus; species Miscanthus floridulus. The sequence continues at coordinate 49,099,961 of NC_089597.1, forward strand.
GCCTGTACGGCATTTTGCAAGCGATACTGATATAGGAGTACTAGTAACCATGGCGAATTGACGATGGTGATGCAGTATCAGCGGGGGGGGGGGGCGGGGGGGGGGGGGGGGGGGGGGGGGGGGGGGCGGTGCTCAGCTGATATGGCAGTTTTCATGACAACGGGGTGCTGTGCATGTGCATCTCTGGTGACTTAAATAAAGCCGGTAAAAACTGTTGTTTTGCTGCTCGTCATCTGTAGTCTAGTCTAGTCAGATGCGCTCGACCATGTTGGTACCTGTTGCGGTGTGCCTATTGCTTGTCTGTTCCTTTTCTGGACTTGATCCGCCACAGCGAGGTTATCTTTATAATGCTGTTTTACTTATTTATATACTAGTTGAGTGTCATGCGTTGCTACGGGTAAAATATCTCATGACATACAACCACGCAAGTAAAATATATGTACAATCCTATGTCATCACAAATAATTAACGTTAAAACACATAATTCAAACTAATTTCTCTGAAATAAAGAAAACCAATCACTAACATGTCCACAAAATCGTCATACGCTACTTGTCTCTCATTTTTTTTGACTTCATGTATTACCTGAAATTCAGATGGATACAAAAAATGTCAGTAATAAGGACACAAATGTAAGAATATAACAGTTGTGCAAAACAGAAGACAATATATTTTCATAGAGTGAGGACCTCTTTGTAGACAATATTTTTCGTGCATGTACCATTTATTTGTCTTTTTTTTCTTATCCTTCTTATCACTGGGTGAGACAGCAAGGATCCTAATGTTCGATTTGACAGTGGCTCTAGATAGCGCAACATACAGTTAACCGTCATGGCAAAACCGAGTCTAACAGGAAACTGCTTCCTCTTGAACTGGAACGGGAACATCTCGTCATCCGAGGGGCATAACGGAATCCGTGGCAGGAAGATTCGCTTTCCAGCATGGTCTCCGACCATAATTTCTGCATCGATGGTATTTCGTTGGAACCCTCGAACCACCAGCCTGGTTCCATTGCTAAGTCCACCTGCAGGGTTGATGTTCCTTAGCAATATGATTGGGGACCCAATCTTGAGCTTTAACACATGTGGAGGGAGACCGTTGGGGGTCAAGGTGTTGAGGAACTCAGATGTGTAGTAGTTGTGTGGATCATCCACCGCACTGTTAAAGCTATGGTACACCATCTCATCCCCTTGAAAATGGCTTACCATCTTCATGTTAATCATATTAATCTAGTCGTTCCGCATAGATAATATTGCTCGTGAGGTGATGTAGCTCTTGTTTGACATATTGGTAAGGAACAGACAAGGAACAGACCCCAATCATATCAACCAATCCTTGGTAGGGGTCGGCCCTAATCTCTGTTTGATGATTGTGTATGTAATCCAATCGAGAACTCTCAATTTTGATGTATGTGTCCACCGCAAATTGTTGGAAAAGACGCTTGCCATAAAGTATGCGATTAAAGATTCCTAGCCGTATCTAGAACTTGTAGCAGTAGTAGTCACGCACAGAAACACATAAATTTCCCGGAGAGTCTCGAAAAAAACTATGTTATTAGAGGTGTTTCTAGGACAACGGTTCGGTATACATGAAAAGTATAAGAAGATAAATAAACATGTTTCTTCTTCTTCTATACCACTACGAGCCTTACGCAGGGCATGAGTCGTGTTGACATCCTCCATAGTAACACCTTTCTTTGGGATATCCATATGCCATCCAAGCTCACCGCTAGGGAAGAAGAGTGGGTATGAAAGAGCATCATAGCATCCATGGTATGATCGAATGCCATGCCTGCTCCTAGCTTTCCCATGCAGGACAACACTATTCTGAAACTGACCAAGAAGTTCACTACCCTCGATCCAAACAGCAGACACCTTTGAAGCCATCGGCACGTTGTATGTCCTTTGGTCCAATCACTGATCAAGATTAAGTGTGAGACGATAGTCCTTGAGTTGTTTGGCCTGCCCCATACTCCTCAAATGTTGTGAGTACGGATTGTCACGAAGGATGGCCACCAATCTCTCTATAACTTCATTATCTTTTTGGTACTAATCTTCACGACACCTTCAGTACCGGTGCTCAAGGCTCGGATCGTCATCATAGAAGTAAAGCTCAAGATGTCTAGGTTCCTTACCATCATGTCGGGTATCGATATTAGGGATACCCGGAGGAAGGAAGTTAATGGCCACGAACGTTAATTCGCCCGTATGGTCCAAGACATATTTAAGGTCTCACTCGACCCCGAGGTTGCGGGCCCCGTCTCGCCAGACCACTCGGGCGTGGGCTATGTCTTGCCCGACCCTGAGGGCGTGGGCTTCGTCTCAGCAAACCCCGAGGGCGCGGGCTCCATCTCACCCGACCCCTCGGGCACGGGCTCCGTCTCGCCAGACCCCTCGGGCGTGGGCTCCGCCTCGCCCGACGGGGATCCATATCACCTCCATCCACTATGGGTCTAAGAGTACGACCCTAGGGTCAAACTTCTGACACCGGGAGGGCTGAACGAGCTCAACAAGACCCAACTCCGTTTGATCTTTTCACCAGAGACTTAGGATCTTCTCCCTCTCTCGCCTGTTTGTAACCCCTACTACAAACTAGGACTGGTAACACGAGTAGCAGCAGACTAGATGTAGAGACACTCTGCCTGAACCAGTATAAATCCTTGTATCCTCCGAGCACACCATCTGGACCAAACGCGTAGATACAAATTTACTAGCTGGTGGTTCAAAACACCGAGAGTTGGTGCGTCAGGTTGGGGGCTTTTGCGTGTCTCGACATCCATATCAGGCCTCGGATGGCTAGTCACGGAGTCAGCTGGGTCCTAGACGCGCATGTGCGCTTTGGGAGCCTAGACTGCATCGTTACGATGGAGGGAGAGTTGGCGCAGGCTCCCGCTGCCGTCCTGCCTCTCCACTCGCCGGCCTCAACATGATCGTCGAGGCGCTTGAGGAGCTGCAGCTGCACGCACTGGAGGCTCATGTCCCCAGGAGTGACTGGCTCCTCGGCTTCGACTATAGAAGGCTAGACACCAACTCGACGCCTTCCTAGGACCTCGACCATCCCAAGAGGAGCTACGCTGCCTTACTTTCTCCTTTGCCAATGGCATAATGCAATTCATCGAAGGGGAACCGCTCTCCCCAGAACACCTCACCCGGGGCGCCTCAGCAGCATTTCCGTTCTATCTGCGCAATGCTGCGGGGACCATTGGCCACCTCGTGGCGCAGCGCATGCACCCATCCCCTACGAATGACGAGTTCGTGGGGATAACCGAATACATCATGGAATCTTTCCATGACCTTCTCGTAGGAGATTCAGAGTCGCTCTCTGACTCTAACTCCAGCAGAGGAGCCATCATCCCTCACGAGCATGTTTTATGGTAGGTACCCTCGAGGGACGCGTCGAAAGCGTCCACAAGGGAGGGGCTACCCCACCAAATGACCTTGATGACAAGGTCGAGGAAGATGCAGGGGCCCTTCCTCACATGCAGGTGGAACAGCTAAGGGCACGGCACCAGGAGCTTGAGGATGCACGACTCCAACTCGAGCAGGAACGCATAGAGCTCGAGCGAGAGATTGAGCGCCGCAAAGACGGTGGGCGTGCGCGTGCCATGGCCCGCGACGTGAACCGAAGGATCATCGAAGATGATGGAGCCCTCCCACACTTTGCCGGGGCAAGCCAGAACATCGCTGCCATGGTGGCCTTGCTCCGAGGGCTCCTGGAGCCTGCGACACCCGAGGATCGTCGGGCCCATCACGAGATCTGCACGCTGCTCGAGTGCGCGGCGATGCAACAGGCGGAAAGCTCGCTATCTTGGTGACACGAGCTTGACGCCAATCAGCGCGCGCCCTCGGGATGACATGTCAGAGACGTGTCTGTCCACCAGGCGCTGCGTGGTGGCAGGGGGCGCGTCGTGGCCTCGGTGCATGAGCATCTCGGCCTCCACCATGACGCACGTAACACCCTGGATGCCTGTATGCGTGGATGAAGCGACGAGAGAGAGGAAGCCGGCCACGGCTACCACCCTCGTCGTGGTAGACGCTACGACAACAGTGAGGACCAAAGCCTGAGCCCCAACCTATCGGGACCTTAGGCATTCGGTCGACACATCCTCAACGTCGCCTTCCCACCACGGTACCGACCGCCGACCAACATCCTGAAATACTCTAGAGAAATGAACCTCGGACTGTGGCTCGAGGATTATCGGCTTGCTTTCCAAGCCGGTGGAGTGGATAATGATAGTTTCATTATCCGCAACCTCCCATTGTTCCTGGCCGATTCGACGCGAACGTGGTTGGAGCACTTTCCGCTCAACCGGATTCAAAGTTGGGCGGACCTAAAGAAGATTTTCGTGGGACACTTCCAGGGCACCTACATGCGTCTCGGGAACCCATGGGACTCAAAAACTACTGATAGAAGTCTAGGAAAACTCTTCATGAGTACTTCTGATGCTTCTCCTGGTAGTGCAATGAGCTGCCCGATGTTGCTAATGCCGATGTTATAGGAGCCTTCCTGTCGGAGACCACTTACGAGTCCCTGGTTCACAAGCTGGGACATAAGGGCCCACAAACCACCAAGGAGCTCCTCAACATCGCCACCAGCCACGCCTCGGGTGAGGAGGCGGTCGGAGTGATTTTCGATCGTCTCAAGGGCAAGGCGAAGTAGGATGAGGACACCGGCGAAGGCGCCTCCAACTGCCCCAACAAGAAGAACAAGCAGCGGCGTGAGGGCTCGCTCGTGGCCACTGCCGACCGCAAGGGGGGTCGGAAGCCTGCCGAGGGTACCCCAGACCACTTCAAGAAGCTGCTCAAAGGGCCGTGCCCGAACCATGCCTTCCCTGTCAAGCACTATGCAAAGACTGCGCCCTCATGAAGCGGTTCCTGTCCGGTGGCTCCAATAAGGGGGAGCATAGGAAGGAGCCCAAGCCGGCGACAGACGACACCGAGGGGAAGGACGGTGGCTTTCCGATGCTGGATGGCTGCCTCATGATCTATGGGGGTCGGTGGCCTATGACTCCAAGCGCCGGCAGAAGCTTGTGTGCCGCGAGGTCTATGCGGCCGAGCCGACCACACCGTCCTTCCTCCGATGGTCGGAGTCCGCCATCACCTTTGATCAGACCGACCACCCAGAAGGCGTCCCACGACTAGGAAGATACCTGCTCATGGTCGACCCAATCATTGACACAAAGCGGCTCACCAAGGTGCTGATGGATGGAGGCAGCGGCCTCAACATCATGTATGCTGAGATGCTCGACGCCATGGGCATCGACTGATCGCACATCCGGCCAATCGAGGCGCCTTTCTACGGCATCGTGCTTGGAAGGCAGGCCTTGCCGCTCGGACAGAATGATCTGCCCGTCACCTTCGAGAATCTGACCAATTATAGGACGGTGACCCTTACCTTCGAGGTGGTCGAGTTCCATGGGACCTACCATGCCATCCTGGGACATCCATGCTACATGAAGTTCATGGACATCCCCAACTACACCTATCTGAAGTTGAAGATGCCGGGTCCGTGCGAGGTCATCACCGTCGACACCTCCTTCCAGCGCGCCTACGAGTGTGAGGTTGAGTGCTGTGAACACACCGCGGTGATTGTCACCTCCAAAGAGCTTATGGCCACCAGGGAGGAGATCGTCGAAGAAGCACCCGACTCCAAGCGGTCGGCCAAGTCTTTCGAGCCCATGGAGGGTGCCAAGGAGGTCCTCATAGACCCTAGCAGCTCTGAGGGCAACGTGGTGTGCATCGGCACCATGCTTTCCTCGAAATAGGAAAGCGCGCTCATCGACTTCCTCCGCGCCAATAGAGACATCTTTGCATGGAGACCCTCGGACATGCCAGGCATTCTGAGAGAAGTCGCTAAGAACGCCTTGAAGATCAGGCAAGGCTCCAAGCTAGTGAAGCAACATCTGCGTCGCTTCGACGAGGAGAAGCGTAGGGCCATCGATGAGGAGATTGCGAAGGTTTTGGTGGCTAGATTTATCAAGGAAGTGTGTCACCCTGAGTTGTTAGCCAACCCCGTTCTGGTAAGAAAAAAGTGTGGGAAATGGAGAATGTGTGTTGATTACACGGGTCTCAACAAAGCATGTCCAAAGGATCTGTTTCCTTTGCCGCACATAGATCAAGTAGTCGACTCAACCTCAGGGTGCGAAACCCTCTGCTTCCTTGATGCGTACTCTAGATACCATCAAATCACGATGGAGTCTGACCAGCTCACGACGTCTTTCATCACCCTGTTCGGATCGTTCTGCTACGTCATAATGCCGTTCAGTCTGAAAAACACGGGGGCTACGTATCAGCGTTGTATGCTCAAGTGTTTCGGGGACATCTTTGGGCGAACCGTTGAGGCCTACGTAGATGACATCACGGTCAAGTCCAAATGGGCTGACCAGCTTATAGCTGACCTAGAGCAGACCTTCATGAAACTCCAAGCAAATGACATCAAACTCAGATAAATGCGTTTTTGGGGTCCTGAGGGGTACGCTACTGGGTTTTATCATCTCTGAGCGCGGCATCGAAGCCAACCCAGAGAAGATCTTGGTCATCACAAGGATGGGCCTGATTCAGAACATAAAGTGGGTACAACGAGTTATAGGGTGCCTCACCGCGCTTAGCCATTTTATCTCATGCCTCGGCGAACGACGTCTCCCCCTCTATCGGCTTCTGAAGAAAGCCGACCATTTTGAATGGATGCCCGAGGCCTAGGAGGCACTTGACAAGGTCAAGCAGCTCCTGACAAAGGTCCTGATCCTAGTCCCCCCGACCAACGGGGAACCGCTCCTGCTCTACATTACGGCCACCACGCAAGTGGTCAGCGTCGCCCTAGTAGTAGAGCGAGAAGAGGAGGGACACGCCCTCAAAGTACAGCGTCCCATGTACTTCGTTAGCGAGGTCTTGTCCGATTCCAAGACTCGCTACTCCCAAATCTAGAAACTCATGTACATCGTCATTATCGCTAAGAGGAAGTTACATCATCAATTCGAGTCACATTTGGTGATGGTCGTGACGTCCTTTCCCCTCGACAAGGTTGTCCAAAACCAGGACGCCATAGGAAGGATTGCAAAGTGGGCACTCAAATTTATGGGTCAGGGTATCTCGTATGCCTCTCGGACGGCCATCAAGTCCCAAGTCCTAGCTGACTTCATGGCAGAATGGATCAAGATCCAAAAGCCACCAGCGACCGTTGACCAGGAGTACTAGACGATGTACTTCGATGGGTCGCTAATGAAGAAGGGGGCCGATGTGGGGTAGCTCTTCGTTTCACCCCTCGGAGTGCGCATGAAGTACATGGTCCACATCCACTTCCCTACCTCCAACAATGTGGTCGAATATGAGGCACTCATTAACGGCCTACGCATCGTTGTTGAGCTAGGCATCCGATGGCTCGACGTCCGGAGTGACTCCCAGCTGGCCATCGACCAGGTCATGAAGGAGTCAAGTTGCCACAACCCCAAGTTGGCTGCGTATTGCCGAGAGGTCCGCCAGCTGGAGGACAAGTTCGACGGTCTAGAGCTCAATCACATCCCAAGGGGCTCAACAAAGCAGCCGATGCGCTGGCAAAGATGGCGTCCAGCCAAGAGCCAGGGCCGACGTGCATTTTTGCCAGCGACCAGTACAAGCCCTCGATCCGCAACAAGGTGCTAGAATGAACTGGTGACAAGCCGCTGACCCTAGACTCGGGGGCTGGCCAACCCTCAGCTCCCCCTGACCTCGAGGTCATGGAGCTTGATGTAGACCCAGTGGCAGAGCCTGACCCTCTTACTGACTAGAGGACGCATTACCTTGATTACCTCCTCCGTGAGGTGCTACCAACGGACAAAATGGAGGCTCGACGGCTCGCGCGTCGTGCCAAGTCTTTTGTTGTTATTGAGGGGGAGCTCTACAAGCGAAGCCATACCGGGATCATGCAGCGCTGCATCCCCATCGAACAAGGGAAGTAGTTGCTAAGACATATCCATGGTAGGGTCTGCGGGCACCATGCCGCACCTAGGACCCTAGTCAGAAATGTGTTCCGACGAGGCTTCTACTGGCCAACCGTAGTAGCCGACATTGAATAGATTGTGCGCACCTGTGAAGGGTGTCAATACTATGCTCAGCAGACCCACCTGCCGGCCCAAGCACTCCAAATGATCCCCATCATGTGGCCATTCATGGTCTAGGGGCTCGATATGGTCGGACCCCTCAAGAGAGCGCCCGGGGGCTATACGCACTTGCTTATCGCTGTAGACAAGTTTACAAAGTGGATAGAGGCTCGGCCGATCTCTGTGATCAAGTCTGAGCAAGCCGTGTTGTTCTTCCTTGACATCGTCCATCGCTTTGGAATCCTAAACTCCATTATCACGAACAACGACACGTAGTTCACCAGGAAAAAGTTCCTCTGATTCTACGATGAATACCACATCCGCGTCGATTGGGCCGCCGTGGCGCACCCCCGCATGAACGGGCAGGTCGACCGCACGAACAACATGGTCCTACAAGGCCTCAGGCCTAGGATCTTCAATTGGTTGAACAAGTTTGGTAGACGATGGGTCGTGGAGCTCCTCGCGGTGCTCTGGAGCCTGAGGATGACCCCCAACCAGGCCACCGGCTACACACCCTTCTTCATGGTCTATGGTTCTGAGGCTATCCTCCCGACCGACCTCGACTATGGAGTGCCGAGGGTCAGAGCGTACAATGAGCAGGGAGCCAAGGCGTCCCTTGAGGATGCCATGGGTCAGCTCAACGAGGCACGTGATGTTGCCCTCCTTCGCTCGGCTAAGTACCAACAGGCGTTGTGCTAGTACCACAGCCGTCGGGTGTGGGGCCAGGCCTTCAACATCGGGGACTTGGTACTCCACCTCGTCTAGAGCAACAAAAACAATCCTAAGCTCTCTCTACCGTCGGAGGGACCATATGTCATCGCAGAAGTGCTCCGACCCAGCACCTACAAGCTCAAGACCAAAGACGGCAAGGTCTACATCAACGCATGGAACATCGAGCAGCTACGTCGTTTTTACCCTTAGCATATGCTTGTACCCATGATAACTAAGAATGGTGTTTATAAAATACAAAAATGCTTTCTTTTTCGCTATCTTGTCCTCGGTCCTTAGTGACACCCGACCCCAGCAACAGCACGAGGCCTAGCCTCACTCGGGGGCTGATAAGAGCATATGTATTAAAAAACAATCGATGTGCCCGACCCCTTCTCATGTTAAGATCTAAAAGCGAGAGCTGTGGAAACGAACACTGAGTAAAGTTGGTTGGACTATAAGGAACCTACGCCCCAGCGGCTACGGCGTTCTTGCTCACCAGCGTGATCAGGGTTCTTTCGCCCGTACCTTAAGCTTTGTAGCCATAACAATAGAAAAGGGTCAGAATGCAGTAACCTTTTAATAACACAAAAGAACTAAAACTTGTTCATTTATTACAAGACCACCACTTCGTTTATCAAACTAACTAATTTTTTGGGGATGATCTCATCCTCTATCTTGGCAGATAAGTCCTATGCCAAAGGGGACACATCCTTCTCGATGTCCTCTAGCTCGGCGTTGGAGTAGCCGGGCACAAAGGCTTGGCTCATCGTCGCTAGATCGATGTTCTCATAGTGAGAGTGAGCGATCGTGAATGACCGAATGATGCCAAAGCAGAGCGCGCCCCTCGCAATGCCGTGCACATGATCCATGATCTGGACGGCGCGAACAGCGAGCAAGCTCATCTCCTACGTCGGGGCCAACTCGAGGTCACTGTAGACAAGTGAAAGGGTCGAGATGGTGACTAGAGGGGGAGTGAATAGTCCTTTTTAAAATTAATCACGTCGGCTAACCGAAACAAGTGCGGAATTAGAACTATCGGTCTAGCCAAGACTACACCCCTCTATCTATGTTCACTGGCACCTTGCAAAGATACTAATCAAGCAACAAAGGTGCCGGGCTAGCGAGAGCTCTCCTAACCAATTCTAGGAGCAAGGTCACACAAACCTATACCACTAGTACTTTAAGCAACAAGGGAGCTCCTACACATGCTAGTAAGCAAAAGCACAAAGCCAACTAAGCTTACTAACGATGCTCAATAACAAGGCAACCAATGCCAAATTAGAGAGCGCAATTACTTAGCTACACAAACTAAGCAATGTGACTAACAAGGTTACACAAACCAAATTAGCCACGCAAGGGAGCTACTTCTATGCTACACAAGCAAGATGGTAACTAGTGAGCTACACAAGCTAACTAATTACAAGAGCAACAACACAAGCTCAATGTATATGAAAGTAATCGCAAGCTTGTGTAATGGGAATGCAAACCAACGGGAAGAACAAGTGTTGACACGATGATTTTTCTCCCGAGGTTCACGTGTTTGCCAACACGCTAGTCCCCGTTGTGTCGACCGCTCACTTGGTGGTTCAGCGGCTAATTGGCATCACCCGCCAAGCCCGCACGTTGGGCGCCGCAAGAACCTACCCCAGAAGTGAGGGTAGCTCAATGACACGCTTTACTAAAGTTGCTCTTCGCGGCTCCCATGGGGCGAGCACAATGCCCCTCACAAAGCACTTCTCCGAAGCGCCGCACAATCTTCTTGCGGGCTTCGACGGAGACCACCACCAAGCCGTCTAGGAGGTGGCAACCTCCAAGAGTAACAAGCACCACCGGCTTGCAACTCGATCACCTAGTGCCACTCGATGCAACCTCATGATGCAATCACACTAGAATCGCTCTCTCACACAATCGAATGATCACTATCAAGTATATGTGAGATGGAGGGCACCTAAGCACTCTCAAGCATGGACACAAAGTCCCCCGAGGTGCTCAGCACCAGCCATGGCTGAAGGCCACTTCTATTTATAGCCCCAAGGGCTAAACTAGCCGTTACCCCTTCACTAGGCCTTTTTTGGGTCGACCGGACGCAGCACCGGACGCTGCACCGGACGTGAATACCGGACGTGTCCGGTCGCTATACCGGACGTGTCCGGTAGCTGTCTGACCGCCACGTGTCCGACCGTTGCCTCCAACGGCTCTCTAACACGACGACCAGACGCACAGTCTAAAACGACTGGATGCTACACTGCTGCGTCCGGTCAAGTCCAGTAAGCCACCAGGGCCGACCGGACGCGACAGTTAGAAACTGACCGGACGCTGAGCCTCAGCGTCCGATCGAGTACAGTAAGCATCCTTGCCTGACCGAACGTGTCTGGTGATACCAGACTGGACGCTGCCAGCGTCCGATCGGCTGCTCTACCGTATACTGTCTTTTCTGATTCACACCGGACGCGTCCGGTGTGGCGACCGGACGCGTTCGGTCGCTGAGTACATCGCCAAATACTGGACGTGTCCGGTCACCATACCGGGCGCGTCCGGTCACTCTATAACCAGCGTGACTAACTCATTTTCACCTCTAACTTTTTGACCCTTGCTCAAATGTGTCAACCACCAAGTGTATCACCATGTGCACATGTGTTAGCATATTTTCACAAACATTTTCAAGGGTGTTAGCCACTCAACTTGCAACACCACTCGATCCTAGCGATGATGCAAAGTTAGATCACTCGAGTGGCACTAGATGACCGATATGCAAACAAGTTTGCCCCTCTTGATAGTACGACCATCTATCCTAAACCTGGTCATAAACTTCTCTACACACCTATGACCGGTGAAATAAAATGCCCTAGGTTATACCTTTGCCTTGCGCATTCCATTCCATCTCCTCCAATGTCGATGCAATACATACACCAACATGATCAACAATGATATGATCCACTTCATATCATCACATGATCATATTGGTTCATCGATCTTGACATCACTTGCTTTTCACCGTTGCCTTCGTCCATCGGTGCCAAGTCTTGCTCAAGCTTCACCGCCACGCGGTCCATCACTCCAAAGCCTCCGACTTGCCCTTCACGCTTGCAACCGGTCCATCAAGCCAAGTCATGTCTTGATCTTCTCCACCTTTGATCACATGACTCAATGTCATGTCTCATGTGCAATGAGCTCCTTCATCATCACATGTGTGAGCTTTGCAACATCTCCAAGCCATTTTCACCTTCATGGCATATGTTGCTCACACATATGTACCTATGGACTAATCACCTGCGTATCTCACATAAACATAATTAGTCCACCTAGGTTGTTACTCAATTACCAAAACCACACAAGGACCTTTCAACAAGCAGGACGGCGATGCATAGGGCATCGTGCTCTTCGCTCTCCTTTAGGAGGGTGGGCTTCACCTCGCCAAGCTCCTTCTCCAGGTTACGGCTCTTTGTCACCTCCGCCGCGAGCCTGCCGTCAAGTCCTGTCCAAGTCACATGACAACCACATCAAGGGACTCACCACAGGTTCCAGGGAAAAAGACAACAAGGGAAACCGGAGGCTTACCATCCACGTCCTCCCAAAGCCTGTGCACCTCATCGTGTTATCGGGTCACCTCGGCCTCCAGACACCAGACCTCTTCCTAGCGCTGATCGACCTTCATGGCGAGCCTAGTGGACACACCCTCGGCCGCAACCTTCAGGTCCCTCTCCCCCTCAAGGCCACCCTCGAGGAGGTCAATCCGCTGCTGGGCGTTGGTATGCTCCTGGTGAGCCAAGTCACACTCCGTACGAAGCCCCTCTATGGCCCGGACCAAATCATCATGCTCCTTCTGTAGCTGCTTGGCCTCCACGTTGTCTATGCGCACCCTCTCGATCAAGGCCATGAGCTTCTCCCCGGCCTCACAGGCATCATCGCGAGCATCCTTCTCCCTAACTCAGAGGTCAGCCAGCTCCCGGGCGGTGAGAGCAAGCTCAGCCACCTCCTGACGGGGGGGCAGCGAGCTGTGCAGCCAGCCCCTCACTCCGCCATGTCTCTTTGGCAAGGCGGTCCCAAACATCCTTGTCGTGATGAAGGAATTGGAACTTCTCCCAGCTACGGACCATAAGGGACTACGGAGAGGACAAGACTTAGAGGCGTGGAAAGGGAAAATGAGGGTCAAAAACACGGTCATATCATACTTGGCCAACCAGGGAGATGACGTCGCGCAACAAGCTCAACGCGGTGGTCAGGGCGCGAACCACGGTCCCAACCTCCGTGTGGATGCTCCCCTATTCCCTCTCCTCTACGGTGGCGTCGAGGGCAAAAAAGCATCGCCATCGTGTCCTACCGGTCAGCCCACCGGATCTGGGATCCTCCCCACACGTGCGGATCGCTGCCCACCCAGACCAGAGACTAGGATGGCTACACGTCGATCCCAAGCGGCACCGACCCCTCTTGCGGCAGCAACTCCTTCGGAGCGGCCCCTTCGGCGGTAGAGGGGGCGGGTGATGTGGATGTGAAGGCCTGCCCTATCGCCACATATGCTAAGGATGCCTCGGGTGCGCCCTCTTCCATCTGCCCCACCATAGACGCGGCCACCTGCACGGACATTAACTTCAGTTGCGCCATCTTTGCCTGTGACGTCGTAGCCGCACCCAGACGCACCATGTCCACCACGGACGCCTCGGGTGCGTCCCCTTCCATCTGCCCCGCCAGGGAGGTGGCCACCCATGCAGATGATGGCTTCAGCTATGCCGCTTCCGCCTATGACATCATGGCCACACCCGGCCGCACCATGCCCACCATGGGTGCCCCAGACACGCCCTCCTCTGTATGCTGTCCCGTGGAAGCAGCCACTAGTTGCACCTCCCTGGACGATGCCATGGCCGCCCCAGTGCCACTCCCGCTCACCTCCGGCGCGACACTAGCCGGCTCCTTACACGTCTAACGGAGGGCGAGGCTCTTCTTCGGCGCAAGCCTCAGGAGAGTCTCGCGTCCTTCGATGCTACAAAGAACATGACGGAGAGTTTACAGCAAAAAATCGTTGGAGCAAAAGGATGAAAAAACTCTTAGCTCACCTCGACGCCACCGGGCGATGATGTTTTGGGGTCGGCCCGCCTGACCCCTGTTGCTCCTCGTCGGCACGTTGCCGCTTTGAGCCCTCCCTCTGCTCGAAGGGTTCGGATGGAGCAGAGCGAGGCGGCTTGATTTCGCCGGCTCTAGGGGCGCGTCCTCCTCCCCCTGCCCCAGGGCATGACACGAGAAAGGTCCCACCTGCGGCAGAGACGAATCCTCGTCCTCATTGCCCAGCTCGTCCCATTGGACGAGCGACCCAAAACTGTCGCCTTCTTCTTCTTCATCCTCTTCCTCGTCCAAACCCTGCCGCCACTTTCCTCAGTTCAGCCTTGCTCGCTGCTTCGCCGACCGCCTCGCCTTCTTATCGTCCTTCTCCTTCTTCCTATTCTTGTCCACGACGCGGTTCACCGCCCTCACAGCCGCGTGCTCTGGCAGCGGTGCGGTGGAGGCCCGAAAGCCCAACCCCGCCGATAGCTCGACGAAGCCCGCGTCTGGTCACATCACAGGATGTCCTAGGATCAGGAACATGGTGTCGGACTCCTCCATCGCCTCCTTGATGCGCTGCGTGACCTCGCTATCATGGAGTGGCCCCTGGGCGAGCACCGTCCCATCGAGCTATGCACCAAGCGTCATCCTGTACAGTGGGAGGGCACGCGCCATCAGCGGTGCCACCCTCCTCATGTGATATGCCCCAATGACACTGGCCCCACAAAGGCCGTGGCTCTTTAGGAACACAATGGCATCAAGGATATCGCGCATCCTCTTCTTTTCCTTCTCGGGAGGTCGCCACGACCACACCTACGGTGCCTCTTCGATGCAGCAATCGGTGAAGTCCGGTAAGCGGGCGGTAGCTGTGTTCTTCACTTAGAACCACTATGCATGCCACCCCTTGTTGGACCTTGATAGCTAGCAGGGCATGTATTCGACGGACCGCTACCCCTAGAGGTGGATGCCCGGGCAGCCCATCGACACTGGCAGGTCCCCAGCTCTATCCCTCTTCCTAAGTAGGGAAACACAGAAGAAGTACCACCATAGTTTGAAGTGGGGTTCGATCCCCAGGTACCCCTCGCACAGCGCGATGAAGGCCGTGATGTGCTGGATCTCGTTGGGGTTCAGATGTTGCAGCTCAATCTGGTTGTGGTGCAGCAGTCCTCGAAAGAACGAATGGGGAGGAATCGTGAGTCCACGCTCGTGGAAGGGCGCAAAGGACATGACGTAGCCATCGGGAGGTGTCAGCACCTCCTCATGACCAGGCACGAGCCACTCCGCCACATCGGTCCTCCCATGGAGAAGACCGCGCTTGACGAAACCCTCTATGCGCGTGTGGGTGACATCGGAGCAATACCACGACTCCATGAGAGGCAAGGGTAGAAGAACGAGAGCTACACTGGTGGAGAAAGAGCGAAGGCAATGGATCCGAATGCTGGTGGAGGAGAAGCAGAGAAGGCGAGGCCACGGTTAGGATTATCAAAAGATGAAGGGAAAGGCTGCTATTTAGAAGGGAAGGCAGAACGAGAGGCGAACCGTTCGCCTAGATCTACACGCCCACCGTGCCTCGTCACATCACCTCTCCAAGAAATGTGTGAAAGCATCTAGGCCCCTAGTTGGGTTTCGGTGATTAATGACGACACGAGTTTAATATGACTAACGTATGTTTTACAGAGGCAATTTGAGTTAGGTCATGGTAATGGAAATTGATTGGGCTATCATGGTTGTCATGCCCCTGTCGATGGAAATCATTTCGGTTTTCAAAGGATGGACGACAAGGTTAAGGACGGACAAGTTCTAAGTGTCATTTGGTGTTGAAGAGACACTTAGAGTAGTTTAGGACTTTATTTTTCCTTTGGCCATACTATTAAGGGGGGTATGGACTAGTAGCTTAACCTAGGTGAGTCTAATGGATTAGGTGTGGTGCACACTTGTCAAACTTAGCACTAGGTAGCTCAAGAATAGCCCTAAGATCGAGAGAAGTCAACTTCATTCATAAAGAATCTTGAATTGGAAGTGAATGGAGAGTCAAATGACTGACCGGACGCTGGTTTGGTTGTGACCGGACGCAGCTTGGAGAGTCCGGTCAGTTCATTTGATCGACAGCAGCTATCAGAGTGCGACCGAACACTGGACACTAGTGCTCACCGAACAGGATGCTACTTGTATCTATAGCAACGAGGACAAGCCGTTGACCACGGACCGGACGCTAAACAGAGAAGTGACCGGACTCTAGGTGCCAGCGTCCGGTCAACATCAGTAAGGTTCTAGAGAGGGTTTTTGATGACCGGACACGTCCGGTGGGTGCTGATCGGACACAGGCCAAAGTCCATTTAGAGCAAACGGCTCTTTCTAACACGCTAACGTATTACACTGACCGGTGCGTTCGGTCACCTTGACCGGAGCGTCCGGTCATCCTGATATTTGCTGAGTTGGACCTCAACCATTATGTTTAGAATGGGGGTATAAATACATATCCCACTCGTCCATTTGAGGTAACTTGCCCATTTGTTCAGCTGAGAAACACCTTTGGAGTGCAAGGGAGAGCAAGAGCCTAGTGGGGTGATTGAGATTTGATAATCCAAGATTAAGGACCTCATTAGTGCATAGGGAGTAGCAAGTGTGCATCCACCTTACTAATTAGGCTTGTCTTGGTCAAGTGAGAGTTTGTGCTTGTTACTCTTGGTGATCGCCATCACCTAGACGGATCGGTGGTGATCGGGAGCTTGGTAATCATCCAACGGAGCTTGTGGATGACCCAAGTCACTTTATGAGCGGTTGTAGGCAATTCACCGCGATGGAGTGTCAAATAATCAACCCGTAGAGAGCACTTAATCCTTGTGTGGATCAAGGAAGAGCTACACCCTTGCATGGGTGCTCCAACGAGGACTAGTGGAGAGTGGCAACTCTCTGATACCTTAGGAAAACATCACCGTGTTCCTTTCCCTCTCTTTACTTTGAGCATTTATATTTGAGCAATTCATTTTATGTCTTTATATTCCTATAATTGCCATGCTAGAGTAGGATTGGAACCTAGGATGCAAAACTTTTATACGGGAGAACAATAGGAACACATTTTAGACATAAGGGGTGAAATGGGTGAAGTGTAGGGCTTAATTATTGCAAAAATTTAGAATTAGCCCAATTCACCCCCACCCCCCTTCTTGGGCATCTTGATCCTTTCAATTGGTATCAGAGCCTCGTGCTCCCTAAATTAGGCTTCACCGCCTAGAGCAAGTGTCCCACGGGGATGGACCCCCTCCTATCTTTGAGGGAGATGATTTTCTTTATTGAAAAATTCACATGGAGGCATACCTAGAGGCTTTAGATGTTGGAGTTCTAAGAGCCGCCTCACAAGGCTTCCCAAAACCTAAGGATCCCGCCAACCTTCAAGGCGATGAGGTTAACTACGAGAAGTGGAATGCAAAGGCTAGAAACACCCTCTTTAGAGGCCTTTGCAAGGATGTTTTTAACCGTGTGCGGAACCACAAAGACGCCCATGCACTATGGTCGGATATTTGTGCGCTCCATGAGGGAACCAAGAGTGAGCATGAGGAATATTACCACCTTGTGATGAAAAAGCTTAATTCATTTGGGATGCTTCCTAGAGAAAGTGCCAATGAGATGTATTCACACTTGAATGTTCTTGTAGAGGAAGTCAATGGGCTTGGACTCACACAAATGCAACGTTCTGATGTTGTGAGAAAGATCTTGAGTGTCCTCCCCATTTACAAATATAGGCATATTGTGACGGTGCTTCATCAAGGTGATCTTTCCACCGCTACACCAACTCAAATATTGGGGAAGATCAATGCACATGAGATGTACATGCACATCACTCCACAAGGTGGCTCTTCTTCCACCAAGAAGAAAGATTTGGCATTCAAGGCTAGCCAAGAGAAGAGGGGCAAAGCAAGAGTTGATCATCAAGTGATGATGAGATTGATGATGCAAGTCTTGCTCTCATGGTGAGAAGAACTACCAAGATACTCAAGAAGCAAAACAAGAATGGTGTCAAGTTTGATGGCAAGAAGAAGAAATTCTTCACTAGTAATAGAAGGAAGTCCATCACCGAAATGGATTGCTATAATTATGGAGAACTTGGTCATCTAGCTCATCAATGCCCCAAACCTAAGAAAGACAAGTACAAGAAGTAAAAGGGCAAGAAAGATGACTCAAGTGATGAAAATGATGATGAGAAGAAGAACAAGCCATACAAGAAGAAGGATGGCAAAAAGAAGAAATTTCACAAGAAGAAGAATGGCAAGGCATACATTGTTGGTGATTAGCTCACGGATATTGAATCATCAAGTGACTCATCCGATGATGAAAGTGAGAATGAGAATGAGAAGGTGGCCACTCTTGTGATTGATTCTTCACTATCTTCACCGACACCGCCGTCGTCATCCTCTACACACCTATGCCTTATGGCCAAGGGTGAACGAAAGATTGATATAGCTACATCATGTGATGACTTGATTGTTGAGAGCATTGAGCAAGGTTCTAGTAGCAAAGGCAAGAAAGTGGTTGAGTCCAACAACTATGATGATTATGTCAAGCTCAAGAAAGATCTTGAAAAACTATCAACCACCAACACAATTGTGATAGAGAATCTTGACCATGATTATGATATAGCTCTTGAGAATAAGATGCTTAAAGAAGAGAACAAGAGACTCAAGATGAAGAAAAATCATGATGAACTTAGAGAAGAAAACAAGAAGCTCAAGTTGAAGAAAGAACAATTCAAGACCAGTTTGAGAAAGTTCACAAGAGGCCAATATCACCAAAGTGAGCTACTCATGAACACCGTGATGAAGATGGATAGAAGTAGTATTGGGTACTTGACAAATCAAGAGAAGAAAGCTCAAGCTCAACATCAACAACAATACAAGTCAAAGCCTAAGCCAAAGAGATGCTTTGAGTGTGGACAAGAAGGTCACTTTGCTCATGAGTGTCAAACTCCACCACCACAACCCTTGCCCAAACATACTAGACTCTTTGCCTTCAATGCTCACTACATGCTTAGAAAGGATTCTAGTGGAAAAATAAAAGTCGGGTTCTTAGGTCCACCCAACAAGAATAGGCCTAAGCAAATTTGGGTTGCAAAGTCACTAGTTGAGAAAGTAAAGGACCCTCATCAAGTTTGGGTCCCTAAACAACAAGCCTGATCTCTTGTGTGTAGGTGAACTACAAGACCAGTGGAAGTCATTGGATTATTGATAGTGGTTGCACTCAATATATGACCGGTGATCCTCGTATGTTCACCTCACTAGAAGGAGTAGATGGTTAAGAGAGGATTACATTTGGTGATAATTCAAAGGGCAAAGTTCAAGGATTGGGCAAAGTTGTAATATCAAATGATCATTCAATATCAAATGTGTTATATGTTGCTTCATTAAGTTTCAACTTGCTATCCGTTGGTCAATTGTGTGATCTTGGCTTTTAATGTTTTTTTACTGAGAAGGAAGTGGTTGTGTCAAAGAAAAATGATGATCAAGTTATATTCAAGGGTTTTAGATACAACAACCAATATCTAGTGGATTTCACCTCCAAAGATGCAAACTTGAAGACATGCTTATTCACCAAAATGTCACTTGGGTGGCTATGGCATAGAAGACTTGCACATGTTGGGATGAGCTCACTCAAGAAGCTAATGAAGAATGAATTGGTGAGATGTTTGAAGGATGTGAATTTTGAGAAAGACAAGCTTTGTAGTATCATTCTTCCGGGTGTTTGGTTGCAAATGCTACATCTACAAGAAGCGGCAACACCTAGGGAAGTTTCAAAGATGTTGTGATATTGATTTTCTTGTTGGTTACTCATCAAAGTTCAAAGCATATCGAGTATTTAATCATGTCATCGGCTTGGTTGAAGAAACATATGATATGGAATTTGATAAATCTAACGACTCCCAAGGAGCACATGAGAATCTTAAGGATGTAGGTGATGAACCATTGAGGGAGGCCATGAAGAACATTCCGGTTGGAGACATCAAGCCCAAATATGATGAAGATGATGTACAAGTGATTGATCCACCTTCTTCATTAAATGTGCCATAAGATGATGATAAAGATGGGAGAGTAGAAAATAAAGATACTCATGTCTCTCATGATCAAATGGTGGCACAAGCTCAAGATGTTGATGCTCGACAACCTCCCCTCAAGTGGTTGATAGAATAAATTCACTTCTACTACAAGCACATCCACAAGATCTCATCATAGGGAGTCCTTCAAAGGGTATAATGACTCGCTCTCAAAAACTTGCTTCATTTATTGAACATCACTCGTTTGTTTCTTGCATTGAGCCTACAAATATAGAAGCTCTTAAAAATCCGGATTGGATAAATGCCATGCATGAAGAGTTGAACAACTTCACCCAAAATAAAGTTTGGACACTTGAAGAGCGACCACAAGATGCAAGAGTCATTGGAACAAAGTGGGTGTTCCGCAACAAACAAGATGATCAAGGCATCGTTGTTAGGAATAAGGCAAGGCTAGTTGCGAAGGGGTTCTCCCAAGTTGAAGGGTTGGATTTTGGAGAGACCTTTGCACCGGTTGCAAGACTTAAAGCCATTCATATCCTTCTTACATATGCATCCCATCATAAAATGAAATTATATCAAATGGATGTTAAAAGTTCATTTTTAAATGGTTTCATAAATGAACTAGTCTATGTTGATCAACCTCTTGGGTTTGAAGACCCTATATATCTTAATCATGTCTATAGGTTGTCCAAGGCGCTATATGGGCTTAAGCAAGCCCTAAAAGCTTAGTATGAGCGCCTTCGGGATTTCCTCATTGAGAAGGGTTTCACCATTGGGAAGATTGATACCACACTATTCACCAAAAAGCTTGATGGAGAGATCTTCATTTGTCAAGTATATGTTGATGATATTATATTTGGCTCATCAAATAAAGACTATTGCAAAGAGTTTGGTGAATTAATGTCAAAGGAGTTTAAGATGACTATGATTGGAGAGCTTACATTCTTTCTTGGTTTTCAAGTCAAGCAAATGAGAGAGGAGATTTTCATCTCTCAAGAAAAATATACCAAGGACCTTCTCAAGAGGTTCAAAATGGATGAATGTAAGCCAATTAAGACACCAATGTTATCTAATGGACATCTCGACCTAGATGAGGGAGGTAAATCGGTTGATCAAACTCTCTACCGTTCTATGATTGGTAGTTTATTATATTTGATCGTATCTAGGCCTGACATTATGTTTAGTGTGTGTATGTGTGCTGGATTTCAAGCTAATCCTAAGGAGGCCCATATGGTTGCCGTTAAAAGAATCCTTAGGTACCTTAAGCACACACCAAGCATTGGTCTTTGGTATCCCAAAGGAGCTAGATTCCAACTAGTTGGCTATTCCATTCGGAATATGCCAATTGCAAAATTGATAGAAAAAGCACATCCGGAGGGTGTCATTTGCTTGGTAGATCACTAGTGTCTTGGTCCTCCAAGAAGTAAAATAGTATGGTATTGTCCACCGTCGAGGCGGATGCTTGTTGTGCACAAATTCTTTACATGAAGCAAAGTCTTCTAGACTATGGTGTAGTTCTAGAAAAGGTACCTCTCTTGTGTGACAATGAGAGCACGACAAAGCTTGCTAATAATCCAGTTCAACACTCTCGCACCAAGCACATAGATATCCACCGTCATTTTCTTAGAGATCATGTTGCTAAAAATGATATATCACTGAAGGTGTAAGGACCGAGGATCAATTGACGGATATCTTCACTAAACCGCTAGATGAGGCTACATTTTGTCAGTTGAGGAATGAGCTAAATGTGCTTGACTTTAGTAACTTCACTAAAAATGAGCTTGTGTTGTCCATTGCATTGCATTGTAATATAAAAACATGTTTAATTTTTTAATGCACTTAGGGCTTGTCTAACATGGTTGAGATAACCGCCAAGAAGCGTGTGAAGAAGCTTAACCTTAGATCAAACTTGACAAGCAACTAGACTTACTTTCAAGTATTGCATTGCATGCGCATGTGTGTTGCTTTGTCGTTTCTTTTCGGTTATCTTTTGAGCACCCGCTGTGTTTATCCACAAATAGGGAGAGCATTTGAAGCTCCTATTGGTCATAAAATCCTCTTATGTGGTCACATGGTGCTCCTCGCCCTTTTTGTTGCCTATTTTCTTAAAAAGAATTATAGTCGAAGGCAAATTATTTAGAAAAACTTGAGGATTTGAGAGAGGTCTCTCATATCATTCCCAATTTGTGTTTATTTGGATCTTATTGAAGTTTGGGACTTGATTGAGAGAAAACGACGCGAAGAAAGGAGGACTTTCTGCAGTTGAAGACGGACCAGACGCAGGGACCGGACTCACCTGTTGCAGCGTCTGGTGAGTACATTAGGAGGAGATTCAGTTGCTGCAGGAGGACTAGATGATGAACAATGTTTCTACAGCATCAGCTGTGACAATGTTTCTACGCCCGGTCAGAGTAGGATGGATCTTAGAGAAGGACCAGACTCTGTATTGCGTCCGATCAAGGGTCATCGGACGCGTCCGGTCATCATTTGAGGGTCTCAGGACCTCTCTGTTGTTGACCAAACTCTAGAGGGCTGCATACGATCGTCTTTGCCAGAGCGTCCGATCACTGAAGTGCGAGCGAAAAAGATTTCCCTTTTCTTTCCTTATCTATCACGGGGGGCTACCACTTTATCTTTCTCTCAGGCCGCGCCACCGCCGCTGCCCTAACCACCACCGCGCTCACGCCTGCCTCTTCGCCCGCGCCTACCTTGTCATGCCTGCGCCTGCCTCGCCACGCCCACGCCCGTGCCTGCATTGCGCCACCGCACCACCGCACGCGTCTCGCCCACCACCACGTGCTCGTGCTCCACTCCACCGCCGCGTGCTCATGCACCACCATGTTGTCGCATTGCCATCCTCTCACGCCGATGGTTTCCCAACGCCACGCCTTCTCGGCCACCGCACTGCTTCGTGACACGCCCTAAGGTGCCATTGTCGTTCCCGTGTGGTGTCCCTATGATCGACTAAAAGGTCTTAATGGCTAGAGGGGGTGAATAGCCTATTAAAATTTCTACAACAACACTTAGCAAACCAGTTAGACAAATATGAGGCAAAGCAAGTGTTGTGCTAGCCTACTAAAAATACAAGCCACCTACCACAATTCTAGTTTCTATAATCTCTATCCACACAATGGTTGTCACTACACTAAGTTAGCGTGCTCACAAAGGCTAACTAAAGAGCCACACTAACCAAACTAACAAGCTCTCACGATTAGCTACACTAAAGAGCTTGACAACTAGTTTGCGGTAATGTAAAGAGAGAGAACAAGATGGTTATACCGCCTAGTCGAGGAATGAACCAATCAATCACAAGAATGAATACCAATGAAGACCAATCACCTCAAAATCAAATGATGACACAATGATTTTTACCGAGGTTCACTTGCTTGCTGGCAAGCTAGTCCTCGTTGTGGCGATTCACTCACTTGGAGGTTCACACGCTAATTGGCATCACACGCCAAACCCTCAATAGGGCACCACACAACCAACACAAGATGAGGATCACACCAGCCACGAGCAATTTACTAGAGTACCTTTGGCTCTCCACCGAGAAAAGGTCAAGAACCCCTCACAATCACCACGATCGAAGCCAAAGACAATCACCAACCTCCGCTCAATGATTCTCGCCGCTCCAAACCGTCTAGGTGGCGGCAACCACCAAGAGTAACAAGCGAATTCCGCCGCGAAATACAAACACCAAGTGCCTCTAAATGCAAACACTCAAGCAATGCACTTGGATTCACTCCCAATCTCACAAAGATGATGAATCAATGATGGAGATGAGTGGGAGGGCTTTGGCTAAGCTCACTAGGTTGCTATCTCAATACAAATGGCCAAGAGAGTGAGCTAGAGCAGGCCACACGCCTTTAAATAGAGTCCCCAACGAATAGAGCTATTGGGCTCATAGAGTAGCCCACTGCACATCGACCGAACGCGCCGGTCATACTAACCGGACTCAGGACCCCAGGGTCCGGTCCATGGATGTCTGCCACATGTCCCCTCCTTTGATTTTCCACTGCACGAACTCAACGGTCGAATCACAGTGTCTTTCGCGATTAAGTGGTGATCGGACGCGCTGCTCAGAGATGACTGGACAGTGCCTCGCTTGGAGTCCGGTCACTTCCAGTAAACATCCAGAGATGATTTTTTGCGATCAGACGCGTCCGGTCACCCCTGACCGGACTCACCCAGCGTTCGGTCAACACATAGACCAAACCCCCGAGTGCCACATCATTAGCACCAGATGCGCCAAAGTAGCATTCGGTCGGTTTTCTCAGCTAGCGTCCTATGCAACTCAGAAAGAGTCTAGAGAGCTCCCTGAGCGACCAGACACGTCCAGTCACACATGACCAAACTCGCTCAGAGTCCGGTCAGTCTCTACTGATTGACCGACGCCTAGGTTTAGCCACTGGATGCATCCGATCCCACGAGGACAGCGTCCGTTGCACTCTGTGAAACCATGTCTTTTCTGTACAAGGCGTTGGTGGCACTGTCGGATTGTCCGCCGGTGAAGTTTCAAACCCTTGCTCCCAAGTGTTAAACACAATGTGTATCACCTTTGTGCATATGTGTTAGCATATTTTCACAAAAAACATTTATAAGGGTGTTAGCACTCCACTAGATCCTAAATGCATATGCAATGAGTTAGAGCATCTAGTGGCACTTTGATAATCGTATTTCAATACGAGTTTCACCCCTCTTAATAGTACGGTTATCGATCCTAAATGTGATCACACTCACTATGTGTCTCGACCACCAAAACAAAAAAGCTCCTATCAAGTTTCACCTTTGCCTTGAGCTTTTTGTTTTTCTCTTACTTATTTTTCAAGTCCAAGCACTTGATCATCACCATCATCAAGTCATTATCTTCATTTGCTTCACCACTTGGAGTAGTGCTACCTATCTCATAATCACTTTGATAAAATAGGTTAGCACTTAGGGTTTCATCAATTCACCAAAACCAAACTAGAGTTTTCATCGACAACTTATCCCTTCGCACGTCTCAGGTTTGTTCTAAGGTAGCAAGCCACATTCGCTCATTACTTTCCTACTGCTTGCTTTCCATTAGGTCATTCGCTTCCCTAGTATATAAAGTTGCTTATGCATATACTTCCTATTCTATCGTGCAGTTAGTTTAGGCAGTGAGTCTATTTAGCAGTTGGACAGTTGACAGATTTACTCGGGGCCAAGCCTACGAGTATGGATTGAGGTCAAGCCTCATGAGTGTCAGTTGGTAGTTGTTCCTTATCAGTGGCAGTGATTCTTGTCAGCTTCAGAGATGGCTCGGTGCAGGAATATCGAGGGTGGTCCTGGCGATGAGGATCCAACGCCTCTGCCTCGCCTGACTGCTCAGCAAAAAGGAAAAGCAAAAAGACTTCGAAGAAGAAGCGCAAAATCGATGATGTTGAGGCAGAGAGAGCAGTTGCCGCAGAGCGAGCCGAGATAGGTGGATCTGGTAGTGGCATTCGTATAGGCGATCAGTTGTCACCGGCTCAGAGAGCCGCCATCGAGAGGATTGAGGCTGATCTTGGTAGCCCACCCAGGACCATCATGCTTGGAGGACGGCGTGTCTCTTTAGAGGAGAGTCGACTCAGGGGGTGACTGAGTAGCAGACACAGTCGGCAGAGTAGATAGAAAATGCTCAGCAGGTTGAGGAGACAGAGCAGGCAGCACAGCCATAGCTTCGATGCTCTAGTCGCACACGCACTCAGGTGTCACCGAGGCCCTAGACACAGAGGAGGGGCTCTCGTCCACCTCACAGACCACAAGTTTTGCTTCCAATGGTTCACCTTGACCTAAGGGCAGCCACAACCAGATAGGTGCAGCAGCTATGGTTCGTACAGTTTGAGGATTGGTTTCTACCGAGGCGGAATGAGCGTGCCTCAGAGCACTTCTACACTGTGTTGTAGGAGGACTTCTATAGTGCAAATCTCAACAGCGGTGTTGCTTTCAGATCTCAATGGGTCTGCCCCTTAGTCTCTAGTTGCAGCTACAGGCGAGCAAATCCGTCCTCACCTCACTTATCTGCCAGGCTTGTTAGATCTCCTTGGACGGCTTGGTCGGTATGTTTCATCTTGGGTCCGTGAGTTCTACTCCTTCTGGATTGACCAGCGACACAAGTTTATTCATTTTGCTTTTCGAGGGCGTGACCATAGGCTCTAGAGCTCGAGGGTTAGAGAGATACTGAGGGTTCTAGAGTCACCTATTCATCTTCACGAGACATGCTATGGACAGACAGAGCCTCCGAGATGCCCTCACGGTGGACTTGTGCCACCTATAGATTTTATCAGACCATGCTTCACAGAGCCATTTGGCGAGGGGTCGAGCAGCACACCACGTGACCTTACACCTATAGCTTGGCTCCTTGATGCTATTATGAGGACTCTGCTTTCGAGGATGGGCTAACGCGAGGGCCTGACTCGAATTCAGCTATGGCTAGTGCATTACCTGTGTCTCAGACTGTCTTTGATATTTGGGATGTGATACTTTCATAGATGGAGGACACACTAGCAGAGGGCTTCAGAGGTCATCGTCAACTGCCTTATGCTCATTGGATCACTTTCTTACTCCGAAAGGCAGTTTCAAACAAGTCCCCAAAGACAATGGCAGAGTGGACAGGTACTACTACTGAGTTTCCACAGTATGACATGAGCCAGATGCTATGTCATAGTCGTGCGAGGACATCTCGCCAGCCTAGTCGTCGCTCAGAGGTACCAGAGATAGCAGCTCAGCAGGATGAGATCATCAGGGGCATCGCAGAGATAGAGGAGGAGCTTAATGCACAACAGGAAGATGAGGTCGAGAGCAACCCAAGTGACAGCTCAGACGATGATTATCAATCGATTCCGTAGATGGCACCTCGTCCACAAGACAAAGAGGCTAGTGGCTCCAGCTCAGCTCCACCACAGCCACCGCAGACAGACCCGGCACTTCTAGCTGTACTTGAGCGGATGAGGCAGGACCATGCACGCCAGGCAAGGAGACCGTAGCTGCACTTGCTCAGGTTCAGGCATTACAGGATTTGTTTCAGCGACAGTAGCAGGCCATGCAGCAGCAGCAACTTATGATTTAGTAGTAGTTACTCGGCTTCATGCAGCATGTATTCACTGCTATCAGGGTTGATTCTCAGTAGTCTATATTTTAGATAGGCCTTCCTGCCACCACCACTCTAGAGACTCCAGCTATATAGCCTAGTGGGCTTCCGAGTCAGAAACAGCCAGCTCCTCAGTTTGCCTCACCTACAGAGCAGGTGTCTTAATGGTTTGCTTCACTAGGGACAGCTCAGGGTCCACACTTTACTCCTATTGTTACGGGCTTCACTCCGACTCAAACTTCTTCGGCATTAGTGACGGACACCCCAGTCTCTAGGAGTCTTGGTGCTACCTTTAGTGAGCTTATAGGGTAGCCTACACCTCTAGTGTTCTGAGTCTCTGGTCCTACCACAGCTGCTCTAGTTATAGGGACTACCGAGACAATTCCGTCGTTTGTTGCATCATCTAAGCCACCTCAGACAGTCACTCCTACACTTGAGGCTTCAGCGACAGCGACAGATGTGGCTCCCCTTCCTATAGTGACATCTACAAAGTCATAAGTCACGCTAGTTACTGACCAGACCTAGACCGCTTCACCTTCACTTCTAGCTACAGAGGGCCAGACCCCTCAGAGTTCAGGGTCAGAGGATGATGCAGCTCAGTTCTAGGTCTCTCACCGCACCTCAGCGCCCGACTCGACTACTCCTGTCCCGCCATCAGACCTTTAGGTTTTGAGGCTTGACGCCAAAGGGGGAGAGGGACCGAGTATGTTAGATTTAGGGGGAGCGTGTGAGATAGACTCGATTCTTTTGGTCTTTCATGTTTGATACTTCGTGCATTCATGTTTACTTTCATGCATTGTATTATATACATGGGATGGTGAGACTTATGTGACATGTGTGCTCTCTACATTGTTATATATATATATATATATATATATATATATATATATCATGTCACTTGGTTATGCTCATTGGATTTGCTTCCGCGTTTTACTCCGATTCAAATGAGCTTTACTTCATGTACTCATACTTAATTCATATCTTTTGAGAACACCATGTTGGCTTAGGTCATATAAGCATGCCTAATCCTTTTGTTCTTATTGTCTAAAGATTATATGAACCAAGCATGTTGAAAACCTCACTCGTCTCTTTTACATACTCGAGGTTGTGTTGTCACCAATCACTAAAAAGTGGGAGATTGAAAGCATCTAGGCTCCTAGTTGGGTTTCGGTGATTAATGATGACATGAGATTACTATGACTAACGTGTGTTTTGTAGAGGCAATTTGAGTTAGGTCATGGTAATGGAAATTGATTGAGCAATCATAGTTATCATGCCCCTGTCGATGGAAATCGTTTTGGTTTTCAAAGGATGGACGACAAGGTTAAGGACAGACTAGTTTTAAGTGTCGTTTGGTGTTGGAGAGACACTTAGAGTAGTTTAGGACTTTGCTTTTCCTTTGGCCGTACTATTAAGGGGGGTATAGACTAGTAGCTTAACCTAGGTGAGTCTAATGGATTAGGTGTGGTGCACACTTATCAAACTTAGCACTAGATAGCTCAGGAATAGCCCTAAGATCGAGACAAGTCAACTTCATTCACAAAGAATCTCGAATTGGAAGTGAATGGAGAATCAAATAACTGACAGAACGCTAGTTTGGTTGTGACCGGACACTGCTTGGAGAGTCTAGTCAGTTCATTGGATCGGCAGCAGCTGTCAGAGTGCGACCGGACACTAGACACCAGTGCTCACCGGACACGACGCTAGCCGTATCTGTAGTAGTGTGGACATGCTGTTGACCATAGACCGGACGCTGAATAGAGAAGTAACCGAACTCTAGGTGCCAGCATCCGGTCAACATCAGTAAGGTTCCAAAGAGGATTTTTGATGACCGGACGCGTCCGCTGAGTGCTGACCGGACACAGGCCAGAGTCCGATCAGAGCAAACGGCTCTTTCTAACACGCTGACGTATTACACTGACCGGTGCATCAGGTCATCCCGATATTTGCTGAGTTGGACCTCAACCGTTATGTTTTGAATGGGGGGTATAAATACATATCTCACTCGTCCATTTGAGGTAACTTGCCCATTTGTTCAGCTGAGAAACACCTTTGGAGTGCAAGGAAGAGCAAGAGCCTAGTGGGGTGATTGAGATTTGATAATCCAAGATTAAGGACCTCATTAGTGCATAGGGAGTAGCAAGTGTGCATCCACCTTACTGATTAGGCTTGTCTTGGTCAAGTGAGAGTTTGTGCTTGTTACTCTTGGTGATCGCCATCACCTAGATGGATCGGTGGTGATCGGGAGCTTGGTGATCATCCGGCGGAGCTTGTGGATGACCCAAGTCACTTTGTGAGAGGTTGTGGGCAATTCATCGTGATGGAGTGTCAAATAATCAACCCGTAGAGAGCACTTGATCCTTACGTGGATCAAGGGGAGCTACACCCTTGCACGGGTGCTCCAATGAGGACTAGTGCGGAGTGGCAACTCTCTGATACCTCGAGAAAACATCATTGTGTTCCTTTCCCTCTCTTTACTTTGAGCATTTACATTTGAGCAATTCATTTCATGTCTTTACATTCCTAGAATTGCCATGCTAGAGTAGGATTGGAACCTAGAGTGCAAAACTTTTGTATGGAAGAACAATAGGACCACATTTTAGACACAAGGGGTGAAATGGACGAAGTATAGGACTTAATTATTGTAAAAAAATAGAATTAGCCCAATTCACCTCCCTTCTTGGGCATCTTGATCCTTTCAACGTACGCACGCCACCTCTGGCCGCTCCCTCGAAGGACGTGGCCCTATTTGATGGGCCGAGAACCGCCATAGGTAAGGAGGGATATGGAGCTAAAAACGCTCCCACAGCCCATTCAGGCCTAGGAGTTCGAAGGTTGGCCCACCGATAGGTTCACAACTGCTCTAGGATGCCTTTAGAGTGGGGTGGAAAGGGATGGGCCCGCTAGCGGCCAGTACCCGGGTGCACAAGCGTCGCGGGCATCCTGGCCCACGTTCAAGTCTTGATTAGTTCACAGTCTATGGTTTTTCCTCGAAGAAAGGCGGCAAGCCCTTGGGACCGGTCGAACGCACCCAAGAAATATATGGATTGGCCGCCAAGAATCTAGAGTCGGTCACCAGCTGACCCATACCGGACCCCCAAGAATGGGAAGCCAGGGCCCCACTCGGACCAGCCCGTTAACAGCTCACCGAGCACCATGATTCGTCCATCGAGGAAAACATGGCATGGCTCAGCCCCTCTGTTTTATTAAAAAATGCTTGAGGGAGGACGATCACAAGACGAGCAGACCTCTCGATCGGACCCCTACTATGCGTGGGGGCTCGAGGGAAATTGGACTCATAAGGAGACCGAACACGTGGTCACACGATGATGGTGGATCGATCGGATCCTAAGGAGGGATCAGAATCAAGAGAAATCTTTTACGGCCCCCCGAATCCCGTAGCTACATGTTCCCAAGGAGTCCAATCGTGATAGAAGGGAATCGCAACCCTACCAGGATACCCCGCGGGCTACAAAGGGAAACCAAGGCCCTTAGAGTCCTGCCTGAAAAAAGCCTCCAAAGGAGTATTCTACTCCTCCGTAGGTTCAAGGGCTACTGTCGGGTATCGGTATTAGGGATACCTGGAGGAAGGAAGTTAACGGTCATGAACTTTAGTTCGCGTGGATGGTCCAAGACGTATTTAAGGTCTCGCTCAACCCCGAGGGCGCGGCGCCAGACCCCTCGGCAGCGGGCTCCGTCTCACCCGACCCTGAGGGCGCGGGCTCCGTCTCGGTAGACCCCTCGAGCGCGGGCTCCGTCTCGCTCGACTCCGAGGGTGCGAGCTTCGCCTCATCCGATGAGGATCCATACCGTCTCCAACCACTATAGGTCTAAGAGTACAATCCTAGGGTCAAACTTCTAACACCGTGAGGGAAGCGGGCATGTCTCGATGTGACCCATGGCCATGACGGACCATACCTAGGGGCTCACATTGCCAACAGTGTTGGGCGTGCCGACGCTGTGCTGCATAATCCCTGTATGGCTTCTGACAGGAGTACCTATTGACCACGCCGCTCGTCGGAATGGAGTGGAGTGTCGCGATCGCCTGACGACGCCTACGTATAGCACCAGTCACGAACAGGGCCACGACATGGAGCCATCCCCGTCATCATCTGCAGGACCGGCGGGACCCACATATAGGAGATGAAGGATGCCACGACCCTAGAGGCCTTCTTCTCCCTCGCTTTTCTCCTTTTCTCTCTCTGTAACATGCGCCTTCCCCTTCACCTATAAAAGGAAAGCAGGACGCCCTAGGAGAGGCATGAGCACATGGCTGAACGAGCTCAACAAAACCCAACTCCGCTCGATCTTTTCACCAGAGACTTGGGACCTTCTCCCTCTCTTGTTCGTTTGTAACCCCTACTACAAACTAGTGCATAACACGAGCAGCAGTAGCAGACTGGACGTAGGGACATTCCGCCATAAAAGGATCAAGATGCCCAAGAGGAGGGGTGAATTGGGCTAATTCTAAAATTCTTTGCAATAATTAAACTCTACGGTTAGACCACTTCACCTCTTGTGCCTAGAAAGTGTTTCTATTGTTCTACCGCGCAAAAGTTTAGCAACCTATGTTCCAATCCTACTCTAGCATGGCAATTCTATAAATGTAAATACAAGAATTGAATTGCTCAAAGTAAATGCTCAAAGTAAAGAGAGGAGGAACGCGACGATGTTTTGCCGAGGTGTCAGAGAGTCGCCACTCCCCACTAGTCCTCGTTGGAGCACCCGCTCAAGGGTGTAGCTCCCCCTTAATCCGTGTAAGGATCAAGTGCTCTCTACGGGTTGATTCTTCGACACTCCGTCGCGGTGAATCACCCACAACCGCTCACAACTTGAGTTGGGTCATCCACAAGCTCCGCCGGATGATCACCAAGCTCCCAATCACCACCAAGCCGTCTAGGTGATGGCGATCACCAAGAGTAACAAGCACGAACTCTCACTTGACTACGACAAGCCTAATGAGGAGGGTGGATGCACAGTTTGCTACTCTTGCTTTCACTAATGAGGCCTCTCTCTTGGATTCTCAAATCTCAATCACCTCACTAGGACCTTACTCTTCTTGGCACTCTCAAGGGTGTTTCTTAGATGTTGAAATGAGCAAAAGTAATCCCTTGAGTGAATAGAGGAAGTATTTATAACCCCTCATTCAAAACGAATCGTTATGTGCCACTGCGGGGTGATCGAACGCTCCGGTCAAGGTGACCAAATGCTCCGGTCAGTTCTCCCCGCCTCCAAGCAGTTAAGTTGTGACCGGACACTGACCAGCGTTCGGTCAGCACTGACCGGACGCGTCCGGTCATAAAAACTGCCCTCTAAAACCTTATTGATGTTGACCGGACTCTGGAACCCAGCGTCCGGTCACTTTGCTGCTCAGCGTCCGGTCAGTAGCCGAAACCTGACCAACGTCTGGTCATCACTGATCGAACATGTCCGATCAGGATTCTCCCTCTCTAGGACCTTACTGGAGTTAACCGGACTCTGGCACTCAGCGTCCGGTCACATTTCACTCAGCGTCCGATCGCATCTAAACGACTTCACCTTGATTAAATGAACTGACCGGACTCCGCGCCAGTGTCCGGTCAATATTTGACCCTCCATTTACTTCCAACTCATAATCATATGTGAATGAAGTTCGCTCCAATTGATCTAAGGACTATTTAGGAGCTACCTAGTGCTAGATTTGACAAGTGTGCACCACACCTAACCCACTAGACTCACCTAGGTCAAGCTACCCATCCATACCTCCCTTAATAGTATGACCAAAGGAAAAATAAAGTCCTAAACTACTCTAAGTGTCCCTTCAATACCAAACGATTTCCTTAACCTTGTCGTCTATCTTTAAAAACCAAAACGATTTCCATCGTAGGGGCATGACAACCATGATTGCCCAATCAATTACCATTACCATGACCAAACTCAATTGTATCTACAAAACACACGTTAGTCACAGTAATCTCGTATTATCATTAATCACCGAAACCTAACTAGGGGCCTAGATGCTTTCACGCCTGAACCAGTATAAATCCTTGTGTCCTCTGAGCACACCATCCGGGCAAGATGTGCAGATATAAATTTACTAGCCGATGGTTCGAAACACCGACACATCTTCTCTCCCAAATGACCTTATGTTGTGATAGATCATGCCATGTGCACGGAAGGTATATATGTCGTTGTTTCTGATGTTAGCAGTAGCACTATCGATGCGATAGTAGAGGAAAGTGAAAAAGAAGTGGCCATTGAAAAAACTGATATTGTTATGGAAGTGCCTAGCGTTCACGTCAGAGCTCATCCAAAGCCTCATGAGCTGGTCTGGTATGACTAGCGCATTCAGCTCGACCTTTTCGCTGCAGCAACAAAACCCAGGAGGTTCTTTTGGAAACCTCTTCGCACCACAGTGGTGGCAATCTGGGACAGGTTTTAGCACGTGTGTCTCCCTAGGTATGTTACTATATACCTTTTCGTACGAGTCAGGTACTTCAGGGTTAGAAGCCGTGTCTTCCTCAGGAGTATCACTTTGGACATCGTCGTCTGATTCCTCTATTGAAATGACATTTGAACATTAAAATAAAGGTTAAATAAAGGAGTGGATGTTTAGAAAGGTATTCGGTATTTGGTACAAATACCTTGCCCAGCAAACAGGTATCCCTCGTCCTCTTCCTCGTCATCTTCGAATATATCGCCCTCATCATCGTCTGTGATCGGTACAATGCCATGAGATATTACAGCTTGGGCAACAATAAAGGAAAGCAAATAATGTAAAGAATGTTAAAAGTAGTGCAAATTACCGGTGTCATCAAATAATGGTTGTGCAGGTGTAGCTGATGCATTTTGATTGCCTGGTCCAACGCTTTCTATCAATCATATAATGGACATGGTTGAGATAGAAATAAAGTTGTTTCATGTCAAGGAACGGGAGTAGGCCTTGTTACTTACTGTTGTTGGTCATGGTTGACTGAGGCAAGGGCGTATTTTCATCCACGTGGTCTCTAGTTATGCATTCATCATCATTATTAGCCAGTCCTGTGTTCTGACCGATGCGGCGCTCAAACACAATGTTACGGTGGGCTAACGATGCATGTCTTTGCCCAAATGGAACATTTTGTCTGTCATATGACCAGGCAATATATCACCGCATTCATCATCATCATTTATCTCCTCAGTAGCTTGTGGGAAGCAAATAGGTGTTGCATTGGATTCTAGGATAACAGTCGCTGGGGCTTACTACGGGTCCATGAGACCCAGATGAGTTTGTAGTGGGCCACACCATCTTTGGATTAAAGAGTGGATTCTCCATTGCGATAGACTCACTGTTTAAGGTGTGCCTCCGCACCTCCCTAGAGCGTTTTTAGCCACTTTCATTGCCTCTTTACGAGATGGAGCTTGATTGTAAAGCCACTGTCGCTTGCGCCTTTGTTCCCGTTGCTCAGGTGTCATGTTTGCATGTCATCTTACACCTTGCACGATCAGCCATGACTCTCATTTGTTAACTCTCTCTTACGTGAAGCATCGGTGCATTGTGACTGCATTGCTTGATTAACTATGCTATGAGCAATAATTACTTCATCGTCATCACCTACATAGTTGTGTTTGAGTTAAAATAGTAGCAAGACAAACAAAACACACCAGATATCCACCAACGATCCTCTCATTGTATATAAACCTACAGTTAGATTCACCAGCACAAAAATGTAGGCGTTGATGCCATATTAACAACAGTTAAATTACCTGACAGCCGATTGGATATAAGTATATCATCAATATTGTTTCCATAGAGTGAATCATTCCTATGCAACCAGTCATTTGTTTCATTATGATCCATATTTTCCTTGTTTGATGCATCCTGACCATCTACCAATTGTGACACAACAGATATGAGAAACATCAATAGTAATACCTATATTATTATTCACCAACATTTGTACTATACAACCATTGGTAGTTTTGATACGTAGTTGTTGCTCCTTTTTCTTTTATATGCTTCTCGATGTTTTTTATTTTTTTCGTCCCTTTTCTCTTGAGACATTGCGTGTCATCAAGCCTTATCTCTTTCTCTCCTACGTTGTGCAACATCGCTTCCTGCAGTGTTACATCCATATACTATTGATTATCATTTATATAATATAAACAACACGTTGAATTGAAAATAAGAATTGCCCTTCTATTTTGGTTACCTCCATTAGTATTGTTAGTCTTGTCACCCAATGGTGCAGGAGAGGCACTATTTTCCATTGAATGTACCCACAATTTAACCACTTGTCTAATACGGTAACCATTAGTTGAAGAATATGAAAGATGGCACATCTATAAATATAAATATTCCAAAAAATGCTAAACGCAGTTTAACCACTCGTCTAACATGAAGCACAATAGTTTGAATATACAGTATAAAGCAAAACAACTACGTAGGCTTGGTATACATAGGTTGGCTAAATGAACCTGCTGTCATAATTGGTTTATAGATTATTCTCTACTCCATCAATGAGGTGATATTTGCAAGAGAGGTCAGTGCTGTGTTTTTTTTTTGAAAAGGCAGCCTGCTACAGTAATTATATATTGTATTGTATTCTGTTGTAAACTATAGTTTCTGATATGTGCTTCCACATATGAGTGCCCCTTTTTTCTGAACAAAAAACTCCCATTATGAGCTATTCATTTTCCGACAACTCTATTCGAGTGCTGATGGCAAAGGTAAAGCTATCATGTGTAAGCAAACCTATCAAGTGTATGTTACTCCCAGGTTTTCAGTTTACAGAAACAGTACGGGAGGCCCTACTCCTATGTATTATAAAAAAATTAGGTTACGAAAATGAAAAGAAATGTAAAAGGGTTCATAAACCCTGCAAAATGGAAGCAGCCATTCAGCGCTGAATTGGGAAACAACTACAAACTCAGCCTTATACAACTCAACAATAGTCGGATCAATAAATTTGATAATTAATAAATAGAACTACTTCTTCGGCGGCACAAGGATTCAGAGTTAAGTAGTACTTCATTTGGAAAGAATATTTTAAAATATGCTCTTGAACACAGAACTACTTATATGGGCAGAAAATTTACTCTTCAATTTCTAGGATCATCTTAGACAAGACTCAAGACCTTTTCTCAAGATACAATATTGACAAGCAAGATTTTCTTGTATCTTTATTTTTGACTGTTTGTGAAATTGAAAAATAAAACCTGTATGCTCTAGCATGCACTTATTAGCTATTGAACCAACCAAACATTTTTTTTCGAAACGTAAATACAGCATGGGAGGCCCTTGTAAAATCAGCTTGTATAGAGTGCTTTTTATGTTATGTAGTCAGGTATGAGGCCGCTACTTAGTTTTAGATGTGGCTACACAATTGTTGGTTACTTCTTGCCATTGCAAAACCGTTTTAGATGTGGCTGCACAATTGTTGGTTACTTCCTGCCATTGCTAAACCAATAGATTTTAGTTGCTCTATTGAACTTGTGATGTGTTTAGTTCAAAACTTGAATTATATTCTACAAACCATATTTTTTCCTATTGGCTGATGGCTGAAAAGCTAAAATCAGCAGAAAATAATTAGGCTCAACGAGGGTAGACTGCTGAATGGCATGCAATTCATAAAAGGGTTCAGTAGGCAACACATATGCTTTTTTGCTAACCATGAATTACAAAACAAAAGAAAGATTGAACTGCAGAATACTAACCTTGATGCTCTGATTTCACTGTCAAACAACCTAGGCCAGATGTACCTGCACATGAATATCACCTCTTAGTAAATGTACTACAAAGCGGGCAGTACAACAGTCCAATGAAGAAAAGAAAAAAATATACTTCCAAACAGGGCATGACTCAATTTGTTCGTCAGCCATTGCATGTATTAGCATTGCTATATCATTCAATTGAGCCTCTACTATTTGTTGTGGTTGTTGGACCTTCTGGGTTATAGTTGTTTGCAAAGGATTGATAGCAATTCAGGGCTCAAATATTGCCAGGTTTCACTTAGACCAAAACGAGTTCTAAACTTGCTATCGTAGTCTGAAATTAAGATTCACATGCTGAGACAAGAATATGTTACTGACAATGAGAGAGGGGATAGCTTACTAACCCAGGCTACATATGTATTCTTAGAAAGAAAGTTGATCTCCTCAAACGTACAAGACTGTACTAAATTTGGTTAGACTGTACTAGATTTGATCACCTATATATTCCAAAAATAGGTACCGATCTACATATGCTGAGACAAGAATACGGTACCGATCTACAAGAATAAAGGGGATATTCAAAGTTGTACTAATTACTGGGGAATTAAGTTGATGAGCCATACTATGAAGCTATGGGAGAGAGTTATCGAGCACCGCTTGAGAGCAATAACACGGGTCTCTATGAACCAATTTGGTTTCATGCCCGGAAGGTCAACCATGGAAGCCATTTTCTTAATAAGACAAGTTATGGAGCGGTATTGGGAGAAGAAGGACCTACACATGGTTTTTATTAACTTGGAGAAGGCTTATGATAAAATACCAAGGAATGTTATGTGGTGGGCTTTGGACAAACATAAAGTCCCAACGAAGTACGTCGGGCTCATTAAGAACATGTACAACAATGTTGTGACTAATGTTCGAACAAGTGATGGAGACACGGATGACTTCCCGATTAGGATAGGACTACATCAAGGGTCAACTTTGAGCCCTTATCTGTTTGCCTTAGTGATGGATGAGGTCACAAGGGACATACAAGGGGACATCCCTTGGTGTATGCTTTTCGCGGACGATGTAGTGCTAGTTGATGAAAGCCGAACAGGAGTGAATCAGAAACTGGAGTTATGGCGGGAGATTTTGGAGTCCAAAGGTTTTAGACTCAGTAGAACTAAAACTGAGTATATGAGATGTGACTTCGGCACTACTTCTCGGGAGGAGGAAGATATTAATTTGGAAGGTTAAGTAGTGCCTAGGAATGATACCTTTTGATATTTAGGATCAATGCTATAGAGAGACGGGGATATTGATGAAGATGTTAGCCATAGAATCAAAGCAGGATGGATAAAGTGACGCCAAGCAACTGGTGTCCTATGTGACAAAAGGGTACCACAGAAGCTAAAAGGTAAGTTTTATAGGACGACGATTAGACCTACTATGTTGTATGGTGCAGAATGTTGGCCTACGAAAAGACGACATGTTCAACAGATAAATGTCGCGAAAATGCGTATGTTGCGTTGGATTTGCGGTCATACAAGAAGGGATCGAGTTCGGAACGATGATATATGTGATAGATTAGGGGTAGCACCAATTGAAGAAAAGCTTGTCCAACACCGGTTGAGATGGTTTGGACATGTCCAACGAAGACCTCCAGAGGCACCGGTGCGTAGTGGAATCCTAAGCCAGGATAGTAACGTGAAGAGAGGCAGAGGAAGACCGAAGTTGACTTGGGTAGAGGCAATAAAAGGAGACTTGAAAGGATAGAATATACTCAAAGACTTAGCCTTAGATAGGAGTGCTTGGAAAACAGCTATTCACGTGCCTGAACCTTGATTGCTTCTGCTGGGTTTCAACTCTAGCCTACCCCAACTTGTTTGGGACTTAAAGGCTTTGTTGTTGTTGTTGTATATATTCCAAATCACAACCACAGGGGAGTTTGACGATGGGTCAGAAACCGGCGGCGAGCATGTTGGCAAGGGCGAGGTGGTGGCCTCCAAGTGCAGCTGTGCACTTCACCTCCAGCCGCAGCGTGGCTGCGTGGGTGAATCACGCGAACACCAGTTCTAGCATAAGAAAACACAAGGAAGAAAACACATGCCATATTAAACTTCAGTTGGCTGCCATCTTAAAATAGGAACAAATTAAATATAAAATTCAAAAACCTGAAATTTGAAGAGAATGGTGTATACCACTAATCTTTTAGGCACTAATATATGCCTGATCAAGCAATGCCATCACAATTGATGGTGCTCTGCACACGGTATCACAAGACACCAACCATGATAATAACAATACTATGACTAATAATCGTCAGACTCAACTACTGAAGACAGTCAGACACATCACATGACACTACGCTTTTAGAAGCAAGCAACAGGGTATTGCAATTCCTATTTCCGTGTTGTGACACAAATAGAAAAGGTACTGAATTGAATAATTAGAAACATGACATCTTAATACCTGCAGGTCGCAGCTACTAATTTCTATGTCTAGCGCGATGACGTCTTGCTCTGGCAGTGGCAGACCGTAACCCCAGTGCCCAATCATCAACGGTCAGGTGAGGGCGTGAGGCACTTCTGGGTGTATCACGAAGCCAACGGATTTTGACAGCCAAAATTAAATGGGGAACTCTTCTCAGTATATACTAATGAGGCCATTCCATCAAGTTAGACCTAAATTAGTTTTTAAAGGGAAAAAAATAGGAACGTAAATTAGTTTGAATCAGCATTTGAACTGTCAATAACTCAATGTTGCACTCTACTTTCACAGGTCGCAGATTTCAGCTGAAACTCATGCCTCATCTTCTAACTGGACATCATCTATCACCTATTGTCCAACCAGAGAAGCCAAGCAGGGGCATTGCACACACAGGGAGAATAATGCATTGAACAGAAAAATAAAAATAAATAGAAGACCTGGTGAGGGCAGGGATGAGGCGACAGAAGGCGAGTTGGGTCGGTGGCCTGACCTTGACGGGTTCCGGCAGGGCTGCAGCCGTTCCTCACCAATCGGCTGGAGGGAGCTGTGGTGTACTGGCAGAGGAGAGGGCCGACGAGGCGAGGGCAGTCTAATGTCTGCACAGTCAGCATTAGCATGGAGGCTGAGTAAAATGGACGATCATTTAATCATTACACTGAAGGATCTAATGTCTGCACAGTCTCACTAAATAGAGTACTATTTTGAAGTCATAGAAAATAAGATAAGATAGCTATGCATAAAAATTAATGTGTGGAGTATCTGAACATTCCGTATCAAGGTTTTAGAAATTACAACACAAAAACTCAAACCATCATATAATTTGGACTCAAAGTAGCAAATAAATTCTGTGCAAGATGATGAATCAATGCAGTTCTCTCTTATGGTTCAGGAACAAGTAAACTACAAAACACACACATCTCTTTGTAAACAATATTGTTCTGTACATGGTTGCATTGTGCAGTCACTATAACTAATTGAAATTGGTACAGTACATTGGTTTACCTAAATCAGTGTGACGCCATAAATTAAGAAAGTTGATCTCCTCTAAGGTACAAGACAGTACTAAATTTGGCTAGATGGACACTGTGCATCTAAAGATAAGGATCCGCCAGTATACTATGAACTCACCTATATATTCCAAATCACAACCACAGGGGAGTTCGACGATGGGTCAGAAACCGGTGGCGAGCGTCTTGGCAAGTGCACCTATATATTCCAGCATCAGAAAGCACAAGCTAGAAAACACATGCCAGCTTAAACTTTAGTTGGCTGCCATCTTAAAATAGCAAGAAATTAATATGAACATGAGTCTGGGTTCTGGCCCAACAACAATTATGCTTCTCATTATTCTGACATCACGGATAGAAGCATATTGGTTACATATCGGTGTACGTATCATGTTCCTGTAATTGATGGACGCTTTTTGCGACAATGACATTCAGAAAAACCAAACTGGACTTGCAATCACTTTCAAAGCTTGCCCATACATGTTGAACAGAGAAGAACCAAGGACTAAGGTTTCCAGCAGTGATTTACCCTACCCCAAAAGTAAATATAAAGTGTCAATAACAATCAACTGTGATTACCCTCCTCTGACTTTACTACCTGCAAGTGCTCCTCAACTAAGATTATCACTATGACTCCATGGTGGCATTTAGTATCGGAAAGGTGCTTCGACTGACAAAAATATCAGGACAAAAGTTTGACCTCACAGCTGATCCAAGGAATAAGACCTTTGGGCAAATCTCAAATTCAACGCCAAAATTACGTAACTGGTGAATAAATCCGTATATATAGAGTGACAAAATTAGTCACTGGAAATCAATCAAAAGCACATCAAGATGCAAGCTTTGAATGAATGAGAAGCGAAATCCTCAGGTCAACTGCTACAGCCAAGCTTCCACAGTGCAATATTAGGCCCCAAAGCAAAGGTAGCACAGATTATTCATGCATCGAATGAATCTCGCACAAATCAAGAACATATATGCTACTACATAGTGATAACATACAGGATCGTGTAAGGCAAAAAGGAAACCAGGATGGAGAGATGAAGCAAATGAAGGAGGCAGCAGGGCAGCTACAGGATAAACAGAGAGAAGGTCATGGTCTGACCTCGCTGTCCGATGGTGAGGGCGGAGTTGTTCCAGACGGAGGCGCCGGAGGGAGAGAGGTTACGTGCGGGGCGACGGCGGAGGTGCTGAGGGCGATGGCGCGGTCCACGGCGCGGAACTCCGCCTGCAGCGACTCCGCCGCACGGGCACGTCCGGGTGGAACGCCACGTCGGGCGCCGCCACCGCGACCAAGGGATACCGGCCCATGCGCAGGACGGCCACGCTTGCGGGGGCGGCGCGAGGCGAGGCCGCGCCCACGCGACGGGGATGGCCTGGAGCAGCAGCAGCTAGCGGTGGCCAGTCCTCGCCAAGTTCTTGCAGCCGGGAGGGGCGGGGGTGTTGCTGCTGCTCGCAGGGCGCCGGAGCGAGCGAGCTATGTTGGGCGGCGGCGTGGACGAGTTCCGGTGAGGGCGCTGAAAGTCGAGCTGCGGTTATGGGAGCTGTGACAATGACCAGGGCGTCGTGCGGGGGACCTTCCAGTCGTGCGCTTGCGGCGGTTGCGCGGGGGATTAGTGGTCGGGGCCCGGTGGCGGATCTAGGATTTTGGCACAGGTACGCCGCATCAAATTTTTCATATGCAATTTAAGACGTGTGATGTAGTAAATTTACGGTATCCCTTCAAGATATGTGTGATGACGTATATAGGAAAACAAAAAAATGTGTGTGGTAATAATGCATCAAAATTCTCATATCCTATGACGAACTTTCTATACCACAAAAGTATGTGTGATGAAGTATATAGAAAAACAAACGGTAGTAATGCAGTTAAAGTATCCCTTCAAGAAATGATGAAATCTAACATCAGTTAATGATAATTGATATGTAATAACAGCTTATAATTTTTTTCATCTATTGAGCAAACTTGCGGAGTGCCACGTTTGTATGAAGTATAAATGTTATCGATAATGGAAAAAAAAAACATCAACAAATATGCATGCATGTCGATGCTACGCTGCCCATCTACTGGCCTAGGACGCTTTTGGGCTATGGCCTACGACTCTGCTCATGTGATGTGAATGCTACGCGGCCCATTTTTGGTCCAGATGGAGGCGATAGGCCAGGAGCCCAAATGTGTATCAGTCGTTTCCGGTTCCCCTTCTCCTTTGCGCCTTCGTCAGTTCCTCGCAATTTCGACGGGCACGCCGCCGCGCCGCTGAGACCCCAGAGGCCAGAGCTGAAGCGGTGAAGCTGTCTGCGAGGGAGAAAGAGATGTTCGCCAGGTCTGGCGACCACCACGCAATATTGCTGGATTCGCCCCTGCAACTTGCATCAGCCTAGGGTATGCCGCACCATACCCGTGCCACCCGCTGGCTCCGCCTATGCTCGGGGCAGGGGATTACCGCTGCTTCTCTTATTTTTTCGATCGGGCGGTGGGATATGTTGGGACGGGGATTAGCGACAGGTGACGATGACTTCCGAATCTTGTTAGCAGTAGAGATAGAGACGCGTACCGCGAGCCACGCAAGCTCGTGGTAAGCTGTAGGGGGTACGGCTCCTCCAGCTCCTGCTTCTTCGGAACAGTCCTACTAAGGGCCCGTTTGGCATGGCTCCTGCGGCTCCGGGTCCTCACACCCGCGACACTGTAGCAGCACGGTAGCGGGAGCTGTTTCGGAAATCGAGGTAGAAAATGAACTAGGGAGAGGAGGAGTCGGAGAAGCCACGATTTCGAGCTTCTCCGGCTCCGTGCTACAGTAGTGGAGCCAGAGCCGGCAAGAGCCGTGCCAAACGGGCCCTAAAAGTTTGATATGCAAGGCCTGGGCCTGTTTGCTAGGGTTCCGACTCCTTACGAAGAGCCCCGACAAATGTTTCGTAGGAGGATAAATTTTTCCATGAAATACAGAGGAGTACCCTCTAGTATTCTCAATTCCCTATTACCAAGTTTTAAGAGAAAATTGAAAGATGATTTGATAGAGATGCTCTAACTCATCTTTAGAAGCCGGAGCTGATAAAACTCGAAATAGATATTTCCTATAAATACTAGTTTTAGTGTGTCTTTGGAATACAAAAATTTCACAGAAATTGTATAGTAATTTCACATGAAAAATATAGGAACGAGAAAAAATCTCGCGTTCCGAAGGGGCATAGTGAAAGCTCTAGTTTGGTTTTGGTGAATTGATGAAACCCTAAGTGCTAACCTAGTTCATCAAATGATCATGAGATAGGTAGCACACTTCAAGTAGAGAAGCAAATGAAGATCATAACATGACAATAGTGATAGCATGGAGATGATCAAGGGCTTACACTTGAAGAGAAGAAAGAGAAAAACAAAAAGCTCAAGGCAAAGGTATAACTTGTAGGAGCTATTTTGTTTTGGTGATCAAGACACTTAGAGAGTGTAATCACATTTAGGTTTGATAGCCGTACTATTAAGATGGGTGAAACTCGTATCGGAATGCGGTTATCAAAGTGCCACTAGATGCTATAATTCATTGCATATGCATTTAGGATCTAGTGGAGTGCTAACACCCTTGATAATATTTATGAAAATATGCTAACACATGTGCACAAGGTGTTTGCAGGGTTGAGATGGGTTTGGGTCCCGCCGAGCTTGCGAGGCGGGATTCGGCGCTTTTGGAAAAATGAAATGTCTATTTTCTATTGCGCCGGATGTAAAATTCTTGGTGGTTGGCACACTTGAGCAAGGGTGAAGAAGTTAGAGTTGAAATGGAGTTGATCGAAATGATGCTGGCGTCGGTCTACTGACCGGACGCTGGGTCACTCAGCGACCGGACGCTTAAAGGCTGCGTCCGGTCGAGCTGTCAGACGGCACAGTGGATAGGGTTGAGCACCGGACGCTGGTCTACGTCCGGTCAAGGTGGACCGGACGCGTCCGGTCGAAAATACATGCCTCGGGGAGCTTACTGGAAACGACCGGACACTGGGGCT
Source organism: Miscanthus floridulus (assembly GCF_019320115.1). Lineage (NCBI taxonomy): Eukaryota > Viridiplantae > Streptophyta > Magnoliopsida > Poales > Poaceae > Miscanthus > Miscanthus floridulus. Next base: position 49,144,060 of record NC_089597.1, read on the forward strand.
TCAGCGTCCGGTCAGTTTTATCGGACGTGTCCGGTCATGCTCGGGAGCTTACTGTAAACGACCGGACGCAGGGGCTTCAGCGTCCGGTCAGTTCGAAGGAGCAGCGTCCGGTTGAGGCTAATGACCGTTGAGTCTAGACACGTGGCTGACATCGAGCGACCGGACGCTGAGAGCCAGCGTCCGGTCAGTCTGACCGGAGCGTACAGTCAGAACGCGTTTTTGCCCAGTGAAGGGGTATAACGGCTCTATTTGATTAGGGCTCTATTTATAGCTCCATGGCCGGCTCAAGCTTAGACTCTTGGCCATTTCTATTGACATAGCATACTTGTGAGCTTAGCCAAAGCCCTCCCACTCATCTAGATCATTGATTCATCATCATAGTGAGATTGGGAGTGAATCCAAGTGCATTGCTTGAGTGATTGCATCTAGAGGCACTTGGTGATTGTGTTTCGCTGCGGATTTCTCTTGTTACTCTTGGTGGTTGCCGCCACCTAGACGGCTTGGAGCAGCAAGGATCGTTGAGTGGAGGAGGTGATTGTCTCCGACTCCGATCGTGGTGATTGTGAGGGGTTCTTGACCTTTCTCCGGCGGAGCGCCAAAAGGTACTCTAGTAAATTGCTTGTGGCTTGTGTGATCCTCAGCTTGTGTTGGTTGTGCGGCACCCTATTGAGGGTTTGGCGAGTGATGCCAATCAGCGCGTGAACCTCCAAGTGAGTGAATCGCCACAACGAGGACTAGCTTGCCGGCAAGCAAGTGAACCTCGGTAAAAATCATTGTGTTTATCATTTGATTCCGAGGTGATTGGTCATCATTGTTATTCATCTTCGTGATTGATTGGTTCATTCATCTACACGGCGGTATAACCCTCTTGATCACTCTCTTTACTTTACCGCAAACTAGTTGACAAGTTCTTTAGTGTAGCTAGTTGTGAGAGCTTGCATGCTTGGTTGGTGTGGCTCTTTAGTTAGCCTTTGAGAGCACACTGACATAGGGTAGTGTCATTGCTCTTGTGCGAATTGACACTATCTAAACTAGAATTGTGGTAGGTGGCTTGCATTATTGAGTAGGCTAGCGCAATACTCGCTTCGCCTCGTAATTGTCTAACCATTTTGTTAAGTGTTGTTGTAGAAATTTTTATTAGGCTATTCACCTCCCTCTAGCCATTAGGACCTTTCACATAGGCTCTTGCCTCCTAGTTTATTTTGAAAGAGAGAAAGACGACTCTTTGCTTTGCTACATTGTAGAATATTCTCTGGAAGCCTTCGCCGTTTTGTGAGAAGAAATCTTCCAAAAACAGGGCCTTGTTTAGATGCCATTCAAATTCTAAGTTTTTTCACTCTTTCTCCATCACATCAATTTTTAGCCGCTTGCATGGAGTATTAAATGTAGGTAAAAAAAATAACTAATTACACAGTTTAGTTGGAAATCACGAGATGAATCTTTTGAGCCTAGTTGGTCCACGATTGGACAATATTTACCAAATAAGACGAAAGTGGTACTATTCATCAAGTTTACTTTTTTTTGCAAAGTGAACGAGGCTCAAGCCTCAAATTGATGCACATGCTACTACATCTACCATTAAAGAAGTACGAGCGGATATGCTCCCTGGCTTCCTATCAGTAACATGTTTGGTTATGGCCACGGATAACAGCCGCAAATTGCATCCTGTGGCAAGTGGTGTATACCGGATTACCGGTCACCAACCCGAACGACTCTACTACTGCCAAACTATCGCCTATCGGTGACCACTGACCTGACCACACAGCTTTTACCGTGTTACTGGCTTTATTACTGCACTGCACGGTCACTCCTACCTTTGCCATCGGAAACCGTAGCCGGCCCCGGGATAGCTTTAACTAGCGGCCAGAGACATCGGCGCCGCAGCTCGCAGCATACCGGGCCGTCGGCGGGAGGGATGGGCACCGCGGCGCCCGCACGGTCCTCCCCACGCCGGCTGCCCCGTATCGCCGTGCACATGCCCGCCCCACGCCCTGCAGGTCGCATCGCATGCATCCCCAAGGAGGAGGAGCCCACGTCGTCACGTGATGAGCTCGCCGGCGACCCGGGCCCTCCTCACCACAGTCCCACCTGCCAGCTCTCTCTTCCTCTCGACCAGTCACGTCGCCTCAGACCTCCTGGCGGGTCACTCAGGGGCCGTTTGGTTGGGGTGTTGGGTTCCACGAAACTAAATTTTAGTCTATGTTACACTAGAAGTTTGGATGTTATTTAGAACGACTAAATATGAGTTAATTATAAAACTAATTACACAGATGGAGACTAATTTACGAGACGAATTTATTAAGTCTAATTAATTCATCATTAACATATATTTACTGTAGCACCACATTATCAAATCGTGAACTAATTAGACTTAAAAATTCGTCTAGTAAATTAGTCGTAATCTGTGTAATTAGTTTTTTTTTTTTGTCTATATTTAATATTCCATACATATGTCAAACATCCGATCCGATACGATAGGAGGGGTAAATAATCAACGATCGTTTACTGTCCGATAGTCCATGCATTCGTTCCACGAGGCAAACCGATGCATACACTGGTGGTCTCCCGCGTACTCAAGCAGCAGCGTTACCCACAAGGACCTCGTAGCGCGCGCCCGCCCGTAGCCCCCCCCCCCCCCCCCCCCCCCCCCAACCCCCCCACCCACACCCCAGCAATCCCATGTCCCTTTGCTTGCGCGCCCATCCCCCCTCTGCGCAAGCTCACATGGCCATTTACTGCACCGGGATGTCTGTTGCGTCGCGTCGGGCCCCTATAATTCCTCCGCACCCCGGCCGGTCTCCGAACCGCCGCGCAGCAGGCAGCACCAACCAACTAAACTGCCAACGCAAAGGTCCGCTTCGTTCCCATGGCGCGCCCGGTGTCGACGGCGAAGCCAATGGCGGTTGTGGTGGTGGCGCTGCTCCTCGCGGCGGCGGCGTCGGCAGTGCTGGCCGTGCACGACTACGGCGACGCCCTCCGCAAGAGCATCCTCTTCTTCGAGGGCCAGCGGTCCGGCCGCCTGCCACCCACCCAGCGCCTCCGGTGGCGGCAGGACTCGGCCATCCACGACGGCGCCGAGGCCGGGGTACGGACGTCTCTTTCTTTCTTTCTGCAATCTCATGCGTGCGCACACCATTCTCGCATTGCATCAAAATGATCGAGCTCGCCCTCCTCGCCATGGCGCCATGATGCGTGCTCTGCAGGTGGACCTGACGGGCGGGTACTACGACGCGGGCGACAACGTGAAGTTCGGGTTCCCGATGGCGTTCACGGCGACGCTCATGTCCTGGGGCCTAATCGACTTCGGGCGCAGCTTCGGCGCGGCTCACGAGGCGGACGCCCGGGCCGCCCTGCGGTGGGCGACGGACTACCTGCTGAAGGCGACGTCGACGCCCGGGACCGTGTACGTGCAGGTCGGGGACGCGTCCCGCGACCACGCGTGCTGGGAGCGGCCGGAGGACATGGACACCCCGCGCACCGTCTACAAGGTGGACGCGGCGCACCCGGGGTCCGACGTCGCCGCCGAGACGGCGGCGGCGCTGGCGGCGGCCTCCATCGTGTTCCGCGACGCCGGCGACCCCGGGTACGCGCGCGCGCTCCTGGACCGCGCCGTGCAGGTGTTCGAGTTCGCGGACGCGCACCGCGGCGCGTATAGCGGTAGCCTCCGCGACGCGGTGTGCCCCTGCTACTGCGACTACGACGGGTACCAGGACGAGCTGCTGTGGGGCGCCGCCTGGCTGCACAGGGCGTCGCGCCGCCGGGAGTACCGCGAGTACATTAAGAGGAATGAGGTGGCGCTCGGCGCCAGCGTCTCCATCAACGAGTTTGGGTGGGATAACAAGCACGCCGGCATCAACGTCCTCATCTCCAAGGTACGTAACTGGACACTGCCTGCACCATTTTGCACATTTTCACGATGCGTTTTTGCGTTTGCACAATGCTGCACCTGTACTGGAGCACGAGTGCTACTCGTACTAGTCCACGAGTTGGAGCATAGCCTAGGATTGCGCATTGCTAGGGGTCCAGCCGTCCAGGAAGGCCGGAATGCCTGTCTGCTCGGCTGCTGCTCCCGTCCCGTCGTAGCATCGGCCTGCGTTCTGCACTGCGCTGCCTCTGCCTCGGCTTTGGACTCTGGAGTCGCGTGGCGTCGTCGAGCGCGGCGCGCACATGCTCCTCTGACGCCTCGCTACCGGCTTTTCGGTGGATCAGCCCCTCTGCCCCTGCCCCTGCCCCTGCAGGTAAATGTTGACACTGGCTGCGAGAGGCCATTATTGACTCGTCTGGCAACGGCATGCAAGATTTGACGCGTCGTGTTCGCGCCATACGGGCGGGCGTGCTTAGTCATGTCCGCTTCTGATATAATCTGGCTTTTTCAGTTTGTTTTTTTAACTAAAATAGTATTTTTCTCTCCTAAAGTGATTGGCTTTTGTTCAGCGAAGCGAACGGGCCGCTTGATTAGTTAGTTCAAGATGGTGGGTCTAGGGGAAGCACTAGCAAAAAGTCTCTTCGGGCACGGGCGTACTGTAACGGGGAGGAACCTTTTTCACGCCCGCCACACGCCCCACACCTGTGGGACCGGCTGGCTGACCGAGAGCACGTTGATACGTGCTACATGCTGCTGGTGCTGGGGGCGTAGTATGGTGTAGCAGCACGCATGCGCTAGTGTCGCATGTCACGTCTTCCTCTTTTGAGATATTCCCTGCCCTCGTGTCTACTGTCTGTAAACATCTTTGCATTTGTTGATGGTTTAGCCTTATGAGGCTCCTCTGTTCAGCCTGTGAACGCGATTAGATTCCTACTGTCTTGAATCTGTTGATGGTTTATCCTCCTAATCATGCGCCTGGCCTTGGGAATCCTGACATGCCATTGTACACGTTGGCACATGCTAGGATTCACTAGTCTTTACGTGTCAGCGGTCACGGCAACAATTATTGAGTGATTAACGAGCATGCCATGCCACAGCCACAGCGCAGTGTGTACTATGGAAGTGTGGATTAGTATATCTGAAGAAGCATGATGAGACCAATATTCTGTCTGGGCAGATTAATCAACGTTACCGCTGCAGCCTTTTGTCAGGGGGTATATTTAGGAGTGGATCTCGATGCGTGTGAGCAAGCATGATCGTGGCATCAGTGACCCGGACTCCTGCTCCTAAAGCTGGCCGGTCTCTGCTGGGTCTTGCACGTCCTACCAGAGAAGAGACACAGGGCACTTATGCTGCTAGCTGATGGGTCACGGGCTTCCTGTTCCCTTTGCATAATTGCATTACTCTACATATTACTAATTCCGACACAAAAGCCATTACGTAGCATAATTTAACCCACACTTTGATTGCCCAATTGCGGAACTAATAATCCACGCGACGATCATTATCCTTTTTCCAGGAGGTCCTGATGGGCAAGGACGAGTACTTCCGGTCGTTCCGTGAGAACGCCGACAACTTCATCTGCAGCCTCCTACCGGGCATCTCCGGCCACCCTCAGATCCAGTACTCCCCAGGTAGAGTAGCAGTAGGCCAACCCACTCACTCACCACTGTTTCTTGCAACCATGGATGTGCATCCGCTGAACGTGTCGACTCCATCTCCTTTGCCTCTTGCAGGCGGCCTCCTCTTCAAGGTGGGCAACAGCAACATGCAGCACGTGACGTCGCTCTCCTTCCTGCTCCTCGCCTACTCCAACTACCTCAGCCACGCCGACGCCCGCGTCTCCTGCGGCGGCGGCGGCGCCTCCTCGGCGTCGCCCGTCCAGCTCCGCCGCGTCGCCAAGCGGCAGGTGGACTACATCCTGGGGGACAACCCGCTGCGGATGTCGTACATGGTGGGGTACGGGCCGCGGTACCCGCTGCGGATCCACCACCGGGCCAGCTCGCTGCCGTCAGTGGCGGCCCACCCGGCGCGGATCGGGTGCAAGATGGGCGCGGCCTACTACGCCAGCCCGGCGCCCAACCCGAACCTGCTGGTGGGCGCCGTGGTGGGCGGGCCCAGCAACAGCACCGACGCGTTCCCGGACGCGCGCGCCGTGTTCCAGCAGTCGGAGCCCACCACGTACATCAACGCGCCGCTGCTCGGCCTGCTCGCCTACTTCTCCCAGCACCCCGACCCAGCGCAGCACTGAACGGTATTGGTGGACCTTCAGCAGGCCTCAGCTATATCAGCTAGTATATGCGTCTTGGTTAAGGATGGCAATGGGGACCCGATACCCGATACCCGACGGGTATTTGATCCATTAGGGGACGAGGATGGGATCATATCTTTACCCGCGGGGATCTAAATGGGCAAGAATCCATACCCGACGGGTATAGCGGGTACGGGAACGTTCCCTGTTTACCCGTCCCCGTTACCCGTTGGGGAACCCGACTATTTGAGCTGTCATGCGAGTATTAGGCCCAAAGAAGCTCAACATAGATATTTTGGTCCAAATCTGAACAGTCATATATATAATTTGTGTATTCTAGGAACCCTCGTTCAATTTTTCCTCACCATCTCTGCCAGCAGCACAAGCATGCCTGTCTCACAAGCGCTCGTGCCCCTTGCTTCCTCAGTTTGGTCTCTCTGCCACCTTTGCTCGTCCTCCTCGCAACCTCGCTCCTTCTCCTCGGCATCTCCGAGACTCCGACACTTATACCCGGGTGAAGAAGAAACGTCTCCGATTGCAAAGCTGCGACCCCAAGTGTCCTTGTTTATCGGATATGCAGTACCCGTCGGGTATCTGTTACCCGATCGATACCCGACGGGTACGGGGATGGGCAAGAATCTATACCCGAGACAGTTAATGGGGATGGGGACGGGATGAATTCTCCGTAGCGGGGAAGAGAACGTTCCGGTGATACCCGACGGGTATATACCCGTTGCCATCCTTAGTCTTGGTGTAGCTGTAGTTGTAGTAGCACAGCCCCCTCTATTTCGCTTCTGTGGGCTGTGTTATTTTGCTGTATTGGTTATTTGGTAGCAAGTGGTGTGCCGATCCATTCCTGTAAAAAATGGCAGGAACGAGGATTGGTCCTAGTGTGTTGTAATCGTACTATGCCCAGGTGTGTTCACACTTGACACCTATTACCTATCTTTGTTTGGAATCAAGTAAGCTGTTAGTATGCTAAGATGAAACCGCCTGCCCATGAAATGAAGTGAGGCAGTATTCTGAAATCGCCCTGATTTCAGAGTTTCAGCCCGTGTACACAGAAGCGCGCATCTCCCTTTCCACCGCTAGAGTTCGGCCCTGTTTATTTCGCTGAAATTGACATGCATGGTCTCTTTCCGGCTTTGGCGGTGTCCTTGCTGGAATCCAAAGCTTGCTTCAAACAAGCGGGCAAGCGGCTGCATCTCGGACAACAGGGATGCCCATCATTTCGCGTGGTGGCAGGCAGGCATGAGCACCCACCCAAAAGAGCAAGGCAAGGGACTGCCCCGGGCCAAAGTGGCTTGGCTTCCTCTGCTCTCCTCGAATGACGGGAGAGAAGGCCAGTTTCGCCGGGAGCCACGAGCCAGCCAGCGACCCAGCCGGCCGGCTGGCCCCCGAGGTCCCAACAAATAGACCCTGCTCCGTACGCCCTGTTCGGGTGCTTTTAAACCCGACTTAATCTACTTTTTTCTCATTTGAAATAGTATTACTCTCTCTCAAATTTCTCTAGATTCTTCTAAAATTCCTCGAAGCGAACGGAGCCATAAGGTCCACACCACATCACACCAGCAGCTGCTGCACCCCTGTACTGCACTCGCGTTTCTGGCAAGTAGATTGAGCAGGGCACGGAGTAACAGCCGCAGCTAATGGCTCGGCCGACCCGCAAGTGAGATACGTCCATATACGACACACATCAGCAGCATGTTCGGCAGGCCGTAAACGATCGTATACGATCGTGAATTATAAGCTAGAACAGTATTTTTCTCTCACACCAAACTAGCTAAATCAGTCAGCAGTAAATAATCCATGATCCAGCCCAGCCAGCCGAACAGACTGAGATTGTCAACGCCCTCTTCCAACCCCAAAGTCCCAAACCCTTGCCCCGCGATAACTTCACAAACTAGAAAGCCCAGGTTTGCAGAAGAATAAAGCAGGATAGACCAGCACAAACATTCGAGTGGAAAGTGAGAGTCTAAAACCACCAGCACAAACATTTTAGATCGTACGATCGTGCCCCTCGGGGCTTCATGGTATTGCTTACACTATGTCACTATCCCATGGGACCCATAAGGGATATTCTAATTATTCTACTCACAATAATAAGTTGGCCTGTTATCTCATGGTGAACTCATACAAGTTGCCAGAGTAGAGACAGTCATGTACTTTCTTCATTCCAAAATTACAAGACATTTTGATTTTCCTGGATATATAATTTTTGCTGTGCATTTAGATATACTATGTCTAGATATATATAGTAAAAACAATGCATCTAAAAAAGACGTTTTATAGTTTAGAATGGAGGGAGTGATTTTTTTTATTTATCATTTCAAATTCCAAATAAATAAACGGTTTTGAGGCCTCTTTACAAAAAGAGATCAAAAGCCCCAATGTTTTTTCCATTATCTAAAAAAATATACAAGGCTGGCGTTACCACCATGATAGTATAATAGCAAATAGTTTTGCACATCACAATTATTGGAACAACACTACTACATCATTATGGGTGTTGTAGTGTTTAGGGTGATTGATCGCAAGCACAGGGTGTTAGACATGGAGAATGGCTCAGAAAGGCAATGGTTGGAGACTCAGGGCAGGGGGGGGGGGGGGGGACAACCTATGGATTGATGAATCGCATTCTCCGCTTATTCCATGCACAAGGATGTACTCACTTGACTTAGGTCCTTTTTGGTATGGCTCCAAATATTTCTGGATCCTTGCTACAGTCCGTAGAGAAACCAGAGCTGGTGAAGAAAAAAAAACTTCACCGGCTCCTAATTTATTTTAAGAGCAAAGAAAAACAACTCATTTACAGTGGAAGAAGAAATCGAAGTAAGAGCCACCCAAAGATCTCTACCAAACAGGACCTTAAGGTCCAGTGTCACGCGCCTTCCAGTCTCCTAGTTGCAGTGGTGTCTGCAACTTCCGCACTCTCTTCCACCGTAAATTAGTTAAAGCACATTATAGTTTACATCAATAAAAAACGATCCACAAAGTACTTAAAAATAACTTACTCCGTACGTTAACTAATATACTAGTCTCAAATTAAATTAAAATAATATACTTATAGCTGGGTTTAGAGAAGTGTATTATCCTATATGAATATGGATAATGTTGATATCCATACATATCCACATAGATTTAATGTGATTATTCTACTTTGGATCGTAGAAAAGTGATTTTAAAAAACAAGTACTTCCTCCATCCCAAAATAAACACACATCTCGCTTCTCGAGGAGTCAATTTTTTTAAAGTTTAACCAAATTTATACTACAAAAATACACTAATATTTTTATGTATAATAAGCATCATTAGATCGAGCATGGAGTATACTTTCTTAATAAACTTATTTAAAGATACAAATATGATATTATTTTCTATATTTTTAGTCAAACTTGAAAAAAATTACTTCTCAAAAAAACAAGACATGCATTTATTTTGGGACGGAGGGAGTACATCTATTACATAAGTTAAATAACTGCAGATCAGAACCGTCCTCGGCGCCATGGACTCCGATCTCCGGCGCTAGAGGCGGACCCGCCACATATGCCGTAGGTATCCGCATGTTTTCTCCTTGTGTACATATTTCCTCCATCCCAAAATAAGTAACGTTTTTGACTTCCAGATATCTTATTTGACTGTTTGTTTTATTCAAAAAATTTATGTAAAATATAAAATAAATAAACAATATTATTAAAGTATCTCTAATAATATAATAAGTCATAACAAAATAGTTGATATTTATATAAAAAATTTTGAATAAAACGAACCGTCGAACAAGATATCTAAATCTAAAAGTAAAAAAACGTCCGAGGGAGTACGTATAGAATCGATGAGCGAGGAGGGGTGGGTGGGCCGGGCTATCGAGCTCAAACTGGGACCGGTGAACCCGTGCACTGCAGATCACAGGAGGCCTGCAGGTGTGTGTCGTCGCGTTCGCGTATCTTTCAGCTGCCGTGCGAGTGCCGTCGAATCGTGCCGCAGTGCCTGGACAAAAACGCCTCGAGTACCGACGGTACTGGGCCCGGGATGCTTACGGTGTACCAGCACGAAATGTGTATACGAACAGCACAACTTTGTCCGTTGCACGTTGCAAGGGGAATGGTTGCCAGTAGAGCTGCAGAATACCTACGTTGTCAAAAACTGATCGCTGATTAGAAGTAAATCCAAATCAGATAGCAGGGTTTTATATCCCGCTCTTGATTCTTTTCTATGCATAGAAGATTAGTAGATAGAAGAGCAAAAGGGGAGAGAACAAGAGAGAAGGAACATCATCAAATGGAACATCGTATGGCAAAAAAGGACCAAAGTGGAATAATTAGAGCATGGCAAAAGAAGAAGAAGAAGAAGAAAAAAAAAAGAAGGGGGACAAAGGGGCTTGATTAAAGAAGCGTCAACTCCACTGCTCCAAAGCCACTTCAATTGCAATTTGCAAGAGCCATTGGTTTGGGACTTTGGGTTGTTCTGTTACCCCGCTCCGCCGCTGCAGATGCCGGTGAGCAGCACTGGCAGCCGCGCCAGGGACGACGTCGTCGTCGAGGACGAGCCTTCCGACGCCCGCAGCAGCCGCCACCTGCCCCTCTCCTCCGCCGCGGGCTGCTGCGGAGGCCGCACTCTGCCGTCCTCGAACAGCGCCGTGGCGGCCACTGCCGTCTCGCGCCCCGAGGCGCCGGTGCCGCCGTCGTCGCAGAGGAAGTTCGCGCCCGCGAGCTGCCGCTCCATGTCCAGGATCTCGCCCAGCGACGTCGGCGGCCCTCCGCCGTCGCCGTGGTCACGGCACAGCCGCCACCAGCTCCCGCCCAGGCTGCTGCTCCCGCGGCCGTGCCGCCGCCGCCGTCTCCGACGGCGCCGCCACACGCCCACGCCTCTCCTCGCCTCCTCCCTGTCCGGCGACGCGCGCTGCGCTCCCTCCGCCGTATCCTCGCCCGCCACCGCCGGCGCCCTCGCTGCCCGCCGCTCGCCGAACGCTGACACGCCCATCAGTGTGCCCAGCGTCGTGCTCCGGTCCGGGAAGAAGGACCCCGTCGACTGCCCCCCACAAGAAGCGAAACGTTATCCACATACACCAAGTCAAGCTAAGCTAGATTCGAGAAACACGAGGGGAATGCGATTGACCGTCCAGGTAGCCAAGAAGATGAGACCCAAGAACCTGGCCGAGGGTGAGTATAGCTACTACCTCGGTGTCGAGGTCGGAGGAGGAGGGCGAGGAGTCGGCGGAGGGGGAGGTCGGGATCATGTCGGCGTCGAGGTCCATTATATCGCCGGCCCCGCCCGCTCCGGCAGAGGCGTGGCCGGGTGTGGGCAAGGCGAGGTGTCGTGGTGGTGGACGCCACTGGTGGAGGGCGTTAAAGGGTTTATAGGCAGTTGCTGGCGGGGCAGTTGGTTGTGCTGCTGTGACGGCGATGTGGTTGACCCGACGACTCATGGCGGCCGGTGCCTTTGCCTTTGTTCTCTCATCGGGGCATGCATCTGGTAAGCTCGTACAAAGTCCTGTGACCCAACGGGCCAGCTGCACGGCTTGGAGTGTGCATGAGTTCAGGGACTGTGTGTGTCATGAGATCTTCAAGGCGTTGAACTTTCTTGCCTATACATGGCAAATTCTTCGCCTTGTCGATCTGGTACACAGCAATATATGCACCCTTCTTTTCGCCTTGTTTTAGTTATTGTTAGTGAGAAATCTTGTATTGTTCCAAACAAGCCCTCATATATAAATTTTGGTGAGTTCTCACTCGGCAATCGACATCTGAAGACGGAGCTCCTCGTGTACACAGAGGGTGGTCCTTTATTTGGTCCTCGTACGTATAACGAAGCTTTTACCTTTGCCTCGACCTTCGCATTTGGTCCAGACATGTTTTGCGAGCCTTCATCGTGCCACTGGGACCCTAACGGACGGCATCATGGTACATGATGCAATGCAACTATGCAAGTGACAATGCGGTGGTGCACGAGAACTTGAGATGATGGCATCGGTTCTATAACACACAGGAATATTGTAGAGCAATGGCCAAGAGGACCATTCACCCAAGGGGCATCCCAGACCAAACAAGGGGCAAAAAACAAGCAAACTTTGGAATGCAGCCAGCAACCAATTCGGTAATTTATCTAGAACGGCTGAACCATCTTTAGCACATGTAGCTACGCTGAGCATCAAGATTCGCCTACTATACTACACCTACACTACAGTAGGTAGAAAAAATCAAAAGAAATGAGCTAGAGAGCAGGGCTACCCAAGCAAAATTTCGCTAGACCGGCCGCTAGACGCAACAATCGAGGACGCCGGTGACTTGATATGATTCGTTGAGCATTGAGATTAGTTTGACGATCAGTACTGTGGTACAAGTGCACGGACAGAAAACTAGTTACGTGGCCCGTTCGCTTGTTTTTTCGATCGAAACAATGTTTTTCTTTCGTAACAATCCAACCAGAACGGTATTTTTTAGTCAAGATTCAGCAAGCCGAACGGGGCCACCATCATGAAACATGCCTTGGACTACTAGATTAAGATTGTTTCTAATAACCCATAGCTATCGGTATGGACTCTTCCTTTGTGAAAGCTCCTTAAATTTTCATGGATTCGAAGCTAGGTATCTTGCACCCTAGTTTCCTAGTTGGGGCATGTTTGGTTTGCTCTCCCAGGCAAATTAAATTTGCTTGGCACAAGAAGCTCATCGAGACGTTGAATTTTGAGTGCCTGGAGCTGAGATATACTTGCCGGTGTAGTATGTGTCTGAGAGGGCATGAACCAAACGTGCCCTTAAAACTTTGGCCGAGTATAAAGTAAGTGATAGCCTTAGCGATATCCAAACGACTGAAAGGATGAAGACAAACATGTCTCGTATGTGTTGGGTGTGTGTGTTGGTTTGGGTGGGACTTGGGCGGTTCCGCCATGGCCATGCCCGACCCTCTCGTGTTTTGTATTGCTTCAGGCCATAACTTCTAGTCACACGAGGCATGTTGAGCTATGCCGGCACGTATCATAAGCATGGTCTATGGCACGTTGAGCTGTCTTTGTGCCGAAATTCTAGGCTCTGCTTGCACAATAACATCTCTTGAGCATTTGGGGACTCTTTTCTAAGGCATGGATTTGAGTTTTTTTTTTTTTTTTTTTTTTACTTTTGGATTCATTGATCCTAGACATGAAGAAGTTGTCCATCGAAGCACCAAGTCTTGTGGAGTGCTCCAGTAAGTTTTGTATCACCTCAACGAATCCAGCAAGAATCCTCAAGCTCGATTTTTGTGAATCGCTTGAGAAAAGAATAGGGTTGAAAGAAACGTATGTCTGTGATTTCCTCACCAACAAAAATGTAAGCATTCCTTTGTGGTTTGATCGAACCATGCCTTTGCGATTTCCTCACCTTTATAGTACATGTTGGTATATGCGGAGCTTCAAGACTCCCCTGCTAGAAGAAATAAAAGAAATAATATACTCTCTCCATACTAATAAAAAGAATAAAAGACTCATTTTCTCAGGAGTCAAATAATTTCGAGTCATCATGTGTAATATTTATGATGTGTAATGAGTATTTCTAGATTAATCATAAGATATATTTTTATAATAAATTTATTTGAGGACCCAAATAGTGATATTATTTTCTATTGGTCTAGTTAAAATTATACTTGTTTGACTTCTCGACAAGTGGTATTTTTATTTTTGTTTTTATTGTGACGGAGGGATTGAGGGAGTAGATGAGAATGCCCTGGGAAAATGTTCATTCCTTCCTATACGTGCAACAATCAAGCACCGGTGACTCGAGATATGAAGTTATTGATTGAAGTGAAAGGAAGCGTGTGATTGGTTGAGAAACGAATGTTTAGTTCGGCAAACAGTGCCAGCAGTACTACATGTTTCCAAAAAGAACTACCGACATGTTCGCTTAGCTTATAACCCATACCTTTTCAGCCAATGAACAATATTTTTTTCTTACAACAAATCAGGTCACAATATTTTTAGCCATGGCTTATCAGTCAAAGGAAGGAACGGGACATACAAGTGCACCGCACGGACGGAGACAAAAGACTAGTTTCATGACCAAGACCAAACCATGAGCATTTGCTATGAATTGACTGGGAACGAATATTTGCTTGTCCTACGAGTAACAACGCTGTTTCTCGTGTGCTATAGCATGAGCGGGAGTGGGCGAGTGGCATTACCAGATATGTAAATTTGAGTAGAATCAGCGGCAGAACCAGGACTTTTGATTAAGGGGGCCGGACAACATGATGACACCTTATAAATATGATAAATATATACAACATGATGTCTCGTTAGCTTTTTCAATACTTTTATATATGTATTTAGTATTCATAAAAAACACACAAGATTATCATTAAAAATAGGTGAAACAATTATTTTTTTGGCTATGTAATTGAAATATTTATAGGTAATAAAAAATTACTGTGTTTTGGGGATGGTAAAGGCCCATTCTTTGGTTAGCTAAGAAAACGTCTGGCCCATTAAAAATATTATTTTTGTGCCGAACGCGCTTTCCTATTCGGAGGAAAGCGTGGTGCCAATGCATGCCAACTGTCGGTGTTTTGAGTTATCACCGATGAGTAAATTTTTAATATTGTGCGTCTGGCTCCGATGGTGTGCTTAGGGGACACGAGGTTTATACTGGTTCGGGTAGAAAGTCCCTACGTCCAGTTCGTCGCTGCTGCTCGTGTTACTAGCACTGAAAGTTTGAAGTAGGGGTTACAAACAGGCGAGAGAGGAAAATGATTCTAAGTCTCTGGTGGAAAGAGTGAACGGGTGCTGAGAGCTCGATCGCTGCTCGGCCGTGTATTCGTGTCGTGTTCTTGTGTGTTTATCTCATGTTCCGATCGGTTCGGGGTGATTCGATCAGCCCCTTTTAGGGGACGTACTGCTTTTTCTTTTATAGGCCAGGGGAAAGCACGGATTACAACATAGTAAAAGGAGAAGAACGAGAGAGAGGAAAGCTTCCATGATCGTTGGGTCCTTCTTCTCCTTTATGTGGTTCCCGCCGACCCTGTAGATGTCAACAGGGATAGCTCCACATCGCGGCCTTGTCCGTCACTGGCGCCACGCGCAGGCGTCGTCTGCCGGTCATGGCGTTCCATCCCGTCCTGACGGACATCGTGGTGAACTGACACGCCTGTCACCGTTTGTACAAGGGTTAGGCGGAACAACACCGGCACGCGCCGACGCTATTCTTGATGTGAACCATCTGGGTGGTCCGTCATGTCCACGGGTTACATCGAGACGTGCCAGTCCATTTCCTGATGTCATAGTCTTGACCTAGGCCCATACGTCTGAACCTGGAGTCGTTGCCGGCGGTATGGGTCTCCCTCAGGCAAGACGGAGTACGAATTCAAGGGGTCGGGTGAGGCGGAGATCGCGGCCTCGAGGTCGGGCGAGGCGGAGCCCGTGGCCTCGGGGTTAGACAGAGCCCTCCCTCAAAGGTCGAGCGAGGTGGAGCCCTTCCTCTGAGGTCGGACGAGGCGGAGCCTGCACGCCTGGGGCTCGGTTGGAGCTGTAGTCGCGCTCTTGACTGCTCGGATAAATCAATATTGATGACCATTAGCCCCTCCTCTTCGGGTACCTTAGTATTAGTCCCCGACAACAATACTCCCTCTCCATACTAAAATAAGTGTCGTTAGTAGTCAAATATTTTTAATTTTGATCAAATATATGTACAAGAAAATTTTAAAATTTACTCTAATATATAATAATTAGTATCATTAGATAGATGATTGAATCTATTTTTATAATAAATTAATATGTTACTATTTTTATAAATCTAGTTAAACTTAAAAAATTACCGGTATAGATATCATAGCCATGCTTATTTTGACACGGATTGAGTAACAATATATTTTAATTTTATCACCCACTGTGATAAGCCCGGCAGGTTCCATGGCTCACTCACTCTTGTTGGAGGCAGCAAGGCCCTTTGACACTATGCAAAAAGAAGATTCCCCATCACATCAAATTTGTGGTACATGCATGGAGTACTAAATGTTGACGAAATCAAAAACTAATTGCACAGTTTGGTTGTACTTTACGAGATGAACGTTTTGAGCCTAATTAGTCAACATTTAGACAATTATTGTCAAATACAAACGAAAATGATACAGTAACTACTGTAGCTACAGTCGCTACGGCGGCGCCGATTCTGGACTCAACTAAGGGCGTGTTTAGTTCCGAAAATTTTTGGCTTTTGGCTACTGTAGCACTTTCGTTGTTATTTGGCAAAAATTGTCCAATTATGGACTATTTAGGCTTAAAAGATTCGTCTCGCAATTTCTCGATGAACTGTGCAATTGGTTTTTTTTTTCGTCTACATTTAATACTCCATGCATGTGCCGCAAGATTCGATGTGACAGGGAATCTTGAAAATTTTTGGTTTTTGGGTTGGAACTAAACGGGGCCTAAACGAGGGCTAAAATTAATCCGGCCGTTACAGCGTCATTCAGTCACGGAGATTTGGTCGAATGAATAAACACAAGGCAGGTGTCTGGTCACTGGTCAGGTCCATTTCATCGTTTGGCCGTATGCAGAAGTGGTGCTGTTGGACTGACCTGACGGCCGTGAGCTCGTGAATCGGAATCGGACCCGGTGGGGGTGGCTTGCGCCGGCACGCGTTCTGACACCGATTCTCTGACATCTTCGGCGTGCGTGCCATTCTGCCATGTCCGAGTTGCATACGGGAGGAGTAGTACTCGTATACTCCAATCATAGGCCAGACGCCCAGACGCATATGGAGTATCATCATCGCCCGTCTTGCAGTCGTTAAGTTGTAATCACGGAAAGCAGCTGAACCAAATCTCTCTTCAGACTTGAGTGCCCTTTGCTTCTCCTTCCTATCCACGTCTGGATCGATCACACGATCCTCATCATCTTGTTCTCCTCTTTTCCTCGTTCGAGGTAGGAGTAAAGAATTAGGACAAGCGCTTCCATGATACTCCGTAACACTCTCCACCTGCTACCTGCTTGGAGCTTCAGGGCCTTCAGGAGGAAAACAAAATGAAGGTTTTCTTAGCTAACCAAAGAATGGGCCTTTACCTGACATAGTGCCGAAGAGATGGATCAAAATGACTCATCTTATTTGGAGGACTTCTTTGAGCTCCTCCTCCTTCATGGTATCTCTACTGTCTACCACATGTAATACACTGATGTAAACTTTTCTAATGGCACACCAAACAATATCCAACACAGTCATGAACTCTCATAAGTGCATCCAACAAATTACACCTAGAACCAACCAATCTTTGAACGAATGGACGAGATCGCACCTAGCTTCTAGTTTCTCTGAGCCTCCGCAGGGGACGATCCTTACCCAGTTCTATACTCCATGGAGCCGGATCGTTACACTGTGACCATTGGTCCTATAGGAAAAAACAGGGAACCAGGTCCTATGCATGGGAGCGAGTCGCCTGGGGGAAAAAAATTGTTCTTCTCTCCTACCCTTGTCTCTCTCCGTCCTTCCGTTATCGCTCCTGCCGCACTTCTCCACCACCGCAGTAGATTGGTTGAGGGCCCGTTCGGCAGCAAAGGGTTTCAATCCCATCCTGAACGCTTTCAGGGCAAGGATCACGTGAATCCGGCCGGTTCATTTAATCCCGTTGGATTCAATTTCAGACTAGGATTCGTTCCTTCCTGTCAAAATCACTGCTCGGCTGCACAGGAATAAAACCTTCCTCACTTCAGCATCAATCATTCATCAAGTTAATGCATCCTAGAATGGATCGCTGATATACCAAACATTGCACACGCCTTGCAAGTTCACACAAACATTGCACATCAGTGTAGTTGACTTTCGAACTGGCCTGATTTCACATGCATGTTCATTACATAAACATACGAACAAAATTGAATCTTCATCGTATACTCTCAAACAAACTGAAAATAAATACCCAGCTACGAGTCTTTACATAAGAGACCTCTGAAACTAGCACCTGAACAAACATTGGAAGAGAATTGGCCCCTTGTCTTCAGTTCTTTCACTAGTTTTGTCATGTCATCACAACAAACATTGGTTGCACGCCTGCAAAAAAAAATAGAAGAAAATGGTAAGTTCCAGAAGGGTTGAGTCTCGCGTGACTTCTGAAACTAATCACAACATTCATTCTAAATTATTCAAACATTGCTCGACTTGTGTCAACTTGCTTACTGCAATCTAAAATTACTCTTATCTGAATATACAACAGGACATCTCTTGCTTGCCATGGACATTGATAACCTACGTTTACATACAGATCTCCTATTGTTGCCAAACCTCAAAGATCCAGTGTGACAGTACTATGGCTCTTCTCATACATCTATTTGTGATCTTCTCACTTCTCTATCTAAAACCTACACCATGATGATAGAGGCTTTCCCACAGATTAAAAGCCTTCTCCTTTAACTGCACACAAAAATAAAAAAAAGGCGGCAACAACCAAAATCAATGGTGTTTTTCTGTGTTTGGACGATGATGACTGAATCCACAAGCTGCTATTGTCACCGGTTGTTGTTACTGGAAAAAAAAACCCGGCAGCCATCAATCAATGGCCTGCAGAAAAACACCTATGTTAAGTTTGTTTATAATGCCTATGCATGCTGTCAGTCATAGGGTGTTTATAAACACGATTCTTTATAACTTGGTCTAAGTTTATATATATGGTTCGTAGAAAAATGCCAACACAATTATCAAATGTCTAATGCAGCATGTTTTGAACCAGAGCAGCAACACTATTATATAGCTTCAAAAAAACTAAAGGTACATAAATAAATGACCAAGCTGCAGACCCTACTGAACCCAACGAATGAATTACAAGGCTAAAGAGGTCCTACCTTTCTTCTTAAAAACAAAGGATAATAACAACTCATAAGCCTTTAAAACAAAGAAGAAGCTCAATTTAGTATGCAAGAAACTAATAAAGCAGCCAACACATAAACTGGAAAATTTGTCTGCAAGACACAGAACACAGCCTGCAAATCTGAACCTGATTCTTACCCACCAAACAAAAAGCCGAATAAAAAAACTCAAACAAAGGATCATCTGGTTGGACCATGGATTAAATAATGGATGAGTTTATTCCCGAATCTTTTTTTGAGAATGGAAGGATCACTCGGTTCCCGAAAAAGGAACTGAGTCATATAGATGCTAAATAATATTGACCATGTCATATAGAAGCTAAATATTATTGACCATGTCATATAGAAGCTGGAATAAAGATGATAGTCATATAGAAGCATATATAAACTTATAATCATATAGAAGCTTCTGGAGTACCTTCTGGAGTTGGTATCGAATCCCAAGAAGGCGGAGGTTCAATCAGAGTTGATTACTCCATCACCATGCAGAGATAGGTCTAGACAACCAACGCTGAAACAGCTGCTAATTGCCACATGAACTGATCTCCTCAGTACACTAAAATTGAAAATGACAGCAAGATCAGGCTCTGCAAAGTGTTTGGGAAAACAAGCTAGTAAGGTAGGAGTATAAAATAGATATAGTATAACCGAGCGATGGATTCCCAAAGTGCTTGGTAAAAAAATATTTATATAAACCATCATGCATGCATGCCTTTACTGAATGATGTTCAGTTATTATTATACATTGATTTCCGGCTACTAACTGATTGACTGCCTGCCTGATTCTGTCTATACAGAAAATCCCTCTGGTGTTTGCTAGGCGAAGGCCTGGAGACACAGAGATCATCTATGCGGCAACTGCCAAGGCAGAGAAAGAGCTCAAACGGAAGTAAGTATGCTGCTGATGCTGGTTTTTGGGTTTAGGTTCAGAGTGATAACATCCGCTGGCTGGTTGCTCATTGCCGACGCCAAAGATGATTGAATCCTAGTATTTTGGTGCTCCCCCGGTCCCCCCCACAACAAGAGGGGAGCCTCGATGGATGCTGCGTGTATGTTAAGCCCTCCCACGGCGACAGGCGATGACACGGGACTACGCTGCTGCATTCTTTGATTGATTTGATTGCGTCTAGTGATAGGCTGCTGCTGGTGTTGGTTTTTGGGTTCAGGTTCAGCATGGCATCGCTCGATCCTAACGAGAACAATATGAAATCTTGCAGGGCAAAGTACGGGGTCGAGGAGATGTGTAGAGATCTGTGGAATTGGGCAAGCAAGAACCCCTACGGCTATGCTGAATCACCATACAAGAGCAACAGAATCACTCATCCATCCATCCTGCAGTAGTAGCAAGCAGCAAACTGAGCAGCAGCAGCTCCCCCTCCTCTACATCTCCTACCACTTGACAACCAAGAAGAAGAAGAGGCCCACCACCCACGACCTCACCACACACCCGCTCCTGGGCCACCTCCTGGGTTTCCTCAAGAACTGACAACTCAGGGAGGCAAGAACCCTAGCAAAAACCCTAGCGCTGGGGAGAGAAGGGGGCATGGACGAGGACAATGCTTTACCGGCGAGAAGGCGGCGGAGAGCATGGATGTTCGATGAGAAGCGGTCATCGTCGCCTCATGCCGCTCGCGTCCGCTCGAGTTACGCCAGCTCGTGTCGCCACGCCCAGGATAGGTTCTGGACCTATAAGGGCCCGTCTCCGTTCCGAGCCAAAGAGGGGGAACAAAGATCAAGATTGACCAATTTTAATTTCAGGCCATATCTAACCGAACGACCAATCTTGGCCCGACCTACCTTAAATCGGGTCATATCAATCCGGACGAATCCAGCAACGTTCTGGACCGTTCCGGAAAAAAAAAACGAACGAGGCCTCAATCTTTATCATACGACGTCTCATCAACTTGGATCAAACCTCGTCACTCCTCACATCCAGGCGCCCACCCCTCGCGCGACTCTCCCTCTCCCACGACGCCCACTCTACCACGCGCGGGAATCGCGGACTTGTCTTCCCCACGCGTGACTCCGACTCCTCTCTCCCCCCACCCCCATCGCGCCGCGCGCCCCGCGCTCCTGCGCCACGTGCCTACCCAGGTCCCAGCCATCCCTCGCCGTCGCGGGCGACTAGCTCTCCAGCTCCGGCAGCCTCCGATTGGACGGAGTCGCAGACGCTCCTCCCCCGGCGCTCCGAGGACCAGCTGCAGTAGCTCCGCGCGCGCCGCTGCGTGGACGACCGCGCCAACGCCCGCGGGCCACTGCGCCGCCGAGATCTTCGCGGGCCATCGCGCCGCCGCCGCCGGGGACGAGGCCGCCTCCCTCCGCGCGCGCCTCGCAGACGCCGAGGCCGACGCCGCCGAGCTGCGCTCCCGCGCCGAGCGACTCGAGCGCGAGGCCACCGACCAGGACGAGCTGCTCACCGCGATCCTTTCGGCCACCTCGCGCGCCGGGGACTCCGGCGCTGGTGGTGGGCCCCTGCTCCGCACCCGCGACGGGGAGGAGGAGGAGGAGGAGGAGGAGCGGGCGCGCTACGACGCGCGTGGGGATCAGGAGCAGGACGCTCGTGAGGAGCAGTCGGACCACGCCGTTGACACCACCGACGCCGAGGCCCTCGCCGCCGCGCTCTATGCTCAGCAGCGCCAGAAGCACGACGACGACTTCTACATGGCTACCTGTACCTCCTCCACCTGTGACTGCCACGATCATTAATCCCAGGTGCCCTCTCTGTTTTTTGGATGGTGAATCCCTAAATCCCTAGATGCTGGTTTGTTTTTTTAATTTATTTTGCTGCATCTGAAAATGAACGTAAAACATGCTGAGCAGGAACAGTGAGCAGCCTCCAAATAGTTTACCGCCTGATTTGTTGTTTCAACAAGCTGATTTGGTTGCCATCATACATAAACTGGTGTTGAACTTCTTGACACTGAAATGAAATGTGTTGGTGTTCCATTGCAACTGTAAACGATGCCATGTTTATGCATTGTGCAGTTGCACTTCGGCCCCAAAGCAATAGATAGGTCAAGACAGTTGCATCCAAGTACTGTACTGCTGGTCTCTGGCCACAGTACAACTATTGGGGCTGGCCATCATGCTGCAGACCAACCAAATTCAACATAAATAAGGTGCAAGCTTCTCAAACTTTTTCAGAATGAGATGTCTGAACCACTGCAAGTATGTCATCTCAGTGTGATTAATTTTGCTATGTTGCAGATCTTAATGTTGGTGCCATGTTGTTACTGTCATTGAGTATGCATTTGGGGCAATATTGTTGCTGTCATTGAGTATGCATTTGGGGCAATGCCATCACTTGTCTGTAAGAACGGCTTAGTTCAAGAACTCAGGCTCTGTTTCCACAAGGATTATCAGGTAGGTAGTTTATATCAGTCATGTCAGTTTCTAAATATCTGAATAAGTCAAATAAAGCAGGAAACTAAACTTATACCGCAGCTCGTCTAAAAAACAAAACTTATGTTGCTATATAGGATGAGTATAATAAGAGCTCAGCTTTTGATTAGGAGTGGAGTAGGCTCTAATTTCTGGAATAGCTAAGAAAGGACCATCAGAACTAAGAGAAACCTATACTAGACATAACTGTCGAGGTAGAAACATGATTGCTCTGAGCCCTGTAACATGGTTGCCTTGCATCTCATGGCAGCCTTGTGATTGCACGCTTGAGGCTGGCACTGCACCGAACAGCAGAATCTACTGCCCTCGCTACGTCACGTTCCCGTCATATAAACCATCTGGTGAGTGGCCCTTCTATCTTCTACTGTCATTGTGTGAATGAAATCAGTGCAGGATGCATATGGGAAGAGAATTCCGGTCCAGATTTGTCATGGCTTTGCCGCTGCACTATTCTGATCGGACACTGTGATTGCGAAAAGCTGAATATCCAAATGATATGATGATTGACCTTGTTTGGTACTAGGCATGCTATGCTACTTGTACTATTCTGATACTTTTGTGATTAATCCATGTGCAAACATGCCTTTGTGCTACAAAAGTGTTGATCAAATGATGATTGATATTCTGAAGTCAATTACAATTTCCTACCCTGAATTGATTTTATCTTTTTAATATTTAGTACCCTGTAACATGGTTGACTTTCAGTGAAACAGCTTTAACAAAGCACAATTAATTAAGTACTTCAAATTTGATAGAATTAACTTTGGACTTAATGTGGCCCGTAGCGTTAGCACGGGCAAATATACTATACTACGAAGTTGATCTTGATTACTTTGCTTAGATGCAAAATCAAAGTTTTTTTCTTCATCTTTAGGCCACGCTTTAACCCTTCGTGAGCTCATACTCAGCTATAGTGCCATGCCTACAATTGTTTGTTAGAGATGCAGCAGCAACATTGTTTGTTAGGGAGCTCACCCCACTCCGGTCCGCCAGTTGATTCCATGGCTATCAAGTGCCGATTGTAAGCGGTCTCACAGTTAAGTTCTCGAATCTCAAATCCCCCCTTTTTTTTGTCTCTACAACCTATGCATGAAACCACACTACAATTAATGACTCAAATTAAAATTTCCAAGAAGTAGTTACTATGACCTAATTCTTATTTAAATACAGTTTGCAGAGTTTTAGTTATCTGTTTAGCTATTGGATTGAACTCTAATTACCTAAAGTTGTTTCAGATTACATATCGGAATCAACTGTAATGCTAGATAGAGGCCAGAAACTGTTTTAAAGTACAAAAACTAATTTGATTTTTGTTAACTCACCAGATTATGCTTTCCATATTTTTTTGCAGCAGGTCTTTCATTTCTAAATTTCAGTCCTGAACCTGACCGGTTATATTGTTTGCAATTCTTCAGGCGGCATGTTGTCCTGACATATTGGCTTTTTTACTTCAGCTTTCATTTCAATTACTAATATTTGATATCTCTTCAAATTTCAGCGCCGACAGTCAGTAAGGAAACGGAAAGAGAAAAGGAGTAGATGAGTTGGTAGAATTACTGAAAGTTGCGCTAAAAAAAGAACCACAAAAAGGATACATTGATTTTTTTAAAGAGAATTACAAGCCGTCCAAGAAATTTACCAAGTACTTGATATATTGTGTAATTGCATCGAACAAGTATGTTGACACTTCTCTTTTCAGTTGTTGTATTTTGAGCTTGAGGACAATGGTGGATTTAGCCTTGCTTTTATAGTATGCATGTGTGTAGCCAGCTTATCAATTTTGTTAGTCCAAATGAAAAAAAAGAAAACAAAGTTGTATTGGTTATTGGCTTATAACCTTCTATTCTTCCAAGCATATGGTGCTAAACATGTAAAAACTAATATTTTCTTACCAAGTTTAGATCTTGTTGATTGGCAAACAAATATTTTCTTACAAATTTTTTTTATTTGATTTGTCCGCAGCGTTAGCATGGGCATTATACTAGTACTAACTAAGGCCCCGTACGTTTGTTCCTTGTTGAAAACAGGCCTATTACTCTTCCTGGACCGGATTGAGTGGATCATGGTGGTTGACGAAACCTGGTTTGGTTTGATTCCAAGTGTTCCTAGGTGTGGCTCCAACCCGAACTGAGCAGGGGTGAAAAGGCCTAACTGAAACCTGGTTTGGATCGGGCCTATCCGAACAGCCATTCTGGCTCGGTCCCAATTTCAATCCGGACCAAATAATTTTGTTGGAAAGGGAATGGAATGAACAAAGATTTAGGAATAACTGTCTGTTTCATTGATCTCTTTGGATTATATACAAATGAAGGGTCACGTTGTACGGACGTTATACGGACGTAATTATTCGGGGAAAGCAACTGTTGTGAACAGTCTACTACCATAGTGCTACAGTTGACTACTAATCTAATCTAATCTATAATCCTAACTGCTTGTACGGATGGATGAGATCATCTGTAGAAGGACGCCTGTTGGTGTACTAGCATCATTTCACAACACTTCCTTTTAATCGAATCTTCTTTGAGATCAATGCAGCTGTATGATTGGATTCCTCGAAAACCCCTGTGGAAAAAATTGAGGAATTTATATGTATAGATATGCTATAAAAACTCCTTTAAACCTTATAGAAAAATAAGAAGAAAATAACATATATGAGTGTGATTTAAATAAATCACTATGTCATTGGTATCCCATTAGAAAACCCCAGTGGGGAAAATATTGGAGATAAGACATATAGATTACTTCCCAAAAACCATTTCAGGAAAAATATGAGCAATATAAAGTGATATGTCGCTAAAACTCTTGTAAAAAACCAGTGGAAAAATTAGGAGAGAATATGACGATATATTATTGGCATTGCCTCTTGAATAACTCACATAAAAAACATTTTCAGGGAAAAACCATGGATGAGTTGTGAGGGCAATACGTGTCTTTGATATTTTCCACAAAAACCCCGGTGGGAAAAATTAGAAATATGACACATGCTTATGTTAATATTACCTCATTAAAAAGTTTAACAAGAAACCTTATAAGTAAAACTTGTGAAAGAAAAGAGTATAATATGATGCTGGTACAGGTCAAACATTTAGGAGATGTCTCCCCCTGATTCTGGCAAATCTCGAAGTCGCCGCATACCAATTCCATGTACCAATTTTGAAACACAGAAGTTGGTAAGGACTTAGTAAATAGGTCAGCGAGATTATCACCTTACTTGATTTGCAAGATGTTTATTTTCCCGCTTTCTTGTAATTCATGGGGATA
Source organism: Miscanthus floridulus (assembly GCF_019320115.1). Classification (NCBI taxonomy): domain Eukaryota; kingdom Viridiplantae; phylum Streptophyta; class Magnoliopsida; order Poales; family Poaceae; genus Miscanthus; species Miscanthus floridulus. The sequence continues at coordinate 49,169,656 of NC_089597.1, forward strand.
AAACATTTTAGGAACAATATGCTTAGTGATATTGCGCTTTATGTAACATGTTTGCATCTGTGTAACACAAGCGGAATTATCTTCATAGATAATTGTAGGTGATTCAATTGAACCAATACCACATGGCTGTTGTATGTGGTTAATCATTCTGTGAAGCCATACACATTCTCGTGATGCCTCGTATAGAGCAATAATTTCAGAATGATTAGTAGAAGTCGCTGTCAGAGTCTACTTAGAAGACTTCCATGAAATAGCTGTACCTCCATGTAGGAATACAAATCCTATTTGGAATTTTCCGTTATGAGGATTAGATAAGTAACCTGCATCAGTATAACCAATCACACTAGGATCATGATTTTTCTTGAAGAATAAACCAAGATCGTTTGTGCCATTAAGGTATCTGAGGATACACTTCGCTCCCGTCCAATGACGGCGAGTTGGGTCCGCACTATGCCTAGCCAGTAAGTTCACTGCAAATGCGATATCAAGCCTAGTGCAATTTGTAAGATACATAAGTGCGCCAATGACACTGAGATATGGGATTTCTGGTCCCAACACCTTTTCCCCAATATCCCATGGTCTAAATGGATCTTTCCCTATTTCTAAGGAACAAACAACCATCAGAGTTTTATTAGGGTATGATTTATCCATATTGAATTTCTCCAATATTTTCTGGATATAGACTGATTCATGCACTAAAATCCATGAAGGACAACGCTCAAGTTGTAAGCCTAGGCAATACTTGGTCTTACCCAAATCCTTCATCTCGAATTCCGTCTTTAGATGTTTGCGTGCTTCTTCTATATCCTTTGGGCTGTCAATGATATTTAAATCATCAACATACACAGATATAATATAAAATCCCGTTCGAGATTTCTTAATAAAAACACATGGGCAATCATCATTGTTAGTGTATCATTTCTTTAGAAGGAATTCACTCAGTCGGTTGTACCACATTCGTCCCGACTGCTTCAAGCCATATAATAACTTTTGTAGTTTTACACAATACATGTTGCGATTTGCGTTTGGATTTGAAATTTGGATTCCATCGGGAACCTTCATGTATATGTCCAAATCAAGTGACCCATATAGATATGCTGTCACCACATCCATCAACTGCATAGATAGATGATTTTGAACTGCCAATGATATTAAGTATCGGAAAGTAATTCCACTCATTACTGGAGAATAGGTTTCATTGTAATCAATGCCGGGTCTCTGCGTGAACCCTTGTGCTACTAGCCTCGCTTTATATCTCACCACCTCATTGTTCTCATTCTGTTTCCGGACGAACCCATTTAAAGCCTATAGGAAAGACTTTGGAAGGTGTAGGTATTGCAGATGTGAATACCCCTCTTCTAGTGAGCGAGGCTATCTCAGCTTGAATTGCTTCTTTCCATAGAGCCCAGTCCGAGCGCTTTTTGCACTCTGCCATGGTCTTGGGATCTGGATCATTGAGAAAGATTTTTGCAATTGCTGCGGAGAAGTACATGTCGACAACAGTAGTCTTACGATCGTAGGATTCTCCATAATCTATGTAATTGATGGAAATTTCTTTCACCCCATTATTTGACTCAACATTTCCCAAAACTATGGAGTCAGGGTGTTCCGATATCCCAGGAATAGAATTTGGATGTATCGTTGATCCGGGTTGTGGATTTGGTCCTGATATTGGATTTTTATCCACTATTGGGTGTCTACCAACTTGAGGTTGGCTTGGATTTACTGATTTAGAGGATTTAGCCCTTGATATCCTCGGACGCTTACTTGTAGCATTATCCTTAGGAGCGGCCGTACTTCTCCCCCTCTTCTTTGGAAGTGGGAGTTGAATGATTTTTATTGGTACCTCCACTCTTTCGGACGTATTGCGAGCAGGATAAGAGGATTTATTAACACCCTTATAATCAGTAAATGCTTTTGGCAGGTTATTTGCAATATGTTGCAAGTTTATGATTTTCTAAACTTGTTGTTCAGTCTCTAGAGTACGTGGATCTGAGAGGGGGAATGCCTTGGGCATTCCAGATGATTTCTTGGCATTCATTTTGATACTTGAAGTCTCCCCCTAATGTCAGGAAATGGTCCTCATTAAATATGCTGTCAGCGTATCGGGCCATGAATAAGTCCCATGTAAGAGGCTCGAGGTATTTGATAATTGATGAAGATTGATATCCCACATAGATACCAAGTTTCCTATGTGGGCCCATAGAGGTACACTTAGGGAGTGAGATCGGTACATATACAGCGCAACCGAATTTTCGTAGATGGGAAATATTTGGCATATTTCCACGTACTAATTGTAATGGGGAGACTACGTGATATATAGTTGGTCGCAATTGAATTAAGTCAGCAGCGTGTAGGACTGCATGACCCCAACATGAAGTTGGTAGGTTGCAATTTTATAATAATGGTCTTGCAATGAGTTTAATTCTCTTAATAAGAGATTCTGCTAAACCATTTTGTGTATGGACATATGGGACAGAGTGCTGAACTTGAACTCCCAAAGCCATACAATAATCGTTGAAAGCCTTTGAGAAAAAAATCAGCAGCATTGTCCATTCGAATTGATTGAATTTGATGTTCAGGATTATGTGCTCTAAGTCTAATAACTTGAGGAATTATTTTTGCAAATGCATGGTTACATGTGGACAAAAGACACACATGAGACCATGTAGTACATGCATCTATTAGAACCATGAAGTACCTGAGCGGTCTAGACGGTGGTTGTATGGGGCCACAAATATCTCCTTGAATGCGTTCAAAAAATTTTAGTGGCTCATTTTGGATCTTAACGGGCGATGGCCGTACGATCAATTTCCCTGTAGCGCATGAAGTGCACATAAAATCTGTAAATTTAGGGAATTTAGTAGTATTTAACTCATGACCATTAGAATTGCTGATAAATTTTTGCATCATCCCTATACCAGGATGGCCAAGGCGTTCATGTCAAGTTTTGAATGCGTCAACATTCTGAAAAAATACCTTGTACGCAACATGCGGTACGGGTTTGATGTATGTGTAGTACAATCCAGATGGAAAAGAGGGAATTTTCTCAATAATTTGTTTGCCATATCCGCTATTTTTAGTAACAAGGAGAATTTCCTTATTATTGTCATCACGAGTTTCTATATGAAAACTATTTTGACGGATATCTCTATAACTTAACAAGGTACGCTTTGAATCGGGATACAATAATGCATCCTCAATTGTAATTTGGGTACTCATGAGGAGTACAATAGTGGCACGACTAGAGCCAACTATTGTAGCATCACGCCTGGCAATTGTCAAAACATTTCCTTGTCTTTTTGTGAGAGTTTGGAAATACTTTGTTTCTCTAAGTATAGAATTAGTGGTACCTGTGGCAGAACCTCCTAAGGAATTGGGCCCACATGCACCTATCGTTGTCTTAACAGACCTCGGATAGCGTACACGAGTTCCCAACAACTCAACAGGTCTGTCGGGTGTCCTCGGGAAACCCGAATCATCCACGATTCTCTTTTCAAACAGGATCCCAATCATAGTCATTGCAGATTACAACATTTTATTCAAACATATACCAGAGTAAAAGATAGCGGAAGTCTTAAGATAGTATTATTACAAACCAGTTGTTTTCAAACCTACAATACCATAAGTGTCATACGACCATAGTAGCGGGATAATATTACATTAACTTTATTTATCATACAAACTAGTGCCTTGTCCAAAGGCCATTCATTACTCCTCATCATCATCGTTGACTTCAAACACTGACATGCAGCAGGGACCAAAACAAGCCTGCGCATGCGACTCACCTGCAACAAGGGTTAACAAACCCTGAGTACAAAGGTACTCAACAAGACTAACCCGACGTAACGGGGTGTAAGACTTTAGAGATGCAGGGATTTGGGGCAAGGTAAGGATGTAGCAAGATTCAAAAGTTCTTTGCCAAAAGCTTACTATCCTTCATTCTATTTTCAAGTTTACCACTAAGTTCTTTTAGTTCATTATCTCAACTAAATATACATTTCCCATATTCCATTCCTTCTCATTCCATTCTTTTTCTCATATTTTAGTAATTCACCAGTACTACATTGCTTCTGTAATGAATCGAGTCTCCATATCCGCGGAGCACCGGCAATTTGAATTGATTCAAGTCCCAGCTGGGGATTCCTTATCACACGACATATGTAGAACTTAATCTTGCATATATCAACCTCGCTACAGGATCCTCCTATACTAAGCCGTCTCCACGCCACCCGAGAGCACAGCACACCTCAAATCCGACCACATTCCAGCCACGAGGGTACACGCTACTCCCGCCATCTCTCCACTCCCAGTGCGCGGGCATTCGTCTTAGTATCGGATTAGCCGAAGTAGGCTTACCGGAGTATGTGACCAGTACTACAAAGTGTCTCGTTCAGAAGATCCACAATGAGTGGCCTTTAAGTGACATAGTCGGCAACATTACCCAACATTCAAGATAAGTCACCCGACTAGTCTCTAATTCATTCTAAATCCTTTCTTTCTTTGGCCAGTATGCCATCTTTGATTGTATCAAAACTTTTACTTTGAAAGCCTATCATAAAGCATACTAAGCACACTACGCCTTTATAAACGAAAACATCTTCAAGGATGGTAAACAATTATCAAGGTAGGTAATGCATCAAGTAGGTAATATTTGAATTAAACAACTTAATGCAATAAATAACATAGGTGATAAACTTTTCAAAATAAGCAAGGTAATGGCTTAATGCATAAACCGGGGCTTGCCTTCGTTGACGATCTCAGGTTCCGGGTTAGTACCACAATTATCAAATCCCGTGACAACCGGGGATTCTTCCAAAACTTGCTCAACTAGGATCGTTTCATTCTCGGGTTCTACACGAAATGATAACATATGCTTTAACATGATGATAATGTAAACATGATGCTTTCACGGTACATGAAATGTAAAACACCCGCAAATGATTTTATTTCACGGTACAGTTGCAAGCCAACAAAACCAACTTAAAATCCTACCATTATGAACCACACATGTGACTTGACCAAATGGATCTTGGAACCCTACTAGTCACAAAACATGACCAAAACAAGATCCAACACTAATCAAACACTTAGGGTTTGCTTTTATCTATTTTTGAATTAATTTGGAATTAAGCCCAAAAATAAACTTATTCCAAATGACCTGAAAATTTTATGTAAGCTTCCTTATGACAAATTAGTGTACCAAAACAAATTTCATAATTTTTGGAATTATACAGTGACCTACAAAAATCATGGAAATTGCATTTTTCAATTAATGGACTGAATATTTGAACATTCAAAATTTATCCAAATTTCAAATTTCAAATTTTTAAATCATACTAGAACATGTACAGAAGCTACACAAAAATTTTTAGAAATTTTGGATATGTAAATAAATTCCTACAAAATTGCAAAATTGCTGCACTATTTAAAATCAGAAAATAACCAAAGCTCACTATTCTTCTTCCTCAGCATCACTGACAGCCTGACCCCACACGTCAGCGACAGTGGGCAAGACGCGGCGTCGTGGCCAGCTCCAGCCAGCAAAATGCGCCGGTGGTGAATCTCCGGTGAGACGGACTGCTCCTACATGATCTACATCAAGTCGCGCATCTATCCCAAGCCTCAGAACAGAAAAGGGCACACCGGATGGAACTCGACGCCGGCCATGGCGGCTCAGACCCGACGGCGGTCGATGTAACTAGGGCTACGGCGTAGTAGAGTCAAAGGAAGAGTGAGCAACACGCTCAGGAGCTCACCGTGATCGCGATGATGTGCTTGGTGCAGGCGGAGACGTACGGAATCGCCCTGGCCACGGTGAGGTGGGTTGCGGCGGAGCTTCGGCCGGCTCCGAAGAAGATGACGTCGCGCGGTGGTGCTGATCGGCTAGAAGCGAGGCGAGCAGGTCAGGAATGAGCGGCAGGGTAAGGCGGAGCTGCTGGCCAACGCAATTGGCTTGAGGTGGTCCGACGAGGATGAATTGGGCGATCACGGCAATGTCATCGGCGGCGAACAGTCGACGGGAAAACTCCGATTGACGACGATGTACTCCTATTTATAGCCAGCTTGAGGGCGTACGGTGATGACAGCACACGGGCGAACTCGCCACGGAGGTTTGGGCGTGTCACAGCACGTGAAAGCGGATGAAAACCGATCGGCGGTGAACTCCGCGTGGCGCCGGCGGCAAGCAGTGAGGTGGAGTTGAATTTTTGAAATAATTACAGAACTGCCACTGCATTCATTTCTCAAATTACTCAGAAATTTTCTAAAGAAGTTGAAAATCTCCAAAAATGAAAGTTGTTCAATTTTTCAAACTCTACAACTTTGCTTCTAGGAACATTTTCAAATTCTGCCTCCATTTTGAAATTTGAATTTGGGGTGCATTTGAGCATTTGAATCATTTCAAAATTACTCCAAATTTTGTATGTAAACTTGAAAAACTTTGAATACCAAAGCTGATCCTTATAAAATAATCTCCAACTTTGCTTTTTGCCTCAACCCCAAATTCCTCATGGATTTTGAATTAGTTAAAAGGGGCAAAAAGGACTTTTATAATTTGAATGTGAATTCAAATTTGATTTGTCTTCCTTTTACTTAGATTTTGATTTTTGACCAGTAACATGGCCCATTAGGGTTATTTGAGTCAAAGGACATATGACCTCACATGATCACATGAATTTAACCCCTGTGGTCATGATCTTTATTTAGGGTTTTTGAAACACATCACATGAAATAACAACATTATGAAATAAACCTTATTTAGTGAATGCATTCAAAACTTTATACTATATGAATGCTTTGCAATGCACATGATGACATGTCAAATTTTAGTATTAGGTCAAAACACCAGAGGTGTTACAACCCTTCCCCCTTAAAGAAATCTCGTCCCGAGATTTAAAACTTAAGGCTAAGTAATGGAAAAGGAAATGTGTCAAGCTAACACACCATAACTTTATTCAAAAAGCTAGCGAGGGGGTTTTCCATTCTGTTAATAACAAGACAAGTTACAATATAGACTAAGGTATTGCAATTAGATAGAAGCGAAGAAGTCAGGAAAGTTCTCTTCTAAGTAATCCTCGGACTCCCAAGTAGCTTCATCTTCCGTGTGTTGATTCCATTGTACTTTGTAGAACTTGATTGTACGTCTGCGAGTGACTCGATCTTTCTGATCTAAGACTCTAATGGGGTACTCGGCATAAGTCAAATCAGGTTCTAATTCTACATCACCAAAGTCGATTTCTTGGTCAGGTACTTGAAGACACTTCTTTAACTGAGACACATGAAAGATATCATGTACCGCTGACATGTGATCTGGTAACTTGACGCGATAGGCGACTGGTCCACATCGTTGTTGGATCTGAAAAGGACCGACATAACGGGGCGCCAACTTTCCCCGAATCCCAAATCGATGAACTCCTTTCATCGGTGATACCTTGAGGTAGACATAATCTCCCACTTTGAATTCTAGCGGTCTTCTCCTCTTATCAGCATAGCTTTTCTGCCGGGATTGAGCTATCTTCATATTGGCTTGTATGAGTTTAACTTTCTCTTCAGCTTCCTTGACCACATCCGGTCCAAAGAACCAACGTTCTCCAGCTTCTGACCAATTTAACGGTGTTTGGCACCTACGGCCATACAGTGCTTCGAATGGTGCCATTTTAATACTCTCTTGATGGCTGTTGTTATATGAGAATTCAGCCAAGGGAAGGCATTCATCCCATTTAACACCAAAGGAAAGAACACATGCTCTTAACATATCTTCAAGAATTTGATTTACCCTTTCGGTCTGTCCGTCTGTTTGCGGATGATAAGCAGAACTACGGATAAGTTTAGTTCCTAAAGACTCATGTAGACTTTTCCAAAACTTGGATATGAACAATGACCCTCTATCAGAGACAATGGTCTTGGGTGCCCCATGTAGACTGAAGATTCTATCAAGATAAAGCTTTGCATACTGTTCCGCTCGATATTTATCTCTGACAGGTAAGAAGTGAGCTATCTTGGTTAGACGGTCAACAATAACCCATATTGAATTGTAGCCTGCAGATGTCCTAGGCAACCCTACTATGAAGTCCATACAAATATCTTCCCACTTCCAAGATGGAACTGGCAACGAATGTAATGGACCTGCAGTCTTCATATGAACTGCTTTGACTCTCTAGCAAATATCACACTTGGCCACATATTGAGCTATTTCTATTTTCATTTTGGTCCACCAATATCTCTTTCTCAGATCATGATACATTTTGTTGCTACCCGGATGAATGGAGTATCTTGTAGAATGAGCTTCATCAAGAATCTGCTTTCGCAGCTCCGAATTTTTGGGTACTACCAACCTATCCTTGAACCATACAACATCTGATTCATCAATCTTGAAACATGTTGGTCTTCCAGATCTGACTTTATTCTTAATATGGGCTATGCCCTTACTTTTCTGTTGAGCAGCAATGATCTGATCTTTGATAGTGGACTCAACTACAATACTGGACAGGGAACCTTGTTCTATGATTTGTAAATTCAGATGCTCCATCTCTTGACACAATGTTCGCTGCATAGGTTCTGCAATTAGGCAATGACAATGACTCTTGCGACTCAGGGCATCGGCAACCACATTAGCCTTGCCTGGATGATAATGCACTTCTAAGTCATAATCTTTAATAAGTTCCAACCATCTTCTTTGCCTCATATTCAGCTCTGACTGGGTGAAGATGTATTTCAAACTCTTGTGGTCCGTATAGATATGACATATATTGCCCAATAAATAATGTCGCCAAATCTTGAGTGAATGGACAACAGCAGCTAATTCAAGATCATGGGTGGGATAATGTTCTTCATGTTTCTTAAGTTGTCTGGAAGCATATGCTATGACTCTGCCTTCTTGCATAAGAACACAGCCAATACCAATTCCAGATGCATCACAATAGATATCAAATGGCCTCTCGATATCAGGTTGTGCTAATACTGGTGCAGTTGTCAGCAACTTCTTCAATGTCTGAAAGGCCTCTTCACATTCTTTCGACCATACAAACTTTGTTTGATTTTTCAACAGTCCAGTAATTGACTTCGCAATTCTGGAGAAGTCAGGGATAAACCGACGGTAATACCCTGCCAACCCCAGGAAACTACAAACTTGATGAACAGTTGTAGGTGCTTTCCAGTTAAGGACTTCTTCTACCTTGCTCGGATCAACAGCTATACCTTCAGCAGATAGCACATGACCCAGAAATTGTACTTCCTCCAACCAAAATGCACATTTGCTGAACTTGGCATATAGTTGGTGATCTCTTAATCTTTGTAGAACAATACGGAGATGTTCCGCATGTTCCTCTTTGCTCTTAGAGTAGATAAGAATGTCATCAATAAACACCACGACAAACTTATCCAACTCAGGCATGAAAACTGAGTTCATCAGGTACATGAAATGAGCCGGGGCATTGGTCAGCCCAAAAGACATGACTAGATACTCATATAGTCCATATCGGGTAGTAAACGCTGTCTTTGGCACATCTTCACGTCTGATCTTAATCTGGTGGTAGCCTGATCTTAAGTCTATCTTAGAGAATACCTTAGCTCCCGCAAGTTGATCAAAAAGTAAATCAATTCAGGGTAAGGGGTATTTGTTCTTGATGGTGACTTCATTTAAGGGCCTATAGTCCACACACAACCTTAAGGTTTGGTCCTTCTTCTTCACGAAAATAGCAGGACATCCCCAAGGTGATGAACTGGGTTGAATGAAACCCTTGTCTAACAACTCTTGTAGTTGCATTTTTAATTCTGCTAATTCTTTCGGTGGCATCCTATATGCTCTTCTGGACACTGGTGCTGTCCCTGGTTTCAGATCAATTCTGAACTCCACGTCTCGGTCTGGTGGCAAACCAGGCAGGTCATCAGGAAAGACATCCGTAAACTCACCTACCACTGAAATTTCCTCTGCTCCTTCAACAATAGTTGCACAGACGGTCTCCACTGTACTCTTAGGAAAAGGAAGTTGGATGAGAAGTTGGGTTTTGCTGTCAGGTGCATTTGCCCTTATTGTTCTACGCAGGACATCTATGATAGCCCCGTGTTGAGTTAGCCAGTTCATACCAAGGATCACATCTATATCTTGATCCTTTAATATCAGCATATTGGTAGGGAACTCATATCCTCCCAAATCAATAGGTACATGCTGAACTACCTCCCTTGTACAGATTCGTCCCCCTGGCGACTGTATATGATAGGGTTCTTTTGTTTCCCCAATAGCTATCCCATGCTTCACAACAAATGTACGATTGATGAATGTATGGGATGCACCAGAATCAAATAAGGTAATTGCAGGATGCTTAGCAATGGGAAACATACCCATCATAACTGGTTCTCCTTCTGGAATAGATTCCACTTGCGTATAGAATACCCTTCCAGTTTTCTTCTCAGCCGGACCCTTTTGATGGTTCTGAGCATTGCCCTTGTACTGATTTTGAGTTTGATTAACAGGGGCTTTGGTTGCATCAGGATTGTTCTTCCTAGGATACGGACATTCTCAGGGAAAAATGCCCGGGTTTACCACAATTATAGCATGGAAAATTGTGATTCTGGGGAGTAGCATTGCGGTTTGCATTATTTGTATTGTTCTGCTGCTGCGGTGCTTGATGTGTATAAGGTGTATTAGTTGCAGGGCGAATGAAGATTTGCTGCCTGCTTTGGCCTTGCTGTGGGCTGGAATGGCGTACGGCCATGATTCTGAGGATGGTATACTATCTTCTGACGCTTGCCACTAGATGACCCGGAAGCAAATATTTTCTTCTTCTTCGCCTCTTTGTGTCGGCGGTAATTCTCTTCCGAAGCGATAGCAATGTTGATTGTCTCATGGTAAGTTGCATTACCACAGGCTGCCATCATTGTCTGAAGTTTAGTGTTCAAGCCTCTAAGAAAATGATTCTTTTTCTTCCTGTCAGTATTGACATACTCAATAGCATACTACGACTAGGTGGTTGAAACGCCCAACATACTGCATCACTGGGTGCTCCCCTTGCTTAAGAGCTAAGAACTCTTCCAACTTCATGGTCATCACACCGTCTGGAATATAATGTGCCCTGAAGGCATCCTTGAACTCCCTCCAGTTGATTTGGTGACCAGCGGGCTGTACTGCTACCAAATTTGCCCACCAGGCACCAGCAGCTCCTCGGAGTTGCTGTGCCGCAAACCTTGGTTTTTGAACCTCAGTACAGTGGATCAGCTCGAACTTTTGCTCTATTGTCCTAAGCCAATCATCAGCTTCTAAAGGTTCGTCTGCCTTAGAGAACACAGGCGGACGTGTGTCAGTAAAATCCACATAGGTTGACTCGTCGTTTCCATTATTACGACGGCCACGATTAGGGTATGGTGCCTGCTGGTTCTGCGCCAACTCCCTTAACAGCCTAGGCATTCTCTGCCGTTGCGTTGACGAGTGCGGCTATGGCATCTGCCATAGTCGAGGGCATTGGTGGAGGATTTGGGCACTCATCATCGTCGTGCGAGCCACTAGCACCAGTTCGGGTGATAGGACGAGGCATCTGTTAGAGAAACACATTTACTTACATTATTCTTTATTGAAAGCTTTTAAAAGGTTGCATACTACAAAGGGTTCTTATTTATATTACATGTCTTGTATCCCACAAGACAACCCTGGTTTTCTAGGAAAGCAGTAAAGGAACTACTTCTACTCCAAGCTCTCAGTCTTCGGCATCCGTGCCTGTATCGGACGAAACCTTCATCTTCATCTGAGAAGTACACTAACTCCTCAGGGTCCTCCTCCTCTTCTTCATTCTCGACTTCTCCTGGAGCTACAATCATTTCTTCATCGGTAACTTCACCATCCCCATGAGGAGGATGAAGTTGAGCATACAGCATATGGACATTCTCATGCAGAATGGCATTGTCCATCTCCAGGTCCTCTACGTAGAACTCCAACTCATTGACGCGTTCATTGGCCGCATCTTCTCGTGTCCAGGCTTCATTCCGCAGCTCCATGGTCATGGTGATACCCCTTTGCATTTCCGCCAGCTCTTCTTGGTCTTTGGCATGAGCTCGACGAAGAGTGTTGAGCTCCTTGTTAAGGTTCTCGACGTTGGCGGGGTTGCTCGAAGATCCTTCCTCTCCTAGGTTCTTGGAACTTCCTTCACCTAAGCTCGTGATTTCTTGGTGCCAATTGGTGACGCGGGACTCCATGAGGTCCGGTGGACTTGCGTGCGGTTTTCTTGGTCTTTGCCATAGCCTGAAGAATTTAGGGTAGGACTATAAGAATAGCTTGAGGATAACGGAGGTTAGCAAGAATGGGATTGACATTACTTACCCAACCACTATTAAGGGGAATTATTATGCAATGTGCTCAAGCATGATGCATGAATCGATCTTACGAATCTAAGTACAAAAGATTAATATAATCATAAGTACTAGATTTTCATAATTACATAGGACAAACCTAATCATATTATCCGCCACAAACTTTTCAAATAAGTCAGGATTGAGTCTAGATCAAAGGTAAGAAGAAAGAAATTGAACTTTCAAAATATCATGTTTACTTTCCTTGATCCAAATCATTTTGAAGGTTTTCCAAAGTAACCTACAATGATCTTAGATGGGAACCTGGCTCTGATACCAGCTGTGGCAGAACCTCCTAAGGAATTGGGCCCACATGCACCTATCGTTGTCTTAACAGACCTCGGATAGCGTACACGAGTTCCCAACAACTCAACAGGTCTGTCGGGTGTCCTCGGGAAACCCGAATCATCCACGATTCTCTTTTCAAACAGGATCCCAATCACAGTCATTGCAGATTACAACATTTTATTCAAACATATACCAGAGTAAAAGATAGCGGAAGTCTTAAGATAGTATTATTACAAACCAGTTGTTTTCAAACCTACAATACCATAAGTGTCATACGACCATAGTAGCGGGATAATATTACATTAACTTTATTTATCATACAAACTAGTGCCTTGTCCAAAGGCCATTCATTACTCCTCATCATCATCGTTGACTTCAAACACTGACATGCAGCAGGGACCAAAACAAGCCTGCGCATGCGACTCACCTGCAACAAGGGTTAACAAACCCTGAGTACAAAGGTACTCAACAAGACTAACCCGACGTAACGGGGTGTAAGACTTTAGAGATGCAGGGATTTGGGGCAAGGTAAGGATGTAGCAAGATTCAAAAGTTCTTTGCCAAAAGCTTACTATCCTTCATTCTATTTTCAAGTTTACCACTAAGTTCTTTTAGTTCATTATCTCAACTAAATATACATTTCCCATATTCCATTCCTTCTCATTCCATTCTTTTTCTCATATTTTAGTAATTCACCAGTACTACATTGCTTCTGTAATGAATCGAGTCTCCATATCCGCGGAGCACCGGCAATTCGAATTGATTCAAGTCCCAGCTGGGGATTCCTTATCACACGACATATGTAGAACTTAATCTTGCATATATCAACCTCGCTACAGGATCCTCCTATACTAAGCCGTCTCCACGCCACCCGAGAGCACAGCACACCTCAAATCCGGCCACATTCCAGCCACGAGGGTACACGCTACTCCCTGCCATCTCTCCACTCCCAGTGCGCGGGCATTCGTCTTAGTATCGGATTAGCCGAAGTAGGCTTACCGGAGTATGTGACCAGTACTACAAAGTGTCTCGTTCAGAAGATCCACAATGAGTGGCCTTTAAGTGACATAGTCGGCAACATTACCCAACATTCAAGATAAGTCACCCGACTAGTCTCTAATTCATTCTAAATCCTTTCTTTCTTTGGCCAGTATGCCATCTTTGATTGTATCAAAACTTTTACTTTGAAAGCCTATCATAAAGCATACTAAGCACACTACGCCTTTATAAACGAAAACATCTTCAAGGATGGTAAACAATTATCAAGGTAGGTAATGCATCAAGTAGGTAACATTTGAATTAAACAACTTAATGCAATAAATAACATAGGTGATAAACTTTTCAAAATAAACAAGGTAATGGCTTAATGCATAAACCGGGGCTTACCTTCGTTGACGATCTCAGGTTCCGGGTTAGTACCATAATTATCAAATCCCGTGACAACCGGGGATTCTTCCAAAACTTGCTCAACTAGGATCAGTTTCATTCTCGGGTTCTACACGAAATGATAACATATGCTTTAACATGATGATAATGTAAACATGATGCTTTCACGGTACATGAAATGTAAAACACCCGCAAATGATTTTATTTCACGGTACAGTTGCAAGCCAACAAAACCAACTTAAAATCCTACCATTATGAACCACACATGTGACTTGACCAAATGGATCTTGGAACCCTACTAGTCACAAAACATGACCAAAACAAGATCCAACACTAATCAAACACTTAGGGTTTGCTTTTATCTATTTTTGAATTAATTTGGAATTAAGCCCAAAAATAAACTTATTCCAAATGACCTGAAAATTTTATGTAAGCTTCCTTATGACAAATTAGTGTACCAAAACAAATTTCATAATTTTTGGAATTATACAGTGACCTACAAAAATCATGGAAATTGCATTTTTCAATTAATGGACTGAATATTTGAACATTCAAAATTTATCCAAATTTCAAATTTCAAATTTTTAAATCATACTAGAACATGTACAGAAGCTACACAAAAATTTTCAGAATTTTTGGATATGTAAATAAATTCCTACAAAATTGCAAAATTGCTGCACTATTCAAAATCAGAAAATAACCAAAGCTCACTATTCTTCTTCCTCAGCATCACTGACAGCCTGACCCCACACGTCAGCGACAGTGGGCAAGACGCGGCGGCGCGGCCAGCTCCGGCCAGCAAAATGCGCCGGTGGTGAATCTCCGGTGAGACGGACTGCTCCTACATGATCTACATCAAGTCGCTGCATCTATCCCAAGCCTCAGAACAGAAAAGGGCACACCGGATGGAACTCGACGCCGGCCATGGCGGCTCAGACCCGACGGCGGTCGATGTAACTAGGGCTACGGCGTAGTAGAGTCAAAGGAAGAGTGAGCAACACGCTTAGGAGCTCACCGTGATCGCGATGATGTGCTTGGTGCAGGCGGAGACGTACGGAATCGCCCTGGCCACGGTGAGGTGGGTTGCGGCGGAGCTTCGGCCGGCTCCGAAGAAGATGACGTCGCGCGGTGGTGCTGATCGGCTAGAAGCGAGGCGAGCAGGTCAGGAATGAGCGGCAGGGTAAGGCGGAGCTGCTGGCCAACGCAATTGGCTTGAGGTGGTCCGACGAGGATGAATTGGGCGATCACGGCAATATCACCGGCGGCGAACAGTCGACGGGAAAACTCCGATTGACGACGATGTACTCCTATTTATAGCCAGCTTGAGGGCGTACGGTGATGACAGCACACGAGCGAACTCGCCACGGAGGTTTGGGCGTGTCACAGCGCGTGAAAGCGGTGAAAACCGATCGGCGGTGAACTCCGCGTGGCGCCGGCGGCAAGCAGTGAGGTGGAGTTGAATTTTTGAAATAATTACAGAACTGCCACTGCATTCATTTCTCAAATTACTCAGAAATTTTCTAAAGAAGTTGAAAATCTCCAAAAATGAAAGTTGTTCAATTTTTCAAACTCTACAACTTTGCTTCTAGGAACATTTTCAAATTCTGCCTCCATTTTGAAATTTGAATTTGGGGTGCATTTGAGCATTTGAATCATTTCAAAATTACTCCAAATTTTGTATGTAAACTTGAAAAACTTTGAATACCAAAGCTGATCCTTATAAAATAATCTCCAAGCTTTGCTTTTTGCCTCAACCCCAAATTCCTCATGGATTTTGAATTAGTTAAAAGGGGCAAAAAGGACTTTTATAATTTGAATGTGAATTCAAATTTGATTTGTCTTCCTTTTACTTAGATTTTGATTTTTGACCAGTAACATGGCCCATTAGGGTTATTTGAGTCAAAGGACATATGACCTCACATGATCACATGAAATTTAACCCCTGTGGTCATGATCTGTATTTAGGGTTTTTGAAACACATCACATGAAATAACAACATTATGAAATAAACCTTATTTAGTGAGTGCATTCAAAACTTTATACTAAATGAATGCTTTGCAATGCACATGATGACATGTCAAATTTTAGTATTAGGTCAAAACACCAGAGGTGTTACAGTACCACTATCCACTAGGCATAATTCCTCCTCTATCAGATTGACCCCCGTAGAAACTATATATAAATAAAGAATTTGATATGAAACTCTTTGATGATATATAGAATACATAATTTATTTATTGAATATCAAATGTGTACAATACATCAAATGTGTACAATACATTTATTGGGTATTCAAACTAAATAGTGATGACATTATTAAATATTTACAACACATAGGACATAAATTATTTTAACTATTATAATCACTAGGACATAAAGACATTAGAATCTAAGGGATTGGGAGCCTATTCAAAGTCTCCAAATATGTCGTTGGATGCATATTCCACGATCATATTCCCCGTATCAGCAAGATCCTGGCCTCCTCGTATGTTGTTGCTGCTTGGTTCCATTGGAACTTGTTGCGAACAACCAGCCTCATTCCTGGTGGTGTCAGGTCGAATGTTGAAGTGGGCTTCATACTTCTGTCCTGGTGCAGCACATCCGCGACCCACAGACTTTAAGTAGAGATCAACAAGATGACTTGGGGTACGACATTTCTTTGTAGTATGGTTATAACAACCACACTTCTGACACACATGCTTGTCATTCCTGTGTTTGAAAATATTCTTACCTTTGTTGGAAACACGAGTTTGGGATTTCTTATTGCGTCTGCGTTGTTTTTTACCTTTCTTGGAATTTCCCTGAGGATGGGTCTGAGAAAGTCCACCATCAAATTTGGGTTTATTCTGAGTGTAGGCATGTACTTCAGGCAATGGAGCAGACCTTACGGGGCGCTGCTGATTATTCCAAACCATAAGTTCAGAATGTTTTTCGGCCTCAAGTAAAGTTTGTATAAGCTCAGAATGAACCTGGAAACACCTTTCACGGTATTGTTGTTGAAGAATCCTTTCAGAGGGAAGCATAGTAGACATAGTCTTTTCTATTTTATACGCATCTATAGGTTCTTTCTCGTTGAATTGCAACTTTGAGCAAATCCTATGAACAACATGGTTGTAATCACTCATAGTTTTGAAATCATGTAAGCGAAGTTGTGTCCACTCGTAGTTGGCCGCAGGCAGGACAGGTGCCTTTTGTTGTTCATAGCATTGCTTAAGAGAGTTTCATAGATTTCATGGATTTTCTTCCAACAAATATTCAACCTTAAGGTCAGGATGAATATAGCTCCTAATGAGATATAGGGTCGTGTATACATGTTGATCATCAAGAGGTGCAACACTATAGGGGGTACGACCCTGGATACCCATGACAGACCACACGGGCTATGCCCCCAGGGGCAGCCCAGCCCACAAGACAAAGCCTTGCGGGGCACGACTCTGCTCGGCGTCTCCCGTAAGATACCGGGAAGATACCCTAAAGATACTATGAGATCTGTTAGGATGCGTATGATCCCAAGATTCTTGTAATATGTTATTACTTTTCGGTTTTCTCTCAGATTTAACCGACTTGTAACCCTGCCCCTCGGACTATATAAGGCGGGCAAGGACCCCCTCCAAACTCATGCAATATCATACGATAGCTAATACAAACCAACAGACCATAGGAGTAGGGTATTACGTCATACTGATGGCCTAAACCTGTCTAACTCATGTGTCTCTGTTGCTTTCTTGTTCTTGATCACATGCTTCTCTGGCGATCAATCTACCTTCTTGGGATACCCCTCAGAGGACCGCCGACGATATTCTGTCGACAGTTGGCACGCCAGGTAGGGGTGTGCATGATGTTTCCTTGTCGAACAAGATGTCTTTTTCTGCAGGCCCTTTGTCCCTCCCGTAGCCCGACCAGATCTTCACGGTTGGATCCATCTCATGAGTCATCAACGCTGACGGAGTCAGAGAGCTCCTTGAGCCGGTGTAGATCAATTCTACGCCGATCACCCCCGCACCTGCGACTATAGATCCAATCTCAGAACCACCTCTGAGGTCACCTTCATCGATGACTCGCCTCCCGCTTCCTCGCTACCAGAGGAGGTAGATCAACAATGACAATCTGATCGCATCCATCGATCGGGTTGGTCTGAAGCTCACCGATTGCCTCTCCATTGCCGAATCGGCTCTAGACACTCTGGTTCAGCGTCGACCACCCTCTGATCTAGATCTATCGGAGGCTGCTCGGGAAACTCTAGGGGCTACGGCCCTACCCTTTAGGTTCACCAATGTCGCCGCTGCTTACCAAGATGCCCTAAGGGGTAGATTCGCCGACCAGGTTGGAGATGTCCATCCTCCCACCAACCAGATCGCCGACCAGGCTCTGCCGGCCATCAACATGCTCCACGTCGGTCGACGCTCCGGAGCGTCCCTCTAGACCATCTCGGAGGAGAATCTGTACTCCAAGTCCTAGGGCTCTACGAAGACCGTCGCCGAAATGACCACCGAGCTACTTCTTCCTCCTCTGTTCCGTGGCGGCGCAATCTTCAATGTTAGCATCGATAGCCCCCCTTGGAATGGCGAAATCAAGGAGGAACGCACCACCCGTGAGAACTAGAATGTCAACCGTGTGTTGCGTTGCGCAAACGAGATTGCTCTCGTGACGGCCGAGCAGTAGCTTGACTCGCAAGGAAGGCCACTCCAACGCAACCTTGACGATGAGTTTTGTAACACCCGAGGTGTTTGGCTTCTACTAATTGCATTTCATTTCATAAACATGTGCATCATCTATCTCATCATGCCTTTGTTACTGAAACATGCATATGCAACATTTTCCAATTGTGTATGTTTCATACTTGAGTGTTGTGAATAGTAATGGTGTAATATGTGAATGCAACCTGAGTTTCTTATACCTTGAAACATGGCAACATGGTGGTAATGTGACAAGTATAGAAGGACAACAAAGTCATGCAACATGTGAAACATTGCATTGCAACATATGAGTGAATTGCTTGTTTTAGTTGCTTTATCACATGTGATCATTAGAAGTGGTATAACAATTTTGTAAAATGGTTGATCATGGTCTATTACACCTTAGCTACACTTAGGTTACTTGTTGGGACATTGTTCATGTAGATCAAAATGACCAAAATGCCCTCAGGTGAAGGTTTGACTTGAATTGACCCCAGAGTCTCACAGTTTGACTGATTCAAAAGACCAACTTAGAAATTTTGCATCGCTGTGCACTCTTTACCAAAGTTGTAGCTAATTTATCAAGGAACAAAAGTTGTTTTATGACCAACTCATGAAAATGTGTGGAACATGGTCAAACATGGCCCACAAGTCAGTATTTCATGCTGATTTCACTGAAAAATTTGTCTAAGTCTTAAACTGCATTTTTAGTTGGATCAGGCCAACTTGGGCTTCATATAACTTCTGATCCAGGGCGAATGAGTTGTTGATTTCTAAATCAAAGATGTAGCCCTACCATACCTCTACAAGTTTCATGTACACTATTTTTGCAATGGATCAACGAGTTAGCCGTTTTATCGCATCGAAGTTGCTCGGTCAGGCTCAATAGGATCACTGAATCAGAGTTCAGACTAGCTACAGTGACTGACCGAGTTTAGAAAACGTTCGACGCGTGTTGCCACCCGTCGACGATCACCTGAATGCGCTGCCATGCGCCGTGCACATCCTGGCATGCTGGCCGCGTCATGTAGCCACCCAGCGCCTGCCCGACCGAGTCGCCGCTCCATTTCTCATCTCTCGCCTCTCACAGCGCCGAGCCAAAGCCGGCCGCCATTGCCGACCGAGCATCGCCGTTGCCGTTCAAGCTCGCCATTGCAAAAACACGCCGGCCATCTCACTCGTAGCCTCACCGTGATCCCCTCTGCAACCTCCACCTCTCAGCCGGGTTGATTGTGCCTTGGTAAGGACGAATTCGTCGTTTCCTTCCACCGCCGCCGTGGCTGTTCTCGTCGGAGATGGCGCTCCGCGCAGCCAGCTCTCCTCGCGCCATTGCCATCCTACCTCTGTCTCGCGCTAGGGTCTAGGAATGCTGCCGTAGCTCGTAGGGTTGCCCTATCGGGCTGCGACGCCGTAGCGTCGTCGGAGCCGGCCGTGCCGTGGCCGAGCGCCGCCGTGGCCATCACCACCCCCTCTAACTGCGTCAGTAGCTACAAATCAGGGTTCCTCTAGGTCCGCTAGGGTGAGGCGAACACGTAGACACCTTTGCCTTCGCCGGAGAAGCTACCGGCGGCGAGTTGCGCCGTCGTCTTCCTCCGTTCCCTTGCCTGTCTCTCTATCATGGTGGTCCCGCGTGTCAGCCGTAGAGGCTCAGGCGGGAGCAAGCCTGGGCTGCGCCACATCTTGGGCCGTGCTAGCGTGTATTCATGGGCCACCATGATTCTCCGAGCTGGCCCAGTAGCGGTTAGGTTTTCATTTTTGTTTTGTTTAACTATTTTTCACAGTTTGGTGTATAGATTCAAAAATGTGTAACTCAAGTTTGGTAGGTCCAAAGGATATGGTTCCAATTTTGTTAAGTTCATGGTCATGTCTAGTATTTAATAAAAATATTATATGAGCACATGTTTTAGAAATTCTAGAAAAATTAAATAGGACTTTGAAATGTGTTTTTGGATACATGCAAATTTGTTTGAATTTTATCTTGAGTTTCTTTGGTCCAAAAATTATGAAATTTTGTGGGTAGTCTATTATTGCTTAGTAGAATCTCTGGTAAAAATTTCAGAGCTAGTGCATGTATAGTTTTTGAGTTATAGAATTTCTTTTTATCAATGGATGGATCTTGTGTGAATTTTCATAATTTTTCTATAGATCAAGTATAGGTAAAATTTGGTGAGTAAGGTTCTTATGCTAGAATGATGCTAGGAAAAATGAGAAATCTATTGCTTGACACTTTTCATTAGGGTTTCCTAATTATGCTAAAAATAGGCATGCCACCTGTTATTTTGGATACAGCAAGTTCGGCTTGCTCAATGGCTTTGAAATTTTTATGGTAGTCTATGTGAAGCATGAGATAGCTACTGTAATTGTTGTAGATTTTTATGAATAGTTTTACTATATATTGCTTAAATCACCTAATTAACTAAATAAATTGGAAAAGGATATTAAATAAGTTATTTAGAAGTTGGCACTATACTTTCTGATGTTTCTTAGGTATGGAAAACAAGTTGGTAAACTTGGTTTGATCAAATTAGGCTTTTGCATCATCATTAAATAATTAAGCTAGTAACCCTGTTATTTCTGAAATAGATTCTAGGTTTACTGGAAATTGATTTGGTTAACCTAAGAATCATGCTTTACTGTTTACCATTGATTTGTAGAAAATTCCATAAGCTTTCCAGAATGTCCTCATACAAGTCATTTGGATTTGTATAACTCTTGTTGTGATTGAATTACGGGAATACTTGTATGCATATGAAACTTTAAATGTTAAAATATGTATACCGTTACTATTTCTAAGTTATGGTAATGTTCCTAGGTGTTAGGCCTTTAACTGAAGATGAGCATCTTTATCTTAGGTTATGCAAGTTAGGTAAGTTGATCTTGTTCTTCAAGTTAAATTAGATACCTGTTTTAAAGTGATTTGAATATGGCTAGTCTTACTCGGTAAACGAGTGTCCAGTGATGTTTTTGGGAAACACTTACTGTGATTCATTCATCATGAGCATCATGTCATTCCTTATGCATCCATGATATTTATCTCGTGCATCGGCATGCAATAGGTGTACCAGAGGGAGTAACACTGCTGGAATTCGAGGAACCGAGCGAGCAGCAGCAGCCGACACCAGAGGTTCAGGAGGTGCAACCTTCAGGAGAAGTGCCAGACAAGGTCGCCGTTGAGTGCCCGGATCACCGTCCTTGCAACTTTGTGAAAGGCAAGCCCCGGAGCATATTAAGCCTCCTAATTTCCGAAATGCAGTTAAAGTATTATTATTACATATATTGTTGCATTAAGTTTAGGTATTGGATGCAAACACTTGCTGCATTGGTTACCCATTCCTTGTCCATATATTGTTACCCTGAATCCTATGTAGCTCAAGCCCGTGTAGTGCTTAGCCCTGCTTAAACATGGTAGAAGTCAGGTGATTTCCTGTCACCTATGAGATATAGGAAGATACATGTGGTACGGTTGGCTATATTTGCTATCGTAGAAAAGAACCAGTCTTAATTTGAAATGAAGACCGGACGAAGGCTTGCCGGTTTGCAATGACTCCGTCTGCGTCGCTTAAGGACTGATTCTTGGAGCCTTTCCTGTTCATGTTGAACGCATGCCTCTCTCTTAGTTGGCCGGGTCTGGAGACCGACCACGAAGCCGAGTAGCTCAACTCAGGCCAGGAGTCGATAAGTATAAAGTACGCCTCGAAAGGGAGCCGTAGGTGTGAGTCCAAGGTCAGGTGATTTAAAAGTCCTGATCGTCCTGGCAGAAGGGTAATCCCTAAGAGCGCTGGCGCTGATCGAACCCGCGAATTTGGTTCCTGAGTTGTACCAAAGGTAACCCACGGCTACCCTTGCTAAGTATGCCAGGGTGAGAGTTAGGAATACCCCCTCAGCTGAGTTGTAATTCGATTCGAGTCGCCGTCTCTCCCGGTTAGTGAGAACTTGACGGGCTTATCTCCAATGTAGATACACTAAATAACTTAATGGTTCAGAAATGATGATATGATGATGACAGCCTTATTATACCTGCTATGGTTAATATTGTTTGCTTCTAATAAGTGAGTGCTCTAGTACAGGTGCAAATCTAGTGGACAGGTAAATAATGATAAGCTTGATGCTAAGTTTAAATTGGTTACTATAATCATAAGCTCTTTTATGCAACTGTGTCAAGCTAGCCCACCTAAAAAGCCTTGCATGATCCTTGGTGTCTTTTATTTCTAGTTTTGATGGGTAAGTCTAGCTGAGTACCTTCTCGTACTCAGGGTTTATCTCCCACCTGTTGCAGATGACCAATTCTACTTTGGTTGCTGCAAGTACTGCCTTCTCCTGGCTGGGGATGAAGACTAGACCGTTGGGCATGGTCTCTACTAGTTCTCGTACCTGATAATGCTTTTGTGGGACATGACTCAGCCTTGGCAATGTATTTGAAAACTATGATGTTTTGTATTAAACTATGTTGCTTCCACACACTCAAACTTTGTTTGTAATATTCTATTTAAACTCTGATGGATGTAATCCGAATGCTTATTATGAAATGTTGTAATGGATGATGTGTTGTGTTGAATCACTACGATCTTGGTTTGTATGTCGAAAGTTGGTTGAAATCCTTCGTGATTTCCGGACTACCAGGATTATGGGAGCTTAAGTACAGGAATTTGATCGCTTCGGTGATTGTTTTTGTACTTACGTTCTTATGATTTGGTCGGTTCTGTTACAGCTAGTATCAAAGCAAGATTCGACACTAAACATGTCATTTGTGTATTTAAAACAAAAGTAATTGTGAAAATCCTAAATTAAAACACTAAGTATTGCCAGTGGTCATATCCCTTATGCCCAAATAAGGACTCTTAGGTGGCTTGTTAAAGTACTAACTTGGGGGTTCCTGCTTGTTCTATTTTGTCATCCATACAGCGTGCTATTGTATGGATGCCATCCGCTTGGGTGGTAATGTATGGTTCAAAATACATCTACGCTCTGGTAAGTGAGAGTTGTGAGAGCATGACCGTCCAACCGTCGGTCTAGGGGAGAGTAGTTGTGGTTGCTCGCATACTTACATGTTCAATCATGTATCTATGAGAGTACTTAAATGTGGGTATCTCTGACGGGTAGCTGTGATACTAGAGTATATGATCAGGGGATGCATGTATGAAAGTATTTAGTTTACTGCTTGTTTTCTATGCTTTTTGGGAAATTATTGGGCTGAAATGAAAATTTTCTGTAGGTACACTAACAACGTATCGTTGTAGATCGACTAGCTACCGTATACGAGAGAACGTATGTATGCCACCGTATAGTTCGCTAGCCTTTAAATTTTTCTAGGTTTGTGAGGACGTACGGATCGTGCATGCATCATGTTCAAGCATACATGGCATTTCTTGCATTATTCCCTCCCTTAAAATTTGGTTGTCTCGACTAATTAAATTTCGTATCCCTTAAATGAATCTCCCCTTACGTTGCAACTTTTTGCTACAGATGGCGCGTACGAAACTCACTGCTCGCAAGTCTGCTGGAGGCAGGGTGCCTCGTCACCGTTTAGCTCCTCGTGAGCCTCGTCCTGAGCCTACTAAGGTGGAAAGGCTGAGGGCAGAGCTGGCCCGGGTGACCGCTGAGAGGAATGCGGCTCAGCACCGTTTAGAGCAAGTAACACAGGAACGGGACCAAGAGACCCTTGAGGTTCAGAGGTTGACAGTTGCTCACCGCAACTGTGAACGTATGTTGATTCACGTGATGAACCAACGGAATGAAGCCTGGCACGAAGAGAATGTGTTGAGGGCGCGACAGGTGGAGTTAGAGCAGCAAGTGGCAGTTGCTGAAGAGTACAATGACCATCTCCATGAGGAGGTTCACCTGTTACACAATCAACTTCACCCTCTCCTGCCACCTGAGGATGAGGATGAGATGGGTTCTGGTGTCATCATGGCTGAAGGTGATGATGACATGGAGGTCAATGGACCCGAGGATGTCCCACCTGATGAGGAGTTAGAGCCTGCTAGTGATGAAGATGGAGGAGAGATCTTCAACACTGACTCTGAGGATGATGCGTAGTTTAGCTTACTACTTAGCTAATGCGCTAGAGCTAGTCTTTTGTTGATCCTCATGCATGAACGAGTAGCTTTGTATCAAGTTAATCATTGGGATGTAATATCGAACCCTATGTTACCCTTGATGTAAGTTTGGAACCACTATGGCTGGGACGTAACCTATCGGACGTATTATGCTCCACGTATGTGAGCTTTTGATGAAATTCGTCTTTGTGGTCTATGGATCTCGATTGTTGGTTAAGTTCATCTCATTTATGTGTCAATTGATGCACTTGATGAGTTGTGTGATTGTGATGAATGATTGTGCCTCTGTTGATTATATAAATGCAATCTCTCCGATGGAATCAGTTTGGCATAATTATACAATTCATCTACAAAAGTTTCCACATCGTCAGTGCTCATTGGCTATACCTTTTGCAGATGGCTTATAACCTTCGTCACGGTCGTAGCATGGGAGATGAGGAACAACCACCTCCTCCACCGCCCACACCAGCTGAGCTAATGTAGACGGTCGTGGAAAGTCAGCGCATGCTAGCTGAGGCTATGCGCCAGATGGCTAACCATGAGGATCGGCATGTCCGCCAGGGACCCGAGCCGAACCAGTACAACAGCTTTAAGACTTCATGGACACAAAGCCTCCTATCTTTCATGAGGTAGAAGAACCCTTACAAGCAGATGAATGGTTGAGCACGATAGAGCAAAGGTTTGGATTGCTCCGTTTGACTGAAGGCATGAAGGCTTTGTATGCAGGACACCAGCTCCAAGGCCCTGTAGGCATCTGGTGGACCCATCACAGGACCACCTTCCCTGCTAACGTTGAGATCGTTTGGAACCAGTTCTAGGCAGCCTTCAGGGGACACTTTATCCCTCCTGGTCTCATGGCTATTAAGCATACCGAGTTTATGAAGCTAACCCAAGGCAACAAGAGTCTTAATGAATACCTCCAGGCATTCAACAACCTGGCGAGGTATGCTCCCGAGTTCATCGATACTGACGCTAAGAGAATAGCTAGCTTCAAGAGGGGACTTTCCCCAAAACTGATGAAGTCTATGGGCAACTACAAGTGTGTCACCTTCAATGAGTTTATTAGTGACACCCTAACCCAGGAGAACAATGACAAGATTTATGCTGCTTCCAAGAACCGTAAAAGAAACTTTGAAGCTGGTACTTCTCAGTCTAAGGCTCCAATGGTATCCAAGACCCAGTACCATCCACCCAATGCTAATGTCCGGTACCGCCCACCTCAGAAGAAGAATCAAGCTAAAATTGGTTTCCGCAAGGGGTACACAATTTCCTTGCCAAAGAACACCTCTGGGCAGGGTAGCTCCAATGCCCCACCAGCAAACAGGCCGTGCTGGAACTGTAACCAGCCTGGTCATTGGGCAAATAAGTGTCCCTATCCTTCCAAGTAGAATGCTCAAGGAAACGTTCGTCAGGGGCGTGTTCACTACACTATAGTGGAGGAAATTCCTGCTGGTGAAGTGGTCACCGCTGGTAAGTTCCTTGTTAATGATCACCCTGCAGTTGTGCTCTTTGATTCGGGTGCTTCGCACTCCTTTATGAGTTCTACTTTTGTGTCTATGCATAAGATGAATGTGATTACAATTGTCAAGGGTGGTTATTGTATTAGTGCTGCTGGAAATAATATCCTGACTAACCAAGTAGTTAAAGATGTAAAGATTGAGATTGGGGATCGAGAGTTCCATACAGATCTTGTAGTTCTACCGAGGGTAGGAATTGATATAATCCTAGGAATGAAGTGGATGAGCGGGAATGGAGTGTTAATCGATACCTCAACCCATGTGGTAATGTTGAGGGATCCTGTGGATAAGAAAGGTTTTCTAGTGTAGTTACCTCGTGATATCTCTATCCACAATACGACCAATGCTACCCTAGCCAAAGCCATTGAGGATCTACCGGTTGTCTGTGAGTTTCCAGATGTCTTCCCTGATGACTTGCCTAGATTACCTCCAGACCGTGATATAGAATTCAAGATAGAACTCATTCCGGGTACGGCTCCTATTTCTCGAAGGCCATATAGAATGCCGCCCAATGAGTTGGCTGAGCTGAAGAGTCAGTTGATTGAGCTATTGAATAAAGGTTTGATCCGGCCTAGTTCTTCTCCTTGGGGTTGTCCAGCTATATTTGTGAAGAAGAAGGACGAGTCTCTACACATGTGCGTGGATTATCGCCCCCTTAATGCTGTGACTATCAAGAACAAATACCCTCTTCCTCGCATCGATATTCTATTTGATCAGCTCTCCAAAGCTAAGGTATTCTCCAAGATCGATTTGAGGTCTGGCTACCATCAGATCAAAATTCGTCCTGAAGATATACCAAAGACAGCTTTCTCTACTCGTTATGGCTTGTTCGAATACCTCGTCATGTCATTTGGGTTGACAAATGCTCCGGCACACTTTATGTACCTGATGAATTCTGTATTCATGCTGGAATTGGACAAATTTGTCGTCGTGTTCATTGATGATATCCTGGTATATTCTCAGAATGTAGAAGAGCATGCTGAACATCTGAGAATTGTTTTAACTCGGTTGCATGACAACCAGCTTTATGCTAAGTTCAACAAGTGCGAATTCTGGTTGAACAAGATACCTTTTCTAGGTCATGTGTTATCTGGTGATGGAATTTTGGTTGACCCTACTAAGGTGCAAGAAGTCCTTGAGTGGAAGGCAGCTACTACGGTCACTGAAGTCCAAAGTTTCCTGGGTTTGGCTGGCTATTATCGTCGCTTTATCCCGGATTTCTCAAAGATCGCCAAGCCCATGACTCGACTACTTCAAAAGGATGAGAAGTTTGTGTGGACTCCGAAGTGTGAAGAGGCTTTCCACACTTTGCGGACCTTACTAACCTCTGCTCCTGTATTGGCACAACCTGACATCGAGAAGCCTTTTGATGTCTACTGTGACGCATGTGGCACTGGTTTGGGGTGTGTTCTTATGCAGGAGGGCCGAGTAATTGCTTATGCTTCACGCCAGCTTCGAAAGCATGAAGTCAACTATCCTACCCATGACTTAGAGCTAGCTGCGGTTGTTCATGCCCTAAAGATTTGGAGACATTACTTGCTGGGTAATGTGTGCAACATCTATACTGACCATAAAAGCCTCAAGTACATCTTTACTCAACCTGAGTTAAACATGCGTCAACGACGATGGTTAGAATTAATCAAAGACTATAACCTTCAAGTGCACTACCATCCTGGTAAGGTAAATGTGGTTGCTGATGCCTTAAGCAGAAAGGCCCATTGCAATTCCTTGGTTAGTGAAGACTTTCATCTGGCACACCTCCTTCATCCTGCAGTACTCCACAATATCACTGTGGATTGCTCTCTTAGAAGTCAAATTATTGAACTTCAGAAGACTAATGTGGGTGTGTTTCACATCAAGCGGAAGATGAAAGAGAAAGAGACCAAGCACTTTAGGGTTGATGACAAAGGAATTCTCTGGTTTAATGATAGGCTTGTGGTACCCAAAGACAAAGAACTTAGAAATCAAATTATGGCTGAAGCCCATTCTTCTAAATTGTCCATCCATCCTGGTAGCAGTAAAATGTATCAAGATCTCAAGCTGTATTATTGGTGGACTAAGATGAAGAAAGAGATCGCAGCTTACGTGTGTGATAATTGTTGCAGAGTCAAGGCTATTCACATAAGGCCCGGATTATTGCAGCCACTCTCTATTCCTGGCTGGAAGTGGGAAGAAATTAGCATGGATTTTATTGTTGGATTACCCACTACCAAAAAGGGTTGTGATTCCATCTGGGTTATCGTAGACCATCTAACTAAATCCGCTCACTTTATTCTGGTCAAGTCTACCTATCACCCTCACAATTATGCTGAGATTTATTTTCAATAAGTGGTACGTCTCCATGGTGTCCCCAAAGCCATTGTTTCTGATAGAGGACCGCAGTTCACGGCTCGCTT
The DNA here is from genome assembly GCF_019320115.1 of Miscanthus floridulus. Lineage (NCBI taxonomy): Eukaryota > Viridiplantae > Streptophyta > Magnoliopsida > Poales > Poaceae > Miscanthus > Miscanthus floridulus. The sequence continues at coordinate 49,198,314 of NC_089597.1, forward strand.
TTGGGAGTGCTTACATCAGAATCTTGGCACTCATTTAATCCGTAGTTCTGCCTATCATCCGCAAACATCAGGACAGACTGAGGTTGTTAATCAAATTCTTGAAGACATGCTTAGAGCTTGTCTTATCTCTTGCAAAGGCTCTTGGGAGGATTGGTTACCTCTCGCTGAATTCTCTTATAACAACAGTTATCAAGAGAGTATCAAAATGGCTCCTTTTGAAGCTCTTTATGGCCGCAAGTGTAGAACTCCTTTGAACTGGGTCGAACCCGGGGAAAGAAGATTCTATGGTATTGACTTTGTAAAAGAAGCCGAAGAGCAAGTCCGAACTATACAGAAGAATATGACTGCCGCACAGGCTAGACAAAAGAGCTATGCTGACAAGAGAAGAAAACCTATTGAGTTTGATGTAGGTGATCATGTTTATTTGAAGGTATCCCCTATGAAAGGAGTCAAGCGTTTTGGAATTAAAAGGAAGCTTGAGCCTCGATATGTTGGACCCTACCGCATTATCGAGAAAAGTGGAAGAGTAGCATATAAGCTCGATCTACCACGTGAGATGGGAGCTATATTCCCGGTATTCCATGTGTCCCAGCTGAAGAAGTGTCTTCGTATTCCCGAGGAAAGAATAGCAACAAGGAAAGTCAACTTGAAATATGATCTTTCTTATGAGGAAAAGCCCGTGCAAGTTCTGTATACTCAAGAAAGAGTGACTCGTACACGAGTGGTTAAGTTATACAAGGTAGTTTGGAGTAATCATAGTGAACGGGATGCAACATGGGAGCGGAAAGATTATTTAAAAGAAAATCATCCAACTTTCTATACTAAATGGTACGCTTTCCCAAATCTCGGGACGAGATTTTTCTAAGGGGGGAGGGCTGTAACACTCGAGGTGTTTGGCTTCTACTAATTGCATTTCATTTCATAAACATGTGCATCATCTATCTCATCATGCCTTTGTTACTGAAACATGCATATGCAACATTTTCCAATTGTGTAGGTTTCATACTTGAGTGTTGTGAATAGTAATGGTGTAACATGTGAATGCAACCTGAGTTTCTTATACCTTGAAACATGGCAACATGGTGGTAATGTGACAAGTATAGAATGACAACAAAGTCATGCAACATGTGAAACATTGCATTGCAACATATGAGTGAATTGCTTGTTTTAGTTGCTTTATCACATGTGATCATTAGAAGTGGTATAACAATTTTGTAAAATGGTTGATCATGGTCTATTACACCTTAACTACACTTAGGTTACTTGTTGGGACATTGTTCATGTAGATCAAAATGACCAAAATGCCCTCAGGTGAAGGTTTGACTTGAATTGACCCTAGAGTCTCATAGTTTGACTGATTCAAAAGACCAACTTAGAGATTTTGCATGGCTGTGCACTCTTTACCAAAGTTATAGCTAATTCATCAAGGAACAAAAGTTGTTTTATGACCAACTCATGAAAATGTGTGGAACATGGTCAAACATGGCCCACAAGTCAGTATTTCATGCTGATTTCACTGAAAATTTTGTCTAAGTCTTAAACTGCATTTTCAGTTGGATCAGGCCAACTTGGGCTTCATATAACTTCTGATCCAGGGCGAATGAGTTGTTGATTTCTAAATCAAAGATGTAGCCCTACCATACCTCTATAAGTGTCATGTACACTATTTTTGCAATGGATCAACGAGTTAGCCGTTTTATCGCATCGAAGTTGCTCGGTCAGGCTCAATAGGATCACTGAATCAGAGTTCAGACTAGCTACAGTGACTGACCGAGTTCAGAAAATGTCCGACGCATGTTGCCACCCGTCAACGATCGCCTGAACGCGCTGCCATGCGTCGTGCACATCCTGGCGTGCTGGCCGCGTCATGTAGCCACCCAGCGCCTGCCCAACTGAGTCGCCGCTCCATTTCTCATCTCTCGCCTCTCACAGCGCCGAGCCAAAGCCGTCCGCCATTGCCGACCAAGCATCGCCGTTGCTGTTCGAGCTTGCCACTGCAAAAATGCGCTGGCCATCTCGCTCGTAGCCTCGCCGTGATCCCCTCTGCCACCTCCACCTCTCAGCCGGGTCGATTGTGCCTTGGTAAGGACGAATTCGTCGTTTCCTTCCACCGCTGCCGTGGTTGTTCTCACCGGAGATGGCGCTCTGCACGGCCAGCTCTCCTCGTGCCATTGCCATCCCACCTCTATCTCGCGCTAGGGTCTAGGAATGCTGCCGTAGCTCGTAGGGTCGCCCTATCGGGCTACGACGCCATAGCGTCGTCGGAGCCGGCCGTGCCATGGCCGAGCGCCGCCATGGCCATCGCCACCCCCTCTAGCTACGTCAGTAGCTACAAATCAGGGTTCCCCTAGGTCCGCTAGGGTGAGGCGAACACGTAGACACCTTTGCCTTCGCCGAAGAAGCTACCGGCGGCGAGTTGCGCCGTCGTCTTCCTCTGTTCCCCTGCCTGTCTCTCTGTCACGGTGGTCCCGCGTGTCAGCCGCAGAGGCTCAGGTGGGAGCAAGACTGGGCTGCGCCGCGTCTTGGGCCGTGCCAGCGCGTATTCATGGGCCGCCGTGATTCTCCGGGCTGGCCCAGTAGCGGTTAGGTTTTCATTTTTGTTTTGTTTAACTGTTTTTCACAGTTTGGTGTATAGATTCAAAAATGTGTAACTCAAGTTTGGTAGATCCAAAGGACATGGTTCCAATTTTGTTAAGTTCATGGTCATGTCTAGTATTTAATAAAAATATTATATGAGCACATGCTTTAGAAATTCTGGATAAATTAAATAGGACTTTGAAATGTGTTTTTGGATACATGCAAACTTGTTTGAATTTTATCTTGAGTTTCTGTGGTCCAAAAATTATGAAATTTTGTGGGTAATTTATTATTGCTTAGTAGAATCTCTTGTTAAAATTTCAGAGCTAGTGCATGTATAGTGTTTGAGTTATAGAATTTCTTTTTATCAATGGATGGATCTTGTGTGAATTTTCATAATTTTTCTATAGATCAAGTATAGGTAAAATTTGGTGAGTAAGGTTCTTATGCTAGAATGATGCTAGGAAAAATGAGAAATCTGTTGCTTGACACTTTTCATTAGGGTTTCCTAATTATGCTAAAAATTGGCATGCCACCTGTTATTTTGGATACAGCAAGTTTGGCTTGCTCAATGGATTTGAAATTTTTATGGTAGTCTATGTGAAGCATGAGATAGCTACTGTAATTTTTGTAGATTTTTATGAATAGTTTTACTATATATTGCTTAAATCACCTAATTAACTAAATAAATTGGAAAAGGATATTAAATAAGTTATTTAGAAGTTGGCACTACACTTTCTGATGTTTCTTAGGTATGAAAAACAAGTTGGTAAACTTGGTTTGATCAAATTAGGCTTTTGCATCATCATTAAATAATTAAGCTAGTAACCCTGTTATTTCTAGAATAGATTCTAGGTTTACTGGAAATTGATTTGGTTAACCTAAGAATCATGCTTTGCTGTTTACCATTGATTTGTAGAAAATTCCATAAGCTTTCCAGAATGTCCTCATACAAGTCATTTGGATTTGTATAACTCTTGTTGTGATTGAATTACGGGAATACTTGTATGCATATGAAACTTTAAATGTTACAATATGTATACCGTTACTATTTCTAAGTTGTGGTAATGTTCCTAGGTGTTAGGCCTTTAACTGAAGATGAGCATCTTTATCTTAGGTTATGCAAGTTAGGTAAGTTGATCTTGTTCTTCAAGTTAAATTAGATACCTGTTTTAAAGTGATTTGAATAGGGCTAGTCTTACTCGGTAAACGAGTGTCCAGTGATGTTTTCGGTAAACACTTACTGTGATTCATTCATCATGAGCATCATGTCATTCCTTATGCATCCATGATATTTATCTTGTGCATCGGCATGCAATAGGTGTACCGGAGGGAGTAACACTGCTGGAATTCGAGGAACCGAGCGAGCAGCAGCAGCCGACATCGGAGGTTCAGGAGGTGCAGCCTTCAGGAGAAGTGCCAGACGAGGTCGCCGTTGAGTGCCCGGATCACCGTCCTTGCAACTTTGTGAAAGGCAAGCCCCAGAGCATATTAAGCCTCCTAATTTTCGAAATACAGTTATAGTATTATTATTACATATATTGTTGCATTAAGTTTAGGTGTTGGATGTAAACACTTGCTGCATTGGTTACCCATTCCTTGTCCATATATTGTTACCCTGAATCCTATGTAGCTTAGGCCCGTGTAGTGCTTAGCCCTGCTTAAACACGGTAGAAGTCAGGTGATTTCCTGTCACCTGCGAGATATAGGAAGATACATGTGGCACGGTTGGCTATATTTGCTATCGTGGAAAAGAACCAGTCTTAATTTGAAATGAAGACCGGACAGAGGCTTGCCAGTTTGCAGTGACTCCGTCTGCGTCGCTTAAGGACTAATTCTTGGAGCCTTTCCTATTCATGTTGAATGCATGCCTCTCTCTTAGTTGGCCGAGTCTAGAGACCGACCGCGAAGCCAAGTAGCTCAACTCAGGCCAGGAGTCGATAAGTATAAAGTACGCCTCGGAAGGGAGCCGTAGGCGTGAGTCCAAGGGCAGGTGATTTAAAAGTCCTGATCGTCCTGGCAGAAGGGTAATCCCTGAGAGCGCTGGCACTGATCGAGCCCACGAATTTGGTTCCTGAGTTGTACCAAAGGTAACCCACGGCTACCCTTGCTAAGTATGCCAGGGTGAGAGTTAGGAATACCCCCTCAGCTGAGTTGTAATTTGATTCGAGTCACCGTCTCTCTCGGTTAGTGAGAACTTGACGGGCTTATCTCCAATGTAGATACACTAAATAACTTAATGGTTTGGAAATGATGATATGATGATGACAGCCTTATTATACCTGCTATGGTTAATATTGTTTGCTTCTAATAAGTGAGTGCTCTAGTACAGGTGCAAATCTAGTGGACAGGTAAATAATGATAAGCTTGATGCTAAGTTTAAATTGGTTACTATAATCATAAGCTCTTTTATGCAACTGTGTCAAGCTAGCCCACCTAAAAAGCCTTGCATGATCCTTGGTGTCTTTTATTTCTGGTTTTGACGGGTAAGTCTAGCTGAGTACCTTCTTGTACTCAGGGTTTATCTCCCACCTGTTACAGATGACCAATTCTACTTTGGTTGTTGCAAGTACTGCCTTCTCCCGGCTAGGGATGAAGACTAGACCGTTGGGCACGGTCTCTACTAGTTCTCGTACCTGATAATGCTTTTGTGGGACATGACTCAGCCTTGGCAATGTATTTGAAAACTATGATGTTTTGTATTAAACTATGTTGCTTCCGCACACTCAAACTTTGTTTGTAATATTCTATTTAAACTCTGATGGATGTAATCCGAATGCTTATTATGAAATGTTGTAACGGATGATGTGTTGTGTTGAATCACTACGATCTTGGTTTGTATGTCGAAAGTTGGTTGAAATCCTTCGTGATTTCCGGACTACCGGGATTATGGGAGCTTAAGTACAGGAATTTGATCGCTTCGGTGATTGTTTTTGTACTTACGTTCTTATGATTTGGTCGGTTCTGTTACAAGTTTGTCCGCATTGACGGCCACGACGTCTACAAAACCCTAAGCGCCAATCTCGTAGTGGCCGCCAACGAGCTCACCTGGCTCCCGCAAACACCCAAGGTCGCCAAGGTCACCGCCATGCTTAAAGCGGCACACTGTCAGGTCAATGAGACCCACCAGGATCAGAGGCCTTCATACTCCACAACCTCAATTCGTTAATCAGCCACGACAAGAACTGATCACCACCAAAGTCGCTTCACCGACCAACACCGCGATGATAGGCAACTCCTATAGGGCGAAGCTAGGGCAACCGCAATGAACATCACCGCCAACACGACCAAGAGGCCAACCAGGACGTCCGAGTGCACCTCAATAATCTTTGAGATGCACGACGATGTATCGACGAACTCCACTTCGGTCGCCATGAAGAAGAAGTACGCCGCCGCCAGGAGTACGAGCAAGAGTATGGTAACCCAAACTCAGCTCTAGAGCCGCTCGCCACCGGCAACGCTGTAGACGACGGCATCGATAGCCCCGAAGGGCCCACAACATTCACAAGGGCGCTCCAAACACTTCAGTGGCCCCGTGGTTTCAAAATCACTGGGGTCAAATCCTATGAAGGAAGGATGAACCCGACATAGTGGCTACAGGCTTACGCCACTGCTGTCCGCGCTACCGGAGGAGACACTAGTGTCATGGCGAACTATCTTCCCATCATGCTCATGCTAGCTGCTAAGAGCTGGTTTACAAGCCTTGCCCTAGACTCCATCGGATCCTAGGAAGAGCTGAAAAAGTCTTCACCGACAACTATATGGTTACGTATACTCGGCCGAGCACCAAGCACGATCTCAACCGCATCAACCAGAAGCCATCCGAGCTCCTCCGCAGCTACATCAGACGCATTTCCAAGATGAGGAATTCTATTCCCAACATCATAGAAGCAAAGGTCACCACCACCTTCATCAGAGGACTCCATCACCGCGAGCTTTGCTCCAAGTTCAACCGCAAGCCACCCACAGGGATTGGTGAGATGATCACGACTACCAACCAGTATGCCGACGCTGAGCAAGCTGAGGTGCGCTTCAACAAGGATGCGGGCACTCATCGCCCAACACACCGCCCCGACGACCGCCCAGATGATCGACGCCACAACGACTGCCATTACGACGATCGTAGTTACCATCATGACAACGGTCGTGATCGGCCAGAAGGACCCATGTCTGGTCAAAATCGCCACCGCCGGCTAGACCACATCACTGCCGCCGTCAATGAACCTCGCGCCAAGCGCAACTACAATGATCAGTATAAGAAGATCCTCAAAGGCCCGTGTCCCCTCTACAAGAATGCCAAACATAGGATGAAGGACTGCCTTGGCTTGGCTAAGGAGTTCCAGGACAAGAAGTTGGACGACGACACCAATGATGGAGCCGGAGGCAAAGACCACCTGGGGGCAATAACAATGCCTTCTAGGACCACGACAAGGTGGTCGCCACCACCTTCGAGGGCCTCGCCTCCACCAAGAGCAGAAGAGAATGAAAGCTCGCCGTCACTATGGAAGACTCCACCGTCAACCCTAGCTATCGCCCATGGTCTGAGGTCCCAATCACCTTCAGCAGGGTCAACCAATGGGCGGACATCCCCTACACAGGGTGTTTCCCCCTCATCCTCGATGCAACCATCCAGAAAGTGCTTTTCAGAAAAGTGCTCATCGACGGTGGGAGCGCTCTGAATCTCCTCTTCGCCGGAGCCCAAAAGGAGTTGGGCCTCGGGATAGCAGATCTCACAGCCTTAGAATCCTCCTTCTAGGGTGGTACCTGGCAGGGAGTCCAAACCGCTTGGAGAGATCACCCTACCAGTACAGTTCAGCACGACAAGCAACTACTGCGTCGAGCACATCAACTTCTATGTCACCGACTTCAACACTGCCTACCACGCCATACTTGGTTAGCCAGCTCTGGCCAAGTTCATGGTTGTACCGGACTATGCCTATCTGGTGCTGAAGATGCATTCACCTACATGAGTCTTGGCCTTGCGGGCCTACCTCTCCATCGCCTATGCCTGTGAGACAGAGAGTCTCGCTCTCGCCGAAGCCACCGACCTCTCCATCCAAATGGCTAGCGTGGTCACCGAAGCCAAGATGGTGCCCACCGACAACATGGAGATCCTAGAGCTAGAGCCTCCTCGCGCCTCCACCAAGTCTAAGGAAATAAAGGAGGTCGGCCTCGGCCTCGATGACCCCTCCAAGACCATGAAGATTGGGGCTCACCTCGACCCCAAATAGGAAAGTGTGCTCATCTCCTTCCTACGTGCCAACGCCGACGTGTTTGCTTGGAAACCTATAGACATGCCGGGGTACCATGGGAGAAGATCGAGCACTCCTTGATTGTCTCGCCGACCACCAAACCAATCAAGCAGAAACTCCACTGATTCACGCCAGATAAGAAGGAGGCTATTAGGGTAGAAATAAAATGGCTCTTAGCTGCCAGATTCATAAAAGAAGTGTATCATCCTGAGTGGTTAGCAAACCCTATTGTCGTTCGAAAAAAGAATAAAGAATGGAGAATGTGCATTGATTACACTAATCTTAACAAACACTGCTGACCCCTTTGGTTTGCCTCGGATAGATGAGGTTGTAGACTCCACCGCTGGCTATGAACTGCTCTCCTTCCTTGATTGTTACTCTGACTATCACCAGATCTCCCTCTAGGAAGAAGACCAGATCAAGATGTCGTTCATCACACCCTTCGGTGTGTACTGCTATACCACCATGTCCTTCAGACTCAAGAACACCGGGGTGACCTATCAAAGGGCCATCTAGATGTGCCTCGATCAATAGATCGGCCGCAACATCGAAGCCTACATCGACAATGTGGTCGTCAAGTCTAAGACCGTTGACAATCTTATCGCCGACCTCGAAGAAACGTTCGCTAACCTTAAAAGGTACCGATGGAAGCTGAACCCTTCAAAGTGCATCTTTGGAGTTCCATCCGGTATACTCCTAGGCTACATCGTCAGCGCATGAGGCATTGAGCCCAACCCTGACATGGTTTTCGCCATCACCAACATGAAATGACCAATATGCGTCAAGGATATACAGAAGCTTACAGGCTGCATGGCTGCTTTAAGCCGCTTCATATCGTGCCTCGGCGAAAAAGGGCTATCGTTCTTCAAACTCCTCAAGGCCTCCGAGCGCTTTTCCTGGTTGGAGGAGGTAGACACAGCTTTAGAGCAGCTCAAGTTGTTCCTAACAAAGCCTCCGATCATGACGGTGCCACGGCCAGATGAAACTCTCCTAATCTACATCGCCGCTACTTCTTGTGTCGTCAGCATGACCATTGTGGTCGAACACGAGGAGGTCAGGCACGCCTATAAGGTGCAACGTCCAGCATACTTCATCAATGAGGTTCTTAATGAACCCAAGACTCATTATCCTCAGGTCCAGAAGCTGCTGTACGCCATCCTAATTACGTCGCGCAAGCTCTATCACTACTTCGAGTATTACAAGATCATCATGGTCACCGAGCCTTTTGGGGACATTCTCCACAACAAAGAGGCCAACGGCCGTATCATCAAGTGGGTTGTTGAGCTCGGCACTTACTCCATTGAATTCAGAAGCAGGCCTACCATCAGGTCTCAGGCGCTTTCTGATTTCATCACTGAGTGGACCGAGATCCAAGAACCCATCGTCGCCACCTACCCCGAGCACTAGGTGATGTACTTCGACAGTGCCCTTAACATTAACGGCGCTGGTGCGAGCATTTTGTTCATTACGCCGACCAAGGATATGCTCTGATACGTTCTCCGGATACACTTTTTGGCCTCCAACAACACCGTCGAATATGAAGCATGTCTCCATGGACTCCGTATAGCCATTGAGCTTAGCGTTAAATGCGTCATGGTATATGGGGACTCCGTGCTGGTCATCAACCAGCTCAATAAAGACTAGTCTTGCTCCAGTGAGAAGATGGATGCATATGACGCCGAAATCAGGAAGCTTGAAGGGAAATTCTACGGTATCGAGTACCACCACATGGTACGCGATCAAAATCAGCTCGCCAACCACTTATCCAAGTTAGGCTCCTCTCACGCCACGATTCCGTCGGGGGTCTTCGTTCAAGATCTACTGGCGTCATCCATTAAGGAAGATAAGGAAATTCAGGAAGTTCCCCCCACCGAGTAGCTGGTACTTACGGTACCTTTGCCGACCGCCGATTGGAGGGAATAGTTCATCAAGTACCTCTCCAGCGCCAAAGTACCCACCAATAAGACTAAAACCGAATGCCTAATCCGTCGAAGCAAGCATTACGTGGTGGGGGACGACAACTTGATGAGGAAAAGTGCCAAGGAAGGGATACTACAAAAATGCATCACCCAAGAAGACGGAGTAAAGCTACTTCTCGAAATTCACTTTGGTTCCTACGGCAACCACGCGGCCTCGAGAACACTGGTCGGCAAAACTTTTTGAGCTGGTTTTTACTGGCCCACGGCCATCTCTGATGCAGAAGAGCTCGTCCAATGTTGTGAAGGATGCCAATTTTTCGCCAAGCAAATACACATGCCGACACAAGAGCTGCAGACCATCCTAGCTTCCTGGCCCTTCGCATGCTGGGGACTGGATATGATTGGGCCTTTCAAGCCAGCACCAGGTGGTTTTCGGTACGTATACATCGCCATCGACAAGTTCTCCAAGTAGATCGAGTATAAACCGCTCGTCTCAGCTACTGCAAAGAAAGCAGTTGAGCTCTTCAAAGATATCATCCATAGATTTGGTCTCCCGAACAGCATCATCACCGACCTCGGAACTACATTTACTGTCCATCACTTTTGGGATTTCTACGAAGACCGGTACATCTCCATCAAATACGTCTCTATTGCCCATCCTAGAGCCAATGGCCAGGTCAAATGGGCGAACGGCATGATCCTTGATGCCCTAAAAAAGAGGCTATATCAGAAAGAAGAAAAGCATCCGGGCAGATGGCTCAATGAGCTACCAACTGTAGTCTGGGAAATGCACACTCAAGCTAGTCGCAGCACCGATGTGTCTCCATATTTCTTGGTCTATGGCTCAGAAGCCATACTACCAGTGCATATTGCCTTCCAAGCACCTAGGGTGGAAAATTATGATGAAGAGCAAGCCGTAGCTGTTCGGACAGAGGACGATGACAGGGTCGAGGAAGAATGCCTAATCACTTGTGTTCACACAGCCAAGTATCTAGAAGGCTTGCGGAGGTACTACAACCGCAACATCAAAGGTCATTCATTTGCTGTCAGCGACCTCGTTCTCCGCAGAAAATAAAAAACCGAAGGGATGCACAAGCTCTCCTCCCCATGGAAGGGCCTTACGTCGTCAAAGAGGTTACCCGACCAGGGTCTTATCGCCTATGTGACTTAGACGGAATTGATGTCCCCAATTCATGGCACATCGAACACCTTATACGTTTCTATCCTTGAAACGCTCCAGATATGTACTCTCCACTTTATGATGAATAAAGTTTTGGTCTCCATAATTTGTCCATTATTTCTCCATTATGGTTTAATCTCCACTTATGGTCACCGAGCTTTCAGCTACTCCATAATGATCTGCAATACAAAATCGCCATAACTGCGCCGATCATGTTTCTCCAAATCTCCAACGTTTTCACCAAACGAGTTTCTCCAAATCGCCGACCACGTTTCTCCAAATCTCCAACGTATTTTGCCGAACGGGTTTTCTCCAAATCGCCGAACACGTTTTCTCCAAATCGCCAACGTATTTCGCCAAACATGTTTCTCCAAATCACCGAACATTTTTCTCCAAATCTCCAATATATTTTGCCGATCAGCGAGCAGCATACGTTCTGTTCTGTTCTCTATGGAAAAAACCCAGTCTTCGATCTCTCCCTACACGTGCTACGGGCTCCGCTCTCTGCATTATGGTTGGTCGGTCGCGGTTCCTTGGTCACGCCTGTTCCTCCTACACATGCACGGGCTCCGCGCTTGACGTTATGGACTATGGGCTAGCCAAAGCCGAGAGCTCAGTAAAGAACTAACTACTCAGACGCCACTTATACTACATTTGTCTCCAAGTTATTTCACCAACCGCCGAGCAGCACATGTCCCGCTCTACGCTCTATGGAGAAGTCCCAGTCTTCAATCTCTTCCTACATGTGCTACGGGCTCCGCGCTCTGCATTATGGGTGGTCGGCTGTGGTTCCTTGGTAACACCTATTCTTCCTACATGTGCATGGGCTCCGCGCTCGACGTTATGGGCTATGGGCTAGCTAAGGCCAAAGAGTTCAGTAACGAACTAATTGCTCGGATGCTACTTATACTACGTATAATTGCATTAGGGTTATTACTACAATGATTTTTCGCCACAAATACGAGCAAGCTGCATAAACATGCACTTTATATTATTTATACAAATACATAAATGTTTTTTGCGCTCTCGCACGCTCTAACTACCCTCTCTAGATAATACAGATAATACTCTCGGAGCAGATCGCCGAGCTCCACCATCGTCGTCCATCTCGCCGAACAGGTCTATGTCGTCGGCCAACTTTTTCGCCATGTCCTCCACTTCATCCTCTAGCTGCTGGGTTTCCACCTCGCCCATACCTTCAGCGAATCATGCCCCTATTGCCTGAAGGTCAACGGATTAATAGTGGGACCAAACCATCGCAGGGCATGCATAATGGCGGTAACAATGGCGTCATGGTTGAAGCTCTTGAAGCTCTCCCACGCCACCTTGCACCTCTGGATGATAGTGTCTGAACATGGTGGCCTGTCGTTGGGCTGAGGAGCCGCCTCCAGGTCGACGCAGTCTAGCACCGGTTTAACTCCAGTGACTACAGTGTCGAACTTCTCCCTTTGGGTCCTGGCCTCCTGCACCAGCACATCAAACTATGCCTTGACCCTCCGACGGTAGTCTGCAAGCATTACAAGATTCCATCAAGCAAGAAAACTACTTCAATAGTAACTCCGACCAGGAAGACCTCACCTTTCAGCTCCCCGGCCAGTTTGTTTGCTCGCCCAGATTCCTTCGCCTTCTCCTCTCGGAGTTGCTCGATGGCCTAGTATAGCTGGCTGAAATCTGCATCTTGCTCTACAAGCACAACAGTCGTCAGTAATAATGATACTTTAGCAACGCCAAGCAATCTCATCGATCGAACATACCTTTCTTCTGCTCAGAGACTTTCTGCAGCTGCTCCAACTGCTCAGAAGCACCCCTCAGTTGCTCGGAGACAGTGGCCAGCTGCTCGGACTTGCTCCGTAGCTGCTCAGACGTGGCCGCCAGTTGGACTCTGTGAGGTCTCACTTGCGCTGGGCCCTCTGGATGTTTCTCTCCATGAGGTTCATCGCCTCCTTGAGTTTTTTGTTCTCCTCAATGAGGGGCTCCATCCTCTTTATCAGCTGGTGCCGCTGCTTGGTAGTACGAGTTATCCCCTACAAATACACAATGATAATGACGAACTCCGATCTCCAACATCAAAGACAAGCTCTCTAGATGCAGTACTGACCTCGATTTGTTTCATCACTCCGGCAAGGGTGGACTTTAGTCTCCTCATCTCCCTGGTGGTGTCCTCCTCATCGACAACCACCACCTCATCGCCGTGCTTGCGAAGGATTCGGACATATTAGGGTCAAGATTCAGCACGCTTGATCTCTTCCACCTCATCCTCCTCCGCCGTAGCTAGAGGCACCACCTGGGGGCTCGGTCACTGGATAGCGTGTCCGACCATGCCCTTCGATGCCTTAAACAGCGCCGTCTGCTCCACCTGCACCGTAGGCCCCTCCGCTCCGAACGTCGGCGCGGCATCAGCGGCTCCAGCCTCTCCCCCCGAAGACCCGGCGGTTTCCGTCGTCACCTTCGGCACCGTCGCCGACCCGTTAGCCATCGAAGCCAACCTCTCGCCAACGCCAAGTCTGCCAGCAGCTGTGGTTGACTCCTCCGTAGGCTGCTGAGCAACCAGAGACTCTAGAATGGGGTCTACCAGCACCTCTTCTACTCCGGGACCAGCCTTTGGTTGCTCGACAGTCTAGACAGGCGGGGTCGGATCCTCTGCATGCTTTGCACTGTATCAGATCATCTTGTCAGTCGCCAAAAAAGCTAGGAAATGACAGCAAAGTAACTCCAAGTCAAGGATACTTACGGTTTGGTCTGCCGATATAATTTCTTGAACCAACGATGCCTACCCGAGGCCCTAGGCGTGGCTATGGGGTCAACTTCCATGCTCTAGGGTGGAGGTCCTGCCTCCTCCACCGTCGTCCTTTGCTCTACCCATCGCTCTAGGACTTCCTCCGTCTGCTGCTCAGGGACTCCTGTCGCCTGCTACTCAGGGGCTCCCATCACCTACTGCGCGGGGACTCCCCTCACTTGCTCCATTTTAGTGCTGCTTGGCATCTCCGACCAGCTCCTCTGGCTCTCTGGTATGTGGTCGACGTTGCAGCAGATTGTAGGGTGGCTCTGCTTCATGTAGAACCACCTGGTGTTCCACCTCTTCAGCGATGTGCTTAGCGGAACAGTAAGGTATTCCCCTGCCATCCCATCGCGTAGCTGAAGATACACTCCACCCACCACCTTGGAACCACCGCCGCCTCTCTTCTTTAGCCAGAATAGGTTACGAAAGAGATTGAAGTATGGAAGGATTCCAAGATATGCCTCACAGAAATAGATGAAGATAGATAAGTGCAATATGGTATTTGGGTGGAGGTTGCACAGACTAACCACCCAGAGCTCCAACAGACTCCTTAGGAATGGATGAACAGGAAATCCCAACCGCGCCAGAAATAATCCTCAAATACCACTACTTCGTCGGTATGAGGCATGGGGAAGGGCTCACTGAGGGCCGGACGCCATCCGGCAGTGACGCGGTCTGGCAGGTTGCCTGCCTCCACCAATCTGTTGAGCTCCGCCTCTCCCATCCATGATGACACCCACTCTTCATCACGCCGGATTTTGGCGCTTGCCTTCTGGGGGCTCGTCTTCTTCGGTTTCGCGGCTCCCTTGTTCGGCGCCATTTCTCATATTTGGTTAGGGTTTGGCGGCGGAAGCAGGAGCAGATGTGAATCTAGAAATGCGACGGCTAAGGAGGAAGATGAAATGACAAAGGGGCGAAGGTATGAGCGCGGGGTGCGGTGGCATAGTTATAAAGCACTCCCCCCACATTTTGGCATTCGAGGGTTTTTGGGAAACCATTCTCGTGAATTGCGCTGCTCTGAATTCTCCGCAACTGAAGGTGGGCCGTTACCTGGGCTTTCACGTAGCCCCGGCCTGTATCGCTGATTTATCTCCGCAATTTGTTATGGCTCGCCGAATATTCGCCGACATCTCCGCCAACCGTTATGGCTCAGTAATTACTACTATACAGCCATTACCCTAGGTTTTTTCTTCGCGATTCTGTTTTCTCCAAGTTGACTACTGTTTTTGAGCTTGGCACCATGTGACTATGTCACCTACTATCAGGCTCGGGGACTAAGTGGGCACACTTCACCTTGCGGTGAATGTGCTTTCCAGGGCTACGCTCAGGGACTGGCCGCCTGCTCGACTGGTCTTCTATTTTTCTTCTACTTTGGACCCTAGCACCACATGACTATGTCATCTACTGTCAGGCTCGGGGACTAAGTGGGCACACTTCACCTTGCGGTGAGTGTGTTTGCTTAAATCTAGAAGACTCCGCGCCTCTTGAAGCTGAAGAAGACTACCTCCTTTTTCTCATGGTCAGACTCTAAGTGGGCACACTTGGTCCATTGCGAAGAAAGTTTTCGATTATGAACTTGAGCTCCTTGCACCCTTATGGCAAGCCATACTTGGGTTATACTGCTCGGCTATAGTTCACGCTGCTCGGCGATAGTTCACGCTGCTTGGCAACTGCTCACAACTGCTCGGACAAGCTCAAGATGGCGTTGCACAATGGGTACAAGGCGCTTGGGGACTAGCTGTCAGGGGTACAACCCCGGATACCCACGGCAGACCACACGGGTTGTGCCCCCAGGGGTGGCCCAGCCCACAAGATGAAGCCTTGCGTGGCACGACTCTGCTTGGCGCCTCCCGCAAGATACCGGGAAGATATCCTGAAGATACTACGAGATCTGTTAGGATGCGTATGATCCTAAGATTCCTATAATCTGTTATTACTTTCCGGTTATCTCTCAGATCTAACTGACTTGTAACCCTGCCCCCGGACTATATAAGGAGGGCAGGGACCCCCTCCAAACTCACGCAATATCATACGATAGCTAATACAAACCAACAGACCATAGGAGTAGGGTATTACGTCATACTGACGGCCTAAACCTATCTAACTCGTGTGTCTCTGTTGCCTTCTTGTTCTTGATCACACGCTTATCTGCCGATCAATCTACCTTTGTGGGATATCCCTCGGAGGACTACCGATGATATTCTGTCGACAAACACCCTCTTCGAGTGGTAACACAGCTCGATAAAGTCCACGGGACACAAGACTAACCTTTACATCCACAACCCATGTGGGATAATTGTGGCCATCTAGAGCAAGCAAATCAAACTCTTTGACGGTCATTGATCCTACACGAGGCAAACCATCAAAACATTTTAAGTTATTAAAATGTTGTGTTGTGTTGTAATTATGTGAATCAAAATAGAGACAAGATAAATCTTGTATTATTAATGGTGTAAAGATCTCATGTGCATAATAAAATAATGGAGGTAGTCACCATAAAAGTGTAGACCTCAAATTGGACATAGTCTATATTAACAGTAGATGCCAAGTAATTATGCAAGTTGTATAAACACGTCTTAAGGTAGTCATCAAGAATGATGTAGACCTTAGTCAATACGCAAACAAATTGGGTATGCACGTTGAGGATAGTCACTAAGTTGTGGACTTAGTGTAGATCCCACAGTAGCAACTATGGTGCTACCTTGTGTATGGGCAATAGGAATGCGAATTAGTGGTAGTCATCTTTGTGAAAAAATGTAGACCAAATGTTCTAATTTGTGATGTTGGGTACGCACGTTGAGGATAGTCACTAAGTGTTTACTTAGTGTAGATCCCGCAGTAGCAATAGTGGTGCTACCATGTGTGGCCAACAAACAAATAGGAAACATGCACGTTATACAATTCATGAGAAAATATACATAAAATGTCGCATCCATTATTTAAGCGCGTAGTGCTTTAAATTCGAAAAGCATAAAAGGGGCTTAAATAAAATGATCGATTGCAAAAGTGATAAATGAATAAATAATTTACAAGATCATGGTCGTAATAACAAGGATATTATTTATTGGATTTGTCATACATACTAGGACAAATACTTTGAATAATATCATAAATGGATATTTTACAATGATAAAATATCACAAGTACAACTATAGTTAAAGTCAGCGACTAAACATAAGAGTACTTAATTTTACAGCACATAATTATAAGAGACTAACATAGTCATTGACGAATTAATGTTGAAAAATAAATAAAATAGATAAGAAGCCAGGCCAAAGAAAAACCATTTTCATTTTGGGCCCATCCTAGTCCAGTCGGCATGCACAGGGAGAGGAGGGAGGGCAGGGCACCAGCCTTGGGCCGGCCCATTGTCGGGCGCGCAGCCCATAAAAGGGGGGTCGGGTGGCAATTAGGGTTTCAGCCCCTAACTGCTCGCTGCCGCTGCCATCTTGGAGGCCGCCGCCGCTGGTTGTCTCCTCGCCGCCGCGCTCCACTGTGCTGCCACTGCTCGCTATCTTCAGTTGGAAGAGGACTCCCCCTTGTCGGGGGAGTAGAAGCCGCCACCATTGACCACCATGTTTAGGACCTCCGTGCTCGGGAGGCCGAGATCTGCTGGATTCCAGGCGCCGGTGCGACGGAGGCCGAGGCGCCTGTCCACTACCGCCGTCTTGTGGCCGAGGAGGTGCCAGAGCATCGGGGTCGGCAGCGTCTCGGCCGGAGGAGGACTCGGGAGGGCCTTCGCCTTCATGCGGGCAGCGGCTTCCGCGCAAGTCGCGGGCGGAAAAGCCTGTGTCGGGGTTGCCTTCGGAGGAGGAGCCGAGGGGCCGGTCCCGTCGAAGAAGGTGTACGGTGGGATGCCGGTCCTGGCCGGGCGTGCCGTCGGGGTTCAAGAGGTTGCCGACGCCGGGGGCAGCCACCATGTCCTCGTCCTCGGTCTTCACTTGCTGGAGCATCGGCGCGGAGACGGTGGTGAAGATCCAAGGATTGAGGACACCGTCAGGCATGCCACTGTCAGCCGCCACTTGAGTCGGATCGACTGGTGTGGGCGATGGCAGCGTGTAGTTGTACTCCAACGTGTGTGGCATCAGCGTGTACTCCTTGCAAAAGTAACACCAGTAGCGAGGCAGTGCCGGTGCTGGCGACATTGGCTCCATGGGGACGTACGCGGGTATAGCGATGGGCTCGGCAACCACTTCATCAACGGGTGGCACCGGGGCTTCAACGACTGGTGGCGCCGGGGCTTCATCGACTAGTGGTGCTGGGGCTTCAACCGCTAGAGGTGCAGTGTTGCTGGGGCCGGCACCATCGAAGCCAAGGCGAGGAGATGGTGGCTAGCTCTGCAGACGAAGATCGCGTGGAGGATAAGCATGACGGCCACGAACAGGAGTCCATCGACGGCGAGGAACTGCATTGGTACGGAAACCACGAACAACGGAGTCGAAGAGGTGGTCAAAAGGACCATGGCCATGACCATGGGCAACGTTACGGTAAACGCGAGGCCCAAGGCGCTCGAAGACGCTTCGGCGCTGTCCATGGTGGTCGTGGTGTCGGATCGGGCCACAGCGAACTCTGTCGATGCGACGAAGGGCGAAGAGCAAGCCACGAACAAGATGTGACGGTAAGTTGATCTTTGCCATGCTTACCGATGGTGGTGTAGAGGCATACGTGCCTCTGTTGTCGTTCTCCTTCTCCTGTTCCTGAAGAGCGAAAGTGACTGATAACGTGTTGGAAAGTGAATGGAATGATTAAAGATTTGGGAACAACTGTCTGTTTCATTGATCTCTTTGGAGCATATACAAATAATGTACGGACGTCGTACGGACGTGACTGTTCGGGAAAAGCAACTGTTCACTAGAACAATCTACTACCGAAGGGACATGCCCCTTCGTAGTGCTACAGTTAACTACTAATCTAATCTCTAATCCTAACTGCTTGTACGGACGAATGAGATCATCTGTAGAAGGACGCCTGTTGGTGTACTGACGTCATTTCACAACAAATTTCAGGTGAAATGGGCCATGTTCCAGGCCGTTCCAGGCCAAACCTAAAGGAATGGGGGCCGATAAGAAATGTTTTCCTTGTTTCAGAAGAAGAGACAAAAACAATTTCACGCTATATTGCACAAAATTCAAAACATCACGAGCTCCCCTCCACCCCCACCAAAAAAAGGGCTAAACTAATACAAAATATCGAATAAGATGTTGTTCTTTATATTCTACATGACTAGGGCAGATTATAAAATAGTAAAATACAATAGGAAGAAAGAGATGAAAGAATACAGATGAAATGAAACAAGAAAAGCAACTAAAGAAATTGTGAAATCCAGCCAAATCTCTGATTGATCCTATATGAAGCTTTCACTCTGTAGCCTTCCTAACAAGATTGCTCAGGCTTTAACCTATTTGGCACCTTTCTAACCTGTTTCTCTTATACAACTTCGATTTTATTTAGCCCCTGCATGCAAATACTGTCGGTGTCAGATTTGAGCTTTTTTCCCTCTCCATCTACATACAAGTGCCGCGTTTTAGTTTTCGATTCAGAATCACCCTCGTGTATAAACTGTAAACGCACAGTACTTATTCGAAAAAGAAGAGACTACAGAATTCCTAGAGCGACGACGTTGCCGAAAGTTGAGACGATGGCAGCTGCCGCACGCGAACAGTGCAAACGAGCACGAATGCCCCATGCTCGATTCGATTGCGCGCACTGAATGCACGTAGCAATCGCACTGGATATCCATTTGGCAGCCACATGACATGAGAAACCAACACTAAGAAGGTGCGGTCCAACGTCTCGTTCGCTTGGCATATAAGTCGTACTTTTTCAACTAACGAAAAAATATTTTTCTCTCACAACAAATCAGCCAACAGTACTTTCAGTCATGGCTTATCAGCCAAATGAATAGGACAATGCACAGGGAACATTGCATCTGACGAGGGGGGACAAGTAACACGCCATTTCGTCCTCCTCCATTGATTTGGTGATGTAGCCTGCCAATGCCATGTGGATGGGCGCCGCACCGGTACGTGCATGCACACGAGTATACGTGCCCATGTGGACTGGGATGTTGAGCAATGCGCATGGTCCACTGTGCATCTCGGCCTCGCGGGCTCCCATGGTCATGGGCCATTGATGAGTGGGATAATAATAGGACCGAGAGGTGTGTCACTTTGGTAGGTTTAAAGTTCCGGAGTTTAATTCGGTGGTACCAAATGTAAAGCGTTGGCAATCTAGCCTAAAACGATTCAAGAGGGTTCAATCGAGAACTACATAAAAGAGAGGGTTGAATGGCGAAAGTAAAACAAAGAATGAAATAAAACTGGGAAATAAAAGAAAAACATTAGAATAATAGAATTTAGGGCACGCTTGGAACATATGAATCCAAAATAGAAGAATAAAAAAAACAGGAACAAACAAAATTAAGTAAAATGTGAAGAACTACATGATTCCAACACACAACTTAGGTTGTTTGGATCATAAGAACCCATAACATAGGAAAGGAATGAAGTGATTGTATATAAAATATACATTAGATTCTAGTAACAACATTAATACGATGAAAGATGATTTCTTGTTTGCATTGCTACCCTGACATGTATGACCAATGTTCCATGAACTTCGAGCTGCATATCATTCTTATTTGTCCAGCTACATAGGCACAACCGCACAGAACACCCATCATTGGTCCTTAGTCCTAATCATATTGAAAGTGCAATCCAGTCTTAATTGTAGGTTTTGTTGATAATGACCACGCAATTATAGAACTAATGAAATTTATCGAGATGACAAACAGAGAATTTATATTCGAGGATGCTACACGAAACGGAGGAGCCCCCAATTACAAATATAGATGACTTCAAACTAAAAAGAGGTTTAAGATTCTTTTATATCTTGAATTTGAGTATAGGAAAAGTCGTACTATAAAGGGGGACACAATGCTTAAGCTAATATGTGCTATCAAGTGCTCAAACAATCACAAGCATCTTCAGATTCACAGCCAAGATAGTTCCCACTTCACTATTACCCTTGCTGTCTTGCGTGGTGCGGCACTGTCGCACTTGAAGAGAGGCACTGACGCACTTGGGTCACGGCACAAGGAAGTTAGCGTCCACGCTGACTTCCCCGGATGGCTCGAGACGTATTAAACGGTCTCGCCCGACCCCTTGGGTGCGGGATCCGTCTCGTCCGACCCCAAGGTCGCGGGATCCGTCTCGCCCGACCCCTTGGTGCGGGCTCCGTCTCGCCCGACCCCAAGGTCGCGGGATCCGTCTCGCCCGACCCCAAGGTCGCGGGATCCATCTCGCCCGACCCCTTGGTGCGGGCTCCGTCTCGCCCGACCTCGAGGCCGCGGGCTTTGTCTCACCCGACCCCTTGAGTGCGGTGACTGTTGAGGGTTGGGGGTATATATACCTTTTCCTTTCCTCCCCAACGGCTATCTGTGATTTAAGCGACTATTGGGGGCTGGGGGTATATATATACCTTTCCCCTTCCTTCCCAACGGTCACCTGCCTCTTCTTCCTCACTTGATCACGTCCAAAGCAGAGCAGGAGCTCTCTCTCTCTCTCTCCCTCCATTGTTGACCTCAAACCCTCAAGCAAATTCATTGATTTCCCCATCAATCCTTGAGGAAAAAGGGTCCCAAACTCGATTAGAGAGCAGCTCCATTGATTTTCCAACTCTAAAAAGCACTTGGTTCACATTTTGGCCGACGATTGTGTTTGTTACTGAAAGGATCAAGATGCTCAAGAGGGGAGGTGAATTGAGCTAATTCTAAAATTCTTTGCAATAATTAAACTCTACACTTAGCCCACTTCACCCCTTGTGCCTAGAATGTGATTCTATTGATCTACTGCATAAAAATTTAGCACCCTAAGTTCCAATCCTACTCTAGCATGACAATTCTAAGAATGTAAAGACAAGAAATGAATTGCTCAAATGTAAATGTTTAAAGTAAAGAGAGGAGAAAGAACGCGGTGATGTTTTGTCGAGGTATCGGAGAGTCACCACTCCCCACTAGTCCTCATTGGAGCACCCGCGCAAGGGTGTAGCTCCCCCTTGATCTGCGCAAGGATTAAGTGCTCTCTACGGGCTGATTCTTTGACACTCCATCATCGTGAATCGCCCACAACCGCTCACAACTTGAGTTGGGTCATCCACAAGCTCTGACGGATGATCACCAAACTCCCGATGCCCACCCGTCTAGGTGATGGCGATCACCAAGAGTAACAAGCACGAACTCTCACTTGACCACAATAAGCCTAATGAGAAGGGTGGATGCACACTTGCTACTCTCCTTGCACTAATGAGGCCTTAATCTTGGATTCTCAAATCTCAATCACCTCACTAGGCTCTTGCTCTCCTTAGCACTCTCAAGGGTGTTTCTCAGCTGAACAAATGGGCAAGAGACCTCCCTTGGATGAATAGAGGAAGTATTTATACCCCCTCATTCAAAACGAACTGTTAGGAGATTGAGTCAGCACTCTGTGGGGTGATCGAACACTCTGGTCAAGGTGACTAGACGCTCCGGTCAGTTATCCCCGCCATAGAGCTATTAAGTTGTGACCGGACTCTGACCTGCATCCAGTCAGCACTGACCGGACGTGTTCGGTCACGAAAACTGCTTGCTGAAACCTTACTGATGTTGACCGGACGCTGACACCTAGAGTCCGGTCACTTCGCTGTTCAGCATCCGATCAGTAACCGGATTCTGACCAACGTCCGGTCAGCACTGACCAAACGCGTCCGATCAGGAAACTCCCTCTCTGGAACCTCTTTGGAGTTGACTGGACTCTAGCACTTAGCGTCCGGTCACTTTTCACTCAGCATCCGGTCACAACCAGATGGCTCCAGTTAATCAAATGAACTGACCGGACTCACCCTTCAGCGTCTGGTCACAACCAGACCAGTGTCCGGTCAGTCATTTGACCCTCCATTCACTTCCAACTCAAAATCATATGTGAATGAAGTTTGCTCCAATTGATCTTAAGGCTACTCCTGAGCTACCTAGTGCTAGATTTGACAAGTGTGCACCACACCTAACCCACTAGACTCACCTAGGTCAAACTACTAATCCATACCCTGCTTAATAGTATGGCCAAAGGAAAAACAAAGTCCAAAACTACTCTAAGTGTCTCTTCAACACCAAACAACACTTAGAACTAGTCCATCCTTAACCTTGTCGTCCATCCTTTGAAAACCAAAACGACTTCCATCGTAGGGGCATGACAACCATGACTGCCCAATCAATTGCCATTACCATGACCTAACTTAATTGCCTCTACAAAATATACGTTAGTCATAGTAATCTCGTATTGTCATTAATCATCGAAACCCAATTAGGGGCCTAGATGCTTTCAGTCTCCCCCTTTTTGGTGATTTATGACAATACAACCTCGAGTATGTGAAAGAGATGAGGTTTTCAACATGCTTGGTTCATATAAGCTTTTGACAATAAGAGCAAAGGAGTTAGACATGCTTATATGACCCAAGCCAACATGGTGTACTCAATAGATATGAAATAAGCATGAGTATAAGAAATAAAGCTCATTTGAATCGGAGTAAAATGTGGAAGCAAAGCAAATGAGCATAATGAAGTGACATGACATATATATAGATCAAAGTAGAGAGCACACATGTCACATATCACATAAGTATCATAATCACACATATGTAGTTCAATGCATGAAAGTAAACATGAATGCATAATAATGTATCACACATAAAAAGCCAAAAGTAATAAATCATAAGCTCCCCTAGATATAGCGCTCCCCTAGATCTAACATACTCGATCCCCCTCCCCCTTTGGCGTCAAGCACCAAAACCTAAGGGTCGGTCGGTGGGGCAGGAGCAGACGAGTCGGGTGCTACGGTGCAGTGAGCGATCTGAAACTATGTAGCATCATCCTCTATTTCGGAGCTTTGAGTTGTCTAACCCTCTATCGCTGGAAGTGAAACTGAAGCGGTCTGGGTCTGCTCTGGGACTAACGTGGCCTGTGACTCTACAAATATTACTATAGCAGGTGGCTCTGATGATGCAACAGATGATGGGAGCTTCTCTATTGTCCCAGTAACTAGAGCGACTATGGAAGATACAGGGACTCACAACTCTAGCGGTGTAGGCTACCCTGTAAGCTCGTTGAAAGTAGCACCGAGGAACTCTGAGCCGGTGTGAAGCCCATAACAATAGGTGTGAAGTGTGGACCCTGGGCTATCACTGGCGAAGCAAACCACTAGGACACCTGCTCTGTAGGTGAAGCAAACTGAGTAGTTGGCTGTCCCTAACTCTGAAGCCCACTGGGTTGTACAACAGGGGGTTACTAAAGTGGTGGCAGGCTAGCCGAGCTAAGGTGTAGACGATGGCAGAGCAACACCAATAGCAGTGACAACATGCTGCATAAATCCAAGTAACTGCTGCTGCATCAGGAGCTGCTGCTGCATGGCCTGCTGCTGCTGCTGTTGTATGGCCTGCTGCTGTCTCTAGAACTCATCCTATCTAGCCTGAACCTGTGCTAGTGCAGCTACGGAATCCTAGGCCTGGCGTGCCTAATCCTGCCTTATCCACTCAAGAATAGCAAGAAGAGCGGGGTCTGTCTGTGGTGGCTGTGGAGCTGAGCTAGAGCCACTAGCCTCTCTGTCATGTGGTCGTGAAGGCATATGAGGAATAGCCTGATAATCATCATATGAGCTGTCACTAGGATCGCTCTCAACCATACCCTCCTGCTGAGCATCTGCTCCTCCTCTATCGCTGCAACACCCCTGATGATCTCATCCTGCTGGGCTGCTATCTTAGGCACCTCTGGGTGATGGCTCGACTGACTAGGTGTCCTCGCACTGCTGTGATGGAGCATCTAGGTCATGTTGTATGGAGGAAACTCAGTAGTAGCACCAGTATACTCTACCATCGTCTCTGGAGACTTCACTATAACTGCCTTGCGAATCAAGAATGTGATCCAGTGAGCATAGGGCAACTGTCGGTGACCTCTGAACCCCTCTGCAAGAGTGTCCTCCATCTCTGAAAGAATGATATCCCAAATATAAAAAACTATCTACTGCACCAGGGAGTTCACCAACCATAACTAAATACGAGTCAATCCCTCACGATAACCCATCCTTGGGAGCAAGGTCCTCCTCATGATAGCATCAAGAAGCCGAGTTGTAGGAGTAAGGTCCCGTGGTGTCCTGCTCGACCCCTCGTTGAATGGCTCTATGAAGCAAGGTTGGACCAGATCTGTAGGAGGCACAAGACCGCCATGAGGGCGTCTAGGAGGCTCTATCTGACCATAGCAAACCTCATGAAGGCGAATGGGTGACTCAGGAATCCTAAGAATCTCTCTGACCCTCGAGCTCTATAGCCTATAGTCACGGCCTCTGAATGCAAAGTGTATGAACCTGTGCCTCGGGTCAATCCAGAGTGAAGAGTAGAACTCACGGACCCATAATGGAACATATCGGCTAGTCCATCCAAGTAGGTCTGTCAACCCTGGTAGATATGAGAGGTGAGGGCAGATCTGCTCACCTACTGCTGCTACAAGTGCCTCAATAGAGCAAACCCTCTATGATCTGAATACTACTCCACTATTAAGATATGCATGATAGAAATCCTTCTACAGTGATGTATAGAAGTGCTCTGAAGCACGCTCATCTTGCCTCGGTGGAAACCAGTCCTCAAACTGTACAAAGTGGAGCTATTGCACTTGCTTGGATGTGGCTGCCCTCAAGTCAAGGTGAGTCACTAGGGGCGGACCTGTGGTCTAGGAGGCGGATGAGAACCCCTCCTCTATGTTTTAGGCCTCGGTGTCACCTGAGCACGAGTACGGCTAGAGTGTCGTAACTATGGCTGAGGTGCCTGCTCTGTCTCCTCGACCTGCTTTGCCTGCTCAGTCTACTCAGCCTGCTGAGTATCCTCTGACTGCACTGGTGGCTGTGTCTGCTGCTGTGACTCCCTCTAAGGCTAACTCTTCTCTATAGCGACACGCTGTCCTCCAAGCATGACAGTCCTAGCTGGACTATCATGAAGACTCTCAACGCTCTCAACAGTAGCCCTCTGAGCTGGTGAAAGCTGATCTGCAATACGAACACCACTCCGAGCCCCTCCTCTCTCTGCACACTCTACGACGGCTGCCACTGCTACTGCTCTCTCAGTATCAGCATCTGCAAACTTGCGCTTCTTTGTCATAGTCTTCTTCGCCTTGCCTTTCACCTCAGTAGACAGGCGAGGCTGAGGCCTCAGATCCTCATCACCTAGACCACCTCTGATATTCTTCACACGTGCCATTGCTAGAGCTAAAACGAACTGTTGTCACGGACAAGAACCAACTGCCAACTGACACTCGCAAGGCTTAGCCTCGATCCGTACTCATGGGCTTGGCCCCGAGTTAACTAACAACTGCCAAAGCAACCTCAAAAACACTGACTCGCTGCATGATAGAATAGATTGAATATATGAATAATTACAATATATATCTGGAGATACGAAACCCTAAGAAACAAGTAATAGATACGGAATTAGAGGTGATGGCTTGCTACTTGATGAACCAGTGAACCAAAGAGCAAAGGAATGGAACACGAGGGCACCACCAGGTCGGTAAGGGTTAGGGTTCTGGCGATGTGCGGACGTGAGCATGACAACGCGACGACAGAGGCAGTGAATGGCGATGCAGGCGCAAGCTAGGGCACGGGCGTGCGGTGCAGAGGTGCAGGCACGGTGGCGCTAGGACACGGGCACACGGTGCTACTGCATGGCGCGGCGGTGCTAGGGCATGGTCGTGCAGTGCTGCTGCATGGCACGATGGCGTGGAGCAAGGCGCGGCGTGGGTAAGACGATGCAGTGACTAGGGCTGGCGACATAGGCATGCGACGCGAGCAGGCGGCGCGGGCAGGCAGCATAGAGAAGGCGCAGTGGCTGTAGAGGCATGATGCAGGCACGGCGGCACGAGGATTAGGGCACGGGTAGGAGCTGCTCACCGTAAGATTTTATGGTGCCCCCCTGAGTTGGATTAGAAAAGGAAACGAGAAGAGATCGGAATCCACACGTTTTCTACTGACCGGACGCACCGGTGGCAACGATCGGACGCTGCCACCTAGAGTCCGGTCGACTACAGAGAGGTCCAAAATCTCTCGAGTCATGACCAGACGGGTCCGGTTACCCCTAACTGGACGTAGCCTGAGTCCGGTTGATCCTAACAACGCCTTGTTCGCTTGATTGGACATAGGACCACCATATGACCGGACGTAGGAGGATCACTGTTTCAGCGTCCGGTCACACCTTTGCGCTTCTGTCCACCTCATATGAACTGACCGGACGCTAGAATCCAGAGTCTGGTGCAGCGTCTGGTCGCCCTTTTTTAGCAAATCTTCAATGTTCCTTCGCGTTGTCTGTTCCCAATCAAGTCCCAACTTCAATAAGACCCAAATAAACACCAATTGGGACTGCTGTGAGTGACCTCTCTCAAACCCTCAAAATTTTCAAAATATTTTGCCTTAGGCTATACTTCTTTTTAAGAAAATAGACAATAAAAGGGTAATAGAAAGGAAATGACAAAACAACATACATGCATATGCAATGCAATACTTGAAAGTAATTCTAGTTGCTTATCGAGTTTGATCCAAGGTTAAGCTTCTTCACACGCTTTTCGGCGGTTATCTTAACCATGTTAGACAAGCCCTAAATGCATTACCAAAAATTAAACATGTTGTATATTACAATGTAATGCAAGGGATAACACAAGCTCATTTTCTAGTGAAGTTACTAAAATCAAGCACATTGAGCTCTTTCCTTCACCAACAAAATGTAGCCTCATCAAGTGGTTTAGTGAAGATATCCACCAATTGATCCTCGATCCTTACACCTAGTGATATATCATTTTTAGCAATATAATCTCTAAGAAAGTGATGACGGATATCTATGTGCTTGGTGCGAGAGTGTTGAACCAGATTATTAGCAAGCTTTACCGCACTCTCATTATCACACAAAAGAGGGACTTTTTCTAGAACAACACCATAGTCTAGCAAAGTTTGCTTTATGTAAAGTATTTGTGCACAACAAGCACCCACAACAATGTATTCCGCTTCGACGGTGGACAAAGCCACACTATTTTGCTTCTTGGAGGACCAAGACACTAGTGATCTACCAAGCAAATAGCACCCTCCGGATGTGCTTTTCCTATCAACTTTGCAACTGGCATAATCTGAATCGGAATTGCCAACTAGTTGAAATCTAGCTCCTTTGGGATACCAAAGACCAATGCTTGGTATGTGCTTAAGATACCTCAGGATTCTTTTAAGGGCAACTAAATGAGCTTCCTTAGGATTAGCTTAAAATCTAGCACACATACACACACTAAACATGATGTCGGGCCTAGATGCGGTCAAATATAATAAACTACCAATCATAGAGTGATAGAGAGTATGATCAACCGTTTTACCTCCCTCATCTAGGTCGAGATGTCCATTAGATGGCACTGGTGTCTTGATTGGCTTACATTCATCCATTTTGAACCTCTTGAGAAGATCATTTGTATATTTCTCTTGAGAGATAAAAATCCCTTCTCTCATTTGCTTGACTTGAAAACCAAGAAAGAATGTAAGCTCTCCAATCATTGACATCTCGAACTCCTTCGACATCAATTCACCAAACTCTTTGCAATAATCTTTATTTGATGATCCAAAGATGATATCATCAACATATACTTGACAAATGAAGATTTCTCCATCAAGCTTCTTGGTGAATAGTGTGGTGTCAACCTTCCCAATGGTGAAGCCCTTCTCAGTGAGGAAATCCTGAAGGCATTCATACCAAGCTCTTGGGGCTTGCTTAAGCCCATATAGCGCCTTGGACAACGTATAAACATGATTAGGATATCTGGGGTCTTCAAACCCGGGAGGTTGATCAACATAGACTAGTTCATTTATGAAGCCATTTAAAAATGCACTTTTAACATCCATTTGATATAATTTCATTTCATGATGTGATGCATATGCAAGGAGGATACAAATGGCTTCAAGTCTTGCAACCGGTGCAAAGGTCTCTCCAAAATCCAACCCTTCAACTTGACAGAACCCCTTTGCAACTAGTCTTGCCTTGTTCCTCACTACAACGCCTTGATCATCTTGCTTATTGTAGAACACCCACTTTGTTCCAATGACTCTTGCACCTTATGGTCGCTCTTCAAGAATCCAAACATCATTGCGAGTAAAGTTGTTCAACTCTTCATGCATGGCATTTATCCAATCCGAATCTTGAAGAGCTTCTTCTAAATTCTTAGGTTCAACACAAGAGACAAAAGAGTGATGTTTAATGAATGAAGCAAGTTTTGAGATCGAGTCATTACACCCTTTGAAGGACTCCCTATGATGAGATCTTGTGGATGAGCTTGCAGTAGAGGTGAGTTTCTTCTATCAATCACTTGAGGGGGAGGTTGTGGAGCATCAACATCTTGAGCTTGTGCCACCATTTGATCATGAGAGACATGAGTATCTTCATTTTTTACTCTCCCATCTTTATCACCATCTTATGGCACATATGATGAAGAAGGTGGATCAATTACTTGAACATCGTCTTCATCATCTTTAGGCTTGATGTCTCCAACCGGAATGTTCTTCATAGCCTCCCTCAATGGTTCATCACCTACATCATCAAGATTCTCATGTGCTCCTTAGGAGCCATTAGATTAATCAAATTCCACATCATATGTTTCATCAACCAAGCCGGTGGCATGATTAAATACTCTATATGCTCTGGATTTTAATGAGTAACCAACAAGAAAGCCAATATCACAATATCTTTGAAATTTCCCTAGGTGTTGCCGCTTCTTGTAGATGTAGTATTTGCAACCAAACACCCAGAAGAATGAAACATCTGGCTTCTTCCCATTGAGCAACTCATAAGGTGTCTTGCCAAGAAACTTTTGAAGGAATAGGCGGTTGGATGCATAACATGCGGTATTGATAGCTTCCGCCCATAGAGCTTCGGATGTATTGTACTCATCAAGCATTGTTCTTGCAAGTGTGATAAGTGTTCAGTTCTTTCTCTCTTCTACACCATTTTGTTGAGGAGTGTATGTTGCAGAGACCTCATGCTTGATCCCAACTTTATCACAATAAGCTTCAATGTTTGTGTTGTCAAACTCTTTTCCATTATCACTTCTTATCTTCTTGAGCTTCACTTCAAACTCATTTTGTGCTCTCTTGGTAAACTTCTTGAAATATGATGCAACTTTGGTCTTGTCATGGAGGAAGAACACCTATGTATATCTAGACTAGTCATCAACAATCACAAGACAATAAAGATTTCCTCCCAAACTCTTGTAAGTTGTTGGTCCAAATAAGTCCATGTGAAGGAGCTCTAGCACTCTTGTTGTTTACATGAAAGCTTTTGTAGGATGAGTGTTTGCAACTTGCTTGCCGGCTTGACATGCACTATAAAGCTTGTCCTTCTCAAATTTTACATCTTTCAACCCTCTCACCAATTTATTCTTCATAAGCTTCTTGAGTGAGCTCATCCTAACATGAGCAAGTCTTCTATGCCATAGCCACCCAAGTGATGTTTTGGTGAATAGGCATGTCTTTAAGGTAGCATCTTCGGAGGTGAAATCCACTAGATATAGGTTGTTGTATCTAAATCCCTTGAATATAACTTGATCATCATCTTTCTTAGATACAACCACTTCTTTCTCAGTAAACAAGCATTGGAAGCCAAGATCACACAATTGACCAATGGATAGCAAGTTGAAGCTTAATGAAGCAACATATAACACATTTGAGATTGAATGATCATTTGATATTGCCACTTTGCCCAATCCTTTGACTTTGCCCTTTGAGTTATTACCAAATGTAATTCTTTCTTGACCATCAACTTCTTCATCTAGTGAGGTGAACATACGAGGATCACCGGTCATATGTTGAGTGCAACCACTATCAATTACCCAATGACTTCCATCGGTCTTGTAGTTCACCTATACACAAGAGATCAAGCTTGTTTAGGGACCCAAACTTGTTGAGGGCCCTTGACTTTCTCAACAAGTAACTTTGCAACCCAAATTTTCTTAGGCCTATTCTTGTTGGGAGGTCTTAAGAACATGACTTTCATTTTATCACTATAATCCTTTCTAAGCATGTAATGAGCATTAAAAGCAAAAGGTCTAACATGCTTGGGCAAGGGTTGTGGTGGTGGAGTTTGACACTCATGAGCAAAGTGACCTTCTTGTCCACACTCAAAACACCTCTTTGGCTTTGGCTTTGACTTATGTTGTTGGTGGTGTTGAGCTTGAGCCTTCTTCTCTTGATGTGCCAAATACCCGATTCTACTTCTATCCATCTTCATGACGGTGTTCATGAGTAGCTCACTTTGAAGATGTTGACCTCTTGTAAACTTGTTCAAGCCGGTCTTGAGATATTCTTTTTCTAACTTGAGCTTCTTGTTCTCTTCTTTGAGTTTATCATGATTTTTCTCTTTCTTTAGTCTCTTGTTCTCTTCTTTGAGCTTCTCATTCTTAAGAGCTAGATCACTATCATGGTCAAGGTTCTCTATCACAATAGTGTTGGTGGTTGATAGCTTTTCAAGATCTTTCTTGAGCTTCTCATTCTCATTCTTGATCTTGACATACTCATCATAGTTGTCAGACTCAACCACTTGCTTGCCTTTGCTACTAGAACCTTGCTCAATGCTCTTAATAATCAAATCATCACATGATGTAGCTATATTAATCTTAACAACATGGTTAGTAGCATCATGTGGCTCATTGGATAATAGCTCATGAGAGACAACAAGATTATCATGATTGATCTTGAGATTTGTATATTCTTATTTTAGCATATTGTAGCTAGTGATGAGCTCATTATGTATCCCCACAAGTTTATCATGTTTTTCTTTAAGCTCTTTCTTAGAAGATTTGAGCTCCTTGAGTTTGGATGACATAACTTCATTTGCTTCTCTAAGCTCAACACTAGCCTTTTCCGCTATGTCACATTTAGCTAAAAGTGAGTCATTCTTAAGTTCTAGCTTTTTATTTTTAGCTCTTGTCTTTCTAATGATCTTAGTATATTGGTTAAGCAACTCGACAAGATCATCATAGGAAGGTGATTCAAATTCATCATCACTATCACTATTATCATCGCTAGCATGATCATTACCACTACTCTCATCATCACTTTGTACCTTTCATTCACCCTTGGCCATAAGGCATAGGTGTATAGAGGATGATGGCGGTGGTGTCGGTGAAGATAGTGAAGAGTCAATCACAATAGCGGCCACCTTCTCGTTCTCACTATCATCATCGGATGAGCAACTTGATGAATCAATATCCGTGAGCCAATCACCGACGATATATGCCTTGCCATTTTTCTTCTTCATGTGGAAATCCTTCTTCTTGTCATCCTTCTTTTTGTATGGCTTGTTTTTCTTCTTCTCATCATTATCTTCATTACTTGAATCATCTTTCTTGCCCTTGTACTTCTTTTTGTATTTGTCTTTCTTTGGCTTGGGGCATTTATGTGCTAGATGACCAAGTTCTCCACAATTATAGTAATCCATCTCCGAGATTGGCTTTCTTCTATTGCTAGTGAAGAACTTCTTCTTGCCATCAAATTTGACACCGTTCTTGTTGAGCTTCTTAAGCATCTTGGTGGTTCTTCTCACCATGAGAGCAAGACTTGCATCATCAATTTCATCATCACTAGAGCTCTCATATTCAACTCTTGCTTTGCCCTTCTCTTGGCTAGCCTTGAATGCCAAGTCTTTCTTCTTGGTGGAGGAAGATCCATCTTGTGGTGTGATGTGCATATACATTTTATGTGCATTGATCTTTTCCAATATTTGTGTTGGTGTAGCGGTGGAAAGATTGCCTTGATGAAGCACGGTCATAATATGTCCATATTTGTCAATGGGGAGGACACTCAAGATCTTTCTTACAACATCAGATAGTTGCATTTGTGTGAGTCCAAGTCCATTGACTTCCTCTACAAGAACATTTAAGCATGAGTACATCTCATTAGCACTTTCTTTACGAAGCATCTCAAATGAATTAAGCTTTTTTATAACAAGATGATATCGTTCCTCACGCTCACTCTTTGTTCCCTCATGGAGCGCATAAATTTCCAACCATAGTACATGGGTGTCCTTGTGGTTCCGTACATGGTTAAACACATCTTTGCAAAGGCCTCTAAAGATGGTGTTTCTAGTCTTTGCATTCTATTTCTCATAATTGACCTCATTGCCTTGAAGGCGTGCGGGATCCTTAGGTTTTGGGAAACCTTGAGAGGCGGCTCTAAGAATTCCAACATCTAGAGCTTCTAAGTAAGCCTCCATGCGGATTTTCCAATAAGGAAAATTATCTCCCTCAAAGATAGGAAGAGATCCATCTCCATGGGACATATTTCTCTAGGCGGTTAAGCCTAATTTAGTGAGCACGAGGCTCTGATACCAATTGAAAGGATCAAGATGCCCAAGAGAGGGGTGAATTGGACTAATTCTAAAATTATTTGCAATAATTAAACCATATACTTAGCCCACTTCACCCCTTGTGCCTAGAATGTGATTCTATAGATCTACCGCATAAAAATTTAGCACCCTAAGTTCCAATCCTACTATAGCATGGCAATTCTAAGAATATAAAGACAAGAAATGAATTGATCAAATGTAAATGTTTAAAGTAAAGAGAGGAGAAAGAATATGGCGATGTTTTGCCGAGGTATCAGAGAGTCGCCACTCCCCACTAGTCCTTGTTGGAGCACCCGCGCAAGGATGTAGCTCTTCCTTGATCCACGCAAGGATCAAGTGCTCTCTACGGGCTGATTCTTTGACAATTCGTCGTGGTGAATCGCCCACAACCGCTCACAACTTCAGTTAGGTCATCCACAAGCTCCGTCGGATGATCACCAAACTCCTGATCACCACCAAGCCGTCTAGGTGATGGCGATCACCAAGAGTAACAAGCACGAACTCTCACTTGACCACAACAAGCCTAATGAGAAGGGTGGATGCACACTTGCTACTCTCCTTGCACTAATGAGGCCTTAATCTTAGATTCTCAAATCTTAATCACCTCACTAGGCTCTTGCTCTCCTTAGCGCTCTCAAGGGTGTTTCTTAGCTAAACAAATGAGCAAGAGACCTCCCTTGGATGAATAGAGGAAGTATTTATACCTCCTCATTCAAAACGAACCGTTAGGAGGTTGAGTCAGCACTCTGCAGGGTGACCGGACGCTCCGATCAGTTATCTCCGCCATAGAGCCGTTAAGTTGTGACCAGACTCTGACCTACGTCCGGTTAGCGCTGACCGGACGCGTCCGATCACAAAAACTGCTCTCTAGAACCTTACTGATGTTGACCGTACGCTGTCACCCAGAGTCCGATCACTTCGCTGTTCAGCGTCCGGTCAGTAACCGGATTCTGACCAGCGTCCGGTCAGCATTGACCGGACGTGTCCGATCAGGAAACTTCCTCTCTGGAACCTATCTGGAGTTGACCGAACTCTGGCACCCAGCGCCCGGTCACTTTTCACTCAGCGTCTGGTCGCAACCAGACGGCTTCAGTTGATCAAATGAACAGACCAGACGCACCCTTCAACGTCCGGTCACAACCAGACCAGCGTCCGGTCAGTCATTTGACCCTCCATTCACTTCCAACTCAAAATCATATGTGAATGAAGTTTGCTCTAATTGATCTTAGGGTTACTCCTGAGCTACCTAGTGCTAGATTTGATAATTGTGCACCACACCTAACCCACTAGACTCACCTAGGTCAAGCTACTAGTCCATACCCCCCTTAATAGTATGACCAAAGGAAAAACAAAGTCTTAAACTACTCTAAGTGTCTCTTCAACACCAAACGACACTTAGAACTAGTTCATCCTTAACCTTGTCGTCCATCCTTTGAAAACCAAAACGATTTCCATCGTAGGGGCATGACAACCATGATTGCCCAATCAATTGTCATTACCATGACCTAGCTTAATTGCCTCTGCAAAACACACGTTAGTCATAGTAATCTCGTATTATCATTAATCACCGAAACCCAACTTAGGGCCTAGATGCTTTCAGTTACTCTTGGAGCTTGGCTCCTAGCCGGATAGAACATCGCCCGTGAAACTTGCCAACTTGTGTGGCAGTCCTAGGAGGTTTGTAATCATCTCTTCAAGCTAGTAAGCTCACCCCTCACATCTAGAGTTAAGTCTCTTGACTTGAGAACGAGGAAGGGCTGAAAAGCTCTAAGCCTTAGTGGCTAACCACAACAATGTGGAGATAGGCAAGCGTTGGTGGCGAGCCGAACCACCGGATAAATCATTATGTCACTTGTGCTTGATTTATATTACTTGCATGACATATTGTGGTTGAGGTGATTTCTAGGGTTTTTAGTCGATCTACTTGTGTGTGGTGTTTCTACCACTTCTAGCTATTGATCTATGATTGTCATACCTGCAGTAAGCTAGGAAATCTCTCCGATCTAAGTTTTTGTTCACAGATTTTAAACTGTGACTCAAAGTTGTCTGCAGGTGTGGTAGTGCCACTGTTCTGGTCCGGCAGTGTCGTAGTCCGACAGTGCTGCCCTCCAGAGCGGCAGTGTCGTAGGGTGAATTTGATACAAGTTTGAATGTTTATTTTGACAGGCCTATTCGCCTCCCTCTAGGCCAACCAGAGATCCTACACATATAAATGTCATTAAAGATTAACACAAAAGAGATCAAACAGATAAAGAACTAAGTAGTACCAATCATCATTATTTAGTACCTAATTTAGCATGGTATATAAGGGAGCACACATGAGGCTGGGGGTGCCATCGAAACCCCCCTCCCTCCGCCCCAGGCTTGCATTGGCGAAGGTTAGCTACATCTTCTGTGCTTGATGATTCCAATGTCCATGAAAGTTCATTTGAGAAGATCCTAAATGCCATTCCTGAAGACAAATCTCGAAGGTCCCCAAAAATGCATTGTAGCATTAAAAATCACAAAATTAATCAAAAAATGAGGAGTGATGAAATGAAGGTCAATCCAGTAATCCATTCTAATAGATGGTTAATTTTGGTAGGTCGAATTTGCAATAATGGCCATGTTCGCTTCTCTTATAATCCGTCTTTTTCAGCTTGTTTTTTCAGCCGGAACAATATTTTTCTCTCACAATAAATCAGCCGGAACAATGTTTCGGCTTGTTTTTTCAGCGAAGCGAACGAGGCCAATGTGGATTGGGTTTCTCGAAATGGTGTCCTCTTGGGACTTTGGAGTTGGGTTTTCAAAACATGTTTTTTTATGAAACTTTTAGAACTAGAGTCAGTTCAGAGAAACCAAGTTAACCAACTTTGGTTCTTAAAGTTAGAAATAGCTCCTATTCACAACTAGGCATAGGCACAGTACATGAGCTCAATGTCATTGAAGAGTGCCATGAGGTGCAGTTGGAAACAGGAGGTCGGGTGCCGCTCTTCGGACGGTGGGGCAAGCCTGGTAAGAGTAAGGGAGGGAGGGAACATATGAGCCTGCATATAAGCATGGTACTTTGGCTAAACCATCCGAGGTAGTCATCCTAATATTATTAGATGCTTTAAAGAATATAATATCGAGTTTTATAATAGAGAGGATTACGTAGTCAGCTCTTGATAGGTTAGAGGTTATGTATTTCTACTATTTGTTACTGTCCTGTCAACATCCACGTAGTATGTCATGTTAGTAAATCACCTTCAAAACCGCCTCATAGGGTTATCTAGATGTTTTTTAATATTTTAAAGGGTAGAATACCTAGTTTTTATAAGTTACAGTGTGTTTTCATGTTAGTTAAAGTTTACCACAACTGAATATTAATAAAATAAAAGTACTTACATCAGTATTGTGTAAACATGAGCAAATGAGAGAAAGCAAAGATAAGCAATTTTGATTAGTCGTGGGCCCTAAATTTATACATAAATATCTAACATGTGTATCTGTTAGATTACAGGCCCGATTGGTATCATGGGTACAGGTTGAGGTATCAATTGTAATAAATAAAAGTGGAGTGTATCTAGAATCTATTTTTTTCAATAAATACAAAAAGGATGATTTTAAATAAAAGTCACGATAAACACTGGAGTTCTAACTTAAAATGCGGTTAAAAAATTGTAACAACAAATAAGGTTAAAATTTGAAAGCTAAAATCTAGATTAACGATACGATGACACGTAGGTTTCAATTAAACAAAGGTTTCAACATAACATCAACATGCTGAGGATAGAGACGAGCTATAGAGATAACATAGTAGGTTGCAATTAAACTACGGTTTCAACATAACATTAGCATGTTGAGGATGCACAGATGGCCAATAGAGATCTCATAGTCAGCATGTTCGCTTGTTGGTTTCGACCAGAGTTTATCAGCCATGATATAATATTTTTCTCTCACAACAAACCAGCACCAGCCAGGTTTATCAGTCCAGAAACCAATGAACGAACAGGCTGAGTATCCATATGAGCATAGTGTTAGAAAATAAACATACAGATAGAGTGCACAAAGAAAAGAAATTTTGATTAGTCCAAGGTCTCATAATATTCTAGTTCGTGCAAGAGCATAAATCGATAATAAGTTCTGTTATTTGCAAATAAAATGATAAGTAGTTCAAGCTAAAAGAGAAGCAGACTTACATTGCAGAATTTGGTCACAATTCAAGTGAACGAGCACGCATCCTATATCAAATGAAAAGAAAAAAAAACATTGAACGCAGATTCAGAAGGATTTTAGTTTTGCCCAAAACAAAATTCTGAATTCGCAATCCATTGCCACTAACAATGTACAATAAATTTACAAGACTTCAAACGTCCAATAATGCACACAGATGAAGCCTCTGCACTAGATAGACCTTGGTACTATCCCTCTTCTGTATACCAAAAAATGACCGGATCTCAAAAAGACATTTTCAACACTAGCCAAAAAAGTAGTAGAGATATATCACAACCGCAGCTTACTCGTTTATACAGCTGGCTAATAGAATGAACTAAACCATGGGCAGAGCAGTCTCGGCAGTCGTTACTCGACAGTAATTTCCCTTGCCATGGCATCCTTGTTCACGACAAGTTTCCCATCTTCATCCCTGGTGAAAAGCTTCTCCATCAGTTCGTCCCAACTCGTTCTACCTGCAGATTTTGTTTCTGTGGTTGTCTCGCTACGAGTATCAGAGGGTGGTCCAGTGCTACCATCCTCCTGAATCTCCTCTTCAGACAAGTCCGCGGCATGAGGAACATCCAGGGTTTTTGCTCTCTGGAGAGCATTCTTGTGTTCCTCCTCAAAACTTTGCAATCTCTCCATCTTTTGCTGCGGAGGTGGAGTCATTTCCTTCTTGCTGTCCATCATTAGCTGCGAAAAAAATATAGATCTGTAATCAATAACAAATTTTCACTGAAAAAGTTAGCATACCATTGCTGCAAGTAACCACAAGTTCCAGCACATAGAAGCTCCGCTGAGTTTGCTGCTACAAAGATGTACTCGTTCAGTTCCAAATTATAAGATGTTTTGGCTTTTCTAGATACATTGCTTTAACTATGTATATAGACATAAGTGTCTATCTAAATGCATAGCAAAATCTACGTATCTAGAATAGCCAAAACATCTTATATTTGGAATGGAGGGAGTACATTTCTGAATATTTTGTTCGCAAGTAGCTCACCCTTTTATCTTCCAAGTTAATTCATATTGGTAAAAGGTAGACATCTTCCAAATGCAGTATATACTACAAAAAAGGAAAAAAAACATGACGACATAAAGTGTACTTCCTAAATGTTTTTTTGAACGCAAAAGTGTACTTCCTAATTTACAACAGCTTTTAGGGAAGAAAAATGTACACAAAAGAGAAATAGCAGAAGCAAAAAGGGTAACACGTAAAGCCAAATCTAAACAAGTATGCTATTCACAGATGCTTGGAAAAATACAGTTTTGGCACAGTTTTCCTTTGGTTTTCCCTATGGCAAAACCATATAAGCTAGTCATGCAAACATGGTTCCACAATTTCGTGTCGATCCTCCGCTATTTAGGAGTTAGTATCTTGTGATACTATTTCCTTATATTGGATATTTGTAGTATATATATGGTCGGGGGTCTGCTCTTTCATTTTCTAACAATTTTTTGTAAGTACAATGGTATATCAACCATAAATATAATATGGCCTAGATTTAGCAATTGGATAACTGTGTAATCAACAAGATACTCCAGTTCAGAAAAAAAGGGAAAATACATGAAAATTTGTTAAAATAAACCTGCAACATGTATAATGAGTATATACCTCTAAAGCCTTTTGTGATTCCCGTTCAATCCAAGCAATGGCATGATCAGAAGTGGTACTGCATGATAACACAACATGCTCAAATCGTCCTTCCACTGGAATTGCAGTTCTGACCTCAGGTGGGAATCTTCCACATCTGCAGATGAGTAGCATTGTAGTCATTAAAAATATCAAAACATACTTTTTGTGTACAACAATGAAGAAGTTTTGTAAAATAAAACATCTCTAGCATTGTATTATGCAGATAGTGCTGTAAGAACATACATCAAACCTAGGTACTGACATGGATCACATTCCATGATAATAGACCCTAATAAGATATATTATCCGATAATCTCCAGTAACTCGTCAATTTTGAAACAACTAATCTGTACTAGGCTCCTGAACTCTACCTTATTTATTCTTAATATTCGTAATTCATTTCATGTTGTAATAGACCAGCAGAAATGTAAGGAAATTGAGTAAAACAAGGTAGCCTTCATCTGTTCAAACAATATAGAAGAATACATGATTGGAGCTTCCATACTCTCATGCACGAGCAGACTGAAGCTTTGCTGCTTTCTGCTAGAAAAAAAAACAAGGACTAACAATCCTTGCTTTAAATCATGAAAAAGGGGCTGTAGTATGGATTATAAGAAACAGGCAGGAGCTTCCTTACACTAGAAGAGTAGGTTTGTTTTTTAAAATTATTTATGACATAAAAACAGAAACGAGCAATTAGCAAGCAGGGGAAGCTACTCTTTGCAATGATATGATACATTACCTGCAAAATTTCCTCTCAACGATATGATACATTCGCCCAGGAGCATACAAT
The DNA here is from genome assembly GCF_019320115.1 of Miscanthus floridulus. Taxonomy (NCBI): domain Eukaryota; kingdom Viridiplantae; phylum Streptophyta; class Magnoliopsida; order Poales; family Poaceae; genus Miscanthus; species Miscanthus floridulus. Next base: position 49,238,060 of record NC_089597.1, read on the forward strand.
CTTCTTGGATCTTTAAATTTTCTCTTGTCTTGTTTAAATGTATCTCTCAAGCAGATGAGGAATAGCAAGCAGGGCAAGCTGTCCAAAGCATAAAGGCCTGGTGAAAAACTATCATACAGGCAGTTGTTTTGTTTTCCCTAAACAAGAGCAGAAATACATAAGAATCTGGAGAAAATGATCTAGTTACCAGAAGATAGACCCAAAAATGTACTCTAGTGGTGTCGGCGTTCTTGGCAAAAAGTCATCCTGGAAGAGACACCAAAAAGTAAGCCAAAGACTTCAGATGAGACTAAGATTTGATTAGTACCAGAGATGACAATTAAATTGACAACATATGATTGGCTGAGTTCATAAAGGTTCATTTATTCAGAATAAACAAGACAGCAACAGAGCAACAACCAACATTGGTAATTGCAGACTTGAAGCACACACAAATAGTATATATAATATATTCAAGTGCGCTATCTAAGTTTCTTCAGAAATATAAACCATGCTCCCTATCAACTCAACTTACTGTATGAAACAAATTCATCACGTTGTGGGGCAATGAGAAAGCAGGGTACATTTACTGGTACAGGCTGCTCCTCAAATTGAACATTGCATTTCATGATCGACAGTCGACAGATATGACTTAAACCTCCTGTAAACAACCTTTCTTTAGCACGTGAAAACTAAATGATTCCTTCCGTTCTGTCTAATCAAACTAATTAACCTTTCAAAGACATTCCCAATGAGGCAACAACAAGCAAAGCACATTTGATCAGATTGATCCCCTTTCCCCCTCCCCTCCCCATAAACCATCCCAACAGGGCAATTGTTCATGAAAGGCGGCAAATCCACATCCGGAGAAGTCCATGGCAACATCCTAATACAGCACGGAGCGACCACCTTAAGGTAGAAGGTCAAACGCGCCCCCGTGCGTACGGCGTACCTGGAGCACGACGGAGTTGATGACGTCCGCGTACTTGACGGCGAGGTTGAGCGACATACACCTGGCGGGCGCGAGGGCGTAGCACTTGACTCGGCTCCTGGGTATGTTGTCGAACTCCTTGCGGTTGTTGACCACCAGCACGGTCATGAGCGCGGCGATGCCTGAGCCGAGCGAGTGGCCGGTGAGGACGAGCTTGTACTCGGGCCCGTAGCGGCGCAGCAGGTCCCGCAGCGTCTCCGTCTCCCGCTCCAGGATGAACTTGGCGGCCTTGAGCAGGCCGTGGTGCACGTAGCCGCCGTCGAACATCTGCATCCCGAGCTTGTTGTCCATGAGCACCTGCGGAACGAATTCGTGACGCCACAACAAACCCGTCAAATACCGCCCTGCTGCTCATGGAACGGCCAATCGCGCGATTGCTCGCGAGCTGGACGATGTCAGGCAGACAGGCAGGCACTAACCTTGTAGTCGGCGTTGCGCACGAGGTTGAGGCCGCGGATGGCGAGGATGGTCTCCTTGTGCGCCTCGTCGACGTAGATAAGATACGGCGGGCACGCGTTGCCGACGTCCTCGTAGGTGGCCCGCTTGACGATGCCCCTGGGGTCGATGTCGAGGTACCCGCGCTCCGGCGGGGCGAACTTGGGGTTGGACAGGTCCTCGTCGTAGTTGGCGAGCACGGCGCGGCAGAGGCGCGGGACGGGCTCGAACTCGTCGGGGGACGCCGGCGGCCACGTCTCGCTGTCGTAGGCGCCGATGTAGGTGAGCCGCTTCCACGCCCAGCGCGTGCAGCCCAGGCACGCCACCCACTCGAGCCCGCAACTCACCGACATGGCCGCACCGCCCGCCCGCCGCCGCCCCGCCCCGACCCGCGCTCGCTCGCTCGCCTGCCTGCCTGCCTCCGCGGGGCCTGGTGCGGTGGTGGCGGCTAAGGTCGGCGTCTCCTGGCGGCCTCTTCTTCGCGGTCTGCCCGTCGCCTCCTCGGCTGCATCAAACTCCGGCGGCTGCTGGGTTTGCAAACCTGGGTTTGGTCGTCTTTCGCGAGTTGTTTTTTAGAATTACTATTATAATAGTATTTTCCAGCTTTCCTCTTGTTTCTTCCGGAACCCACGAGCCCGGCGAGCTGGAGTGGGTGGCCCGGTGGGGACGGAGCGCTCCCTGTGCTTCTTCTGCTTCGTTGTCTCTGCAGCGGCGCCCACCTGCGCGCCACCACTGGGACCGGGCTCTTCGCTTTCCTTCGCGGTGCTTTCGGTTTCGGACCGACGCGGTCACGAGCCGTCGAGCCGCGCAGGCGCGGGCGGGATGGACCGTGGAACGACGAGATCGGCCCCGCGTAAAAAGCCGCCGCCGTTCTTCCTTGGGAGAACACGGAAGTGCTTGTTTATTTCATAAAAAGTTTCTCAAAAAAGGGATACGTGTATGAAGCATTAAATATAGACGAAAAAAACTAATTATACAGTTTGGTTGAAAATTGCGAGACGAACGTTTTGAGCCTAATTAGTGTATGATTGACTAATTGCTAAATAAAAACGAAAGTGCTACGGTAACCAAATTTCTAAAATTCGCGAACTAAACACAGCCAAAATATAGGACAGGACAGCAGCATCCTGCATCCATCTCGGTCAGTTAGGGCTTGTTTGGTTACTATATACTAGCCTGAGGAGGCCTGGCCAGGCAGCTCGCTCAGCTGCAGGCGTAGGAAAATGAACGCCTCAGATCCTTGTCTGGCGCAGGCAACTTTTCCAGGTTACAAAACAAACACGTCCTTAACGCAATTTCCTGGATATATGCAGTGCCGTTCTACTTGCGTTAAAACAGTGGCCGCGCCGCGCTCTGCGTATCTGCGGCCCATTCGGCTCCTCGTAAATGATAGTAAATTTCTAGTCGAAACAGTATTTTTTTTCACACCAAATCAATCAGCGTTACTTCTTCACGATCCAGCAACGAACAAGTCCAGTCAAGCGAACAGGCTGCTGGTTTGCACTTTGCAGGTTAGAGTAATTTTTCTTTCATCAATCAAATGGGAAAAAATGGAGTTTCACAAGAGCAAATGCGCGAATTCGTTTCTGAGACACGGAAAATTCACACGAGATTGTTCAAATCCCTGCTCTGTTTGAACTACCTGATCTGCTCTATTTTGGTCTTAAACAATGGGCCCAAGCAGTGGAGTGGTTGACAGCAAGCGCATGTTAGCACAGTAGCTAATCATCCTTGCCACTTGCCAGCCGAGACTCGAGACGCTGAGTCCGGGTTTGATCCGGATTCAGGCACTCTGTTTGGTTGGCTGGTTCGTATCATTACTGGTTCGTTTATATGAGAGAGAAGTACTGCTGCCTGGTTCGCGTAAATAGTAGGCATGTGAGGGGGCTGGTCGGCCTCAGCCCAGTGATCAGGCTGAGGGCTGTTCCAGTTTATTACCACTACTATTTTTCTTATTATTTCTTGGCAGATGCTGAGTGAACATTGCATCTGATCCTTCCGTTCGTTTCATTTTTTTTTTGACCAAGTAAGCTTAACAATGTGCCCACCTATCAAGTTGTCTGAGCTGGCTGCACGGCTTGGATCGATGCTTCTCGCCGCCAGTGTGGCATTACTTGATCGGTGGGTTCTCGCGCACAAGCACAAGCACGCCCAGACAAAAAAAAAAGAAAAAAAAGAGTGTCGGGCAAGAGACAACGACCCCAGGTCAGCGGTAGAACTGCAGCTCCATCAAATCTCACCACGTTCGCTTAATCGTATTAGCCATGCTTATCAGTTATGATATAATATTTTTCTTTCACAACAAAACAATATCAGTTAACTTATAAACCACATAAACTATCAAGCGAACAGGCGGCTTTTCTCTCTACTAGTGTTGCTTGGGCCAGTTCTCAAGCTAATCGCATTCGCAGGGGATTACTGACTCTGACTGACTGACAGCGACCTCGTGGTCAAGCGTACGCGTGCAAAATGTGCAAGCCGATAGTGACATGCTTTCCAACAACTCTAGCCTAATCTTGCATTGCATGACTCGCTTCCATTCAAAAAAGAAATGACTCCCTTCCATCGTCGTATTTCTGAGTGGCATGCCACACTGTGACAATGCACAACTGGAAGGACATTCACGCGCACATACACACACACATACACGTGTAATTCTGCATTTGTGCTGTCGATCGTGGGCAAAGGTGGATAGATACGGATTTGTCAATAGTTGCTTGGGCATTCGTTCAAGGGCTGGCAGTCTGGCACTTACTAGCATGGAGCATGCATGTCGGTTTGTGGAGATTGCCCAAGAGAGCAAAAGCATCAAGCAAAGTACCGCAAAGCGGGGAGAGCTTTCGTTATGCCATCATGTGGAGAGGGAGAGCCGCTGTCGAGGAGCTGTGCGCGGGCGCACGGTTTCCTTCGAAGCCAAGGCCAGAGACTTCGACACTGAGCACTGGTGTCTTTTTGCCACGAGCGCACCGAATGTTTTGTTTTTCAGCCCTTTTTTATAAAGATTTTCATAAATACGTTCCTGACAGTATTCTTTTAAAAAATAGATTCTGACCTCGACGCCGTGATAATTGATGCCGAGCTTACACATCTCGGCACCAATTGCTTTGGTGCCGAGGTCCAGGGTCATTTTGTTCATGTCGTTGACGTGGTTGCTTGCGTGGCACGGACGTGGCATGAGCTCGGCGTCGGATCTTGACGCCGAGCTCGGCGTCGTAGATCTTGACGCTAAGCTCGGTGTTAATTACTACGGCGCCGAGCTATAGAAATTGATAAATTTTAATTTTTATCATGACTTGAATATTGAGAAATGTGGCTAACTCTAGATTTTTTACAGTGACTTTTGTTTGATCACTTAAAACCGTATAGAAATATTTAAGATAAAAAATGATCTAGGGTTTATGTGTATGAACTAGCCTAAAAATGCTTCTAAGTGTTGGATCGATAGTTAACTCTTTTTTCATGATGCTGTTTTGACCAGGATAAAACTATAGTTTCTTTTCTAGATATGAAGTTTGATTTTTAATAGAAGTTATAGTTTGAGTTGAGTACAACAAACTTTGCTTTTGGACCTAAACCTAAATAAGTTTTTAACATGGCTGAATTGTGACGCTGTTTTGGCCCCTCTAAATCTTTCTAATTTCTTTATCGCTGGTAGTGAATTGACATGTTTACGATATTTTATCTTCCAAATTTGTATATCAACTCAATTTGATACCGTACTACGAGTTTAAATACTCTCTGAGAGGATGACAACAAAACAAGTCTCGTCAAGTTTAGACTTAGCAATGGTAAAAAATCAGACTTAGCCACGGTCATAAATTCTAGATTTAGCCATATTTCCACGTGCTTATAGGTCATGACGTGCTTACATGTGAGGTGTGTTGCGTCCGTGCTTGCATGCCTACACATGCATGTACGGTTCATTGCATGCACCGATGCATCTCCGATTAGCAATGCAATAGACGCATAGAGCCGATCCTTGCATCGCCCCGCCGTACTGCAGGAGCCGAGCTCTGTACTGTGTTGCCCGGACGTCCTGTAGTTCCATTTGGTTAGGTAAATTTTTTATCTTAAGTATTTCTAGATTGTTTTAAGTGATTAAACAGCAAGTCACTGTAAAAACTCTAGTGTTAGCCACATTTCTCAATATCCAAGTTATGGTAAAAATTAAAAATTATCAATTTTTATAGCTCGGTGCCATAGTAATTGGCGCCGAGCTCGGCGTCATGATCCACGGCGCCGAGCTCATGCCACGTCTGCGCCACGCAAGCAGTCACGTCAACAACACGAAGAAAATGACCCTGGACCTTGGCGCCAAAGCAATTGGCGCTGAGACTTATAAGCTCGGCGCCAATTGTCACGAAGCTGAGGTTAGGGTCTATTTTTTTAAAATGTATTTGAGAAAATCTTTTAAAAAAGGTCTGAAAAAAATTCTTACGAGCGCATCACTCGGCACGTTGGAAACCTGTCCTTTCCTATTTTCGATGCTCGCTGGTCCGTGCGCCACAGCTGCCGCCGGTTATCTGGGATGCCGTGCTCGGAGATAAAGGCCGACTCCCTCCGTAAAAAAACACAATTCTACCTATACACATGTCGTGTCCTGGGCTTTCCGTACCGGGCCTTGTATGTGGGCTGGAAACACAAATGGCGGTTGTCGACGAGACTTTGGCATTTCACCCATTATCGAAAACTGGTTTCGCACTTTTGTCATTCCGCAAAATGGTTTTGCTTTTTTGCCATTATAAAACATGTGCAACCCGCCGGAATGCCATTTGATGATTTTAAATCTCAAAAAAATGAAAAACGAAGTTTTCTTCCGCTCCTACCCCTGTCCTGCTTTCTCCTTATATGTCACCGTTCCGCCTTCGTGGTCAAAACGGATCGACGCAGCAGGTGACACCGTGCGGCACCTCCTCGGCGATGGCATCTTCGGCGCCGACGCCAAGGTGTGGAGGAGGCAGCGCAAGGCGGCCAGCCTCGAGTTCCACTCGATCGAGTTCCGTGCGCTCACGGTCAGCTCGCTCGTCGAGCTCGTGCACCACCGGCTGCTCCCGTGCTGGGCGACGTGGATGCGTGACGAAGACGGACCCGCTTCCCCTCTGTGCTCCGTGGCCGTCGCGCTCGGCGCGCCTTTCGGCGGGGGAAGCCGCTGCGTCGGCACACCTGAACCTCAGGTGCGGGGCTTGCCGGGTCAGGGCAACGACGACGCTACTCGTGCCGTGGGAGCACATCTGCCTCTGCGGGCATTGCTCCAACTCCAGTCGCGACGGCGTGGCCATCGCGTGCCCGATGTGCCGTGGCGTTGTCGGCACATGGCTCGCCGAGGCCGCCCCTCGCTGATGGCCCTCGGTCTCACCGTGCTCGTTCGTGCCCGAGTCGATGGGCAGGCCCACGAATAGCCTCGCTGGGGCTAGGTCGTCCACCTCGCGATTCTTGTTGCTCTACTCGCCGGCGCCGAAGAAGCGGCCTACGAGCCCGGTGGCCCCGAGGTCCCTGCTGCAGCCACCATGCCTCGTTGGTGGGAACACGACTCTACATGGCGAAGGCGAGCGGGCAGTGCTGCCGTGGGGGGCGAGCGGGCGTCGCTGGAGGCTCGCGGCGTTGCCGTGGGGGTACGCCCACCGAGGCGTCGCTCGGATGCGTCGCGGCGAGGGAACAGGGGAGGCAAAGTGGAGCATGCTCGTGGCGGCGGGCCGAGGGAGACGGCGAGAGGGCGAGGCCGGCGGCTAAGGTTCTTGGCGAGGTGCACCGGTGTCCAGCCCCGTGGATGTGACGACCGGCGCGACGTGGCGTGGGGGATCGGGATGCGTGGCTCAGAACGTTCAAGAAGGGGAGCTGGTCACGGGCGCGGAGCGCGGTTCGGCGGGCCAGGGTGGCGTGCGTGGCCTTCACGCCGACGGACGGAAGCAGCGCGACCTCCTTTGTTCGGGCGGAAAAGCAGAGGAGCGGCTCGCATACGGAGAAAGGAGATGGCGCGGTTCGACGGAAGGAAACGAAGAGGTGGCAGGCCTTAGCTAGCGGCGTGGTGGCAGGCCTGTGCCTCGCTCGATCCGTTTCTCCTCCCTCGGTTCCGTCCGTCCGTGTGCTCTCACATGAAAGAAGAAGGAAAGGGCAAGGGGTAAATGCGGAAGAAAACTTCATTTTTTATTTTTTTTGAGATCTAAAGTTATCAAATGACATTCTGACGGGTTGTATATATTTTATAATGATAAACTAACGAAATTATTTTACGAGATAATAAAATTGCAAAACCAATTTTCGATGACTGGTGAAAAGCGAAAGTTCCGTTGTCGATGGACGCTCGATTCGAGCTGCGCGTCCTGGTTCTCCACTTCTCTGTAATCACAAATGGACCCTCCCCTTCTCATGAATCAGTGGACCCACCCGGCCGGCGGGGGAAACCACGCAGAGAAAAGAACCCAATCCCCCTGGGCCCACACACCAAACCAAAGCCGTCCTCGCCAACTGCCCTCTCTCGCTCAATTCGACGAGGAGACGACTCGTCGAGTCGCCGGTCCTCGCAACCGCCGGCCAAAACCAATCTCGGCGCTTCCGGGAGAACACCCTCCGGAAGTCGGCCGATCCCGGGTCATCCAACACACCGCACCTCGTTTCTCCCGCGTCCCCCACCCGCGCGCGAACCCTCATGCGACTAGGGTTATAGCGATCTCGTCTCACTACCGGCGGCCGGCTGCGGAACGGGCCACCCACGCACTCCTCTGCGTTCGATTGACTCACCCGCCGCTGAAACTGCACTTTGCGCTGTCGCCACCAGAAAGCCCCTCGCGAGCCCTTTGCCTCCTCACTCCGTCTGGCCCGTCGCCGCAGGTGCGTGGCGTGGATCTCTTTTCTCTTTTTTTTCTTTCAAAAATACTTTGATTGATTTAGGCATCGCAGAATGATTGATCTATAGCTACTTGTAGATCCATAAATTTCTCCACGGTAGTGTTCAGACTAGGGACTGTGTTGATGCATTGTTGATGAAGTTCGCAAACTGAGGTGGTAGTTAGCTATGCTAACTTGCATACTAACCCATACTACCGGTCCCTTTCGAAATCTAATTGAAGGAGCACTTGCAGTAACTAGTTGGCAGATTGGTGTGTGTTCATGGCTTAATGCAAATCATTTTGTGTGCACTTGGAGATTCATGTTTAATGCTTCAAGTCAACAATAGCTATTAATTGCTGTTGCTTATTTTTATTTTTACCATGTACGTAGGAGTGCACAACATTTGACATAAGGACCTTGTTTCAGTTTAAATTTACTAACCTCAGTTTTAACCAAACTAGTTTTACTGTCAAGTGCGTAGAAAAAAAAACATTTCAACATCAAAATACATGCATGGGGAGTCCTATAGTAAAGTTCAAAACCCGCTATATTTTGGCGGCAGTCAAAGGGAATGCCAGACGTTTCACACTTCACCAGCAGAAGTGTATCTGCCTGCTGGCTTGGTTAGCTTATCAAATAGCTTCTTATCATGATGGTTTTTTAAGGTTGGTTGCATTTGTGTTAATTGCAGTGTGGTCTAGGTTCTTGTGCTCCATATTAAGGCTTCAAAGCTTAGGTGTTATGAATTTCTGGCATTGCTGGCTAGTAGCTATCTCATTTCATCATGCCACCCTGCTTACTGTGACTAGCTCCCTTTTTTCTCGTAAACGCAGGAGAGCTGCATATTATTTCATCAATAGGAGAAAGAAAGATGTTAGGATGTAGGCCATAACTGTCTAGCTATTAGAAAACATGTTTTAGTGCTACAGATCAAAAGAGTGATAGACTCCCTTAGCTTGTATTATTCAAGTTTAGCTTACAACGTGGGGATAATTTTGTCCCTATATCAATGTGCAGCATTGTGCAAATTCTTTATTTGGAGTGTCTTTGGTTTGTTCCTGTGTTCGAATAATAAGAGAACATAACATAGGTAACATAGAGGCACGGAAAGGTTATTGTAATAAGGCTGACTTTTTGTTTCTATGCTTTGCTGGTGCCTGATACTGTGATTTTTTTTAAAAAAATTACTGAGCTTTTTTAGGTGATGCCGTACTTTATAAACTGTAACTTGGAAGCTTATGATCATCTCACTAAATTGTTTATGTGCGGAAAGTCAGAGACATGTTTATCAGAAACACATGATGATAAGTGTGGAAGAATAAGGAAACAACTAACGATGTATCCTGATCATATAAGGTCCAAGGTTGGGCCTTTCTTTAAACTGCAAAATGATTAGCTGCAAACTTTTTGATATAATGTTAAGCTCTTGACCTTTCCAAATAAGTGAAAAATGGAAGTAAAGCTTAAGGCTGCGATTATCTTTGTTCTGTGCACGTGTGCTTGCTTGGTATACTGTGTTCATCTGAACAATCAAGATACTGAAATTGTTTTCTGTTGTGCAGGGTTTTGTTCCTAACTTTTAGTCTCAAATTTTGTCTTGAATGGCTACATCTCTGGATGTTACACTGGATGATTTGATTAAGAGCAGAAACGGGAGGGGAAGGGGAAGAGGCAGGGGACAAGGAGGCCGAGGCAGAGGTGATGGCCAAAGATTGGCTCGTGGTTCATGGCGTGGGCGTGGCACTGGCACCTTCCGTGGAAGGGGACTAGGGGTGCCTTCGCGAAGGCCACTTGGTGTTAATACTCGGTCCTCATCATTTGCTATTGCCAAGGCAAGCATAAAACTATAACTGTTTTTCTATTACCTTCAAGAATCCAAATTGTAGTAGGTACCTGACAAGAAGTGGCTATAAACTTATTAAAATGGGACAGCCCAACCATTCCATTGAGACCATATCTGTGACCATTTAACTGTGGAGCTTCGAAGAGGATCCAATGTCTTTCTCATTTCGAATTACCAGGGACCTGTCCCTTTTCGGCCAAGTATGTTGGGTGGTGAGGCATATGTTGGTTTATGCTGGCTAATGCTTCAAAGTTCAAACTGAAAACATTGTCTCTACTCATTGTCAGCATGCTGATGGGCCACTTAATAATCTGTGGATAAGGCCTTTGATGTATACAGAAATAGCACCATTGTGTGCAATGGTATAGGGTTTTATGATTTTGCTGATGCTAGTTGCTTCATCAAGTACCATGGATTGATGAGTTTTGTGATTTTATGCTAATACTTGCTCGTCACAACATGGACATGCATGATATGGAATATCACAGCCATTCAATAAAGTAAAGGATTTTGTGTGGAGACATGATCTCTTTGAGGATAGCATGGTGGCAGCTGGGTTTTCTGGGGTAGAATCTGGTACAAAGCTGTACATTTCAAACTTGCACTATGGAGTGACAAGGGAAGATATACAGGTAGCTGGATGTTCATCTTTGTAATACAACATCTGACAGTCCCATTCATATTCGGCATTCCTGAAGCTGATCTCTGTCTATCCACAATATTGCCTCAGGAGCTTTTTTCAGAAATGGGTCATTTGAAGCACTGTGCTGTTCATTACGACAGTTACAGACACCCAACTGTGAGTCTCACTAAACCTTGGTTGTTTTTTTTCTATAACACAATTGAGTGTTTTGTAATTAAATTAAAAAGTGTGTAAAGTTAGCAAAACTACAAAATTAAGAAGTTGTATCACAAAACTGTATTTAACATATCGAAGTATTACAAAACTACATATTTTGATGAAATAGTACCACAAAACTACATACTCAGGTGTGCAATGTATCATATAAATACGCCTGAGGTGCCAACACTCTCACGGTGCAACTGGTCAGCACAACACGCCAAAGAAGCGGTTGGCTAAGCCAGCCCGGGTTCGAGTCACGGCACCAGCTTCTTAAGATGAAAATCAGGGGGACATCTCTCCCCCTGGTCAAATCTTTTTTATAAATACGCCTGAGGTCACATATCCTAGACAATTGAACTCTTATATGATTGCTGGCATTGGTCATGTTTTTATGTTTGTGGGGGTGTCTATAATCCATATGATATTTTGGCAGTAGGCCGACTGGCCTGTCTCTGTATTTCTTCTCTCAATGAAATGACATGCAGCTCTCCTGCGTTGTTCGGGAAAAAATGTATCACATAAATACAGATTTTTTGCTGGGTGGTGGAATTTTTAGTTTTGCCATACCTTACACACCAAACATGTAGTCCTATGATACAATTTTTTAATATGCAGCTCTTGAAACTGACACTTTGAATCTTTACTTCTATATTCAAATTTAAATATGTAGTTTTATGATAATTTTGACCCATGTTTCAAAAAATTACTAGGCACAAGGCAGGCAGGCAACCTCTGACTAGCACCTAATCTTTGGCGTTGTACTTTTGGCATATTGACATAGGAAAATGGAGAAAAAAAGCAAGATGCTGTATATTAACTGACTGAAGTGGAGAAAATAGGAAACACATATGATAATTTTGACAATTTATCTGCTGTTTTAAATATTCATGCTTGGTTATGTTCTCATATTGTGTTGCAAACACAAGCCTCTTTGCCTTAATATGTGTACTGGAATGTTACTTGCACGTTTAGGGTTTGGATATTAGTTTGGTTGATTGTAATGAAGTTTGGTGGGATGGATATGTGGTATTTATAACCTACTTAAATTTAGTCTGATGCACCATACTAGTCATTCAAAACACTCCATTGGTTCCTTTGTTTGTCCAGAGTTCCTGCAAGTTTTTCCTTTTAAATTTCAGCTGTTTTTATTTGTTTACTTTATGATGTTGCCTTCTGTTTTCTGGCATATTGCCAGTAGTAAGGACATGCATCCCTCTCCGCCTCCATCCACCTACGGATAAAGTAATACTCGTGTGCATCGAAGAAAAGTAATGTATTTTGAAAGAATATCAAATTGAAACGTGCATTTGTAATGTTAGTAAGGACAACAGTAATTCTCAGTTTATTTAATTCAACCTCTACCTGCCCAAAACGTACAAAATATTCAGATGTTTCCATTATATATCTTACTCCCTCTAATCCCAAATTTAAGTGCATTAGGATATTGACACTGTCTACAATATGGGACTTGGACTAGTGATATCTGTTATTTCAAATAGAAAGTTATATATTTTGAAGCTTAGAATATCCCTGTGATTGATCGCAGTTGAATTTCTTTGAGATAAATCCGAAGTGATGTTTTGCTGATTTGATGAACAAACATTAATCGTAAATATTCTTTTCTGGATACATTAGAAACTGCATCAAGTGATTCAAACCCACCACTAGTAACGATACGGCTTTTGATAAAGACTCGAGGCGCCAACGGACTCTTGGCTGAAATGGCTAGAGCGGCCGCATGGCACCCCAGTGACCCGGGTTCGACTCCCAGAGGGAGCGGATTTACGTGGCCTGGGTAAAAAAATCCCCTCGTCCGACTCACTCAAAGCACAGTGGTTCCGAATCATCTCACGTGGTGAACGGTCCTGTGTAAGGGTGCAGGGGTGGAGGTTCGGGGATTTTCTTGATCTGCGTGAGAGATCTTCTCTACCAGGCATTGCCCGGGGGCTGTCTTACCCCCCGCAGGTCAAGTTTTTTTTTTTTTTATAAAGACTCGAGGCAACTGCTTATGTTTTCCATACCAGATGAACGAAGTACACCTGTCTTTTTAATAAGAACCCTTGATCTCTCCAATAAAACATTGTACACCTGCCTTTCTAATAAGAACCCTCGATCTCTCCAATAAAACATTCTTCTGAACAGTATATTTCATCCAAGAAAATATCTATGATCCTTGTTTGCATTTGAGCACAGAATATTGTACCTCGAGGTTCCATTGATCCAGTAGCATAAGAGAATTATAACCCACATAAGAGCTACATAAGCAAATATCTGTGCGTGTAGCTGCAAATGCTGTGGATCTGTGAATGGAAAATTCACTAAATCTGCAGAAGAAACTGAAATATTCATGTCAATTAGTGAAAGTGTTATCCATGATGAATCTAGTAACATAAACCGCATTTTAACCTATATGATCTATTGATTGCTAAAACTAAAAAGGTTTGACACAGTCGCTAAAAATCTGGGTTGATTGGGCCACAATTCAGGGATTGAGAGAAGTGAGTCATGACTGTCTAAAAAACGAGGGTTGAAGACCGAGTGACTCCAACTAATCTTGAATATTGCTTGCCAATAAACTTGAGGAAAGAAGAGAGAAATATTTAAATGGACTGCTATGTGCTGGCCCATACAGCCTGCCATCATAACCCTAAGCCTCATATAGTCTCTTGCCAACACACTGCCGCCTTGCCCCATTTGGCCTCAGCTTCTCTTTCTTCTCTCAGACAAACTAGCACTGCCAGTCATAAATCGGTCACCTCCGACCAGTTTCAAACACCATGACTAGCAAATTCAATTGCCCTGGCCTCCTCTTCCCGTCTGTGCTATCTGTTTTGTTGGAGACCTGCTAATTTGTTGTCTATCTACTGAAACATATCCCACACTGGCGGTCCTATCTGATGCTCGTGGAGAATAGCCCTCTGCCTCCAGCTCCAGCATCTTGGCCACAACAACCTCCTCTGCTCCCCCTTCTCTTCTCTCACATGTTCGTCAATACAGATCATATTTGTCTTGTGATATATTCTTGACTCAATGGGACAGCGACCCTGTTCGACCCTGGTCCTTGAATGGGGACAATGTCCCAGGGTCATGGAACGTGGCTTCAACCAATCGGCCTTTATCCCTGTGACTATGATTCGAAATCTGGAAAACCTAAATGCCATATTTCAGATTGGAAGTTGTAAACTTTAGATTGTCAAACGATAATTATAATATATTGGCATTGTGATTGTGATTGCTTAACAGAACAGAAATGTGCTATCTGTACTAAATTTACTCTCTTGTTTGTTCATGGATATTGTCGAACAGGGTTCGGCTGAGGTGATATTCACCAGGAGAAGTGAAGCTCTTGCAGCACTGAAGAGATATAATAATGTGCGCCTTGATGGGAAGGCAATGAAGATTGAAGTAATAGGTGCTGATTTGGGTCTATCAGCTGCTGCCGCACCCCGAATTAGTGTTGTTCCTGGTGCAAGCGGAAGAGGGCAGAGAGAAGTTGTTATGATGTATGGCTCTTCTACGGCATTGCCTTCACTGTTGGATTCATGAGTCATGTGGCAACTTTCTTCATTTTATTCCTGACATGTGTTTCTTTTCAGGCCTGGTGGAAGTGGGTTTGGACTAGGTGCATCTGGCCCATCTAGTTCGCTTCCTGGGTAGGTTCTCATGGCTAGATATTTTCTAGGCTAATCACATATACAAATAGAATAGCTTTCCTCCTATAACTTGTAAAAATGTTACAGAAATAGCTATTTCAAACTAGTAGTCAACTTATAGTTGCCAAAACTTGTGATTTTTTTTCCCAAATTTTTTAAACCGCATATGGTTGTGTCAGATTTGATCTTCATTTTCCCCCATGTGTGGTGTATACGTGTGTCATTCTACTTGTGGTATTACCTACCAACATGGCACAACAGTGACAAGTAACTAACTCCAATGTAACCTGAAGTAATTTTTTTTGTATGTTTATTATTTCTAAAAAAGTATTTAATTTCCTTTTTGGCAACAAAAACACATGCAATTACCGGACATCATTTTCATTGTTAAGGTTGTCTGGAGATCAACTTGCAAACAAACTTTGACCATATATTCATAGTCGAGTGCAAAATACAAACTACATATGCTCTTCTATTTCACAGTACGTGCATTACCTTTTTGTAATCATTGTGCTATGTCCAGGTGGAAGCGTGGAGGTTTTGTTCAAAAAGGAGGACAAGGGCGTGGTGGTTTTGCTCAAAGAGGGCGAGGGCAAGTGCGCGGCCGCGGCCGCGGCCGTGGCCGTAGTAGCTTTGTTCAGGGCCGTGGCCGTGGCTATGTGCGCAAGGGTAATGTGGATAAATCAGCCGAACAATTGGACAAGGACCTTGACAACTACCACTCTGGTGCGATGAATGTCTAAGATAGTGAATCCATCATCCAGTCCTACCTGGAAGTTGGAACTATGTTGAAGCTTAAGCTTGTTTTCTGTCTGTTGTTATTCTGTTAAATGCGCACACTTCTGTCATGCTCCCGTTGCGTCAGTTAGATTAGATTCCTACTGCAATTTCTTGTTCGGAGTTAGTCCTGTGATATCAGAATTTGCTGTTAAACTTATTGATGAATTATGTTTTCAACCGTTGAATGGTTTTGCTGTTAAATTTTCCATATTATTCTAGTTCTTAATGTTAGAATTTTCAATAGGCATTAGCCAAAATGTTTGGTGAGGACTACAGGTTGGAGGTGCTATTATGTTTGGTTCTTACCCTAATCCTAATGTACCAGATCAATATTTGACCCTGCCCAACTATTTTTGGCCCCATTTGGATGGAGGCCACGGTTTGGCTTTATTATGCCTAAGAAAATTTGTTCTGCCCGTGCATTCCAAAGTAATTAGTTCAATGTTGGTTACCAAAGTAATTAATTCCCTGCCAAATCAGTCCGAAACGCAGGATGCCGATTCACGCGCTCAAATTTGATCCCGAAGTTCGGATGAGTATTTGTTTAAACCAGTGTACTTCTTACAATTCAGGAGCAATGATGGATATGTTTGATTCTTAAAAATGTTTTTGTGGCATGGACTTGACGTGTCAGTGATAGTCTCACAGCTTTGGCAACAGTCAACCTCTTTTTAACTTTGATCAAACATATTCTATAAATAAATCTAGTCAAACACGAGATGTATAGTTATTTTAGCATGGGGGGATTAGTGTTAAATTCACCTGCTAGATTTAGTTGGGTTCCCTATCTACATGGGATGAACTGGTTCTACGCCTTCTATCCCTAAAAGAATGTAAATCTCGATGTTCGAGAAGTTAATTAATCTTAAATTTGATCAAATGTATATACAAAAACTATTATTATTTATAATTTGTAATAAGTACTACTGGACTAATTAAAGAATATATTTTTATAATATTGCTAGATTTAGTTGGGTACCCTATCTATGCACATGGGATGAACTGGTTCTACGCCTGGTATCCCTAAAAGAATGTAAATCTCGATGTTCGAGAAGTTAATTAATCTTAAATTTGATCAAATGTATATAAAAAACTATTATTATTTATAATGTGTAATAAGTACTACTGGACTAATTAAAGAATATTTTTTTTTATAATAAACCTATTTAGAGATACAAATATTAATATTATTTTCTATAGATGTAATCAAATTTAAGACCGATTGACTTCACATGGAGCGAGACTTAAATTCTTTCTGGAGGGAGGAATACAAAACACTAAAAGATTATTAAAAAAAATGCACTAACATATACATCATCAAATAATTTTAGAGACTCTTTGGAATGAAGGAATTTCACTCATACGTGAATTTCACAAGAATAGGTCCATTTTCGCATGAAAAACACATGAAATGGAAATTTTCATGTTTGGTATAATATAGTAAATATTGATTAATGTATCTTTTACAAACTTGGTTCAAGTTAACATAGATTTGACTTAAACGGATCTAGTAGTAGATTGAATTCGCAACTCACGAATTCAGCAGCAACAGTATCCTCATAATTTATTTATACCAGACTCACATAATAACCTGCAAATCTACCTAATACCAGGCGTCCAGGCGGAATAAGCAACAAGCACGAAGAACCGTATAATATAATATCCACATGACAATAGGCTATATAGCTGCTTAATTCGCTGGTGGTGCGCTAGTGGAGATGGCAATGAAAGACTCGATGACGTCCCTGGCCAAGATGACGACGTCCCTGACGTTGGCCGGGAGAGCGAGGAGCCAGTTCATGTTCATCACGGTCCCGGCGTTGATGTCGTCCTTGCTGCTCTTGTGGATCTCCTCCGCATACTCCTGCAGCTGCACCCTGAGCGCCACCAGCTCGTCGTTCAGGGACTCGAACTCCCTGAGCTGCTGCACCATCAGGTAGGGGTCCGGGACCCAGCAGACCTCCGCGACGACGGGAGGGGCAGCAGGATTCAGAGTAGTGATGGTGTGACGCCCAGCGCTGGAACCCTCCGCCTCCGCCGCCAAAGCTCGGCTGCTGGTACCCTGCAGCATATATATTAGCATACAAGTCTACAGTAAGCTACAAACGGAAGCTACTACAAGAACTGGTGTAGTAGTAGATAGGATGCTGACCTCCTCCTGGCGATGGTGATGGTGGTGGCAGTGAGGAGCAGGGTTTCCTGCATATGGAGACGGCGGAGTACCCTGACCCTGAAAGCAGCGGCTGCCGTGTCCGTGTCCGTGTGGGCAGCAGGTGGTCGTCACCTGGCGCAGCATCTTCCAATCAGCTCGGCACGTGCCACACTGCCACTGCCACATCTCCGTCGTGGTGGTGGTGCTGGGCTGCTGCTTCATGTTTGCGCAAACTTCTTCTGCCGAGGCCAAATACCAACGAGTCAGAGCAGAACAACAATCCCAGCAACTAATATCAGTCAGGTAGCAGGAACTAACCGACCTTGGACGAAGTGATCTCCGGCGAGCTCGATCGACTCGACCCCAAGTGCCCCTGTGTGGACCGCGGAGAGGTAGAGAGAGCGAGGTGGAGGAGGAGGAGATGTATTTATAGATAATAGCGCGTGCGCAGGGTGTGATCACCCAGTCGGCAAACGAAAGCGTTACACACAGCGTCGTTTCGCAGCAACCCTTGGCACCTGCTGTTCAGTTCAGTTACTTCAGTTGGAAGGTTGCTTTGCTCACGACGTGAATTGCACGCAGGGTTTAGAGGTTCATTCAGTATCAGTACGCAGCCTGATACGCCAATTTGATCTCTCTCTCTCTCTCTCTCTCTCTCTCTCTCTCTCTCTCTATAGTAAGGTTTGACAAACATCGTCATCCTCGTGTCAAATCCGTGACATGTCTTGCTTTATTAGCTTTATGTTCGATCGGTCGGCTCCAAGATTCCTCGTTAACAACACGACTACACGAGAGGGGTTCTAGGCGTGGCCGTGATCAGTTCACAGCTGCCAATTAAGAGGATCCTTTCCTGTGGAAGGCACGAGACGAATACAACCCCTCTATTTTAGCTTCAAACATTTTCCTAGCTGATGATCTCCAATCCAATCCTATCGGTGCTTCTTTCCCTCACGCGCTTTGCATAACTTGCCGGATACTTAACGCACGAATCAGCCCTCAGGGAAGTCGCTTCGTCCTGCTTCGTTTCAAGAAAGTAACTACTACCCTCAGTTACAAATTTTAAGTCGTTTTAGTTTTCTAGATATATAGCTTTTATCATGTATCTAAATATACACTGTGTCTAGTCTATATACATAATAAAAACCACTCCATCCATTCTAAATTAAATTATAGGATGTTTCATCTTTTCTAGTACATAGTTTTGCTATGCACTAAAATATACACTATATCTAGATACATAATAAAAACAATATATCCAGAGAAGACAAAATATTTTATAATTTAGAATAGAGGGAGTATATATATCTAGAAAAACTAAACTAACCTACAGTTTAGAACGGAGTACTAAGTAAAATCGTGGCATTTTATCGAGAAAAATAGATAGAGTTGCTTGTTGTGCCCTAGTTATTCCTAGGGTAAGTCGCAAAAAAAAGGTTATTCCTAGGATAAAATAATTCTAGTTTCAAAGTTTCAATTAGCACAAATGTTCTACTACATCCACTGAGAGTTTTGATTACTTTTATCCTAAGCCAGTCCTTTTTTTAATTTTAACTAAGTATCGGGTTCATAAACCCGGGGTCCCTCGGGTACCGGCTTCCACGCCAAGGCTCGGCCCGAGCAGACAGCGCGTAACTCATGGGCCGGCCCAAGAGTCTAAAACGACAGAACGGAAGGGCGGCCCAGTCACCGACCAGAAGGTCTGGCCAAAGAGGAACAGCGCCCTCTCGTCGGCTGTTTTGGCCCACCTCTCCGACCGGAGCGTTCGCTTCTACTCCAGCCGCCACCGGACGACCTCTCCGATCGGAAGGCCTGGCCCAAAACACTACTTCCGGCTTCGACCCCGCGTCTCCGACCGGGGATCGCAGGAACCTTGCTCGCCGCTCTTCTCCGACCGGCGCACTCAGAGCCGACTGGAGCCATCCGACCGGGGACGCCCGCTCGGTAGGAACCAAAAGACGTGTGGAGAAAGGCAAGACAAGGCTCATAAGTCAAAACCACTGTACCAGGGACCATACCCTGCACGAAACAGTACTCTGCAGCCACCCTGACACGAACAGTGTTGTAGGCGCCGACATCTCCCTCTACAGTATTGTAGGGGCCGCTAAAAATCCCATACGGTAAGGCCTCCATGTGCCTCTGGGCGTCGATAGCGGTATGGGCGCCAGGATTTACCGTACCGGGTGAACATAGCAAGACTCCTCACATGCCTCTAGGCATCAAACTATATTTGCAGGTGCCGACGTCCACCATCCCTGAAAAAGGCAGCACAACCTCCCGTGTGCATCTGACATTCTACAGTGACAGCAACAGTGTTGTAGGCGCCTACCACTATCTTGTACCCGCCGATGTGGGCAACAAGGCTCGGCAGCATACGTACCCTCACCCTCTCACTTGTAAAGCCGTCCCCTTCATCTATAAAAGGGGTGCACTTTCTCCAACAAAGAGGTCCGATTCCAGTTGGCCAGAGTTCCTTAGATCGATAGCTCACAACCACAGAACCGCCAGGTTTGGACCTCAAGCACCCGCTTGAACACTTAGCTCATAGCGAAGTTCCTGTCACTCTCGGCCCTTCCGACCGGAGCCGACCGGACCTCTTGTACACCCCATCTTTCTCCTTCTCGTTTGTAACCCCACTGCAAACTTCAAACACCTGGGCTCAGGAATAAAGTCACCGACCGACCCCAACTGGACGTAGGGCACGTTGCCTGAACTAGTATAAATCATGTGTCATTGAGTGCTAGGCCACCTCCGATCACAACGTACAGTAAAACCACAAATATTCACTAGTTGGTCACTTTCTGCACCGACAGTTGGCGCCGTCCGTGGGGAAGACGCTGTACGTTCAACACTTTTTGGTCATCGGATGGCCCATTTTTCCGCCACCCCCACCGTGGCGGGCTCGAGCGATACGATTTGCTTCGGCTCGTTGGAGTTTCCCGCACTCTCACCCGCTGGGATGTGGGTTCCACCCTTCTTCGAGCCATCCCAGGCCTTCCTCTTCGGAAGCCTGAACTTCATCGCCGACCGACTCGGCGTGCTACACCTCCGCGAGGAGGCTCGCGACCCGGCACCCGTCAGAGGGACGTCCTCCATCGACTCCGAGACGCGCGACTTCGATGACGCGGCATCTGCGCTTCATTCCGAGCAAACTCTCTGCTCAAACACCACTGTAAGTAATATGCGTACTGTTATTTGCTCTTTATTTACTATCTCCCACCGATCACCTGGAGGGAATGTACCGCCCACGCCACAAACACCGTACGATCGGTTCCCCTACGACCTCGTGTCCTCCACGGATGCATACGCTCGGGGCTCCGAAAGATGCTGGCACCATCCCCCCTCACGTCCAAATTCGTGGGAATGGCAGGCTGTGTTCCTGTCGTTTCCCACGAACTCCCGGATGGCGAGGGCGAGAGCGACGGTTCTAGCATCGGTGACATGGCGCCCCGCCATCGTCCGTCCTGGGAGTGCGCTATGGCGAACGCTCCGGGACAGCCGCCGGTGGTTGTGGAGTCTGCGCAAACTCACACCCCTTCGGACCCACGTGCGGGGGCCCTCGTGTCTACGCAAGCACACGCCGAGGAATTATGACAACAATGGCAGAACCAGCCGCCGCCCGCGCCGACGCAGTCGGTGCGACACGTTGCACCCCATGCGCCTGGCCCGGCGGGTGGCGCCTGGGGTCGCGCCCGTCAGGTCCAACACGACATCATGAATGAGGGGAGCGATCTCCCACAATTCGCCCGGGCTGGCCAGAACATCATTGCTGCGGCAATGCTTCTGCGCGGCGTTCTCGATCCCGTTGACCCCCAGGAGCGCGCAGTCTACCGGAACCTCCGGGTTCTGGTAGAAGCCACCGCCGTCCAATAGGCAGAAAGCACCGCGTCGTGACTCCGACCCGCGCCCTCTCTCCCCACCAGGGAGCGGAGACGCGCCACATGGGTCACTCCATCCGCTCGCCGCTACAACCGTCAGGCGTCGCTCGGGAAGCGGCAGTCGCGCCACGATCCAACCCGACGCCCGCTCCACACCAACCGCCGGCACACGAGTGGCCCGATCCACACCAGGACACTCGTAGCATCATCAGCAACCGACATCGGGCCCGACACGATGGTGATCTCCACCAGACGGCAGCAGCCGACACGGATCTCGGCCAAACCATCGAGGGGAGCGGTGAAACGTGCCCCAGGCGCGGTCGCCGGCTTGACGACAGGAGCCCTAGCCCTGAGGGCCAGGGGCCACGGGCCTTCAGCCGACACATCCGAAGAGCGCCATTCCTGCAGCGTTTCCGACCACCCGCCAACATCACCAAATACACCGGAGAGACAAACCCAGGCATTTGGCTCGAAGACCTTCGACTCACCTGTCGGGCCGAAGGAGTGGATGATGACTATTTCATCATTCAAAACCTTCCCATTTGCGTGGGGGAACATGTTCGGGCATGGCTTGAATTCCTTCCGCACGACAGCATCCGCGACTGGACGGACCTCAAGAGGGTCTTCGTCGGGAATTTTCAGGGGACGTACGTCCGCCCGGGAAACTCCTAGGACCTCAAGAGCTATCAACAGGAGCCCAACGAGTCCCTGCAGGATTACATCCGTAGGTTCTCCCAATGATGCAACTCCCTCCCTGATGTCGTCGACGCAAACATCATCAGTGCGTTCCTCTTCGGGACGAACTGCGAGTCCCTGATCCACAAGCTTGGTTGCTTGAAACCTCGTACCACCCGCGACCTGCTCGACGTCGCCACCAACCATGCCTCTGGCGAGGAGGCGATCAGAGCGGTCTTCAACGGAGGCTGGGACAAGGTCAAAGCCAAGCGCACGGACCCGGACGAAGGCCCCTCCACGCAGAGGAGTAAGAAAAACAAAAAAGATCGACGCCGGTCGGACAGCTCCGCGCTGGTCGCCGAGGCCGATCGCATGGCCAAGCAGCCCCTACAAGGACTGCCTGACCACTTCAACAAACTCATGGACGGTCCATGCACCAATCACGCCTACCCCGTCAAGCACCTCTACAAGGAATGTGAGCTCCTCAAATGCTTCCTCCGACAGGCCGATGGGCCAAAGGAGGGAGACGGCAAAGAGGCGGTAGCCAAGAAGGGGGGCACGGCAGGCAAGGACAGAGACAGCTTCCCTGAGCCTGAGGAGTGCATCATGATCTTTGGCGGATCCGACATCGTCTGGTCCAAGCGCCAGCACAAGGTTTGCTATAGAGAGGCATGCGCCGCCGAGACGACCGTCCCCTCCTTCCTCAGCTGGTCGGAATCTTTGATCACCTTCGATCAGAGGGATCATCCCTCCCACGTCACGAGACCGGGACGCTACCCGCTTGTCGTTGACCCCATCGTCCGTAAGAAGCGCCTTACCAAGGTGCTGATGGACGGAGGCAGTGGCCTCAACATCCTATATGTCAACACCCTCGACGCCATGCGCATCCCCCGATCGGAGCTCCGCTTAACGGGCTCCCCCTTTCACGGGGTAATCCCGGCAGCGTAGGCATACCCGCTCGGACAGATCGATCTACCCGTCACGTTCGGCAGCTAGGCCAACTTCTGCTCGGAGATCCTCACCTTCGAGGTGGTGGACTTTCTAGGGTCCTACAATGCCATCTTGGGGCGGCCATGCTACGCAAGATTCGTGGCGATCCCCAACTACACCTACCTCAAGCTAAAGATGTCGGGACCAAACAGCGTCATCACCGTGAGTAGCGCCTTTTCGCACGCCCTCGCGTGCGACCGTGAGCACTACGAGCTCGTCACTGCGGTCATCAACTCGTCCGAGCTCCCGCAGCTCGGGGAGTCATCGGCTCTGGCAGTCCCAGACTACAACAAACCAACTTCCTCGATGGCCTTCCGTCCGCTCGAAGAAGCCAAGGTGGTGGGAATCGACCCCGCCAACCCAACCAAGATGGTTTGGATCGAGACCCAGCTCCCGACCAAATAGGAATGCGAGCTCGTTGACTTCCTGTGCGACAATCATGATGTCTTCGCATGGCAGCCCTTTGACATGCCGGGGATACCGCGGGAGGTCGCTGAGCACGCGTTGCGCCTTATCCCGGGCTCAAAGCCCACTAAGCAGCGCCTGCGTCGCTTCGACGACAAGAGGCGCAGGGCCATAGGAGAAGAGATTGCTAAGCTCCTGGCAGCAAGATTCATCAGAGAGGTATTCCACTCCGACTGGCTTGCCAATCCCATTCTTGTCAAAAAAAGACTGGGAAGTGGAGAATGTGTGTTGATTATACTAGGCTCAACAAGGTGTGCCCAAAGGATCACTTTCCTTTGCCGCGCATAGACCAGATAATCGACTCCACCTCGGGTTGCGAGATCCTCTCCTTTCTGGATGCCTACTCAGGCTACCACCAGATCACGATGAAAGAATCCGATCAGCTCGCAACCTCGTTCATCACCCCGTATGGTTCATACTGCTACGTGACCATGCCCTTTGGTCTAAAGAACACTAGCGCCACCTACCAAAGGTGCATGCAGCAATGCTTCGCCGACCAAATCGACCCGCCCGATCGGCCTGATCAGGCCGAACGGCCAAAACCAACAATCGCCGTCTATGTTGATGACATAGTGGTCAAAACGGCTCAAGCTGGTGACCTGATCGCGAACTTGGCCGCGACATTCGCAAACCTCTGAAGGTTCAACATCAAGCTGAACCCCGAAAAATGTGTTTTTGGGGTTCCGAAGGGGAAGCTGCTTGGATACATCGTATCCGAGCACGGCATCGAGGCCAACCCCGAAAAGATCACGGCCATCTCCAACATAGGCCCCATACGCAACGTCAAGGGCGTACAAAGGCTCACCGGCTATCTAGCTGCCCTGAGCCGCTTCATCTCCCAGCTCGGTGAACGTGGGATGCCGCTCTACAAGCTCCTCAAAAGGACGGACGCCTTCGTCTAGACTGAGGAAACCCAGCAGGCTCTCGAAAGCCTCAAAACATCCCTAACATCAGCCCCAATCCTCGTCGCTCCCGAATGGGGAGAACCCCTCCTCCTTTATGTCACGGCAAGTAACCATGTGGTGAGTGCTGCCCTAGTTGTCGAAAGGGAGCCGGGACACCAGCTCAAGATACAACGACCCATATACTTCGTCGGAGAAGTACTTACCGACCCTAAGGTCCGGTACCCCCAGGTGTAGAAACTCCTATACGCCGTGCTAATGGCAACCAGGAAACTCCTACACTACTTCACCGACCACGAAGTTACGGTCGTCACTTTGTACCCGCTCGGAGACATCGTCCGCAACCGCGACGCAGCAGGACGAATCTCCAAGTGGGCACTTGAACTCATAGGCCATGACATTAGGTATACCCCCCGCACTGCTATTAAGTCTCAAGCTCTCACGGACTTTGTCGCCGAATGGACGGAAGTCCAGCTACCGACCCCGAACGTCACCCACGAGTACTGGACAATGTACTTCGACGGGTCAGTAATGGCGCCCAGCTCGGGAGCTAGAGTGGTTCTAATCTCCCCGAATGGGAGTAGGCTCCGCTATGCCATCTGCCTCCACTTTTTGGCTTCAAATAACGCCGCGGAATACGAGGCCCTTATCAACGGACTACGCATCGCCATTGAGCTCGGAGCTACGCGACTCTACGTTCGCGGAGACTCGGAACTAGTCGTTGATCAGGTCATGAAGGAGTCCTCCTACAAAGGCCCCCTTATGATAGCATACTGCTAGGAGGTGCGCAAACTCAAGGACAAATTCCAGGGGATCGAGCTGCATCACGTCCCTCGAAGGGACAACGATGCCGCCGATTTCCTCACAAAACTGGTCGTCAGGCGGGATCCGTCCCTCAGCAGGGTCTTCATCAACGACGTTCACGAGCCATTCGCCCGCATCCTAGAAAGTCCGATCCAGGCTCACCCTGATGCCCAGCCGACGCCCGGGGCCTCTAACCCCGATGCCCGATCGGCGCTCGGGCGCTCCGACCCCAGCGTCAAACCAGTGCTCGGGGGCTCCAATCCTAGCACCTCTATGACAACATCACCCGCGAACATTGCCATGCTGGCACTCAATCAAAATGACTAGAGAGTACCATTACTCGCCTACCTCCTCGAGGAGGTTCTCCCACCCGAAAGGACTGAAGCCTGATGGATCGCTTGATGCGCCAAGACCTTCGTCGCACTCGGTGATGAGCTCTACAAATGGAGCCCATTAGGGGTACTCATGAAGTGTATCCCCACCAACCAAGGGAGGTAGCTCCTCCTCGAGGCCTATGCCGGCATTTGCAGGCATCACACGGCCCCAAGGTCGCTGGTCGGAAAAGCCTTCCGCCAGGGTTTTTACTGGCCCACCGCGCTACGAGATGCGGAGGAGGTCGTCCGTAGGTGTGAGGGATGCCAGTTCTACGCTTGGCAAACCCATTTGCCGACACAAAGAGCTCCAAACCATCTCCATCACCTGGCCGTTCACGATCTGGGGCCTCAACATGGTAGGACCCCTCAAAAAGGCCCCAGGTGGTTTTACTCACCTACTCGTAGCGGTCGACAAATTCACCAAGTGGATAGAGGCCAAACCCATCACCAACATCCAGTCGGAAGAGGCAGTCAAATTTTTCCTCGACATCATCTACCGGTTCGGTGTTCCTAACTGTATCATCATTGACCATGGGACTAACTTCACCGAAAGAAAGTTCCTAGACTTCAGCGACGGATATAGTATCAGGATTGACTGGGCTTCGGTAGGACATCGACGAACTAACGATCAGGTCAAACGTGCCCATGGCATGGTCCTCCAAGGACTTAAGTCATGCATCTTCAACTGACTTAATAAGTACGCTAGGCGATGGGTTGCAAAGGTCCCAGCGATCCTCTAGAGCCTAAGAACGACCCCGAACCGATCCACAGGATTCACACCCTTCTTCCTGGCCTACGGAGCTGAGGCAGTGTTGCCCTCTGACATCGACCACGGCGCACCAAGAGTGAAGGCTTTCAACTGCGACCGAGCCACGAAGGCTCAACAAGACGCGGTCGACCTACTCGAAGAGGCCCACGAAACAACCGTCATATGCTCCGCTCGCTACCAACAAACCCTCCGCAGGTACCACGAAAGGAAGATCAGGGGAAGGATACTCGAAGTCGGTGATCTCGTACTCTAGAGGACCCAATCAATGAAGGAAAAGCACAAGCTCTCTCCACCATGAGAAGGGCCCTATACGGTGATCGAAGTAATCCGACCGGGCACCTACCGACTAGAGGACAACAACGGCAATGCTCTCACCAACACTTAGAACATTAAACAACTACGTCGTTTTTCCCTAAATTGGGTCTAACCACCTTTTCTTTTTACTATCACATAATAAACAACTTTGTCCCCGAACAGAAACACATTCCATATCTTTGATTACCCTACATAAACTCTGTTCTTACTCCCAACCGAACGCACCCCGCCTTTCCCTACGGATACGAGCAGCCAAGCCCTGCGGGCCACACCCTGGACTCCCTAGGTCGCACCCTACGGGACAAACGGGCAGGTACGAGAGAGAGGGGATAAAAACGAAGATTATGCTAGGATATAAATAGAGAACGGATATCGTGGTTCTGTCACAAGGGCAATACTGAGGTATTCATTGATACAAAAAAATTGTTCACATGGAGACTCACCCACAAACTTGACTTTTACATTTTCTACTACTGCAAATACTACTGCGATCGCAAGGGATCTGCTCGGTTCCACTCTCTCGGCTTCCGCAAGCGCAACGGGTACCTCAAGGGCGTCGCACCCATAGATGCTCAGTAGAAGAACATGGAGCTCCTGACCTTCTCATGCAGTCAAGGCAGCTCCTGGGTAGGGGCGTAGCCAGCAAGGTAGGAAACAAAGGGACGTCCCATCCGGGCCGTGTTGACTCCATCACGAACGACGAGCACGGGTCCCGGTCGGACATTTCTGACTGAAGCTCTCCGAATCCTGTCACTCAGGTCATCAAGGTGAGCATATGTTCATTAATACAAAAATTGTTCACACAAGGGCTCACCCATGATTGACGAGCGCAGGTCCTGGTCGGATATTTCCGACTGAAGCTCTCCGGACCCCGTCACTCAAGC
Source organism: Miscanthus floridulus (assembly GCF_019320115.1). Lineage (NCBI taxonomy): Eukaryota > Viridiplantae > Streptophyta > Magnoliopsida > Poales > Poaceae > Miscanthus > Miscanthus floridulus. The sequence continues at coordinate 49,265,618 of NC_089597.1, forward strand.
CATCAAGGTAAGCACTACCAACCCCGTCTATTTCCTTACAATCATTTCATACATCCATACGCGCATTCATTCCATACGCCCAAACCTCCCGGATGATTCAGGCCCTGAACCGCCTGGGGGCTTGAGAACTAAGCATCGCACGTGCAGCGAAATGCATCACAACGTTCTATGTTGCATCACGAAGCGGCGGTTGCCTCATTCGACTTGAGCAACCAACAGAGCCAGGGGAGAAAACCGTAGATGAGCCCCGTGTGGCCCTCGCCCAGTTTGGCAGACCAGGTCATCTCAACCTTCTCGTTCGATCCTGAACCTCTCGCCAAGCCCACAAAATCTCCATCGAGGAGAGGCCGTGAGGCCCCCAGGTTGGTCTCCAGAACGACCCAGGCATCTACCAGGTTGTAGGTAAAGGAGTAGTGGAATATCACAAGAGGACTATGCCGACCCCATCATGAACGACGGACCTGGATTCCACTCGATCATACCCGTTAGCGAACTCACCGAGCGACGTCGTTCGAGCCTAGGCGATCGGGACAGGCGATAAGACTCAGCCCCTTCGGTTGTGAGGAACCGAGGATGGGGTAACGCACACAACTCACATCGACCCCTACGAAGGCCCAATAGGGCTCGGAGGCTCAAGACAAATGCCAGGGACTGCGACCATGAACTCGCTAGGATCCATGACTCCGACTCGCCCTGTCCCACGGCGCGCACTGACGCCAGGATCCACGAGCACCGTCTCGTCCGATCTGTAAACTAACCAACTAACTACGCTTCCGACTGCGCTCCAAAAAACCAGGGACCGTGACTCCAAACTCGCGTCGACTCCGAACTCACATCATCCGACTACACTTTCGACTGCGCTCCAAAAAACCAGGGACCGCAACTCCAAACTCGCATCGACTCCAAAACACGACTCCAACTCGCTCGATCCCATGGTGTGCATCGACGCCAGGATTAGTGAGCTCTGTCTCGTTCAAAACACGACTCCGACTCGCTCGATCCCACGGCGTGCATCGATGCCAGCATCAGTGAGCTCTGTCTCGTCCAAGACTAACTCCCTCGCTCTATCCCATGGCGTGCATCGACGCCAGCATCAGTGAGCTCTGTCTCGTCCAAGATTGACTCCCTCGCTCGATCCCACGGTGCGCATCGACGCCAGGATCAGTGAGCTCTGTCTCGTCCAAAACACGACTCCAACTCACTCGATCCCACGGCGTGCATCGATGCCAGCATTAGTGAGCTCTGTCTCGTCCAAGACTGACTCCCTCGCTCGATCCCACGGCGCGCATCGACGCTAGGATCAGTGAGCTCTGTCTCGTCCAAAACACGACTCCGACTCGCTCGATCCCACGGCGTGCATCGATGCCAGCATCAGTGAGCTCTGTCTTGTCCAAGACTGACTCCCTCACTCGATCCCACGTCATGCATCGATGCTAGGATCAGTGAGCTCTGTCTCGTCCAAGACTGACTCCCTCGCTTGATCCCACGGCGCGCATCGACGCTGGGATCAGTGAGCTCTGTCTCGTCCAAAACACGACTCCGACTCACTCGATCCCACGGCGTGCATCGATGCCAGCATCAGTGAGCTCTGTCTCGTCCAAGACTGACTCCCTCGCTCGATCCCACGGCGCGCATCAACGCCAGCATCAGTGAGCTTTGTCTCGTCCAAGACTGACTCCCTCGCTCGATCCCATGGCGCGTATCGACGCCAGGATAAGTGAGCTCTATCTCGTCCAACACATGACTCCAACTCACTCGATCCCACGACGTGCATCGACGCTAGCATCAGTGAGCTCTGTCTCATCCAAGATTGACTCCCTCACTCGATCCCATGGCGCGCATCGACGCCAGGATCAGTGAGCTCTGTCTCGCCCAAAACACGACTCCGACTCGCTCGATCCCATGGCGTGCATCGACGCTAGCATCAGTGAGCTCTGTCTCATCCAAGACTGACTCCCTCACTCGATCCCACGGCGTGCATCAACGCTAGGATCAGTGAGCTCTGTCTCGCCCAAAACACAACTCCGACTCGCTCGATCCCACGGCGCGCATCGATGCCAGCATCAGTGAGCTCTGTCTCGTCCAAAACTAACTACCTCACCCGATCCCACGGCGCGCATCGACGCTAGGATCAGTGAAGCTCTATCTCGTCCAAAACTAACTGCCTCACCCAATCCCACGGCGCGCATCGACGCCAGGATCAGTGAAGCTCTGTCTTGTCTAAAACTAACTGCCTCACCTGATCCACGGCGCGCATCGACGCCAGGATCAGTGAAGCTCTATCTCGTCCAACACCCTTGACTGACTCCCTCGCTCGATCCACAGCGCGCACCGACGTCAGGATCCACAAGCTCCCTCTCACCTAATCTCTCAGAACAACTAAGAACCGCCTCGGCTGCACAACGACACCTTGGGTGACAAAACTCCGTCTCAAAATAAAAACTCCCCCATTGATAACGCAGGAAACCCCCCTAACGGTTCTGCCCGAACCGCCCGGGGGCTCAGGGGCTACACCCGCGAGTGCGCTCGCGCGCACCCGCCAGCAAGACAAAAATCCCCTAGACGATTGTGCCCGAATCACCCTAGGGCTCAGGGGCTCGGGGGCTCCTGTCGGGTTCATAAACCCGGGGTCCCTCGGGGACCGGCTTCCACACCAAGGCTTGGCCCGAGCAGACAGTGCGTAACTCATGGGCCAGCCCAAGAGTCTAAAACGACAGACCGAAAGGGCGGCCCAGTCACCGACTGGAAGGTCTGGCCGAAGAGGAACAATGCCCTCTCGTCGGCTGCTTCGGCCCACCTCTCCGACCGGAGTGTTCGCTTCAACTCCAGCCACCACCGGACGACCTCTACGATCGGAAGGCCTGGCCCAAAACACTAATTCTGGCTCCGATCCGCGTCTTTGACCGAGGATTGCAGGAACCTTGCTCACCGCTCTTCTCTGACTGGCGCACTCCGAGCCGACTGGAGCCATCCGACCGGGAACGCCCGCTCGATAGGAACCAGAAGACGTGCGGAGAAAGGCAAGGCAAGGCTCATAAGTCAAAACCACTGTACCAGGGACCATACCCTACACGGAATAGTACTCTGCAGCCACCCTGACATGAACAGTATTGTAGGCACCGACATCTCCCTCTACAGTATTGTAGGGGCCGCTAAAAATCCCATACGGTAAGGCCCCCACGTGTCTCTGGGCGTCGATAGCGGTATGGGCGCCAGGATTTACCGTACCGGGTGAACATAGCGAGACTCCTCACATGCCTCTAGGCATCAAACAATATTTTCAGGTGCCGACGTCCACCATCCTTGAAAAAGGCAGCACGACCTCCCGTGCGCATCTGACATTCTACAGTAACAACAATAGTGTTGTAGGCGCCTACCACTATCTTGTACCCGCCAGTGTGGGCAACAAGGCTCGGTAGGCGTGGGCGACAAGGCTCGGCAGCATACGTACTCTCACCCTCTCACTTGTAAAGTCGTCCCCTTCGTCTATAAAAGGGGGTGCACTTCCTCCAACAAAGAGGACCGATTCCAGTTGGCCAGAGTTTCTTAGATCGATAGCTCACAACCACAGAACCGTCAGGTTCGGGCCTCAAGCACCCGCTTGAACACTTAGCTCATAGCGAAGTTCCTGTCACTCTCGGCCCTTTCGACCGGACCTCTTGTACACCCCATCTTTCTCCTTCTCGTTTGTAACCCCACTGCAAACTTCGAGCACCTGGGCTCAGGAATAAAGTCACCGACCGACCCCGACTGGACGTAGGGCACGTTGCCTGAACCAGTATAAATCCTGTGTCATTGAGTGCTAGGCCGCCCCCGATCACAACGTACAATAAAACTACAAATATTCACTAGTTGGTCACTTTCTGCCCGACACTAAGTTTATGGAAACATACACTAACATCCACAATATCAAGCTAATTAACTCCATAAAATAGGTCTCGATAACTGTAAATGTGGTAACACTATTAACTACTCCTTCCGTTCTAAATTATAAGTCGCATTGATTTTTTTTTGTACATCTATTTTGTTATGCATCTAGATATAATATTATGTCTAGATCCATAGCAAAATGGATGAACCAAAAAAGTTAAAATGGCTTATAATTTAGAACGGAGTGAGTACTGCATAGGCCTACCACCATGTCGTCCTAATTAATCCCCTCCCCCTGCCCATGTATCCCTTTTCTCCTCCATGGTCTCACTCCTAGTCTCCACGGTGACATAAAACTAAGAGAATACTTTGCGGAAAACAAGGTACATATTGTAGACTCGTAAGAGAGCCCCCCCCCCCGAAGCCAAGGAAAAAACTATATTAAAACTAGGCATAATACACAACCTCAAATTACATATAAAAATTTATAAAATAAAACATAAATAATATTCTATTCAAGTCATTCCATCATCTTCTTCTCTAGTGGTATTGGTTGATAAGCGATGTTCTAGATGAATAAAACCTCATCGGAGCCAAAGTATAAACATGTCGCACGATTAACATTCTAAAATTAGGTCAAACGCATCTGAATGGATAAAAAAACATTGTAGTGAAGGATTGTGTGAGCTGTGAGAGTTGTTTCTCGAAGATCTTGAAATCACTAATTATTTGATTTCTCTCCTTGATAGCTAATAAAATTATTTCTAGACTAGCTGTTTGGGAACCATTGAGGACGCCCTAATGAGATGGCTGTCTCTCATCTCCTGTCGGATCGAGTTCGTGGTTCATTTGATTGTTCGCAAAAGAAAAGACAAACTCGCAGGAGAGCAATTGACGCAACGCACGCGTGGTGTCTCAACGTCGCGCTATACAATGCTGCAGCTGCTGGGCAAGATGGAAGTATCTGATAATGGAGGTCATCTTCACTGAACTCACCCATGTATTAACCATGGAGGTCGCCTTCCTTTGTCGTTTTTTTTATAACAACCTTCCTTTGTCGTTGGGCTTCTGCCAATCCAAAACTAACACCAAAAGTTTTGAAAATATTGCTTTAGAAAAGTATGTAGTCATGGTTTGCACAAGCGCTCTGGTTTATCCCAAAACTAACACCACAAGTATATAGTTTATTCAGCTCGTATTGAATTTCAGAACAAGGAACTACATATTTTTATATATCAGGTACTCCCAAAGGATTATATATGAGCCGTTCATTTAATGAGATCATATGGATAGAATCATCTATTACTACTTCCTAGGAGGCAATAGGTGATATATATATATATATATATATATATATATATATATATATATATATATATATATATATATATATATATATATATATATATATATATATAGGGAGAGGCTATTCAGTAGCCGGCTACAAAATAAGTTATTCTGTAGCCACCTCTATTTACTATAATTTTATATACTAATTTACCATAATGTCAATACATATTTACGATAGTTGGGTTACTATAACACATGGGGATATTTACCATAACGTTATATTAAACCACTTAGTAAGGAGTTACTATAATCTCGTAAATTAACATAGTAATTATCATAACTCAAAGTGGCTACAGAATAAGTTATTCTGTAGCCAGCTACAGGATAGTAGTTCTATATATAGAACTACTATCCTGTAGCTGGCTACAAAATAACTTATTCTGTAGCTACTTTGAGTTACGATAATTACTATGTTAATTTACTAAGTGGTTTACTATAATGTTATGGTAAATATCCCCATGTGTTATAGTAACCCAACTATCGTAAATATGTATTGACATTATCGTAAATTAGTGTATAAAATTATAGTAAATGGAGGTGGCTACAGAATAACTTATTTTGTAGCCGGCTACTGAATAGTCTCTAGGGAGAGGCTATTCAGTAGCCGGCTACAAAATAAGTTATTATGTAGCCACCTTCATTTACTATAATTTTATATACTAATTTACCATAATGTCAATACATATTTACGATAGTTGGGTTACTATAACACATGGGGATATTTACCATAACGTTATATTAAACCACTTAGTAAGGAGTTACTATAATCTCGTAAATTAACATAGTAATTATCATAACTCAAAGTGGCTACAGAATAAGTTATTCTGTAGCCAGCTACAGGATAGTAGTTCTATATATATATATATATATATATATATATATATATATATATATATATATATAGAAAATAGGATAAATAAAGAAGCTTTTATATGTAAAAATCTTTTACTAGATTTAATTGTTGCATGTGTGATCTATTTGGTATTGTAAAAAATTATTTTGCAACTTCAGACACGACATAATTTGATTAGTATAATTGCCATAATAGCTAAAGTACGTGTCATAATTGATTAGCGTGTAAGTTTTTATTCCCTATAGGTGATATAATTTTGCAATGTTCTAAGACTCAATTAGGGGGTGTTTGGATCCTTCAGCTAAAGTTTAGCTTGGGTCACATCAGATGTTTGGAACTTTGGATGCCAATTAAAAGGATGAAACATGAGCTAATTATAAAACTAATTGCATAACCCGTGTTAATTCGCGAGACGAATCTATTAAGCCTAATTAATTCATGATTAACACATGTTTGATGTAGCATCATATTGACAAATCATGGATTAATTAGGCTCTATGGATTCTTCTCGCGAATTGAATTAGCCACGGCTTATACAATTAGTTTTGTAATTAGCTTATGTTTAATAGTCCTAATTAGGCTCTAAACATTTGATGTGTCAGGAGCTAAAATTTAGTGGTGGGGATCCAAACACCCCCTTAATGTGTTAGCTATCGATCTTTTTCACGTATGTAACATGTTTTTAATTAATTATGTAATATGACTGGTGTACAATTTTAACATAAATGGTACATAACTTTGACCTTGTAACATGATAGCAGGTTCATATGTCAGATTTTATATATTAAACATAAAATACCTAATCCCTTTAAAATTGCAATTGTAGGACCGGTCACGGGTACCGAGGCTAAATTACAATAATACCCCTATATAGTTCAGTCCCAACTGACAGAGATACAGTTCTCCGACGGAATGAGCTTGTACGGGAGTGTTCTAGAATACGAGAATGAGCGGATGTGAGGCTGCATCTGATTTTTTTAATCTGCATGCACTACTTCAGAAGTACTTTTCCGCCCCGTTCGGCTTACTCCATATTCGACTTGTTCGGCTTCTTTTTTCAGCCGGAACAGTGTTTTTCTCTCACAACAATTCAGCCAAAACAGTGTTTTTCAGCCAGTTTCAGCCAAAATTCTGCCAGCCGAACGGGGCCGCGTGTGCATTTTTTGTTGGACAAAATTTGAATGGTTCTTTTGACAACAAAATTTGAATGGTTAGTATGCAATTTTTGTGGGACGGAGAAAGTATATATAAATAAATATTTCAATATATACAACTATTTGTCAAAAAATAAATTAAAGTATAAAAAATATTTTTCCACATATAAATAGAACGTGCACAAACGAAGAATGGCAAGGGCCCGCGCTTCCGTGTATCACGGAGGCAAGATCCCCCTTGTATGTTCGTCCCGGTGATTAAGGGATTTTGGGAGATTTTTCCTTTTTTTTCCTCTTATAGTTATTTAATTTATAAAATCTTATATTAATCAATGAGTCAGATTGCTTTGAACTATTACTACCTCTGTAATGACACTTGCGCCCTCGCCGGTGCGAAACTGCCGAACTGGGCAACTGGAGCAGCAGAGGATCAGATTCAGGAATGACGAGCGAGCGCATGTCTGTAGGTGCAACTGTCCAAGAGAGCCGCACGCTACACGCATATGCTAATTCGTCATCTGTGGTGGTCCAAGAGCGCATGTCTGTTCTTTAAATACAGCATATATATTTTTATTGACCGAGGGACAGCTATATGGCCCTAGGTTTCGCAGAAGGGGCAATGCGCGCCCTGCAGGCACTCAGTGTATCCCAACACTCCCCGTTCGGATCAGTCGCGCAGCAGTAGCAGTCGGAATCATACCCTTCGCCGAAATCACAAGCACGCACATGCTTGATGCAAAACACGAGGCCGCAGTCGTCATTATTCTCATCTAATGACTTGGTGTAGATCATGGTAGCATCGGCGCTTGTGTTTGTAACCTTCCTTGCGGCCTCGAATGGCTGATAACGGCGACCTGTAAAAGTAGTGTGCTTATCAACGCATGATGCACACACCCACACGAAAGCATAATGACGAGATCAAGATCAATTGTGTACACTTACAATCAACATGTGCGAGCACTAGAAACAATATAGCCACCACGCACACAATGTCGCCGGTGCCGCACATGCGCTTGGAGCCGTGAAGGACCGAAACGGCAACCAGAGGAGGTGAATGGAAGCCGATTAAAATATCTTTGCCGAAAAGAACTTGGCCTATATTCCAATTATAACACAACGCGCCTCTCTCATAATTGCCAAGATCACACACGTCCACTGGTGATGTGTCGATCCTAGGAACAAGTAGACATGTCTCAAAACAGTGCAGAAGCAAAGCGACAAAGCATTGCTACTAATTATGAGCTCGAAAGTAGTAATGAACATGTGAAATAAATATCAAAATCATTAGACAAAAGCATGCACGAACTATTAATAAAACAAGACAACAAGTGCAACTTCTTTGCAACTACTAGGACACAAGTTGCACTCACGATTCAGCAAAGGGAAGTAAATTGAAGCTTAAAATCATTAGCTAATGATTGCAAGAAAAGCCGAATCACTATTGCATCATTAATGTAGCCTGAAAAAGACACTTCACAGAAACACTCCACACCAAGCCGCTGCTCTCAATCGAGTTGCATAGTGCAATTGTGCAAACCTGAAATCTAAGTCAAGCTATGCACTGACGTGCTGCAAATTTCAGACAACACAATGCCTAACTGCTGAATAAAGAACAGAGCTTGCATGTACCGAATACATGGCTGCAATTGTCGGCCTCCTGCTGCTTCGTTGATGAGCGGACAGCAAGGAGGAGTCAAGCTAGCTGCTATTGCTGCCGCACAGCTAGCGGTGCAATGCAGTCAAGCTGCTATGCTGCTGCTGCTGAATGTCTGAAAAACTGAGAACTTGGGAAGAAGAGAGCTGACTGCTGCTGCAGCTGTACTGCAACCAAGGATCTGCAGGCAGGGTTCTACAAGAATGGAGCACAGCTGTAGTGAGCTGAAATCAGAAAGAAATGGCACGGCAAGCTAGAAAACAGCAGGCAAACAGTAGAAAAAGTTTTCAGAAACGGCACAGTACACAGACTAGAAGCCGCGCTGCTCCAAATCTCACAAAACGAACCAAATCAAGGCCGGTTGAAAACAAAATTCAAACCACAGCATCACTACATCATGTAGGATCCACTCCAACAGCAAGCCCTCAACAAGATTGAGAATTAACCATCAATTTCAGAAAAAAACAGGAAACTCTAAGAACAAGAGGAAATTTGGGGAAAACTCAAATTCATGGTGCTCTATTGAAACATTTGATAGTGGGTCACCCTAGCCTTGATCACACATGTCCTAGCACCAAAAGCCCTCAAGAAATTTGCCCCAAATAGCTGTCAAATTCGACGAACTAAAACTCAAAAAAAAAATCTCCAACAATCACACAAAATGTAAAATCTCAGATCTAGAGACTGTGATGCACAAATTTGATCCTTGGATTAGCTCGAGACGTCGGATTACAAGCTACTCCTGGCTAAATCAAAACTAAGATGACAAAAAGCTCCAGAACAAAAGTCAATTCTCTCTCATACTTATCCAAACCTTCTCTCACGCACACAAAATAAGAGAGACTCCTCCAAGTATAGCTACCCATTTAAATAAATAGACATCTGTTAAAAGACAAAAACATCTTTACATGAAGCACATAACTCAAATACCCTCTACGGGTAAAATCATCCATCTTTTTGTCGGTACATGAGACGGATCCGACACCTTCACGACTTCGCTTCGCCTTGACGCAAGCTTCACGATGGTGCCACACATCCTTCGACTCGCCACTTCCATTTTTAAGGACCAAACCGGTCAAACCCGTCGGCGATGGTTTTGAGGTCCAAATCACCGAACTGTCCATCCCCAAATTTGAGAACCGTGTTGTCGTCTACGTGGCAAATGACGGCCTGAGAAGGAATGGACACACACACATGACTTTCCCTCTATCAGGTTGGGCTCAGGCTGGACTTGGACGAGCTGGGCCCATGCGGGACTCAATTGTGAGAAATAATAAAACATAATAATCCATTAAATTGACTGCTTTGATATATGTGTAGTTTTTAGAAGGATGAGTACCAGTTCCAAAAAAAAAAATCCCTCTATTTTTGCTTCAACCATTTTCCTATGCCCTGTTTGTTTCCGCTTATAAGCGGCTTATCGGTGGAAATAAGCGAGAATCCCGCCAAACGCTTTGCTTATTTCCACCGATTCTCGCTTATGTGGTAAGCCGCTTCAGAGATTTGAACTACGAGAAGCGAAAAGCGAGAAGCGAGAAAATCTTCGCTTAGATTATAATCCAAGCGTGTCTGGGAGAAGCGGAAACAAACAGGGCCCTAGTCGATATCTCCAATCCTATCGGTTTTTCTTTCCCTCACGCGCTTTGCATAACTTGCCGGATACTTAAACGCACGAATCAGCCCTCAGTGCTTGCTGGAAAGCGCTTCGTCGTGCTTTTAATTTGTTTCAAGGAAGTAAGTAAATCGTGCCATTTAATTGGGGGGAAATAGAAAGACTTGCTTGCTGCGCCCCAGTTATTCCTAGGATATTTTAGTTTCAAAGTTTCAATTAGCGTAAAATGTTTCTCTCAGGGCTGTTTTAGTTTTATCCTAATTCCTAAGTAGCGTTTTCTAACTTTAATAAAGTTTTAAAGAAGAATACACCCAACATCCACAATATCAGGTTACTTATCCCCATAAAATGTGCTGATTGTTGCAAACGTGCCAACACTGTTAACCGTTGTAAATAAATAAAATGTCTTGATAAGAGCAACGCAAGCGTGGTGTCTTCTCTCTTCAGTATGGTGGTGCTGAGCAAGACGGGAAGTCTTCTCTCTTCAGTATACTGTGTACATAGGCTGAGGCTGTTGAGCCGGAGTTGCATACATTGTAAAAATTTGATCCTGTCGCTGGTTTTGCATTTTAGTGTGACAGTCCTTCCAGTTCACGAGCTATATTGGTCAATGCTTATTAGGGATGAAAACAGATCGAATACGGACGGATATCACTGATATTACATTTGTTTTTATATTTCTATCCGGATTCGGATTCGGATTCGAATATGGATAGTATCAACCATGCCGGATAGGATACGATTAGATATCGACATCATAAATATACGATTTGAGTATTCGAATACGGATACGGTATCGAATGTTGAATATCCGGACTCGGATACGAACGGATTTAAACCCCTTTAAACGGATTCGGTCTTAAATACAGTCGGAAAATACCCATACCATTTTTATCCCTAATGCTTATCAAGCCGACGCTGTCATTTCGATTTGTTTAGATCCGAGTTCGTTGCAAGATGCTCAAACCTAAATGACGACTTTAACTCGTACTGATTAGTAACACGAAATAATACATAATGCAGTGTGACAATATCTCGCCGCTGTAATTTAATTAGTTAGATTACATTACTTGGTTCTTCCACTCAAGAACCTCATTAGAAACTCCAGTCCACGATTGCACGAAACAATAAAAGCAACCTAAGACGATTCCTCATCGTATGAATCCTCCTCACTCGTGAACGTCAGACTGATTGTCCGACTCACTGCCATCAGACGCAATAGCAGGTGGTTTCGCAGACATCTTGCTCAGAGCAGCAGTCTTGCTTGCTCTCTGAGAACGTGCAGCAGCAGTCATACTGGGAGTGGCTGGAACCCTGCTTACCGATGTTGCAGGCACGCTAACTTCTCCCCCTTCGTCACTTTCGTCGCTAGAGGATGGTGGTGCCTGTTTCGTTTTTCTCCTGGCAGGAGCCGGAGGCCGGACTGACCGTGGTGCTGGAGTAGGAGGCACTGCTTGATTGGTGTCCAACTTGAAGCCATCATCCAATCCTAGTTTCTCTGAGAAACAACAAGAGTAAGGTGCGATAAGAACCATTAGAAAATGAAAGCTTACGAAAATGCAGAGATTCATTGACATGATATAGGTTCTTATTTTTCATTAGACGTACTGAATATGACATCTGCGTCATCTTGTGACAGTTCTTCATCTGGACAGGCATCAAGCGATCTGAGCCGTGCAGCCATTTGAGCTAGCTCCTTCACGAGCTCCTTGTCGGAAGCCACTGAGGCAGCCAAATGATTAACCAGGCCTCTCATGCACTTGATGGCCTTCTGTTCTGATTGCCGGAATCTTAGAAGCACCGCAACCTTGCACAGGGCCAAAGCATATGCTTTCCCAGCTGCGGTCTTCTTATCTGGGCAACTGACTACCTAGAGCATTTGCACCATATGATGTCAGTTTTTTCCCTAGAACCTCTATAATATAATTCTAACAAAAAAATTGTGAGGATGTTTGTTCGGTGTCCAGCAATATTAGAAAAAAAAATGTATATGTGTTTTCTAGATTGTTCATTGATACCTCTAGTGCTATACGGATAGCAAGCCCTTCCTCGCTGATGTCAAAATTGTTTGACACATTTGCGGAAACTGAAGCACTTTCAGGACTTTTCGAAGCTTGGTCCATACTTTCTGTTGAAAATAATTGGGTTTGCACCATTTGCACCATAAAACGAGAAGCTTGAACCGCAAGTTTCCGTCTCTTTGAAATAACACGAGGGCTACCCCCAGCATTACCATATAAACCAGGCCACATGGCTTTCATAACAGGTACAAATGCGTTGGAGATACAACTCTGTGAAAAGAAAGGCAGTCAGTAAATTTGATCTGGGATTATTCAGTCAGTCAGTAAATTTGATCTGGGAAAAAGTTACATAAAATAATTTCAGCCAGTGTATGGTAAGCTTTATCGGCTTGCCTTGTGTTTGTCTGAAAGTGCTGGATAGTGCTGAAAGAAGACAGACAGACATTGTTTCAATCTGAAACAGAGAAAAAAAAAGCGCATGTGAGAATAAACAGAAAACAAATGCCTTTAAATAACAGAGGACAAATGAGCAATTGACCTTTCTAGTTCTTTAGCTTGCTCTGAGAAATACAATCTAATGAGTTGAGCGAGGATAACAGTATGCAAATCAGCAGGTATACTTGCAAAATTGCCACTGAGGAGAAGAATCTTTGCAAAACCTTCACCAAGTATGGTTGGGACATTATCATGATTATCACCCTCTAGATCGAATTCCCAGTCATCTTTATGGAATCCAGAAAATAAAATATCAAGAACTCCAATGTTTAGATCATCATCATTCTTATCAGAGAGGTCAACTTGAGTGAACTGAGACTTTTCATAGCTAGGATCTGGCGATTCAATCCCAATGGCTCGATCTATTTCTTGTGGCCCATGCCAAGTTACAAGATCAACCAAGGCCTTGCATGCTATGGCACTAACCAAGTCAGGCCCATTGATGAAAGATAAGCGTAGCTGCTTCACCAACTCTGCATTAGGTCTATTCTCTAACAGTCCAAGGAGACAAAGGCATCTTAAAGCAGCCCTTTGTACATCAACGTGATTTTGTTTTGCCTACATGAGATAAGATCAAGGGCATAAACTTTATAATTCAGCTCAATTTAATACCCATAAGAGCAAATGTACTGTATACAGGAGCTGAAGAATATTAGCATATAGTACCATACGGGTATATTCTAGGTTTGGTTAGAGTTAAACAAAACTTAAGTTTGAGTGAGTTTATGGAAAATAGTATCAATATTTAAAACTCCAATTAGGTATATTATGAAAATATATTCCATGACAAATCTAATGATACTTATTTAGTACGATAAGTAATATCTTTTTATACAAATTTAGTCAAACTTAAGAGAGTTTGAACACTATTCTAGAATTGCATCCTTTTTGGGACGAAGGGAGCATAATATAAAGTACCATACAGTATACACATAGAGAACTGTAGGACAATTGGACTTACTGCAGGAAGCAACAAAGAGTGAAGCAGTTCTGAAGGCTCAATTGCTGTGGCCTGGAGATTCCGTAGGGTTGAAGTATTCTGAAGCAGAAGACCTGTCACGGCAAGACAGTGCATCCACTGCATGAAGTCAGCTGTTCTCTCCCTGCAAGGTCTAGCCAGCTCTTCAACAACAGTGGAAACCACCATTTCAAATTCACCAACAGAAGAATGCACTTTTTTGGCCAACTCTGCCACTGCTTTCGCCCAGTCTTTGTCTCCTCCAAGACTCACACCATCTCCAATTGCAATCTGGTTCCCATCATTGTCAACTTCATGTTCAAGAGGCCTGATGAGAAGCTCATGCAGAAAAGAACTTGCAATCTTTCGGTTCATAGTATCAGAGAAATCAAGCATTTCACCAAGTAGCAATAGTTGCCTTGAAGTGAAGTGATAATTTGGTCCTGAAATGGGCAGCTAAGCAATAGAAATAGTCCATACATAGAAAGAATAATAACTACTCTTGCTTACCAGCAGAAAGGTGTGCCTTTACCAAATCAACATAATCAGTAATTGTGCTAGGAAGGACACTGTCTAGAAGATCATTTTTATCAGTAGCCTCAGAAGCATATACCGCTGCTTCTGCACCCGTAGTTGCTGCAGCCTCTGAGCCTTTGACCTGCAGAATAACTATTGACTTAATAAAGTATTGATTTAACTTTAAAGAATGATATTGCCAGCCAGGAACAAGCCACTATAAGCCGGTAGAACTAGCAAAATTTTTTCCATAATTTTAATATATTATATTAAAAATTAGCAGAACACATGTATTTCCATGATTGCTCTAGATTAGATCCAACAATCCTATCAGAAGGTGGATAACCATAAGAACGGTGTGGTCAGCATGGCTGGGAAGGTCAGGAGGGGGAGGGGTATCTTTAGGTCAAAGGAGATATCGAGATAGATTGAGAGGAAGAACTAGGGTGAAAATGGGACAAATATTTCCTGATTATCTGTCAGTTCGAAGGGGTTTAGATATTAAATGGATAATCCTTATCTAAATACGGACATTCAATATCTGCAATCCGAATCCGAATACTCAAAGTCAGATACCTGATACAGATACGGGATGGATATCAATATCTGACATATCCGAAACTAAACTATCCGTATCCGACCCTAAATCTGAAAGAAAAACAACTACCCATATTTGTATCCGTACATTATCCATTTACATCCGATCTGGTTTCATCCCTAGGAAGAATCTTAAGGGAGAAATACTAATTCTGAAATCAACCATCTTAGTAATCATTCAGTGCAAAATCATGTCCCCATATATAACAGAGGCCTAACAATAGCATCCTAGAGGTAAAAGAAATAGCAATAGTTACAAAATATTACAACATATCGGGTAATCTTCGAAGGGCGGGCCTGGTGCAAGCGGTAGAGTCTTACCACCTGTGACCGGAAGGTCCTGGGTTCAAGTCGCGGTCTTCTCGCATTGCACAGGCGAGGGTAAGGCTTGCCACTGACACCCTTCCCCAGACCCCGCACAGAGCGGGAGCTCTCTGCACTGGGTACGCCCCTTTTATATCGGGTAATCTTGACATGATATGAATGATGCTTGCAAAGGATTGGTTCTTCTCACCAAGTCATCTAAAAAACAATTAACTTCTTGGCAACACTAGGCATCCTAGATCTAGTTACTGCTACCACACTTTGGCATGCAAAATTATAGCAAAAGCAAAGGTCAAATTTTCAGGAAAAGAAAAGTTATACTTCGAGTGTATCTACATTGAATAGTTGACAACAATACTGTGTTAAGAATTAGTTTCTTCCAAAAGTACTATAAAAAATGTTGCATAACAAGCTAAAATAGTCTGGTGGTCACCTGAGCTTCAGCTTGCAAATGCTTGCACATGATTCTCCAGTAAAGAGCAACCTCAGCATCCATGAGTTGAATATTGGAATCTTGTTCTGCTGAAAAATATTATAGGGATGCTGATATCAACCAGCAGAAAGAGGAGGAATGGGCAGAGACAACTTGATTCTTCCGTATTTTCAAACAAAGGAATTTGAAAAAACATAGCGATTCCATGGGGTTGTCTTTCAGGTTTATTCATTTCATTGGAGTTAGTTACTTTGTCCTTTGTCAGAGATTCATATTCACAATGAACATAAACTGATCAACAAAATCTGGAGAAAGGTCAGGTTGGAAAGTACTCCCTCCGTTCCAAATTATAAGTTGCTTTGACTTTTTTGATACATAGAATTTGCTATGTATGTAGATATACGTTTATGTCTAGATACATAGCAAATTTGATGTACCAAAAATGCCAAAGTGACTTATAATTTGGAACGGAGGGACTAGGAGATAGACTACGATAAAAAACCTTTTTCACCATTTGCAGTGAAGTACTGCCTAATACTGTGCCCATCATGCACTCGCAAAGCACCATCTTTTAGAAGCACCGCCATTACAGATTCTCCAACTGATTCGTATGTCTCAACATCAAGAAATCTGAGAAGGGAAATCACATCTCCTCTGCAGTACTTAACAAGCCACTCATCCTTCAGCATCTTCAGGCACTCGTTGTTTACTGAAGCAGACCTATCGGATAGGCCCCTGTGAAGGACAGTAGTCCTTTGCTTTATGCTGAAACCAAAACAAAAAACTATAAATTCACTGACACAGTAAATGTTGTGCATTTCATGCATGTGCATTGGTCTGTTCTACTTCCAACGTATATGATACTCACCTTAAACTCTGCAGGGGAAATTTATTTGAAAGCACAGAATATGCTGCTCGTCTAACTGATTCACTAATGTCAAGCATTGATTCAACAACGCCCTCTAGTGTATTATTTGATGGTGGAAGGGAGAAAACTATTGCCTTCCGAACCTCCTTCAAAAATGAAACAAGGCCACAATTAGATACAACAAGATGAACAAATCGAATACTAGTAACCGGAAAGCTATTAAGAACAATCTCACATACAGCATTCTGCTCATTGTCTAGGGTCTCGAGGAATAAATCAGCAATGCCACCATCCTCTCCATCAATTGCAAAACGGGACAATGCTCGCACAGCATAAGTGCGAATTGCAGCGATTTTATCTTGAACCCGGACCTTCATGCCATCAATTACTTCATCCCAAATCTCATCGCTCACCTCAGCATCATCAGGCAACCGCATTATAATCTGCAAGCAGAATTGCACGTGCAATCTGAGTGGAAGGGCTCAACAATATGTAAATGAAGGACTTGCCAAGGTAAACACTTCTTCGTAACTAGAACAAAAGATTACTGATGGTGGCTGAATAAATCAAAGAAGTTGTTCAAGGGCAACATCCAGACTCGTGCTTTATTGAAGCATATTTGCACAAGAGAGCTGAACCTAAGCTCAATTGAAGAAGTTAAACACAACAAAATGTTAACATCTATAAACAGCTTTATAGCGTACTGAGGGAAACTAGTTTTTCACTAAAATAAGTACTCCCATCTCGAGGGAGAAATAAAAACCGTAAATGGGGGGGCAAAGTTTCAAGTGATTTTCCTTAGCTCACCTCGGAGATGATTTGGCATGCGCGGAATCGCGCGGGCCGGTGCGCGGCCTTGGACGCGGTGACGAGGAAGCGAAGGAACTCCTCGAGGAACCCGTTCCCACCGCCGTCGGCCGAAGAAGATGCGGAAGCGGAAGCGAAGGCAGCCAGGAAGCGAGCGACGCGGTCGGATCCCGCGGATCGGCGGGCGAGGGCGAAGAGCGGCGTGACAGCGACGCAGAAGGCTGCGAGGAAGGGGCGGCCGCCGCCTCCTCCTGAGGTGGAGCGGAGCGCCGCGAGCTCCCGCAGCTTCCGCGGGTGCACGGCGTGGGATGCGCGGCACTCGTCCAGCACCCGCGCCACCTCGCGCGCGAGACGATCGGAATCCCCGGCGCCGGTGACGGCCGCGGCGGGCGCCATGGGACGCGGGAGAGGATGTCTGGGGGAGGAGGCGGAGTTGGGGATTGGAAAGGGGAGAATTTTGAATCGTGGAGAGGGAAACGGGTTGAAAACATTGGAGCGGAACTGCGCTGCGCGACGCCGCCGTCACACTGCACAGTGGGACCGATGGTCGCTATGGGCTGGTAAAGTGGTTTCCTTTATGGGCTCGTGCTGGGCTAGATGGGGCTCGACTAATCACTGGGACAACTAGAGTAGCCTGTTGGCTTAAAAAAAAACCCTAGAGTAGCCTGTTTGAAACCCTATAAATATTTCTGCAACGAACAACCGAGCAAGGGTCGACGAAATTAAAGGCTACAGTGAAGAAATGCATTCTTACGTTCAGCTGGTGTATCGGCCAGGTGCGCAAGGCGACGAGGCTTAGAACAATCCAGATTGTCGCGAGCTTAGCAACGTGGCTTAACTTCTCGTCGGCTGGTGTGGAAAATCCGGCACCACCCACTTTGTGACGGGAAAACGAACCATCGACACGGAACTTGTGTTTAAAAATCCACTTGCCAGTCATAATTTTAGCGCCAGGAGGACGAGGAACAACGCGTCAAGTGTAGCCTGAAACTGAAACTCTTCTCACCAATCAGGATCGGCAAGCATGCCGTGATAGTTCGCTGGATCGGTGACATCCGTAGAGTGGATGGCAAAAAGGTTCAGATGTTCAATGTGGAACTTAGGTTTACAACTCCACTTGCCAGTCACAATGTTAGCACTGGGAGGACAAGGAACATGGCACCAGGTGTCATTGTCGAGCAAAGCCTGAAACTCGTCATGCATAGTAGCGCGCGGCAAGCGCACTACAATAGTTCGCGAGGATCATCGATATCGTAGAGTGGATAGCATGATATTCTATATCAAAGAAGCTTTTGTGGAATTTGACTTCGAAGATCTTATTCGAATTTAAATTGTTACGCTCTACCCTCGGGGTGTTTGCCTTAAAGGTTGTTAAGGTCCTATGCCTAGCTGCAACATGGTTTGTTTCTTATGTATTTGGGGATTTCTATTCCTGGTCTTTGTGTACTCTGCTTTTAATGTCTTAATATATGTGAGCTTTCAAAAAAAATGGCACACAATTCGACCCTCACGTCCTACGTGAGGCCATGCAGCAGGAGCGTAGAAAAGGTGGGAATAAACCCGCCTCTGAAATGCCCGGTCCCCTTCAACCGTTGGGTCTCGACAAGACCAAAGGAATGGATTTTGTTCACAGTCTGCAAAAGGGCGGTCTCATCGCTGACGCGGAATGTTCTCTGTGGAATAGAGGAGCAAGATTGCGCCGCAGCTCTGTGCAAGCCTGACGTCTACTGACGAAACATGCTTGCTGTCCAGTTTGACGACCATCTGCCGACCGGACGGTGTGCACAGCACAGGCCACAGGCAGTAGATATTGCTCGGTATCGCGACTGTCAGCATCGAACACATCGACGGATCGGCAGGACAACACAGCTCACACGGGTCTGGATCCTGCTGGTAATCCCAATCCGCGTTGACCAGCCGCGGACGACACTTGTACTCCGAACTGGCATGTGGCATGGTCCGACGCTGACTGGCAAGCGCCGCTGCCGAGTGCTGAATATGGAATTCCAGAGTTCGTTCTGGCTTGCTTACCGATCCATCGAGGATTCGAAACGAACACGTGGGTCTGGGACAACGGAACACACGGGTGGTTACAGTTCGACGAGTCCACCTGAAAAGCTAAGGCAGCAACCGCACCTAGACCCGGTCAATTTCGCGAGCGCTGACTGGTCACCTTCGATGGTGAAACGGTGCTGGATCGCGATCCGTCACAATCAACGAGTCGATATGAATCTGATCACCACCGCTAGGTTGATCTTCGGGCCAGGTTAGTTCATCGTCGATAGATCCCGATTCCCGCCGCGTCAGATCAGATCATATATTGTGCTGTCAGTAATTACCCTTCGCATGAGTTGTGTGTGTTGTATAGCTGTCCGTGTCATTATAAACGTAACTCATCCTTATAATGTGCTCTAGATTTTTTTTACGCGAGTGGAGTGAAACAACCGTGAGTGGAGTGCAACGTGCTTTGGCTGTTGGTGATAGAATTCTTTGATCATCTGGGCGTAGATCAGTGAAAAAAATACTTAACTTAGATAAGGACTTGGTGATGTACCTCGTCGCATGCAGTGGCGGTCATGGCCATTGATGTCGGAATAGAAGTAGCATCGTAGTGGGGGACGGTCCAATAGCGACACCGATGGAGCTTCCTGTTGCTCCCAGCACCCCTCTTGATCGAACTAGGATTAGACTCGGTGGGTAACTGGCGGCAGCAGTGAACCTCGTACTTTGCGCCCCGGCTCCCACCTTTCTCTTTATAGTGCTGCGCGACGGGGACCCATCAGACAGGACCCATCAGACAGGAGAACGGCTGGACGCCCCCGATCAGGACGGTTGTCCGTTGGCCCAACTTGATGGAGATCAACATAACAGTTGGTTCTATTTTTACGCGATTCCGTGCGCTCGTCTAGATATTTCACATGTTCTGATGATCTCATCAAGTGCTACAGCAGGTATTGGCCCTGTTCGCTGGTTGGTGCTGGTGCTGGTTTGGGCTGGCTGGTGCTGATTTTCGGTGAGAAAAAAATACTGTTGACTGGTTAAATAAGTCTGACTGAAACCAACAAGGGAACAGAGTGATTAATCAAACCCGAGTGATGGTCACTGTGTCGCAATAAAGCCAACATCCTCGAGTACTCACGAAGAACTAATATAACCGTTCAGAAGAACTCGTTGTAATGTGTTAGGCTGGTAAAAGCTTCTTAACTAACAAGGACAATAGCAAATGACAATAAGGATATGTCAATTACATAAAGGTGGTGGCAGTGATCTTCATGTGTTCCGAGCAAGAAAAGGTCGTCAAAGCAACAAACGATTCTGGGTAAGTACACTGCAACGTCAGAAGCAGTAGGGTTCACAAAAGTTTGTTCTACGGTAATGATTAGATCCGGCCATCCATTCGTCCGAACAGACCAACTCGCTTGCGCCGCTCGCCAGCATCGCAAAAAAGAAAGAAAGAAATCATTGACGCACACTCCACTCCATATCCGCAGCCGCCGCAGGCGACACCGCTGCTCCCACCCCACCGGTCGACGCCGCTGGCTCCGCACTGTCCACGTCTCTGTACCAGCCTCCCCTTCCTCTCTCTCTCTCTCCCTCTCTCCCGACATCGCCCAAAGTGCGGCCACCTCCACACGCTGCGCACAGCCCGGTGGTGCCCCAGTCGTGAGGCGCAGCCCCTAGCGGGGTGGCCACTCGCCCGCATCGCGCACCACGCGCCTCCGCCTCACTCTGCCTCGCTGCTCCTTCCACCAAATCCACTGCACGGTGAGAGATCCGATAGTGGTAGGGACTGCGGTGCCGGCTACAGAGGTTGCGGGTCAAGCCCACGATACCAGTGGCCACGAAGGGGTCCCCGCCAGCCTCATAGTAGTCAGAGTCTGAAAGGTCCTAATAAATGGCTAGAGGAGGATGAATAGAATATAATTTTTTTTACAAAATCACTAGAGCACAAGATTAGTAACCTAAATGGCGAAATGCAATTTAGCTCTAGCTCTACAAGGGTTGCAAGCCACCTATACCAATAATTCTAGTTGCTATGATCTCTAATTTCACACGAGGGCTAAATCACTACTCTATAAGCTAGTGAGCTCTCAGAGCATCTCCAAGAGTTGTCGAAATCTCTTTCTAATCCTTGGTTTTTAGCAAGATGAGAAAAAACTCTCCAATAATTTTTAATCTATCCTCCTAATCTTTTAGAACTTAGGAAAAGTCACCATGTTCCGCCTAAAGTTACGCGCTTCCGATTCGCCCGTATCTTCTCTCCCGTCGGCCAATATAAATGTGAAACGGCGTGGAAAGAATAAAGATTAGGAAATGGTTCCTGATACAAATGTACTAGAGAGAAAGAATATATAAAAGTGGTTAGGATAATTTAGAAATAGTATAAGATTCCTGATGTAAAATTGTCTTCTATATTTTAGGAGTGGATTATTAGAAACTCTTGGAGATGACCTTCTTTATTCCTTCCAATACTTTTTTAGGAGTTGTAAAACTCCATGTTTTTGGGAAGAAAATTGTCACATCCGGCCTAGTTTGGAATTTGGCCTATAGTGGCCCATGTGCAAGTTAATGAGATATTGTGGAGAGTTTAGTCCCACCTTGGTTGTTAAAGGTGGGATAGACTAACATATAATGCTTCTAGAGTCCATCCCACCATCCCCGGGTTAATCCTTTTACGCGAAGCGAGGATGAAAGCATAAGTGGGATGGTGGTAGGTGTGGTTCGCTCAGCGTGTAGAGTGGATCTAAGTCGTTTGGACTCTGAGCGTTATAAAAATATAGGGTACTCTTGGAGATGCTCTCAAAGACTAACTAAAGAGCCCCACTAACCAAACTAACAAGCTCTCAAAGACTAACTATACTAAAGAGCTTGACTAGGCAAGAATGTAAACAAAGTAAATATAATAGAGTGTGTAGGGTGATTATACCGCCGTTGCAAGAGAGATGAACCAATCACAATGAATGTCCAATCAATGACCGGGAGAATACCAATCACAATGGATACAAGATTTTTCTCTCGATGTTCACGTGCTTGCCGGCACGCTAGTCCCCGTTGTGTCGACCAACACTTGGTGGTTCGGCGGCTAATAGGCACCACACACCTAGCCAACACTTGGCACCACAAGAGTCTACCCACAAGTGAGGTAACTCAATGACACGAGCAATTTACTAGAGTTACCTTTTGGCTCTCCGCTGCGGAAGGTACAAGACCCATCACAAATCACCGGGAGATGGCCACGAACAATCACCAACTCGTGCCAATGCTCCTTCGCTGCTCCAAGCCGTCTAGGTGTCGGCAACACCAAGAGTAACAAGAAATCTGCAGCCACAATGATCCTCAAGTGCCACTAGATGCAATCACTCAAGTAAATACACTTGGAATCACTCTCAATCTCACTATGATGATGAATCAATGATGGAGATGAGTGGGAGGTGTTTGCTTAAGCTCACAAAGATGTATCATAGGTGAAAATGAGCAATAGAGTGAGCCCAAGGCGCCCAAGTCTATTTATAGACCCCTTCAAACAAATAGAGCCGCTGCTCTATCAGGGGCCGACCGGACTCACCTAACCAGACTCTAGTCAGGGTCCGGTCGCTCCTGGCCATCCATGTGGCGTCGCTTTGAACCCCAATTGTTGATCTCCAACTGTCACTTAAGTCGCGCACAAACGTTAGCTCCGGACCAGAATCAGGCCTCCGGGTCTGGTCATACACTCACGCGCAAGTCCAACGAAGAATAGAGAGCTCCTAAGCCACTAAAACATGACCAAACTCGGTCCAGTTTTCATGACCAGACTCTCGCCTAGATCCAGTCCTCACTGCAACGTCTGCGCCACACGCCACTAGGGTTAGGACCGGACTCACCACCTGTGTGTCTGGTCGCTTTGAGTCGGCAGGGTCCAGTCACGTCCGGAGATGTCCAGAGAGCGCCCAAACCCTTCGGACCGGGTCCGGTCCTCATGACGGGACTCGCCACCTAGGTCCGGTCCTCGCCACATTAGCCACGCTGTCTCTGAGTCATAACCGAACTCCCGCGCGCGAGTCTGGTTCTATCCCAGCGTTGGGTCCGGTCATCACCAGGCCCTCTCAGCCGCGCCCTTAACAATGACATGACTCAGGCCTGTCAGGGTTCGGTCTTAGCAGAGCCAGGGTCTAGTCCTAGACAGTCTCCTGCTTTTCTTTTTCTAACTTCTCAACCGCTTCACCCTTGCTTCCAAGTTGCTAACCACAAAGTGTAGAACTTGTGTGCTCGTGTGTTAGCATTTTTTAGAACATTTTTCAAGGGTCAATTGTTATCACACTAGGTTCCTAAATGCATATGCAAGAATTATGTCACCTAGTGGCACTCGATAACCACTTAGCCAAAGATTACTCCCCTTTATAGTATGGCTATCTATCCTATATGTGATCACACTCTCTATAGTGTCTTGATCACCAAAACAAAAACCTATTTGATACCTTTGCCTTGATCAATGTTGACGGTCGTTAACATCAATCACAAACCATCAACATAACTTGTATAAATGCATAAAAAGGATCGCCAACATAGGTTTAGGGGTTTAAACTGTCAAATTCCATGAGTTTTGATGAATCTGTGTTTTCAGCAGGGTTTATCCAGAAAACTAGCAAGGAGGATCTATTCGTCAAAGCAAATCACGTTTATCTGCAGCGAAACCGACGTAGGAAGACTCTAGAAGGCAAACCACCAAAGCAGAGGGCAAGTGGCTGCCATGTGGGGCAGATCGGCCCCACCTACAGGCCGCCTAGCCCCCTAGGCCCACCTGTCAGCCCCTCCTTCGAATGTCGGTTCTCTACCGCCTCCTAGATTGTATCTACGCCATTCTTTCAAGTCGGTTTGATCCGAAGGTCTAGAATCGATGCTCCGGCCTATATATACCAGCCCCTGCCCCCTCCCTAGAGCCATCCTAAAACCCTAATTTATATCCTCCCCATCAGGATCTGAGCTAGCTCTCAAGAGAAGATTAGTCCACTATAGGATCTAGTCTTGCAATAGAATTAGTGAGCTAGAGAGTGAGGAAAGAGTTTAGAGGGAGTACCGGCCTGTCGGTGCTACCTCTACGGCTTGTACTTTGGCGAATCTAGGCTTCTCCAAGTCTACATCTAAGATACCTCTGGTAGTTGATTTCTGTTTAAAGTAAGTTTTGTGCTCTTTTATTCACGGGTTCACAGTTCTTTTGAGTGCTCTAGTTCTTGCTAGCTGGATTAGAGTAGTAATCGTTAGCATAAGCGTGGTGCTTAGGCTATCGGCTACCTGTGTTTGCTCCCCGCTTTTTGGTAGTGTGGTAGCAGCGGGAGGTGACAGCCCCATCTATCCTTTGTAGTCCACATCGAATTGAGCAGGTTCTTAAATTAGTAGGACCGTAGTCGTGTCAGTAGAGTTATCTATTAGCGGTGCTTTACCGTTTAAGCGACGTCCCAAAGTGAACATTAGAATCATAAGCCTTGCTTTGCATAGGGTCATAACCATATGAATTCTCTCAACTCATACCTTAAACTTTGATTTCTATCTCTGGACAAACTTATTAGACAACACACATGTTTCCCCATGGATACGATACTCGATAATACTCCGAGTGAAAACTACTTTGATACCCATGCGCTTGCGGATTTTGTCTCTATGTGCGTCCATAGGTGTCAACAAGTTTTCTGGTGCCATTGCCGAGGAAACGATTGCAGTGATTTCGTCAAACCAGGTTTGTCCTTGTATCTTTTTTATTTATCTTTAAGCATGGATAATATCACGCCTATTAATCAATTCGTTGCTCCCACGGGTGCACAACTAGAGCCACCGGAATCTTCAAAACCTATCCTTACATCTGGCTATGAGTTGCATCTGTCTTTAATAAATTTGGTCCAGGAACAATCGTTCTCAGGAGAAGGTGATGAAAACTCATATACCCACCTATGAGAGTTTGAGCAAACTTGTGCATGCTTGCATATCACGGGCATGTCACATGAAACTTTAAAGTGGAAGCTATTTCCGTTCTCTTTGACTTGAAGAGCTAAATACTGGTATACCCGAACCGTAGGGAGTGTACAAGGAGATTAGGAAGCTCTATGCTCTAGCTTTTCTTATCTTTCTTTCCCATCTCTGGAGTAGTTAGCCTTCAAATAGAGGTTCTATCTTTCAAACAGAGAGAAAAATAATCTATTGGTGCGACATGGGCACGTTTTAACGACCTAGTCAATTCTGGCCCCAACCTTACCATTCAAGACCATATGCTTTAACATCACTTTTATATGGGTCTTAGTGGGGAGACCGCACAACTTCTTGATACATCTTCTGGAGGTGCCTTCTTACATTGCTATGCTAGTGAAGGGAAGAATATCCTTAGAAAAATCCTAGAAAACACCCCCTGCACTAGCGTTCATGATGATAGCCTAGAAGATGTAGTTGAGAAAATTCATGAGGAAGAACCTGTGATAGTTGAGCTTGAGCCTTTAACTACACCACTTGAAGACTCACTATCCTTCAAGTTCCTGAACCACCAAAGGAGGAAGAAATTCCCCCTTTGGAAAATATTCTTGAATTTGAGGAAGATCTTTTCTTTGATTTTGGAAACACCTCAAATTATTATGTAATAAGGAAATCTTCAGCACCATCAGCACCTAACCTGCATCTTCCTGACCCAACCAAAGAGAAGTTCCTTAAAAAGACTGTGAAGGAGTTGACAATAATCTGGTTGTAGGAGTAAATCTTATGTCTCCTGAGAACAACAATCGTAAGCAATGAGAATCCAAGCTTTCTCCTAAAGTTATTCGTTTAGATTCTCCATCTACCTCCATTCATTGTCAGGTTCATAAAACCTCCTTCGATGCTTTTTATAATCTGGTTGTAGGAGTAAATCTTATGTCTAAATCTTTTGCACACACCCTTCCTAAAAATTTTCAATTAACTCCAACAACCAAACTCTTAAAAAGTCTCTCAGGGAAAATCCTTCCTAGTAAAGGAATTTTTCACCTCATCCCTATCAAAGTAGATGAAACCAAGGTATATCTAAGGACGAGACCCTACGGCTCCTTACCATTTTAGAAAAGCATCGCTCTGCCTTTGGCTACTCACTCGAAGACCTCAAGGGGATTAGTCATGCCCTTTGCACCCATCGCATTCCCATAGATCCAGCATACCCACCTTCTAGGGAGCTCCAACGTAGGCTTAACAATGCGATGAGAGAAGTTATTAAGAAAGAGGTGTTGAAACTTTTGCATGCAGGGATAATCTATCACGTGCCTTATAGTGAGTGGGTAAACCCGGTACAAGTTGTACCGAAGAAAGGGGGCATGACTGTGGTAAAAATGAAAAAGATGAATTAATTCCACAACGAACAGTCATAGGATGGCGGATGTGCATTGATTACCGAAACCTTAACAAGGCAACAAAGAAAGTTCACTTCCCATTACCCTTCATCGATGAGATGTTGGAACGGCTTGCAAAGCATTCTTTCTTTTGTTTCCTTGATGGGTATTATGGCTATCATCAAATCCCGATCCATCCTAATGACCAAAGCAAAACTACTTTTACTTGTCCCTATGTAACTTATGCTTATCGTATGATGTCTATTTTTTCTGATATGATAGAAGAAATCATGGAAGTTTCTATGGATGATTTTCCTATTTATGGGAAAACTTTCAATGATTGCTTAGAAAATTTAGACAGAGTTTTGCAAAGATGTGAGGAAAAGCACTTAGTCCTTAATTGGGAAAAATGTAATTTCATGGTTAGAGAGGGCATAGTGCTTGGACACTTGGTGTCCGAACGTGGGATAGAGGTAGACCGAGCTAAGATAGAAGTAATAGAACTACTACCTCCTCCTACAAATGTCAAAGGGGTACGAAGTTTCCTTGGTCATGCGGGGTTCTATCGCCATTTTATAAAAGATTTTTCTCATATTGCTAGACCCCTTACAAGTTTGCTAGCTAAGGATGCTCCCTTTGAGTTTGATGATGAATGTTTAAATACTTTTCAAATCCTTAAGAAAGCACTCATCTCTGCATCAATCATTCAACCCCCTGATTGGTCGCTACCTTTTGAAATCATGTGTGATGATAGTGATTATGCTGTGGGGGCAGTATTGGGTCAAACAAAAGATAGAAAGCATCATGCAATTTCTTATGCTAGTAAAACTCTGTCAGGAACTCAACTTAATTATGCAACAACTAAAAAAGAGCTCTTGGCTATTGTTTTTGCTATTGACAAGTTTAGATCTTACTTAGTAGGAGCTAAGGTTATTATTTACACTGATCATGCTGCTCTTAAATATCTCCTTACTAAGAAAGATGCTAAGCCTCGACTTATAAGATGGATCCTTTTGCTTCAAGAATTTGATTTAGAAATTAAAGATAAAAAGGGAATAGAAAATTTTGTAGCCGATCACTTGTCAAGTATGCAGTTTGAGAATCCATAGGAGTTGCCCATCAATGATTTTCTATGGGACGACATGCTCCTAAAAGTCACAGGATCCGACCTCTGGTATGCAAATATTGTTAATTTTATGGTTGTAGGATATGTACCACCAGGGGAGAACAAACGGAAGCTCATCCATGAAAGTCGCCTCCACCTATGGGATGAACCATACCTCTTCCGAGTTTGCTCCGATGGACTACTTAGGAGGTGTGTTCCTGCTAAGGAAGCAATCAAGATCACTGAAAGGTGCCACTCATCACTGTATGGAGGACATTATGGGGCATTCTGTACTAATGCTAAGATCTGGCAAAGTGGATTTTTTCTGGCCAACCATGTATGATGACACCAAAGAATTCATACGAAGGTGCATCCCATGTCAGAAACATGGGAATATCAATACAAGAGATGCTATGCCACTCACCACCAACCTCCAGTTAGAACTCTTTGATGTCTGGGGAATCGACTACATGGGGCCATTTCCAAAATCCCACCAGTGCAAATACATCCTGGTGGCAGTCAACTATGTCTCAAAGTGGGTTGAAGCCTTACCATGTCAAGCTGTAGATTCTAATAACGCCAAGAAGATGTTTTTAGAGACCATCTTTCCACACTTCAGAGTTCCACGCATGGTAATTAGTGACGGAGGTCCTCACTTCATTGATAGAAGGTTCCGACGCTTCTTATCCAACCATGGGGTCCGTCATAATGTCGCGACACCATATCATCCTCAAACTAGTGGACAAGCAGAAACATCAAACAAGCAAATCAAGAACATTCTGTGAAAGACTGTCAATGAGATGGGGACAGTATGGAAAGATAAGTTACATGGAGCACTATGGGCTTATAGAACAGCTTATAAAACACCTCTTGGAATGTCACTATACCAACTCGTCTATGGGAAGACATGTCACTTACCTATCGAGTTGGAATTCAAAGTTCATTGGGCCAAAAAAAGGTGGAACATGGACTTTGAAGCAGCTGGGAAGAAGAGAAAGATGCAACTCTCTGAGCTAGAGGAATGGTGAAAAAAACATATCATAATGTAAAACTCTACAAGGAGAGGACAAAGAGGTGGCATGACAAAAGATTGAAAAAGAAGGAATTCAAACCAGGTGACAAGGTGTTGCTTTTCAACTCTAGAGTGAAGTTGTTCGGACATGGGAAACTACGAAGCAAATGGGAAGGACCTTACAAGGTAATTAGCACATCATCTCATGGAGTAGTCACACTTTAAAATGATGAAGGTACGCTTTTCAAGGTAAATGGTCAGCGTTTAAAAGTTTTCCATGACACACAATTGACAGAAGAGGAATTGGATATAATTAACTTCATAAAATTTAAATAATATTTTTAATTCAGCTCTTTTTCTTTACTCTATGAAAAACCCTTAAAAACTATGTTTACCTACTAAAGTATTGCCAGGATCCTCCTAGTTTTGTTGGTGCTTGTCTCCACATGTTGTTTATGCAAGGTAACATAATTCAAGTGTGGGAGAGGCCAACCTCCAGAGCACAGCATCAATAAATGATGAAGGAACCACGACAATAACCAGCTTGGGGGAGAGGCACCCCCGTGTATCCAGCTAAGTATTTCTCTTCCTTTGTTTTATTATATTTGGTTTGCTTTATAAAAAAACTAAAAACAAAATAAATAGTTATAGTTATTTATATTAATAATGCGTAGAGTGTGTCTAGTTTACTTTAATTTCTTGTAAGAGCTAAATAAATAATAAGGACTCTGAGGACAATCTCCTAAAATGGAAATGATGAATTGTTGCTCTGTTGTAATTTCTTTCAAGTACCTAGTTTTCAGTCTTGAATTCTCCCGAGTTTTGGATAAGATTGTTTTGATATAAGGATTTACTCTGAACTTGAAACTCGTGGGCAGCATATGCTTGATCTAAGTCAAGGTAATTGACGAATATGATATGAGAAAGTCTGAGCTATTGTTTATCTTGTTCTAAGTGACACTAAAGTTCTAGAGATTTATCTTTTGAAAAACACAAAAATGCTACATAATGAGTTCCTGTATGACAAAGCTTGAATTCCCACCAGAGCCATACATACTATTTAGGCTAGGAAAACTTCCACATATATGCTGATTGAATTGCATTGAGTTTTGTCAAGCTTTGTTGACACTTATGAGAGGTTTGTCATGCTCTTAAAATTAAGATCACGTACACACCACCCAAATATGCACTACTCCTACACTGGGGGTAGGCGCAAAAACACGCCTTCCATCTAGATCCATAAAAAAATATTCTACTCCTACACTGAGGGTGAACACAAAAATAGACTTGATAGGTTTTCCATCCACCAAATAAATGCTCCAAGTTCTTGTTGATCTCTCTCTCTCTCTCAAAGCTTTATTGCAGAAAAGAGACATGGGGCTATGCAAAAGTTATTCATAAAAAAGAAAGAAAAAAAGGTTGAAAAAATGGACAAGTGTCTGAGATATTGAAAACAATGGGTATTCAGATGCTCGCCTAAAAAAGATGAATAAGATAGCCCCTATTCTCTAGCAAATGTTTCTAAATTTCAAAAGAGAGATAAGTTTTCAAGGAGCATAGTACAATTAGGTTAGCTACCATATATCCACACACATGCACATCTTGATTTGATTGTATGACTCAACTCTCTTTGAATCCGTTGTTTGACTTTACAATATATGCAATGCAAGTATGCTCTAGCTTTCTCCCTACCTATGAACTCCATATAAAGCCTTAGTGGTAGGAAGAGAAAGGCATAACATCATTATTGCCTTGGTGAGAATCCACAAATACAACATATATTGAAAGACTTAAGAGTGTCATACAATGGAATCTCTAAATTTTATTTTGAAAACTTATAAAAAGTTCAAAATAATGGTGAAACAAAGAACTTAGTGCTTGACTTGATCATTCTGTCTTTCAATTGCTCAAGACCCAAGTGAAGGATAAGAAGCCCCATGGTTGAAGGTAATATGGGTAAGTTTGAAAATCAGATCGGTTCCGGAGGAGAATTCTTAATTGAACGCATGTGTACTTTTGAGGAGTGAAAGCATTGTAGCAACTCCTGATCCATTGCTGAGTTTGGCTTTGCTCAAGGACTAGCAAAGGTTAAGTATGGGGAGCTTGTTGACGGTCGTTAACATCAATTATAAACCATCAACATAAATTGTATAAATGCATAAAAAGGATCGCCAACATAGGTTTAGGGGTTTAAACTGACAAATTCTACGAGTTTTGGTGAATTTGTATTTTCAGCAGGGTTTATCCTGAAAACCGACAAGGAGTACCTATTCATCAAAGTAAATCACGTTTATCCATAGCGAAACCGACACGGGAAGACTCTAGAAGACTCCAGAAGGCAAACCACCGAAGCGGAGGGCAATTGGCTACCATGTGGGGCTAGCCGGCCCCACCTGCAGGCCGCCCGGCCCCCTAGGCCCACCTGTTAGCCCCTCCTTCGAACGTTGGTTCTCCACCGTCTCCCAGATTGCATGTACGCCATTGTTTCAAGTCGGTTTGATCCAAGGATCCACAATTGACGCTCCGGCCTATATATACCAGCCCCTGCCCCCTCCCTGGAGCCATCCTGAAACCCTAATTTATATCCTCCTCATTAGAATCAGAGCCAGCTCTTAAGCGAAGATAAGTCCTCTATAGGATCTAGTCTTGCAATAGAATTAGTGAGCTAGAGAGTGAGGGAAGAGTTTGGAGGGAGTACCGGCCTGTCGGTGCTACCTCTACGGCTTGTACTTTGGCGGATCTAGGCTTCTCCAAGTCTACATTTGAGATACCTCTGGTAATTGATTTCTGTTTAAAGTAAGTTTTGTGCTCTTTTGTTAATGGGTTCATAGTTCTTTTGAGTGGTCTAGTTCTAGCTAGCTGGATTAGAGTAGTAATCGTTAGCATAAGCATGGTGCTTAGGCTATCGACTACCTGTGTTTGCTCCCCGCTTTCTGGTAGTGTGGTAGTAGCGGGAGGTGACAACCCCATCTATCCTTTGTAGTCCACATCGAATTGAGCAGGTTCTTAAATTAGTAGGACCATAGTCGTGTCGATAGAGTTATCTATTAGCGGTGCTTTACCATTTAAGCGGCGTCCCAAAGTGAACATTAGAATCATAAGCCTTGCTTTGCATAGGGTCATAACCATAGGAATCCTCTCAACTCATACCTTAAACATTGATTGCTATCTTTGGACAAACTTGTTAGACAACACACACATGTTTCCCCGTGGATACAATACTCGATAATACTCCGGGTGAAAACTACTTTGATTCCCGTGCGCTTGCTGATTTTATCTCTGTGTGCCTCCACTGGTATCAACAATTAATACTTGGTTTTAATTTTTTTCTTTCTTCTTTTCCAAGTTGGAGCTTGATCACAATCATTCCATGTCCATCTTCATCTCTATGGACCTTTGAAAGGTCCTAATATGGCTAGAGGGGGGGGGGGTGAATAGCCTATTTAAAAATCTACAAGATCAATAGAGCAAATTGATTAGTATGACAAATAGCGAAATGCAAACTTGCTCTAGCTCTACATGGGTTGCAAGCCACCTATCCAACAATTCTAGTTGCTATGATCACTAAGCACACAATTTACTAAGTCACTACTCACTAAGAGCTCTCACACTTGCTACACTAAAGAGCTCCACTAGATAAACTTAAACTACAATGCAAGCTCTCAATTCTAGCTACACTAAAGAGCTTACTATAACTAGTTTGCGGGAATGTAAATAAGTAGGGTGATTATTCCGCCGCATAGAGGAGTGGACCAATCACAAGATGAATACCAATTCAATCACTAGGAGAATACCAAAGGACAAGATACAACCAATTTTTCTCCCGAGGTTCACGTGCTTGCCGGCACGCTAGTCCCCGTTGCGTTGACCAACACTTGGTGGTTCACACGGCTAAGAGGTGTTGCACAAACCTCATCCACACAATTGGACACCGCAAGAACCTGCAAGTGAGGTAACTCAATGACACGAGCGATCCACTAGGGTTACCTTTTGGCTCTCCGCTGAGGAAGACACAAGACCCCTCACAATCACCGGGAGATGGCCACGAACAATCACCAACTCGTGTCAATCCTCCTCCGCTGCTCCAAGCCGTCTAGTTTCATTAAATTCTTGATGAAATATATTTTGATAATGCATTTTTTTAACTTTGCACATGTTAATATATCCTTCTAAAAACTAGATCAAAGTTAGTGAAGTTGGACTTAGCACAAAGCAAAAGTGAAAATATAATTTAAAACAGATACAATAACATATAGGAGTACTTTTACTATAACGAGTGAAACATCTCGTTGAAGCAGGAGTTCGTTGCATCAGGTGAGGCCGCTTATTTCTCATTCTAGGCCTGTTGACATGGCAATATGGCATGATGCTAGGCACTCAAAATCGATGGCTTGAATTGCTTCCTAACTAGACAAGTTTGATTGGTTACTGAACCGAACAGGACCATCATGTTCCATTAGTCTTATCTTTATTACAGTTTTTTTCTAAAGCTAGACAAGTCATCTCAGGAGCTAGCTATGAGTATACGCTTGGCAAGAAGACTCCTTCCTAGTAAATAAGGACATGCTTGGATTCTTTGCCCAACACTGTATAGCCTAGCCGAGCTAGGAATCAGAGTGAGGAGGATGTTTGGATATGTAGCTAGTTGGCCATGATTTTCATGTGGGCAAGCTTTCACTCGCTGGCTTAAGGTACATTTGGATTCTTTATTTACTAGGAATAGTTTAGCCTTACTAAGACAACATTTATATTCTTTACTACGAGTAGGCATGATTTAGCCTTGTTGAGATAAAATATAGAAGAGGGACATGTGTTTGGATTGTTGGTGAGGCTATCACGAGTTCCGTATGCTGGCAGGATTTATCTTGCTGTAGATGTAGAGCAAAATCCACTCACCTAGCCAAGCAAAGATTACATTGTCTAATGTAGCAAAGCTAAGGAAAACTAGCTAGGAAACCAATCACGACCTTAGGTGAGCCAAATTGGCTCTACTAACCCGACGAGCATTACGTTGCTCGTGCCAGGTAAGGTGAGGGTGGCCTTGTCTAGAATCAAGTGAAAGCATCTAGGCCCCTAGTTGGGTTTCGGTGATTAATGACAATACGAAATTAATATGACTAATGTGTGTTTTGCAGAGACAATTAAGTTAGGTCATGGTTATGGAAATCGACTGGGCAATCATGGTGGTCATGCCCCTACGATGGAAATCGTTTCAGTTTTCAAAGGATGGACGGCAAGGTTAAGGATGGACTAGTTCTAAGTGTCGTTTGGTGTTGAAGAGACACTTAGAGTAGTTTAGGACTTTGTTTTTCCTTTGGCCATACTATTAAGGGGGTATGGACGGGTAGCTTGGCCTAGGTGAGTCTAGTGAGTTAGGTGTTGTTCACATTTGTTAAAACTAGCACTAGGTAGCTCCAAAATAGCCCTTAGATCCAATGGAGCAAACTTCATTCACATATGATCGAGAGTTGGAAGTGAATGGAGGGTCAAATACTGACCAGACGCTGGCTTAGAGTCTGGTTAGTTCATTTGACCAAGGTGATTTCATCTGGTGCGACCGGACGCTGAGAGCCAGCGTCCGGTCGACTCCAGTAAGGTTCCAGAGAGGGAAAATCACAACCGAACGCGTCCGGTCAGTGCTGACCGGACGCTGGCTAGCGTCCGGTCACACTTTAAACACTGGAGTTTGGGGTGAACTGACCGGTGCGTCCGGTCAACATGACCGGAGCGTCCGGTCACCCCGCAGAGGCACATAACGGTTCGTTTTTCAGTCGATGTTATAAATACCACCTCCACTCGTGTGTGGGGGTACTTTTGCTCATTCCAACAGCTGAGAAACACCTTAGAGAGTGCCAAGAAGAGCAAGGTCCTAGTAAGGTGATTAAGATTTGAGAATCCCAAAGAGAGCCCTCATTAGTGAGATCAAGAGTAGCAAAGTGTGCATCAACCCTTCTCATTAGCCTTGTTGTGGTCAAGTGAGAGTTCATGCTTGTTACTCTTGGTGATCGCCATCACCTAGACAGCTTGGTGGTGATTGGGAGCTTGGTGATCATCCGGAGAGCTTGTGAATGACCCAACTCAAGTTGTGAGCGGTTGTGGGTGATTCACCATGACGGATTGTCAAAGAATCAACTCGTAGAGAGCACTTGATTCTTGTGCGGATCAAGAGGGAGCTACACCCTTGCGTGGGTGCTCCAACGAGGACTAGTGGGGAGTGGCGACTCTCTGATACCTCAGCAAAACATCGCTGCATTCCTCCTTCTCTCTTTACTTTGAGCATTTACTTTGAGCATTTACTTCGTGCTCACATATTTAGGCTTAACCGCCTAGTGAAAGATGTCTTACGGGGATGGACCTCCTCCTATCTTTGAGGGGGATGATTTTCCATATTGGAAAATCTGCATGGAGGCGTACTTAGAAGCTCTAGATGTTGGAATACTTAGATCCGCCTCACAAGGTTTCCCAAAACCTCGAGATTCCACACACCCACAAGGCGATGAGTTGAATTACAAAAAATGGAATGCAAAGGCTAGAAACACCATATTTAGAGGTCTTTGTAAAGATGTGTTCAACCGGGTGAGGAACCACAAAGACGCACATGCACTATGGTCGGACGTTTGTGCGCTCCATGAGGGAACAAAGAGTGAGCGTGAGGAATGCTATCATCTTGTCATGAAAAAGCTTAACTCTTTTGAGATGCTTCCTAAAAAATGTACTAATGAGATGTATTCACGTTTGAATGATCTTGTAGAGGAAGTCAATGGGCTTGGACTCACTCAAATGCAACCATCCGATGTTGTAAGAAAGATTTTAAGTGTCCTCCCCATTGACAAATATGGGCATATTGTGACCGTGCTTTTATCAAGGTGATCTTTCCACCGCTACACCGATACAAATCTTAGGAAAAATCAATGCTCATAAGATGTATATGTACATCATGCCACAAGATGGCTCATCCTCTACCAAGAAGAAAGATAAGGACTTAGCATTCAAAGCTAGCCAAGAGAAGGGTAAAGCAAGACTTGAGTATGAGAGCTCAAGTGATGATGAATTTGATGATGCAAGTCTTGCTCTCATGGTGAAGAAAACCGCCAAGATGCTAAAGAAGCTCAACAAGAGTTGCATCAAGTTCGATGGCAAGAAGAAGAAGTTCTTCTCAAGCTCTAGAAGGAAGCCAATCTCCGAGATGGATTGCTACAATTGTGGAGAACTTGGTCATCTAGCACACCAATGCACCAAGCCCAAGAAAGACAAGTTCAAGAACAAATACAAGGGCAAGAAAGATGACTCAAGCAATGAAGATGAAGATGAGAAGAAAAAGAACAAGCCATACAAGAAGAGAGATGGCAAGAAGAAGGACTTCCACAAGAAGAAGAAGAGTGGAAAGGCTTACATCATAGGTGATTGGCTCATGAACATTGATTCATCTAGTGGCTCATCCGATGATGATAGTGACAACGAGAAGGTGGCCACCATTGTTATTGACTCTTCATCATCTTCACCGCCGCCACCGCCATCATCCTCTACACACCTATGCCTTATGGCCAAGGGTGAACACAAGGTATCAAATGATGATGATAGTAGTGGTGATGAACATGCTAGTAATGATGATAGCAATAGTGATGATGATGAATATGAATCACCTTCTTATAATGATCTTGCTAGATTGCTAAAATAATACACTAAGATCATTATAAAGACTAGAGCTAAGAATGTAAACCTAGAGGCTAAAAATGATACACTTTTAGCAAAATGTGATATAGCGGAAAAGGCTAGTGTTGAGCTTAGAGAAGCAAATGCTGCTATGTCATCCAAACTCAAGGAGCTCAAATCTTCTAAGAAAGAGCTTAAAGATAAACATGATAAACTTTAGAAGATACACAATGAGCTCATTACTAGCCACAACAAGCTAAAAAAAGAATATACCACTCTTAAGATTAATCAAGATAATCTTATCATTGCTCAAGAATTTTTATCTAATGAGCCACATGATGCTACTAACGATGTTGTTAAGATTCATATAGCTATATCATGTGATGATTTGATCATTGAGAGCATCGAGCAAAGTTCTAGTAGCAAGGGTAAGCAAGTGGTTGAGGTCGATGATTATGATGAGTTTGTCAAGCTCAAGAATGACAATGCAAAGCTCAAGAAAGATCTTGAAGAGATCAAAAGCCACAACACCATTGTGCTAGAAACTCTTGATCATGATGATGATTTGATTCTTGAGAATGAGAAGCTCAAAGAAGAAAACAAAAAGCTCAAGGAAGAGAAGAACAATGATGCTCTTAAGGAAGAAAACAAGAAGCTTAAGTTGGAGAAAGAGCATCTCAAGATTGGATTGAGCAAGTTCACAAGAGGCAAGCATCTTCAAAATGAGCTACTTATGAATACCATCATGAAGATGGATAGAAGTGGCATTGGGTACTTGGCAAACCAAGAGAAGAAGGCTCAAGCACAACAATCAAAGCCAAAGCCAAAGCCAAAGAGATGCTTTGAGTGTGGACAAGAAGGTCACTTTGCTCATGAGTGCCAAACTCCACCACCACAACCCTTGCCCAAGCATGCTAGACCCTTTGCCTTTAATGCTCACTACATGCTTAGAAAAGATTCTAGTGGAAAGATGAAAGTCATGTTCTTAGGACCTCCTAATAAGAATAGGCCTAAGAAAATTTGGGTTGCAAAGTCACTTGTTGAGAAGGTGAAGGGCCCTTAATAAATTTGGGTTCCTAAAGCTTGATCTCTTGTGTGTAGGTGAACTACAAGACCGGTGGAAGTCATTGGGTTATTGATAGTGGTTGCACACAACATATGACCGATGATCCTCTCATGTTCACCTCACTAAATGAAGAAGTAGATGGACAAGAAAGATTCATATTTGGGGATAATTCAAAGGGCAAGGTTAAAGGATTGGGCAAAGTGGCAATATCTAATGATCATTCAATCTCAAATGTGCTATATGTTGCTTCATTGAGCTTCAACTTGCTGTCTGTTGGGCAATTATGTGATCTTGGCTTCCAATGCTTGTTTACCGAGAAGGAAGTTGTTGTATCTAAGAAGAATGATGAACAAGTGATATTCAAAGGATTTAGATACAACAACCTATATCTAGTGGACTTCACCTCCGAAGATGTAAACTTGAAGACTTGTCTATTCACCAAAACAACACTTGGGTGG
This sequence comes from Miscanthus floridulus, assembly GCF_019320115.1. Classification (NCBI taxonomy): domain Eukaryota; kingdom Viridiplantae; phylum Streptophyta; class Magnoliopsida; order Poales; family Poaceae; genus Miscanthus; species Miscanthus floridulus. The sequence continues at coordinate 49,303,741 of NC_089597.1, forward strand.
CTATGGCATAGAAGACTTGCTCATGTTGGGATGAGCTCACTCAAGAAGCTAATGAAGAATGATTTGGTGAGAGGGTTGAAGTTTGAGAAGGACAAGCTTTGTAGTGCATGTTAAGCTGGCAAGCAAGTTGCAAACACTCATCCGACCAAAGCTTTCATGTCAACCACAAGAGTGCTAGAACTCCTTCACATGGATTTATTTGGACCAACAGCATACAAGAGTTTGGGAGGAAATCTTTATTGTCTTGTGGTTGTTGATGATTATTCAAGGTATACATGGGTATTCTTCATGACAAATCCGAAGTTGCATCTTGCTTCAAAAAGTTTGCCAAGAGAGCACAAAATGAATTTGAAGTGAAGCTCAAGAAGATTAGAAGTAATAACGGGAAAGAATTTGACAACACAAACATAGAAGGCTATTGTGATGAAGTTGGAATCAAACATGAAGTCTCCGCAACATATACTCCTCAACAAAATGGTGTAGTTGAGAGGAAGAACCGGACATTGATCACTCTTGCAAGAACAATGCTTGATGAGTACAACACCCTCGAAGCTCTATAGGCCGAAGCAATCAACACCATATGCTATGCATCCAACTGCCTATTCCTTCAAAAGTTCCTTGGCAAGACACCTTATGAGTTGCTCAATGGGAAGAAGCCGGACATCTCCTTTAGGGTGTTTGGTTGCAAATGCTACATCTACAAGAAGCGGCAACCCTAGGGAAGTTCCAAAGACGTTGTGATATTAGTTTTCTTGTTGGTTACTCATCAAAGTCCAAAGCATATAGAGTATTTAATCATGCCACCAGCTTGGTTGAAGAAACATATGATGTGGAATTTGATGAATCTAACGGCTCCCAAGGAGCATATGAGAATCTTGATGATGTAGGTGATGAACCATTGAGGGAGGCCATGAAGAACATTCTGGTTGGAGACATCAAGCCTAAAGATGATGAAGATGATGTACAAGTGATAGATCCACCCTCTTCATCAAGTGTGCCACAAGATGATGAAAAAGATGGAAGAGTAGAAAATGAAGACACTCATATCTCCTATGAGCAAATGGTGGTACAAGCACAAGATATTGATGCTCCACAACCTCCTCCTCAAGTGGTCAATAGAAGAAATACACCTCTACTACAAGATCATCCACAAGATCTCATCATAGGGAGTCCATCAAAGGGTGTAATGACTCGCTCACAAAAACTTGCTTCATTTATTGCTCATCACTCTTTTGTCTCTTACTTTGAGCCTACTAAGGTTGAAGAAGCTCTTCAAGATCCAGATTGGATAAATGCTATGCATGAAGAGTTGAACAACTTTACACGCAATGAAGTTTAGACTCTTGAAGAGCGGCCAAAAGGTGCAAGAGTCATTGGAACAAAGTGGGTATTCCGAAACAAGCAAGATGATCAAGGTGTTGTTGTGAGGAACAAGACAAGACTAGTTGCAAAGGGGTTCTCTCAAGTTGAAGGTTTGGATTTTGGAGAGACCTTTGCACCGGTTGCAAGACTAGAAGCCATCCGTATCCTCCTTGCATATGCATCACATCATAAAATGAAACTTTATCAAATGGATGTGAAAAGTGCATTTTTAAATGGCTTTATTAATGAACTAGTCTATGTTGATCAACCTCCCGAGTTTGAAGACCCTAGATATCCTAATCTTGTTTATAGGTTGTCCAAGGCGTTATATGGGCTTAAGCAAGCCCCAAGAGCTTGGTATGAGCGCCTTTGGGACTTCCTCATTAAGAAGGGCTTCACCATTGGGAAGGTTGACCTCACACTATTCACCAAGAAGCTTGATGGGCATATCTTCATTTGTCAAGTATATGTTGATGATATCATCTTTGGATTATCAAATGAAGATTCTTGCAAAGAGTTTGGTGAATTGATATCGAAGGAGTTTGAGATGTCAATGATTGGTGAGCTTACATTCTTTCTTGGTTTTCAAGTCAAGCAAATGAGAGAATGGATTTTCATCTCTCAAGAGAAATATACAAATGATCTTCTTAAGAGATTCAAGATGGATGAATGTAAGCCAATCAAGACACCAATGCCAACTAATAGACATCTTGACCTAGATGAGGGAGGTAACACGGTTGATCAAACTCTCTACCGCTCTATGATAGGTAGCTTGTTATATTTAACCGCATCGAGGCCCGACATCATGTTTAGTGTGTGTATGTGTGCTAGATTTGAAGCTAATCCTAAGGAAACTCATTTCATTGCCGTAAAAGAATCCTTAGGTATCTTAAGCACACATCAAGCATTGGCCTTTGGTATCCCAAAGGAGCTAGATTTGAATTAATTGGCTATTTCGATTCGGATTATGTCGGGTGTAAAGTTGATAGAAAAAGCACATCCGGAGGGTGCCATTTGCTTGGTAGATCACTTGTGTCTTGGTCCTCTAAGAAACAAAATAGTATGGCCTTGTCCACCGCCGAAGCAGAATACATTGCCGCGGGTGCTTGTTGTGCATAAATTCTTTATATGAAACAAACTTTGCTAGACTATGGTGTAGTTCTAGAAAAAGTACCTCTTTTGTGCGACAATGAAAGTGCGGTAAAACTTGCAAATAATCTGGTTCAACACTCTTGCACCAAGCACATAGATATCCATCACCACTTTCTTAGAGATCATGTTGCAAAGAATGATATATCATTAAAAGGTGTAAGAACCGAGGATCAATTGGCGGATATCTTCACTAAACCGCTAGATGAGGCGACTTTTTGTCGATTGCGGAATGAGCTCAATGTTCTTGATTTTAGCAACTTTACTAAAAGATGAGCTTGTGTTGTCCCTTGCATTGCATTGTAATATACAACATGTTTAATCTTTGGTAATGCATATAGGGCTTGTCTAACATGGTTAAGATAACCGCCAGAAAGCGAGTGAAGAAGCTTAACCTTGGATCAAACTTGACAAGCAACTAGATTTACTTTCAAGTATTGCATTGCATATGCATAAATGTTGCTTTGTCGTTTATCTTTAATTGCCCTCTTATTGACTATTTTCTTAAAAAGAATTATAGCCTAAGGCAAAATATTTTTGAAAAACATGAGGGTTTGAGAGAGGTCACTCACATCAGTCCCAATTGGTGTTTATTTGGATCTTATTTGAGTTGGGACTTGATTGAGAACAGGCAGCACGAAGGACTTTGAAGATTTGCTGGAAAAAAAGTGACCGGACGCTGCACTGGACTCTGAAGTCCAGCGTCTAGTCAGTTCACAGGAGGTGAACCTTGCTGCGAAGGAGTGACCGGACGCTGAAACAGTGTTCTCCCAGCGTCTGGTCAGAAGGCGATCCAGCGTCCGGTCGATCGAAGATGAAGGCGTAAGCTTACACCGGACTCTGGCTACGTCCGGTCAGTTGGGATCGGATGCGTCCGGTCGCGATTCCAAGGGATTTGGACCTCTCTGGAATCGACCGGATGCTGGGTGGCAGCGTCCGGTCCCTGTCACCGGAGCATCCGGTCAGTAGAAAATGTGCGGGAATCAATCTCTTTTCTCCGTTTCCTTTTATAATCCGCTGGGGGCCACCATAAATTGCCGCGTCGGTGTTTCTTACCTAGCCACATACGCCGACATCGCCGTAGCGCCTCCTTTGCCCAAGCCGCTGCCTCTAGTGCTCGCCACGCCCGCACTGCACCTCCCCGCGCCAGCACCACCGTCACACCGCCGCGCCCTGCTCCCGCACTAGCGCCGCCCGCGCGCCATCGAGCAGCACTGCTGCGCCCGCGCCTTTGCTTCGGGCTGCCGCTCCCGCACAGTAGCCCTAGCGCCGCCGCTCTCGCACAGCCGCCGTTGCGACACCGTACCCTAGCTCCAGCATCACCGTGCCCTAGCTACAGCGCCGCCGGTGCCCTAGCCACTTCTCCCCTCGCTAATTCATCATAGTGCATCGCCGATCCACGCCACTGAAAACCCTAGCCGTCCTGGTGGTTCTCTGATCTGTTCCTATTCTCGTCGTTTCACTGGTTCGTCAGGTAGCAAGCCTTTGTTTCTAATTTTGTACCTAATTGCTTGCTTTCTTAGGGTTTCATATCTCTAGATGAATAATTAAAATTATTTGTATATCCTATCTATTCTATCGTGCAACGAGTCGGTGCCGTTGAGGTCTCAGTGGCAGTTGTCAGTCAACTCGGGGCCAAGCTCGCGAGTACGGATCGAGGCCAAGCCTTGAAAGTGACAGTTGGCAGTTGTTTCTTGTCAGTGGTAGTTGGTCTTTTTAGATGCTTCAGATGGCTCATGTCAAGAACGCCGGAGGTGGTCCAGGTGATGAGGATCCGAGGCATCCACCTCGCTTGCCTGTAGATCCAAAAGGCAAGGTGACAAAGAAGCTGACAACAAGGAAGCACAAGTATCTAGATGCAGATACAGCTAGAGCAGCCGTAGTTGCAGAGGCTGCAGAGCATGCCAAGAGAGGAGGTGCTTGCATTTGTGTTGTTATTGCATATCAGCAGCTTCCACCAGCGACGAGAGAAGCACTTGAGCAGGTTGAGCGCCGTCATGGTGGTCCAGCTAGAGCTATCATGGTTGCAAGACAACGTCTTGCTATTGATGAGAGTCAGCCTCAGGGGGAGTCACAGCAGCAGCCATAGCCAGCAGAGCAGACTCAGGAGGGACAGCAGGCCGAGGAGACAAAGCAGGTACCTCAGCCGCAGCTTCGCCGCTCTAGTCGTACCCGTGCTCTAGTCACACCGAGGGTAGATACACAGCGGAGGGGTTCTCGTCCACCGCCTAGACCACAGGGTCCGCCTCCAGTGACACACTTGGACTTGAGGGCCACCACGGCCAAGCAGGTGCAGCAACTCAGGTTTGTGGACTTTGAGCAGTGGTTCCCGCCAAGGAGGGATGACAGAGCTTCAGAGGGCTTTTACACACCGCTGCAGGAGGATTTCTATAATGCATATCTTAACAGTGGTGCTGTATTCAAATCTCAGAGGGTGTGCAACATTGAGTTCATTGTAGCAGCAGCCGGAGAGCACATTCACCAGTACCTATCTTACTTACCTGGGTTGATAGATTTACTTGGATAAACAGGCTTATATGTTCTATCTTGGGTCCATCAGTTCTATGCTACTCTCTGGATTGACCCACAGCACAGATATATTCACTTTGCATTCAAAGGCAGAGATTACAGGCTGACGAGCACTAGGGTCAGGGAGATTCTTAGGCTTCAAGAGTAGCCCATTCGTCTACATGAGGTGTGCTATGGACAGATGATGCCTCCTAGACGCCCTTATGGCGGTATGATACCTCCTACAGATCTAGTCCGCCACTGCTTTAAGGAGCCTTTTGGCGAGGGGTCAAGCAGAACTCCCAGTGATCTCATTCCTACAGCTAGAGTGCCGGATGCCATTATGAGGAGGACCCTAATTCTGAGGATGGGGTATTGCGAGGGCTTGACTCGCTTACAGCTATGGCTTCTCAACTCCCTGATGCAGCAGACCTTATTTGACATTTGGGATCTCCTTCTATCAAAGATGGAGGATACTATTGTTGAGGGATTCAGAGGTCACCGTCAGTTGCCCTATGCTCACTGGATCGCATTTCTTATTCACAGAGCAGTTACAGTGAGGCCACCTAAGATGCTAGCAGAGTACACTGGTGCTACTACCATGTTCTCTACATATAACCTGACTCAGATGATCCACCATAGTACACCGAGTGCACCTAGCTAGCCACGCTGTCGTCCAGAGGTGTCAGAGACTGCAGCCCAGCAGGATGATATTATTAGGGGTATTGCAGCTACAGAGGAGGAGGAGCTTGCTCAGTAGGAGGGGATGATCGAGAGCGACCACAGTGACAGCTCAGATGAGGACTACCGGGACATTCCTCAGATGCCTCCACGACGACATGATCATGAGGCCAACAGCTCTAGTTCAGCTCCACCTGCACCGCAGACAGACCCCACTCTACTTGCTATCCTTGAGCGGATGAGGCAGGATCAGGTTCGCCAGGCTCAGGAGACCGCTGCCACTTTTACATAGTTCCAAACTTGGCAGGACAAGTTCTAGCGACAGCAGCTAGCTATGCAGCAGCAGACACAGGCTCTACAGTAGCAGTAGCAGGCCATGCATCAGCAGTAGCTCCTCATGCAGCAGCAGCTACTTGGATTTATGCAGCATGTTGTGACAGCTATTGGGGCTCCACCGCCACAGCCTTCGCCCCAGCTTGGTCAGACTGCCACCACTTCTATGACTCCAGCGTTACAGCCTAGTGGGCTTCAGAGTCAGGGACAGACACCAGCATAGTTTGCCTCTCCTACAGAGAAAGTGTCCTAGTATTTTGCTTCGCTAGTGCTAGCCCCGCATTTCATACCTTTTCAGACGGGCTTCACACCGGCTGAGATTTCCTCGCTGCTAGTGCCAGAGACTACAGTGTCCAGGAGCCTTGGAGCTTCCTTCAGTGAGTTGATAGGGTAGCCTACTCCTCCATATCTACATGTCCCAGGTCCTTCTATCATTACACCTATTACCGAGACTACAGAGACGCTCCCTTCCTCAGTGGCATCATCAGACCTGGCTGCTTCAGTCATACCAGCACAGCCTATAGCAGCTCTAGTCCCTGATCCGACCCAGACTGCTTCAGCATCGCTTCCAGCTATAGAGGGTCAGACTGCTCAGAGCTCAGGGTCAGATGATGATGACTCTCAGTTCTAGCTCGCTCCTTGTACCTCAGCGCCTGGCTCGTCCGCTGCAGCCCCGCCGATCGACTCTTAGGTTTTGGTGTTTGACGCCAAAGGGGGAGAGGGTTCGACTATGTTAGACTTAGGGGGAGCGACATATCTAGGGAGAGCTTAGTTTATATATTAGCTTATCTATTTACATTTGGAGTTTTATGTGTGATACACTATTATGCATTCGTCATGTGTTTACTTTTATGCATTAAAACTATATTTATGTGATAGTGATATCTACGTGATCGTGATATATGACATGTGTGCTCTCTACTTTGAATTATTTATATGTCATATCACTTGTGTTATGCTCATTTGCCTTTGCTTCCACGTTTTACTCCGATGCAAATGAGCTTTATTTATTATACTCATGCTTATTTCATATCTTTCGAGTACATTGTGTTGGCTTGGGTCATATAAGCTTGCCTAACACTTTTGTTCTTATTGCCAAAAACTTATATGAACCAAGCATGTTAAAAACCTCAACTCTTTCACATACTCGAGGTGGTATTGTCATCAATCACCAAAAAGGAAGAGATTGAAAGCATCTAGGCCCTTAGTTGGGTTTTGGTGATTAATGACAATACAGAATTACTATGACTAACGTGTGTTTTGCAGAGGCAATTAAGTTAGGTCATGGTAATGGAGATCGATTGGGCAATCATGGTGGTCATGCCCCTACGATGGAAATCATTTCGGTTTTCAAAGGATGGACGACAAGGTTAAGGATGGACTAGTTCTAAGTATCGTTTGGTGTTGAAGAGACACTTAGAGTAGTTTAGGACTTTGTTTTTCCTTTGACCATACTATTAAGGGGGTTATGGACGGGTAGCTTGACCTAGGTGAGTCTAGTGAGTTAGGTGTGGTGCACACTTGTTAAAACTAGCACTAGGTGGCTCCAAAATAGCCCTTAGATCCAATGGAGCAAACTTCATTCACATATGATCGAGGGTTGAAAGTAAATGGAGGGTCAAATATTGACCGGACGCTAGCTTCGGTGTGACCGGACGATAGCTCAGAGTCCGATCAGTTCATTTGACCAAGGTGATTTCGTCTGGTACGACCGGACGCTGAGAGGTGAAGTGACCAGACGTTGAGAGCCAGCGTCCGGTCGACTCCAGTAAGGTTTCAGAGAGGGAAAATCACGACCGGACGCGTTCGGTCAGTGCTGACCGGACACTGGCCAGCGTCCGGTCACACTTTAAACACTGGAGTTCAGGGTGAACTGACCGGTGCGTTTGGTCAACATGACCGGAGCGTCCGGTCACCCCGCAGAGGCACATAACGGTTCATTTTTCAGCCGATGTTATAAATACCACCTCCACTCGTGTGTGGGGGTACTTTTGCTCATTCCAACAGCTGAGAAACACCTTAGAGAGTGCCAAGAAGAGCAAGGTCCTAGTGAGGTGATTGAGATTTGAGAATCCCAAAGAGAGCTCTCATTAGTGAGATCAAGAGTAGCAAAGTGTGCATCCACCCTTCTCATTAGGCTTATCGTGGTCAAGTGAGAGTTCGTGCTTGTTACTCTTGGTGATCGCCATCACCTAGACAGTTTGGTGGTGATTGGGAGCTTGGTGATCATCCGGAGAGCTTGTGAATGACCCAACTCAAGTTGTGAGCGGTTGTGGGTGATTCACCGCGACGTATTGTCAAAGAATCAACCCGTAGAGAGCACTTGATTCTTGTGCGGATCAAGAGGGAGCTACACCCTTGCGTGGGTGCTCCAACGAGGACTAGTGGGGAGTGGCGACTCTCTGATACCTCGGCAAAACATCGCTGTGTTCCTCCTTCTCTATTTACTTTGAGCATTTACTTTGAGCAATTCAATTCTTGTCATTTACATTCCTAGAATTGCCATGCTAGAGTATGATTGGAACTTATGGTGCTAAACTTTTATGCGTTAGATCAATAGAAACACTTTCTAGGCACAAGGGGTTAATTGGGCTAACCGTAGGATTTACTTATTGCAAAGAAATTTAGAATTAGCCCAATTCACCCCCCCCCTCTTGGGCATCTTGATCCTTTCATCAAGCATTGCCCTAAATAATTTTAGGGCATGTTTGGTTGTTTTGCCCATCTAGGTAAACCTCGCCCTGCCAGATAAGGCTAGACTTGACAGCACGGGAGCATAGTTTTGGCTCACTTAATAAGTTGGCAAGAAAAATCCTTGAAAGCTTAGAAACCAAGGGAGCAAGCAAAGCTACCAAAAGCTTTGTTTTTTTGTCTAGCCACGCAAAACCAAAAATGACAAGGCAACCAAATACGCCCTCCCTGCCTATTGTATCTAGCCAAGCCAAACTCCTCTCTAGGCCTCTAGCACACGGCGGTGGGTGCTTGGGATGAAGCCTGAGAAGCCCCCAACGACATGAGGGCACCCTCTATAATAGGTGCTTTCTATAATAGGTAGTAGTGCAAAAGAATACCTATTCAATAGTCTTGGTCCCACACGGCAAGGTATACGGGGTGCGGAGAGAAAGCATGTTGAAAGATGTGCTATCGGCTCTCTCTGACTGTAACATCAATATCTTCTCTCTCCTGTTTTCTCTTTCCTACGTGTACTCCTATCAGCGGTCGGCCCCTAACGGCCTGTTGCGGGTGCCCCGATAGCCCCTGACATGTGGAGGAACCACCAACTAACAAACTTGTGGCCGTTATGTTGGAAGCAGGTGCAGAGATCCTACATGTGGCCGGTTGAACTATATGCCTTACCATGTTCGCTTGATAGCCATAATATAGTATTTTTCTCAAAAAAACAGCATTAGCTGGCTTATAACCTATCGGGGTGAGGATCGCAACAGCTCTCGCAGTATTCAACTAGTACCAGTACTAGTATGAATAGTGTGACCATACGCGGCAGGCACAGCCTCCATCCTATGCGCAGTAGAGTACTGTATGCACCATCCAGTTCCGAATGTCAACCCGAGGTGAGAGTGAGACGTGACCGTCTTTGGTGACGCGAGAACGATGGCGACGGCCATCAGAAAAACCGGTGGCGATAGATCAGAGAGCAATTCCGATACTAGATAACCACCGAAGCAGGAACACACAAAACAGCAGGCGAATCGGATGACGATGCGGCGCGCGCACTTGGATCACACGGCGCCGTAGCTGAGGCTGAGAGGCACCGGGCGGGCTCGTCGGCCGTCCATTTTACGGCGATGCTTATTCATCGTTCGACTCGATTCGATTCGAGGAGCACCAAATAAACTTGCCTTGCCGACTGGGGCCTCCCCACCAATGATTCCTCTGTTGTTTATCTTGGTAAATACTGTAACAACTCAAAAATTCACACACCAAAAATCATAACTATAATTTTTTTTTTAAATCTCATATGATGATGAGTGACATTTGTAGGAGCTAACCCTAGGTGTTGCATTAGTTGTAACCCAACTAGACAATCTCATGAGCACAGCATGTCATTGTTAATTATGTTTATTAAAAATCCTAACAAATAAAATGTTGCATACATTGTTAACTTAAATTGTGATTTGGATTTTCATTTGCTTTATGTTATGCTTAACAACTCCTTTAAAAAAATACACCATAAAGTAATTATTACTCAAACCAAAGAATAAAGGTTTAAAAAGAAAACTAATTCTATTTTTATATAACAAACTACACTTATTTTTGTTATACAAAATAGCTAAATAAATTCCTAATATTTATATAAGTATGTTGTGGGCCACATATCAAAAACTCCAATGAATATGGTGCACCAATTTAAAATTCAAATTTCAAACCAAATTTAAATTCAAACAAAGGAGAAGAAAAATAAATCAGAAAAAGGTAAAGAAGGAAAGAAGACCCATAGCAGGCTCGACCTGCTCGGCCCGCCAGCGCACAGCAGCCGGCCAGCCCAGCTAGCGCGCGCAGCAGCAGGCCAGCCCAGCTTGTGGCCCAGCGCGTCGCCCACGCCCGCGAGCCTCCCCGCTCCCCTTGCTGCCGCTGCCGCTGGACCCCACCCGTCAGCCTTCCTGTTCATCTTCTCCGCCCACGCCTCAACTGCCCGCGCGACCAGAGGCCGACAGCGCTGGCAGGAGCGGGCCAGGGGGTCACGCCCGGGGCATGGCCTTGTTCCCCTTGCGCCGCGCCTACGCAACCACGCGCGGGCCGTTGGATGCAATGCACGCGCCTCCACCGCTCGATCGCCGTCCGCCATGGGTGCCATGGAGCTCGGCTATAAAAGCCCCAGCCCCGGGAGCCCCTGAGCTCTCTCATCGCCCCGCCACCACTTTTGTGGCCGTCCACTGCGCACCCGAGCCAAGAGAGAAGAGGGAGAAGAGGAAGAAGAAGGGGGAGCGTCGAAGTCGCGCGACGTCGCCGATGTCGCCGGAGCGGAGGACGTCGCCCCGATCAAGCACGTCGACGCTGCTGCTCGGCACTACACGGCTTCGTCTCTACACGGCCACGACCCGCCACTGCACCGTCATCCTATCTCCCACGACACCAACGGTGAGCCCCGGTCTTTCCCCAGCTCGCCGCCGGACTCTGCTGTTTCGACCATGGCGCTCCACACCGGGGGCGCGTAGGCCAAGGCCGTCTCCGGCCTCTGGGTACACATGCACTCACGCGCACATCCGCGACCACGCCGTGACCGCCCCACCGGTGCCCCGTAGTGCTCCTGCATGCCTCGCCGTCTCCACCATGCCGCCATGGGCGCCATGGAGCCCCTACCGGCCACATGAGAACTCGAGCCCCGCCTTGAGCCCTGGACGCCCTTGCTGTGCTCCCACGGACCCACAGAAGCTCTTATCCGCCCAGCCGAGCCACCAGGGAGCCTACACGTGCGACCTCATCACCGGCGAGCACCGCCGAGCCGCCGACCGCCGTGGCCAGCGCCCGGGGAAGCCCTAGCCGCCACCGTGACCCTACCACCATACTCGCCAGGGCCTGGCAAAGCTTTCCCCCACCTTAATTGGATGCCAGCGCCGTCGTAGGACCACACCGACGAGCACATCACTGGCGGGAAAGCGCCGGGGACGGAAGCAGAGTCCTCCCCTCGCCGGCCGCACGCGCCAGCACTCGGTGCACGTGAGCCAAGCCAAAAGGGAAAGACGGTGGACTCGGTCCACCGTAGACCAGCCAACGGTCCATGGACCGTGCACCTGAGTTCACCATGAGCCACACAGTGCGGGCCGCACGGTAGACGAAGCCCAGTGGAGGCCCATGGCAACGACGTGGCAGCGCCACAGCATGCCACGTGTCCGGGTCGGCCCGGCCCAGACCGGCCCAACCCGAGCCCGCCAGAGCCCGTTTGAGACCCAGTCCGAGTTGACCGTTGATCGGTCAACGTTGACTGTTGACCTAGCCCCACATGTCAGTGTCACAAAGACTCGGGACCCACATGTCAGTAAGTGACGTCATACTGACGTCATGACGACGTCACGCGGGTCCCACCTGTCAGCAACAACACAGCCAAGGTGACGTCATGCGGACGTCACGATGACATCAGCTGCTGACGTCAGCAGCACTGGCCCCACACGTCAGTGACCCTGATCCGTTGACCGTTGACTCACCCGTTGACTTGATGTTGACTTTGACCAGACCCACATGTCAGTGACTCAAGAGCCTCTAGACCCACCTGTCGGAACCGATGACGATGATGACGTCATGCTGACGTCAAGATGATGTCAGCAGGACCCCACTTGTCAGCTCAGAGCCGAGCCGATGATGTCATGCTGACATCAGCATGCCACGTGGACCAGTCACAGCGTGACACGTGTCAGCCCAGGATTAATTCGGCCTTTTCTATTTTCAGAAATGATTTAAACTTCAGAAATTTATAACTAATTCATACGAACTCAGAAAAATACAAGACCAGGACCAAAATTCATCTAAAATCAAGCTCTACGCAATGAACACATGTTTGAGTGCATTTGGCTCTTTTGAATTTTCATTGCTTCTTTGTGCTATTCTATAGACGTCGCTAACGCGACTATATTGCGATCGTTGCAGACTCGGAGGAGAACCAGACGGACGAGGATCGTGAGTACCGTGAGGAGAACGGAGACGACTACACTAAAGGTGCCACATCCCACCCAATCTCGTAGCACCTATTACGCATGGCTAATATAGAACCGCTATTGCTTTACTTACCGTTATAATCATACAATGATAGGACTTGCATGGTAGTATGCCTACTTAATGGCCTTTACCTTGACGCAACCTTATCCTTGCATACCCTGCTATTAGGCTAGACACACGCTTACTGTTATATTTCATTGCTTATACTTCTACTACACTTACTACATTAAATGCGTGGTGGAAACTGGTGTTATCTGGACTATGGGGAGAGTGCTGCATGTGTGACTTGGGTGTGTGAAAGGTGAGGGTTGTGTCGACCAAGTTGGAGTATACGACGAGCCTGGGGCAAGTCTTGCCGCGAGGTGCCACCTGGGCATTCTTGAAATGGATACCTGTGGTGGGTAAATGGTATATGAGGTGGTCCTGTATGTGAACCTGTGATGGGAGGAGCCCGGGATGGAGGTGCTGTGGTGGCACGGTAAATGGAAACCCTGATGAAGACATTTTGGCTTGGTCATCCCTAAGGACCTACTAGTACTCAGATTCACCGGGAAGCCTTACGTACCACTCGCCCTATATGGTGCGGGACGGCCGGACTACTTGGTAGGATATTGCCACTACTGCTAGGTTGATAGCGGACAGTGTAAGGAGGTACGGGGCGCGGAAGATTCCCCCACACCCTTTCAAGACTTCATGGAGACCTTGTGGATCCGGCTCATGACTCACAGTTTCAGCCGCCCTAGACTAGACTTAGGGTGTACCATGGCTGAATGGTAGAGTGGCATTATCCTAGGCTAGCAAGCGGCCGGAATCAGCCCAGTTGACGACGGTCAGCGAAGAAGGCAGATCTTGTGGTTATGTAAAACCTCTGCAGAGTGTATGGTTGATCGATCGATACATGTGCCGATTTATCGGCTATGGACATTTCTTGGATTTCGCTTAAACTAGATAGCGAGATGAGTTATTCTCTTCTTCCCCCGTGAGAGAGTGTCGGTCGTAGTCAGGGGCTACGGGCCTTGAGATAGTGCCGAGAGGGAGTTGGCCTGTCGACTGAGAGATGGTATGGTGATGGTGTGAATGGTGGTATATCTATCCTAGGATCGAAACCTGGCTCTGAAAAGAGAATGCGGTGGAATGTGTGTGGGAATGGTGTTAAAACTTGGTCAACTATTATTATATACTTGATATGTTATTGCTTAGGAAATCCTAGCCTTATAGGTTCCTTTTGATTATATCCAACTTGCATCCAATTTTCACAAAGCAATACTCATAGGGTGGGAGTGGCCAGTACAAATCGTACTGATAAATTTTGGCACACAGGTTCTGCTAAGGAGTATAGCTCTGAGGAGTTTGACGGTTTAGGGGTTCGTGCCTACGCTCGAGTTTGGCGATCTTATCTTCAAGCTGTTCTGAATAAATGCTACTTTTGATTCCGCCAATGCGGCGATGTAATAATTTATGTACTTCCGCACTATTTGTTCTCTGATATTATCGTTGATTGGATGTGATATTCGACTGGAATTTAGATAATATAATCTACAACGATCTTATTATACTTTGACTCTGTGAATTTCTCTTCACGGAAATCAGCGGCGCTTCAAATACTCCTATAAAACATACTCAGAGGATGGAAGCCTCCCACATGTGTTTGTTTTTTTTTTCTTTCTTTACATTTACACAAGCGTCCGACGATTTCGCCGTCCCGACGAACACGGGCATGGGTCACGTCCCGGGCCACCCCCGAAGGGTCAGCGTCAGCCCGCAAGTAGCAGATGACACGGCGTGATCTGATCTCCGATGCCCGTGTGGCCACGTGTTCGGCTGGCATTGATTGGGCACTGTAGCAGATGGTTTTTACTGTAGCGAGCAGAAAATAGAAACACAGCCAGAAACGGCCAGCCGAACACGCCCACGAAGAAGAGTCCAAGCGCGCGCCCACAGGACAGGAGCGCGTCTGCTGCCTGTTTGGCGACGGCAGACGCCAGGCGGGGGCGGGGGCGGGGGCCCCGCGCCGCAATTCACGAAAAAAGATGCCGTCTGCGTCTGGTTGGTCTGTTCATCAGGGCACCAGCTAGTACACTGTCCTTTTTCCAGCTTTCACGCTGATCCTTACTGTACACAGCTCGTTCACTGGCGAAGATAGCAATGCCAACTGGCCGGTGTTTCGACGGCTCGACCTATCGATGCTTAATTCAGCGTGTGTTTAGTTTGAGAGGTGAAAAGTTTTTTTTTTTTTTTGTCATATCAGATGTGTTGGAAGGATATCGGGAGAGATTTTTGATACTAATAAAAAAATAAATTACAGAACCCATCAGGAAACTGCGAGACGAATCTAATGATATTAATTAATCGGTCATTAGCACATGTAGGTTACTGTAGCGCTTAAGGCTTTTCATGGACTAATTATGCTTAAAAGATTCGTCTCGCGATTTTGCCGAGAATTGTGCAATTAGTTTTTTTTCGTCTATATTTAGTACTTCATGCATGTGTCCAAACATGCTCTTTTACTGTAGAAGACAAAAAAAAAATTTAGAAACTAAACCGGGCCTCAGTGTAAAGTGTCGCGAGATAGAAGAAGATACTCCTAAATGCCCCCTCTTTTTCCAACTGTCAGTGTTAACGTGCTTCCCGACGATAGGAACGTATCGAAATACCGTATCTTGCTAGAATCATTCGTAATCATAGTGTGTGCGCCTCCATTGAGCACGTCGATGGTCTCGTAGCTCCACAAGCTGGCGCTGCGCGTCCGTATGCAACTCAGTAACTTGAATTCAGTGCAGTAACTGAGCACAGCGTCCTTGCAACAAGAGCAATTAAGTCGTATAATGCCAGATACTATGTGAATGTCAATCTTGTTTTACTATCGTTCGTTTCTTTTATACTATAGAGTATGACAATGAATCTTGTTAAAACTGCGTGAGATTTACAAATCCCCAACTACTACCACCCAAGAACAATGTACAGGCCGCGTCCTCGTGCCACAGATCGACGACGTCCAGATTTGTCTGAATCGTCCGTCGCGTGTTCCGTCCAATCTACCGAGCAGAGCAGGCGGCGGTGTCTACAGGGCGGAGGAGGCGAAGTGCGTCGCCTCCGCCGCGACGGTGTCGGCGAACCGCTGGAGCGCCTCGCGCATCCACAGGTGCGGGCACCGGGCGATGGCCTCGGCGGCGGAGACCCACTCCCTGCGGCGCGCGGCCATCTCGGGCCACCGGTCCAGCTCGGCGGTGACGCGGAGCGGGAGCACGAACCCTTCGTACGTGGCGTCCGGGTAGCTGCGGCTGCGGTAGCACCAGCGGCCCAGGGCCGGGCCGGTCTCCCCGACCACGCCGGCCTCCTCGGCGGCCTCGCGACGGGCCGCCTCGTCCATGGACTCGTCCAGCTCCCACCCGCCCTTGGGGATCAGCACGCCCCCCGCGGGGCCCTTCTTCTGCGAGCTGATCACGAGCACCTCCACCACGTCGCCGTCCGCGCGCACGCGGTACGGGACGCAGCCCACCACCACGCGGCCGCCCGTGCTCGCGCTGTACCGCTGCAGCTCACGGCCTTGGCGAGCAACCATCACCGCTGCCATGGACGCGACGCTGATTTCTCTCTCGAACAAATTGCTTGCTTTGCTTTCTTGGATGCTTTGATTTTGCGAATTCGCTCCTCGTGGCCTCGTGGGAGGAGGGGAGGTTGGATTCTCAGATAGAAATAGCTAAGGAGTGAGATGCGGTTGCGCTGTATTTGGATTGGATCTTCGCTGCCTTGCCTGCCAGGAGGAGAGGAGAGGAGGTGCAGGAGCCGGATTTGGATTGGGGCAGATGGAATGGAAGGCGTTCTTCTTGGCTATTAAATAGGAAAAGACGGGCGTGCGCCGCGGTTGCTGGTCGCTGTCGTTGCCGAGTGGGCACGGGCACCACGCGACAACAAGGGAAGCGACCAAAATTAAAGGATGGGCACGCGGCACCAGCGCGCTCTGCCTTGGCGTGTGGACAGGGTGCATGGACTGCCTCTGCACTGTGGCTGCCTTCTCTTCCGCTTCTGCTGCCAGAGGTGTTTGTTTCCTGGACTAAATTTTAGTCCATGTTATATCGGACGTTCAGATATTATTTAGGAGAACTAAATATGGGTTAATTATAAAATTAATTACATAGATAGAGACTAATTTACGAGACGAATTTATTAAGCCTAATTAATCCGTCATTAGCACATATTTACTGTAGCACAACGTTGTCAAATCATGGACTAATTAGGCTTAAAAAATTCGTCTCGTAAATTAGCCACAATCTGTGCAATTAGTTATTTTTTTCGTCTATATTTAATAATTTATGTATGTATCCAAACATTCGATGGGACAGGGACTAAAATTTCCCTGTAGGAACCAAACACCCCTAAGTACCTGGTTTCTGTGGCGATGCATGCTTGGACAGGCGCGGTTCAACGTTGTTGATCGACAGCTTCTAGGTGCTTACTACCTAGTACTTGGTTCTGGCCTTCTGGGTGTTTATGGTTGATCTGTGACACCTCATTTTTCCTGTTCAGTTGAGAAAGGGGGGATTTAGACTAGAGGAACTTGGAAAACAGAATGCATGACTTTTCCGTTACATTGTTTCTAGATGCATTTTAGAAGCACGTACAGGACCATTCTATGGAAGATGACTATTTTGCTTGAAAAAAAATATGATCCAATTGTTGTGTTTACGAGATTTGTATATTTGCGTTGAATCTTATGCCATAGGAATGTTGTTTTCTTCGTTTATCAGTACCTTTTAGACACGCGCGTGCTCCACTCTTCGCTACAATACTTTGGCTTTTCTGCCGTGATGTTGGCCCGAGCACGTAGATGGTTGAATGTTGAACTATAGAGCCCCCAAATTTACTTCTAGGTTCATTTTTGATCCATGGAAGTTTCTTTTCTCCCTGAGCTTGAAGAACAGAACTAAGGTTAGATGACCTAATACTTGACCTTTTTTGCGAATTCATTAGAAAGTTTTCAAGTTCTTTCTAGATTTTATCGTCTTGGGTGAAAGCCTTGGACAATTCTATTAAAAGGACGTATATATTGCTTCTACATATTTTTCGACGGACAAATTATTGAAAGCAATATTGCTTCTAGATATTTTTCATCTACCTCCACAGTATAGTATGAGATCCACATATTCTAGTCATGTTTGAGTTGAATTTTAGTACGAACAACCAAGTCTTGCTTTCTAGATTTATAATTATAATAAATAGTTTACATATGCTACCTTTGAATATTATCACCACAATTTACAAGGTTCTCAGGTGTACTTTTTTTTGGCATAGAAACCATAAATCAGGGTTACGAAACAACTAGTTGTGCGAATTTGATGTTTCTGTGTCATAAAATCAGCAAGGAATGAAGTTGAGGAATATAGGACTATTGAAGCCATTGCCCACAAAACAATTTTGTTCTGTTGGGATATGATATGAGGGGGGGAAAGGAATATTCCGACACGCTGTGGATTTAGTACGTTGCTATATATACTATCATCGTCAAGTGGATATGACTGTAGTATATACATGATTTATTCACAGCTGACATGAAATATAGCTCGAGAAATTTGCCCTTATCTGAATCTAGTTCCCATTTCCCAATACTAGTCTATAAACGGAATAACGGATAGAACCAGCAGCACACAGACTTACAAGCTGTAGCTTCACAGATCCCAAACCGCATCGCCCGAGTGTTGTGTTCCCAACTGTGCCCTGTCAGCTGCCATTTCAGCCGTTGTAGGTCCAATGGACCACGTCCACGCAAGCAGCCTGCTTGTGATGAGTGAGGACAAGCGTCGGATAAAGCGCGTAGGCGAGGGCATCTGGGCCTTCGCAGCTGCTTCTCTGGCTTCACCCCCTGCCGCTTTTTCCAGTCGCCGGGACGGCGCTCGCGTCGGCTTGCGCGCGCTCGCCATCTTCTCCTCCTGCCTCACGCGCCCCCAGCCTACTCCGCCTCCGCGGCTCCTCCCCGACAACCACGCCAAGCTCCGGTCCGACGCGCTGCGCGCTCTTTTTCTCCGCTCCGTCGCCCGCTCGTCCCTCGCAGTCCAAAGAAACGCACTAGTTTATGACGACACAAGGGTGCATGAAACTCTTTAGTCCATCGATCTTTTCCATTGTGTGTTCCATGTGGATCAGAAATTGCTAGTTTTTTCGATAACCGCCACTTTGTGTTCCAGCCTGCCTGTAGTCACCAGCATCCTCCTCCTGTCTAGTTTATCGTTGACAACCGTACCGGCCTGAGCAATCATCATCGAGCATGCCTGCTGGTTGTACCTACTGCCCTGCACGTCTGTACCCATTTTTTTTTCTTTTCTAAGAGCTTTTTCACGGAAATCTTTTCTTCGGAGAGCTTTTCATTTCACTGAAAAGGTGAAAGAAGGAAGGAACAGTCCAAGCGTGCGCACGCACGCACTGCTCTGCTGGTCACAAACTGCGCCAGGTGCTAATCGTGCCGGCTCCCGGCACTAAAATGGTTCTTTTTGGGAACAGACACCAAGCTATTTTTTTCTTAAAAAAAATCGTGAACCGTGACCGTGATGTGCTCGGCTCCCGGCTCGCGAGAACGAGCGGAGTCCATGGCGAGGGGTCATGCAATCCTCCGCGGAATCCCATGCATGCATATCCCCCAATTGTCCCTCGATCGCGTACGACGTGCGGGGTGGTGCCGCAGTTTTCGCCATGTCGGCCGGCGGGAGGGCGGCGCTGACCCTCCTCACACAAGCAAGTCACCACCGACACGCCGTGCACGCCAGTCGCCTGCCACACAAATTACTCAAAATCTTCGTCGTCGACCGACCTGCACCTGCTAGCTAGCTCGGGCACGGGTGGATACAAACAATACCCAGTGGAACGAGTCGTCGCCTGACGTGCGTGGTGCATGCCATGGCAGCGGCCAGATGGATTGGATGGGGTGGGATGGCACGGTCGCCCGTCGTCCAACCCAGCGGCGCCGCCCACGGGTTCCTGCTCCTGCGTCCCGCCTGTACCTACTACCTCTGTGGACTGTGGTCACTTGCTGCAAGTACGGTAGCGGTGGTAGGTACTCGATCAGTGTGGTGCGTATACATACGTAGTGTCGAACGTGCACGTACGTACGTAGGTACTCGATCCTGCGCACAAATCCATGGGTGCAGTGATGACTGACTGATGAGTACCACCGTCGCCCCAAAAAAGTACTGTAACATGCGTTCCTAAGCCGATGGATGTTCCGTTCGCTTGGCTGATAAGCCATGGCTCAAAGTACCGTTAATTGATTTGTCGTGAGAGAAAAATATTATTCATTAGCTGAAAAAGTACGGCTTAGAAGCCAAGCGAACAGACGCTAGTTTCGCCCAGAAAGATGCCACATTCACACAAAAGCATTTGGGGCAAATAATAATTTTCAATTTTCCTATCCATCAGTTACCTGAAATTTGTGCTTTGTTCAGGCGACATGTTGTTCGTCCATATCGCTTGAAGATTTATGTGTCGCAGCCTATTCGGTTGACTGGTTCGTATCGTTGCTGGTTTGTAAAGAAGTACTGTTGACTGATTTATGTGAGAAAAAAATACTATTTCAACTGAAAATTTACGATCGTTTAGAACAAGCCACAGCCAAACGAACAGGCTGAAGGGTGTCTGCTCATCTGATGGCTACTACTTATCGTCTGAATGGAAGCCATATCTCAGGCACCTGAAGTATAGCAGGACCCGATAATTTTACAACGCAAGCTGCTTAAACAAAAATGTTCGTGGGTCAGATATTGTTTGCTCTTTTGCATAACTTGATCAGACATTGCCCCCAGAGCAAACATCAGAATTCCTCCTCTCTCACCCAACTCATGCTTTGGTGGTAGCTTCAGCTTTTGGACCGATGAGACCAACTGTTGCTTCTGCAAGTCACTGTACGCAGGCTACCGAGGGCCGGTTTAGTTCTCAAAAAGTTTTCTAAAAAGTGCTATAGTAGTCATCACATCGAATCTTACGATACGTGCATGGAGCATTAAATATAGATAAAAAAACTAATTGCACAGTTTGGTTGAAAATCGCGAGACGAACGTTTTGAGCCTAATTAGTCCATGATTGAACACTAATTGCTAAATAAAAACGAAAGTACTACCGTAGCCAAATTACCAAATTTCGCTGAACTAAAACACAGCCCAACTGATGATTTGACGTGGACGCTCGGCGCCAATTTGGAGTTTGAGGCGGTACGCCATGTCCTTGCGTTGGGGAAGTCCTAAGTAGCTTAATTGCATAAGTCGTGGATAACTTTATTTGGAGTTTGGAACCTATTCGTGTGCAGGAAAAATTGCAAAGCGCAAAATACAAAACTGGCGAAATACAACGATTAATGACCATTTACGTGGACCGTGAAAATGACGCTATTCTACTCAATTAAAGGCAAAGCGTATGACTCACACTATATATACCCTGTGTTTCATGGCTAAAAATTATACATAGGACTCAACTCATAGTAGAGGTCCGTCAATAAAATGATTTTTTTCTTGTTTATACGTGTATACCTATAGTCCAAGTTAAACGTGTAGCAAGCCAAAAACATATATTTCGTCTGTCCTAAAAAAAGAAATACAATTTTAGGTCCGAGATGAGTTAAACTTTCTTAAATGCGACCAAGTTTATAGAAATAGTATCAGTATTTATGTATCCAAATAGGTTCATTATGAAAATATATTTCATAACTAATCTGATGATATTTCTTTAGTATTATAAATGTTAGTAATTTTTTATATACGTTTGATCTAAAATTATTTTATTTCTTGACAAATGAGAATTGTATTTCTTTTTGGAAACCGAAGTAGTATACATTTTGAATGGAGTATACCGGAGTATTAGCTGAAGTCCCGTACGGTAGAAGCTGTGTAACAGTATATGGGTTGTTTGGTTCTCCTTCAATCTGTAGCCCGGCTAGTCTTTGTAGCTAGGGCAGGCCAAAGCTTGCTTCCTCCCTTATCTTGTATTCTAGCTCATTTTTTTCTCGGATCTTAGAACCAGATATGGATCATATTGGATATTGATAACTATCTCGTATACATATAAGAAATCCGATTTTGAGTATTACGAGGATTTGACTCTTTTGGGAAGGACTTATATCGAAAAATATTCGTCCTATTTTCGTCCCTACTCTACTACAACGTGGGTTTGTTTGGTTGGTCTACTCTCCTTGGCTTGGCTTAGGCTAGATCATCTTTGGTTGGGTGCATTTAGACAGTGCTACATCAAGATGGCAATGGGGACCCGTTCCCCCGATTCCCCGTGGGGAATTCCTCCACTGGGGATCGGGGATGGGGCAAACTTGCTCCCCACGGGGAGGCTAACGGGGGAAAATCCATCCCCATCAGGTCTGGCGGGTTCGAGGACGTTCCCCCTGTCCCCGTACCCGAAACCCGCATGCCCGCCCGCTAGTTGAAAGGACCTAGGATGCCGCCTAGAGGGGGTGAATAGGAGTTTCTAAAAATTAACATCTTTAAATGCGAAAACGATTAGTAAAGAGAGTTTTCAAAATGAAAACTCCAAGTTAAGAGTAATACCACCCCTCACAAGTTAGCCACAGAGTATACAAAGTATAAAGAATATATCTAGAAGCTACAACCCTACAACACAAAGTTAGATCGGAGAATAAATATTTTCAGCACATGTAGGAAATACCGGGCGTGTCTGGTATACACGATTTCTACAGAACAGCCCCAAACTTGCTCCTTTCGATTTCTATCTTCAAACAAAACTACAGGTACGTACTAGAGATGACAATAAACACAAAAAACCTGCACAAGAGCTGGAGCAACACAAATATAAAATGAAATGCGAATTGAGACACGATATTTGTTTTACCGAAGTTCGGACTCGTTCGAGTCCTACTCTCCGTTGAGGGGGCTGCGGGTGACCTAGCGAAGGTCAGCCCTAGAAGGTACCACGAAGGTCACTCTAGCCAGAGTCTTTTCCAACTCCTTTTCCTCCTTCCACTAGTTGATTCCGAGACGGCGGAATCGACCGTTACAAACTTTCCGAGGCACGCCACAATCTCTTGGGTGCTCTCCGGCGATGCCTAACCGTCTACGACCAAAGAGTCCAAGAGTAACAAATGCAAATCACGAGATTGACAATATACACAAGTGCTCAAGTGGTGGCTTGCTCTCTTTTTCAAATTCTCTCTTAACCCACAAATGAATTTGGCAATTGGATGAATCACTCACTAAGAGAGTTTGGGAGAGTTGGCAAAGCTCAAAAACATGCTAGAGGATCAGCAGAATCAGCAGCCTCCAAAGGTGAAGTCTTGGGGGTATTTATAGCCCTTTTGGAAAAACTAGCCATTTTATAGCCGTTGCTATACTGGCCACGTCCGGTATGACTTACAATGCGCCAACGGTAACTGAGTTACAGTAACATTGTGAGACGTCGGAACTCCCGATGAATGCCGAAACTTTCGACCGTCGGAACTCCTGACTCATGTCGGAACTCCCGACCCTCAGCACAATTGAAAACTACGGTAACTGAGTTAAAGTGTGTGAGGTGTCGGAACTCCCGACGTATGCCGGAACTCTCGACCGTCGGAACTCCCAACTCACGTCGGAACTCTCGACCCTCAAGGCATTAGAAAACTAGTCGTTGGCCTCTGGCTGTCCATACCGGACACGTCCGGTACGTCCGGTATTCTAAGGACAGTGAACCCTCCAAGTCAGTTAAAGCGCGAGACGTCGGAATTCCCGGCCATTGCCGGAACTCCCGACGAACCAGCCCAAGAACAACAACTTTATCATTATTGGGCAAATACCGGACACGTCCGGTATAAGACCAGCAAAAAAACAATTCGCTCTTTTGTCTCTTCAACACTCAAAACTCACATGGGTTGGCATGAGCACTTATGAATAGTAATCTATCAACATGATGCATCCCTCTTAATAGTACGGCATACCTATCAAACTCAAGATCAAATAAAAACGAATTTATACCGCTTGAGTTGATCTCTTTTGAATTGATGTCGTCTCTTTTAATCTTCATCAAGTAAGGTTGCCAACATGTTGATATTGATATTTACACTTGAGCATAGCCATCTTAAGCACGTGACTTGATTCTATTCATCAAATATGAATAACTCCAAATGCATCAAGTCACTTCCAACACTTTGTCCAATATAAATTTGATCCTCCACATCAATATGACCATCATAGTTTGATTAGTACCTCAAATAAATGCAAGTACTTTCTTCTTCACCCTAGCTAGGTTCTTTGGCCGCCAAGCCATCGCTTGTCCTTCACCTTTGCTTAGTACCTCAAAGCATTTCCTTGCTATCTTCACCATCTCAAGCCATCAAGTCACATGTTGTGTTGAATCATCCATTCATTTGTATTGTTATATTTTTCATTTCAATTTAGCAAGCTTTAAATATGAGACCATTCCATATGCAATCTGTCGATGCAGAAAGTGACCAACAAGTAAATATTTGTAGTTTTGTCGTACGTTGTGATCGGAGGTGGCCTAGCACTCAATGACACAGGGTTTATACTTGTTCAGACAACGTGCCCTACGTCCAGTTTGAGTCGGTCGGTGACTTTATTCCTGAGTCCAGATGCTTGAAGTTTGCAGTGGGGTTACAAATGAGAAGGAGAAAGATGGGGAGTACAAGAGGTCCGGTCGGACTCCAGTCGGAAGGGCCAAGAGCGACAGGAGCTCCGCTATGAGCTAAGTGTTCAAACGTGTGCTTGAGGTTCGAACCTGACGGTTCTATGATTGTGAACATGTGAACTTGATTGATCTAATGAATCTAGAATCACTTGAATATTGGGAGAGAGCGCATCCCCTTTTATAGATGAAGGGGATGGCCTTACAAGTGAGAGGGAGAGAGTACTGCGTCGTTTTGTTCGGGTATGGCAGATGTCGGTACCTGCTATACTGTTGATGCCCAGAGGCATGTGAGCAGTTTCACCATGTCCACTCGGTATGGTAAATACCGACGCCCACAACATTGTCGATGCCTAGAGGCATGTGGGGGAGCCTTACCGTATGGGAGTTCAATGGCACCCACAATACTGTAGGGAAAATGTCGGCGCCTACAACACTATTTGTGTTAGGGAGGTTGCAGAGTACTGTTTCTGCAGGTGTACAAGGTACGGTTCCTAGTATCGTGGTTTGACTTGTGCACCTTGCCTTGCTTTCTCCGTTCGTTCCTGGGTCCTTTCCGAGCGGGCGTCCTCGGTCGGTTGGTCCCAGTCGGCTCTGGTTGCACCAGTCGGAGAAGTGCAGTGAGCAAGGCTTTTGCATACCCTTGTTGGAGACGTGGGGTCGGAGTCGGAAGTAGTGCTTTGTCCAGGCCTTTCGATCGAAGAGGCCATCCGGAGGCGGGCTGGAGACCGAAGTGAGCCCTCCGGTCGGAAAGGTGGGCCGGAGTCAGAAAACGGGCGCCACTCCTCCTCGGATAGACCTTCTAGTCGATGATTGGATCGCCCTTCTAGCCTGTTGTTCAGATACTTGGGCCGTCCCATGAGTTGCGCGTTGTCCGCTTGGGCCGAGCCTTTGTTGGGAAGCTGGTCCACAAGGGACCCAGAGTTTATGAACCCGACACAATCCCTCATGTCTCATCAACTAATTTTTACCGGACTTGCTTTCACATAGTAAATGGAAATCCCACAATAAATAAGCCTTTGCATGAATTCCATTTGCATTATTGTCTTGTGCTTGAACTAGATTGTTCATACAACAACACATCATTTTGGCTTTCATTAAGTACCTGTGAGATAACCTATTACCTGTCCACACTTAGCAAACCGGTTAGATCTTTAATCACATTGTCATTCAATCATTCAAAACCCACTAAAGGGCTAGATGCACTTTCACTAGTATATATACATGTACATAATGTGGATGTGGAGGCCCAAGTCCAACATCCAGCCCAACTAGCAGGGAGTATATATTGCAAATGCAACCAGCTAACCCTAATCTTATCCACTCCAGCACCCAGCCGCTCCCATCCTAGCCTCCCAGGGAGGCAGCAGCGACCTAGCTCCCAGCCACGACCGCGACCAGCGACCGCGATCACGAGAGCCGTGCTCGAGCAGAGCAGGCGAGCGGCGCGGTTGCGCGGCGCATCTCCGACTCCGACGCCCACACCTTTCCGTCGACTACCGCCGACTCGTCGTAAATCGAGCTTGAGCTCCAGTGGTACAGGTCATGTGTAGCACCCCCGCCCCCTGCTTCCTCTTCCTGAACATGGATTCGCCCAATGCTTCCTCTTCCTCGCCTATGACTATGAGCTCCGACGGCGACAACGACAACGACAACGCAAGGTGAGCAGTGAGCACAACTGCACAACTCTCTTTGTTCCATAAATCAATATTGACCAGACCTTGCTAATAGCTATGTCGAGCTCATAGTATACTTGATTTCCATAGCTGCGTGCCTAACTAACCCACGCCCGATGGTCCTTGCGAAGGGACGCCAACTGGACACCACCCGCAACGAGCGTTGTAGCCGCTATGCCTGCTGTTGCAGCTGCATCTACTGTTGTGCTTGATGCATCTGCCGCTGTGCCAAGCGTTGCGCCCATTGTCACCTCTGGTACCGGAGTTTCCTCCAGCTCTAAAGCAAAGGCCCGCTGGTAGATCTCATAGCCTCGTGTGAAAAGAATGGCTACAAAGACAAAAAGTCATCTTGCAGTCGAAGGAACTCAGTTTGCTCTGACAACTCCAGAAGCTTCATCTTCCGGGGGCGGCGCTCATCTATTAAAATCTCTGGGGTTTGATTTCAAGCACGCCACTCCTTTTATGTATTTTATCTGTTCTAACAATTTAGCATGTGTAACTGTGTACGATCGATGTTTTATACTTTTATGAATGATTACAATTCATGTATCTTTTATAATTAAATTGTTGCAGCCTTGAGAAAGTGTGTGTTCCTAATTTTTATATTACATGTTTTGATTTATGTATGTATGCTGAACTTATACATATGTGGTTTTATAATTAAATTTCTACATGAGTACATAATTAAATTGCTGCAGATTTTACATTCACCATGTGATTTATGTATGTTGAACCTAATCATTTTGTGGTTTTATATTTAGATTCACTATGAGATCAACTCCGGGTAGTGGAAGCAGCAGCCAACAAGAATCAGAACAACTCCCCCCACAAGCTGAGTCTGTTAATGATACTGAGCCAATATAGATTGAAGATGGTGATGAGACTGAGGATCAGGATTTTGGCACAAAGAGTAAGCTAAGATCTGTTGTTTGGAATGATTTCAAGATAGTGAAAGTATTTGGTGATGTCAAGGCTCAATGCAAGCATTGTCACAAGCAGCTTGGAGGGAGTAGCAGGAATGGGACTAAACATCTCCATGACCATTTGAGGATATGCACGTTGAGGAAGATCAAGTTGAATAGTCAGAACAAAACACTTGCTCAATCTGCCTTGAGGTTTAGTTCCCAAGAGGGGGGGGGATATCTGTAGAAAATTATACATTTGATCCTAAGGTTGCTAGAAGAGAGCTTGCTGCCATGATTGTACTGTATGAGTACCCTTTATGTATTGTTGACCATGCTGGCTTTAGAAGGTTTGTGGGTGCACTTCAGCCATTATTCAATATGGTGACTCGGAACACTATTAGGTAATATTTTAGGCTAGTTCAGTGCTTTTAGTTATCTTATTATGCATGTATGCAATTATACTTCAGTTATCTTATTTGTATTTTTTTTGACTTTTAGGAAAGATATTATGGATGCATATACTGAAGAAAAGAAGAAGGCCTTTGAAAGGTCCTTGTTTGGTTTTGGTAATTGAGTGACAACTTAGGTGGACTAATTGTGTTTATGTGAGATACACAGGTGATTAGTCCACGGGTACATATGTGTGAGCAACATATGCCATGAAGGTGAAAATGGCTTGGAGATGTTGCAAAGCTCACACATGTGATGATAAAGGAGCTTATTGCACATGAGACATGACATTGAGTCATGTGATCAAGGTGGAGAAGATCAAGACAAGACTTGGCTTGATGGACCGGTTGCAAGCGTGAAGGGCAAGTCGAAGGCTTTGGAGTGATGGACCGTGTGGCGGTGAAGCTTGAGCAAGACTTGGCGCCGATGGACGATGGCAACGGTGAAGAGCAAGTAAAGTCAAGATCAATGAACCAATATGATCATGTGATGATATGAAGTGGATCATATCATTGTTGATCATGTTGGTGCATGTGTTGCATCAACATTGAAGAAGATGGAATGGAATGCGCAAGGCAAAGGTATAACCTAGGGCATTTCATTTCACCGGTCATAGGTGTGTAGAGAAGTTTATGACCGGGTTTAGGATAGATGGCCGTACTATCAAGAGGGGCAAACTTGTTTGCATATCGGTCATCTAGTGCCACTCGAGTGATCTAACTTTGCATTGTCGCTAGGATCGAGTGGCGTGGCAAGTTGAGTGGCTAACATCCTTTGGGAAATGATTGTGAAAATGCTAACACACTTACACATGGTGGTGTACACTTGGTGGTGTTGGCACATTTACAAAGGAGGTGGCGCTTTCGGGAAAATGGAATGCCTATTTTCTATTGCGCCGGATGCAAATTCTTGGTGGTTAGCTCATTGGAGCAAGGGTGAAGAAGTTAGAAGTGAAAACGAGTTGGTCGCGAAGATGCTGGCGTCGGTCAACTGACCGGACGCTGGATCTGAATGCACCGGACGCTGGTAGGCTGCGTCCGGTCAGGCTGACGTACGATGACGCAGAAGTTGGAGTGTGACCGAACGCTGGCTGCGTCCGATCAAGTGTGACCGGACGCGTCCGGTCGAGGTCGGTACCTTACTGGAAACAACCGGACGCTGGGGGTTCAGCGTCCGGTCAGTTGAGTGCTGCTGCGTCCGGTCAAGATAAGTGACCGTTGGAATCGGGACACGTGGTCGTCTGCGAGCGACCAGACGCTGAGGTCCAGCATCCGGTCAACACGACCGGAGCGTCCGGTCGGCCCGACCATTGCCCAGTGAAGGGGTAACGGCTAGTTTAGCCCTTGGGGCTATAAATAGAAGTGGCCTTCGGCCATGGCTGGTGCTGAGCACCTCAAGGGACTTAGTGTCCATGTTTGTGAGTGCTTGGGAGCCCTCCATCACACATATACTTGATAGTGATCATTCGATTGTGTGAGTGAGCGATTCTAGTGCGATTGCATCGTGAGGTTGCATCGAGTGGCACTAGGTGATCGAGTTGCAAGCCGGTGGTGCTTGTTACTCTTGGAGGTTGCCACCTCCTAGATGGCTTGGTGGTGGTCTCCGTCGAAGCGCGCAAGAAGCTTGTGCGGCGCTCCGGAGAAGTGCTTGTGAGGGGCATTGTGCTCGCCCCGCGGGAGCCGCGAAGAGCAACTCTAGTAAAGCGTGTCATTGAGCTACCCTCACTCAAGGGGTAGGTTCTTGCGGCGCCCGACGTGCGGGCTTAGCGGGTGATGCTAATTAGCCGCCGAACCACCAAGTGAGCGGTCGACACAACGGGGACTAGCGTGTTGGCAAACACGTGAACCTCGGGAGAAAAATCATCGTGTCAACCTTGTTCTTCCCGTTGGTTTGCATCCCCATTACACAAGCTTGCCATTACTTTTATACATATTAAGCTTGTGTAGTTGCTCTTGTAATTAGATAGCTTGTGTAGCTTGCTAATTACCTTCTTGCTTGTATAGCATAGAAGTAGCTCCCTTGCGTGGCTAATTTGGTTTTAGTAACCTTATTAGTCACATTGCTTAGTTTGTGTAGCTAAGTATTTGCGCTCTCTAATTAGGCATTGGTTGCCTTGTTATTGAGCATTGCTAGTGATCATCGTTAGCTTTGTGCTTTTGCTTACTAGCATGTGTAGGAGCTCCCTTGTTGCTTAAAGTACTAGTGGCATAGGTTTGTGTAACCTTACTCCTAGAATTGTTTAGGAGAGCTCTAACTAGCCCGGCACCTTTGTTGCATAATTGTTATCTTTGCAAGGTGCTAGTGAACATATATAGTGGGGTATAGTCTTGGCTAGACCGATAGTTTTAATTCCGCACTTGTATCGGTTAGCCGACGCGATTAAGTTTTAGAAAAGACTATTCACCCCCCCTCTAGTCCGCCATCTCGACCCTTCAGCCTTGGACTACATGGCTGCTACTAAGTCAAGAGTGGCCATAACTACAGACTTGTGGACTTCTGAGAACAAAAAAAGGGGGTACATGGCTGTCACATCCCATTTTATTAAGATTCATGGCTACTTAGAAACATTATAATGAGGTACTTATGGTGCAAATGAAATCAGTTCTTACTGCCATCAATTTTATTTAGGAAATGAAATCAGGTCTTGCTGCCTTTATGTATTTGTAGGTTCATTTATGTGCCTGCACCTCACACAGCTGAAGTTATTAGTGAAGAGCTCTATGAAGCACCGGTGGAATGAAATATTGATGAAAAGATCTCAACTGTGACACTTGATAACTGTTCCACAAATGATAAGGTAATTCCTGAGCTTATCAAGAAGATAGGAAAGCCAAAACTGATGTTAGAAGGAAAATTGTTGCATATGCGTTGTGTTGCCCACATTCTCAACTTGATTGTGAAGGATGGTCTAGAAGTTATAAAGAGTTCAATAGCAAAAACACGTGACAGTGCTACCTTTTGGACAGCCACGCCTAAAAGAGTAGAGAAATTTGAGGAAATTGCTAAGCATGTCAAAGTTAAAATTGATCACAAGTTAGGCATTGATTGCAAAACTAGGTGGAATTCTACCTACAAGATGCTTAGCATTGCTCTACATCTCAAGGCAGTTTTTAACCGTGCAACACGTGTTGAGAAGCTTTTTGATTGTGCTCCTAGTGAGGAAGAATGGACTTTTGCTAGAGAGGTAGTTGATAGGATGAAGTTGTTTAATGACATAACTGAAGTATTTTCTAGAACAAATTATGTGACAGCCAATGTTCAACTTCTTAAAATTTGTGAGGCTAAAGAGCAAATGAAGCAATGGGCTGCATGTGGGAATCATATTATACAAGAAATGTCACTAGAGATGATTCAGAAGTTTGACAAGTACTGAAAGAAAATTCAAGGGCCTATGGGATTGGCCACCATTCTTGATCCTCGGTTTAAGACTGACTACCTCCTTGGGTTTATTGAGACACTTACCGGTGATTCAAGTGAGGAGTGTGCAGAGAGAGTTAGTGATGTTACAAACACTCTTTATGATTTGATGAAAGAGTATGAAATGGATGATGATGAATCATCAGCCCCTGCACTTGCAAATTCAGGTGTGCTATCTTCAATCAGTGCACGTGTTGCTAGTAGAAGGCCTGCATTAGTTAGGTTTAAATCTGAGTTAGATAGGTACTTGGAGGATGAGTTGGTCCCTATCCAAATAGAAAACTTTTAAATTCTTGATTGGTGGAAGGTAGCTGGGACACGTTATCCTGTATTGAGGAAGGTGGCAAGGGATATATATGCTATTCCAGTTAGCACAGTTGCATCTGAATCAACATTTAGCACTAGTAGAAGGGTTGTTAGTGAGCACCGCAGCCGCCTCACTCCAGATCTCTTGGAGGCCTTAATGTGTTCACATGACTGATTGCGAAACAAATATCGAGGTATACATGCTATACCATTCATAGATAGTTATTAATATATTTCCTACTGTCATTGTTGCATGACCTTTGTAATTATTTTCTGTAGGTGATGATAAGGGAGAACTAGCAAGCTTTTGGAGTTGTCTTCAAGAAATCCAAGATGGGATGGAGGTATTAAATGCAAAAAATGATAATTGGCATGCATTGTTACTCTATGAAATAATTGGCCAATATGTATTTGTATATTCATTGCTGCTTGTTGCATGCAGGGACTTGCGCTTCTATGAAGATGTGAAGTCTTGGACTGTTTATTCTCTGGAGGACTGCTCGGTGTTATTTTGTGTTCTCAGTTCTCACTTCTTTAATTATTTAGTGTTTGTATCCTATGCCAATGTGCCAGTGCCAGTGCCAGTGCACTTGGACTTGGATGGCTGGATGCCATGATCTGGGAGACTATGAGTCTATGACTGAGAAACTGATAATGTGATTGTATTGTATCAGTGTATGGGTGCATGGCTGTATGCTATGATTATGATGTGTGTATGAACTTTAGATGGCAATTGATAATCCTGTGTTAGTCATGTGTTGATGCGCTCATATAGTCATATATATTCATCTATCATGATTTATTAGATGCCTTGTCAATTTAGAGTTTATCATATTATGTGCTGAACTGTTTAATGCTTATTGTGCTATTGTGCTATTGCTTTCATCTTGTTGAGCGTCGGGGACTAATTCCCCGCGGGGAATAGGGATGAGAAACAAATGTCCCCCGATGGTCTTCGTGGGACGGGGACGGGGAAATTTCCCCCCTGCGGGGACGGGGATGGTGGGTCAATACCCGACGGGGAATTCCCCATTGCCATCTTTAGTGCTACACCAATGGATCAGGGCCAAGCACATGTTTATTTGGTTGAGGACACCGACAACATATGGTTGATGGACCGACCGACAGCCGTGATGGGCATGGCTGCCCACGGGCGGGGAGGAGAGCCCAAGGGGCATGGAGGCCAGCATAGGGAGGACAACTGCGGTGGGCATGGCGACCGCTACATGGAGGACAACCGTGGTGGGCATGCAACCCGCGAGAGAGGACGTCCGCAATGAGCATTGTCTCTGGCATCAGGAGAGGGTCTGCCGTGGACTGACGGTGAGGTGTTGAGGTCGAGGCAAAGCTTGTCCTCTAGCATTGGGCCACCGGCGGGAGGGGGATGAAGAGCTACCGACACAACCAGGTGCAGTGGTCGGGGTAGTAGGGTTGGTGCCCGTCTCTCGAAAAGGGCACTAATGGTGGTGAGGTGGAGGCGAAGGCTTTCACGACTGCCGAAGTGGTAGTGGCGTGGCTGGCAAGGCGGTGGTTGCAGTGAGCTGAGGTGGAGCGGAGGCAAGGGTGGTGCAACAGTCAGCTTGGTAAGGGAGAGACGAGGTGGCTAGGGTTTGCCACCTGGGCCCACTCTTTTGGCCTCACCACATGCTGGCCAAACCTGGCTAGCGGGAAAAGCCTCGCCGTCGCATTCCCAGCTAGCCAGTGGAGCAGTCGGTGCTCATGCCTAACGGGCCTAACCAACCCACCAAACATTTTTAAGTTGGCTTTCTGGAGCCTGGATATACTGTGGTTATCCACCGAACTAAACAATCCCAAAATTTCTATTGAACAAGTTGTTTTGTATTTTCATTCATAGAAACTACGTGCCTGTCCTTTCGTATTAATTTTTTTTTGGACAAACACGAATCGTTTTAGATGTTGAAACAGTCAAAGAAGCGTGAACTTTATTAGAAATCTCTACGAACAAATTAATGATAATCTAAATAAAAAATGGCATATATTATATTACGATGAGTAGCACTGGGAGTACGAGCACCCATAGTGGCCCCACGCATTCCCTGTTCGGGAGAACTGAAGTTAAGACCTGGGCATCCTTGTCCCGGCGGAGCTGCAATCCAACCACACTACCGATCGTGATGGCCGTTGATTAGCTCGCTCCTCACCAACCAAACCATACATATATAGCAACGGCACATGACGAGTCCTTCTGCTCCGGTGCTAGCCGGACAAAGCATCCAGCTACGCCTGTCTGTTAGGAGTATATGTCTCTCTCCGCCGGTGTGCTGCGACTGGCTAGCTCTAGGATGCAGCAGTTATTGCAGTTGCAAGCATGATTGCTTAGATATCTCGTCTTTGTTTCTTTGTGCCCTCCTCACCGCATTAGATCGCAAAGGAGTACGTAGTACTTCTCAATCAATCTATGATTTGTCTCAAGAGCTAGCTAGCTGTCTTGATTAGATTGTGTGCGCGACGCCATTACTAGTATGTTGCACTGCATTGAGTTCGGTGAAGAACACCGAAAAGTTCGGTGCACATGGCTGTTGTATTGGGCAAAGCTCAATTATTGATGTGTTGTCTTATCCTAGAAAGTACTCCCTCTGCCCCACTGTATCTGTTGTTTTGACGGCAGTTCATTTAGATGTCTAGATTCATATCATGTTCCTTTCATCCGGACACACCTTATGTCTAAATTTAGAGAATCTTTGTTATACTCAGTAGAAAGCTAAAACGACACGTATAACGGGACAGAGGGAGTAGCTTTATTAACTACTACTGATCTATTGATCACAAATATAAGCTCATTTTGATGTCTCCAGGATCTCTAATATAAAATGCATTCATATAGATGAGTTTATTAGGTGCATATATACAGGTTTTCTATGTCTATATTGTGATTCATATAAAAGGCAAATAAAATTTTGACTAGCAAGTAGCAATATACTTAGAAAATAATTATATGGCAGAGTACTTTTTTATCTAAGATTCTAGAGCAACTGCAATAACACTAAACCGGTCCAATTGCAAAATCGGTTATTTTGAATTAGATACTCCACGGATAGCTGAATCTTTTTCCTTATTTAGGAGCCATCTTTAGTGGTGGAGGCACAAGTATAGAAAGGATCTGTACAAACAGAAAAGGAAAGAATAACAGGTACAAGGCAGCTAGGCCCAAAGTAAAAAAAAAGTGGCTAAGCTAAATGTAACTGTCTCTCCAAGAATTGATGGCTTCCCGTCGATTTGGTTTGGCCTTTGTACACACAAGGCCAAGTTCTTCCTTGAAATTTCTTTTCCTGTTGGAGAGGTTGGCTTGTCCATGATCAAATATGATTGCATTCCTTGTTGTCCAGATCACCCAGCTTGCAGTGATGAAGATTTCTATGAAGATAGCACTTCCAAAATCAGTTCTTGCTTTTATAACCATGTCCAAAGGCTGTAAATTTGTGTCCCAAATGATGGGAATTGAGCTCCAACAGTCTTGACTGAAACCACATTCAAAAAATAAGTGAAAGCTAGTCTCCTCACAACCAGTATTGCATAGGACACAACTATAGTCATCAAGGACCATGTTTTTTCTTCTTAGCAGATTCCTTGTGCTGAGTCTGTCTCTGAGTAATAACCAGAAAACGAATTTGTGCTTGCCCAAGTTGCTTGAGCTCCACAGCCAATTGAAAAGAGGAGAGCATGGAGTGTGCCCAATTAGTATTTTATATACTTTCCTGCTTCTGTAGGTAGATGAACCCCAAGAATAGCTCCATTTGTCATCAGTAGCTGCATCCCATGATCTATGCTGTAGTAGATTTTCTATTTCTTCAAGTTGTTCTGCTGCTAGAATGGACAGGGGCAGACTGAAAATTCTGTTGGGCTCTTGATCTAGGAAGTATCTGATGCTGCACTTTTGTTTCTTGGTGAAAGAGAAGAGCTGTGGGTACAAGTATTTGAGTACTACTCCTGACTAGTTATATGACCAAAGCAGAACTGTGTTGCCTTGACTAGGATTGCAAACAGCAAGCTTCTGAAACATGTTAAAAAGCTGCATAATCTCCTTCCACCAAAAAGATCCAACAGGACTTCTAGCTTGTGGAGGGGTCTGAGTATTTGAATAGAGCTTGGACCAGGTGAGGGATACCCAAGGGATGTTAGCTTTATTGTAAAACTTGTCTAGGAATTTCATGAGTAGGGCATTGTTCTGGCTCTTGATATCAATAATTTCGAAGCCTCCTCAGCCTGTTCGTTTGGCTATGGCTTGTCGTAAACGATCGTAAATTTTCAGCCGGAACAGTATTTTTCTCTCACATAAACTAGCCAGCAGTATTTCTTCACGAACCAGCAACGATACGAACCAGCCAACTGAACAGGCTGATCCTTGGGTTTGGTAGCTGCTTCCCAGGCAAAAAGGCAGGAGCCCTTTCTATTGATGCCCCCCTTACTCCATAGGCAGTGCTTTCTGTACACATCAATCTGTTTGATGACTTCGGGGGGGGGGGGGGGGGGGGGGGGGGGGGGGGGGGGGGGGGATCTTGAGACTACACATGTAGAAAGTTGGTAGGGCAGAGAAAACTGAGTTCACCAATATGAGCCTGCCATTGTAGGAGAGATGTTTGCTGATGCCAGACAGTCTTTTTTCTATCTTTGTCAGGAGAGGTATGAATTCCTGTAATGTTGGCTTTGTTGTTCCAAGAGGGAGGCCCAGGTAGATGAAGGGCATAGTACCAATCTTGCAGCCAAAAGTTCTGGCTAGGTGAGTGGCTCTGTCTGCTGTAATATTGATGGGCACCAGAAAGGATTTTTCAAAATTTACATGAAGTCCAGTGGAATCAGAGAATGATCTCAGCAATCCTTTAAGAGGGTTCTACCCTCACCAGGCAAGATCAAAAGAGTGTCATCAGCATACTGTATGATAGGAAAACCTCCACCAAAATTTTCACTCAAGGGGTGGCTGAGTACACCAGCTTGCCAAGCTTTATTCACTACAGTTTGCAAGAGATCAGCTGCAAGTACAAAAAGCAGGGGGGAAAGAGGGTCACCTTGTCTTACCCCTCTTTTGCAGGTGAAGGATTTCCCTGGGATACCATTGAGTAGGACAGAGAAGGTGCCAGTGCTCAAAATATTTTGTATCCAATTAATCCATTTCTCTGAGAATTGGGCCTAGCTACCTGTTATTTTTTCCTTTTCTGTCTGTACAGTTCTAACATTCTTTCATTTAATTGAAAAGCAAAAAAATATTGGGCAGGGGATTTCGCTACTGATTCGGTCAAAAAAAAATTATAGAAAGGATATTCTAGAGTACTGATACCCTGAAGATAAAAAAGGTCCTGACGCCAGATGCCATTGCCACCAAGTGAAACAGCGCTGTGACAGTGACAACCGAGAACCGAGAACTTCCCCAGCCACCATCCATCGTCCACTGTTAGATGTTGACTCGACTGATCAGAAGGATCTAGAGCTTTCCTCTACTCTCCCCGATGATTGAAAAGACCCCATGCATGACCCCTCTACATCATGATTGATTTGTGGATCAAACGGAGCAGGCAGGCAGGCAGGCAGGCGCTGACTTTCACCAACGACCCGCCGTCACTTTGCACGCCACACGAATGAAACGAGGAGCGATGCTCGTGGTAGCATTTTTGCACGCCGCATCTTTTTACGTGTGTTTGGTTCACATAACAGAAGCACAGACACGGTCAAGCGTAGACTTGTCTAGATAGCCGTCGCCCCTGTGGCTGTGGGTAGTATTGGAAGTTGGAACCGCCCTGAGCCCCTGATATTCATCACCGCCCTGCATACTTCCGTGCCGGAATTTGTACGTATCTCCGTCCATGTCGCCTGTCGGCAGAGGATATCACCAACGGTGCAAAGTTCTAGATCGATTATTTCTTGGGACCAATGCGAGACGACCCAGCTCAGCTAGTTGGTGCATGGCCACGAGAGATTAGCACCGGGCGGCATGCTTGTTAACAGAATAACGAAACGGTATCCCTATCCTTCCCGTGTAACAGAGAAGGGGAGAACGGGAGAACGTGCGCTTAAGTCCGCGCCCCCTCCACCGGCCCGCTGTGCCCCTTGAGAATGGATGCAAGGCAAAATAAGACAAGGAAGTGAGGTAGCAGAAGGCGAGAAGAAAATATAACACCCGATCTACTTTTAAAACATACGGATATAACACTTGCAACGTACGTATGGAGACAGATGAAACACTTAAAACATGCGTTTGATACACTTGCAAAAACACCTGAAAAAACACTTGAAACCATTGCAAACATACGCAACATCCAGATAAAACACTTGCAACATATTCGTGAAACATATGCAATATCCACATAAACACTCTTGCAACATACGTCGAAAAAACAGATGAAGGAAAAGGTAGAAGTCCCACCATCGACCAATGCCACCATCGACCAGATCGACTCTGCCTAACATGAGGCATGTTCATGGCCGCAGGTATCCTGGGCTCCACACAGGACACGTAGCCCCCGCAGCCCCTGCAGCCGGTGCTACAGTTCCCACCACCACCAGATCTCTCGTCGCGCAATGGATATGGTGGAAGGAGCAACGACGTAGAGTGGGGTAGGGGGGCGCAGCGCACGATGGGGGCGAGCGGCGCGAGCGGGTTGGTCTGTCCGAATGGACCGACGTTCGAGTCTAATCATCGAACAAAAAACACCTAAAATTCTATTTAGATGCATGCTTCAATTGGCCATTGGATGTGTGTGTAACTCGGTGTCTAGTCCCTAGTGATGGGAGTATAGCGATGAGAAATTGCATCCCTAGTACAACTCCAATAACGGATAGCACGTGCTTATTCAAACCACTCTGGACGTTCCCAACAGGGTATCTCAGAGCTAGCTGAGTCATCACTCGAGCCGACGTGGAGGAGAGAGAGAGCATAAAAAAATCATCGCTAGCGACGAATAACTCGCTAGTCGATTGCACTGGCCCCACCATGGACCATGCCTTGGAGAACATGAACTGTTGAACGAGTAATCTTGTGCGCTGCCTATTTGATTAAGTGGATACGCTTCTGGCCAGCAACTGTCTAGGACGGTTGAGGATGCCTTAGTGTGTGAAACAATTAAAAAAACAAAAGGTGTTTGGACGGTAACAAATTCCATAGTTTTGAAAATCATAATGCTCCCTGGCTTTAAATAAATATATGATGTTTGTGGCAAGCTACTTAGTTTATTGAAAAAAATATGTAGTCTCAGAAACCATATACTCCCTCCATTTTTCTATTACACAAATTAGTTCACATAGGACCATTTATGTGCGACACAAGATTTTTTTTAAGATTACACTGTACAATGCAGATGGTCACAATGCATATACACTTACCCATGTGAACGCACATACGTAAACCCTACCCCTATGAACACCTTCGAAGACTGGGCCAGCAAATCCTTAAGATTGACGAAGTCACCACAGACGCTCGCTATCGAGGGGAACGTTGCCTACCACTAAAATCCCACGGGGAGTCGAAGCTAGAATCTCAAATGCTACTGAAGCTCTTTTAACCACTAGGTTATAGACCCTTTCGCTTGTGACACAAGATTTAGGGCCCTTTTGGCCCTGTTTTCGAGGCTCTGGCTCCTGAAGTACAATATAGAAACTAGAATCTAGAAGAAGTCCCTCCAAACTTATCTCTACCTTTATAATACACCACTTCAAATTATCCTACAACCACCAAATAAATCCCACATCTACAGTCACAACCTAAACTACGTCCACCCCACAAAACAACACAGATAAAGATCACATTAAAAACATGCGCACCGGATTAACTCTCACCCATTCTCTCTCCTTACTTAACCACATCTGACGGGCCTGCTTCTTTGGATGTGCCTTGCCCCAGCGACCGCCCGCGCCCCCCGCCCCAGCGACGCGAGACCGCGGCACCCGTCCCATCCCACGCTCGCGACTCCCCCTCTCCGCTCCGCCACCCCACGCGGCCACGCGCGACTCCCCCTCTCCCCTCTCCCTGCCCTATCGCGTTGAGCGACTCCCTCCTTCTGCCCCATCACAGCGGCGGCGGCCTGGTGCACAGGCGGCGCCCCCTCCTCCCCTTCCCCCCCCTCTCTCTCACCCTCTCTTTCCTATCCTGGCGGCCGGGCCCGACCGAGCAGGGCAACGGCGTAGTGCTGGTGCGACCGACCGTCGGCCGTCGCCGGCCCTCCGCGAGGCGGCACACTCCTCCGCCTCCACATCCCCCGCTCCACCCCCCGCGCATCATGGTCGGGGTGACGGCGAGCGCCACCGGGTGTCGCGTCGGCACAGCGGGCCCCGACGGTGGGCGCCCTCGGCCATTGCGGCCGGCACACGTGGGCTCCACGGCGAAGTGGTTCTGATGCAGGAGGCTGGTTCCACGGCGGAGTTCCCCAACATCGCTGGCCTCCACGCTCTCTCTGGCTGTGAGTCCACTCTCTACCTCCCTCTCTGGATCTGCGTTGGATCTAGCATTTCACCCAATTTGAGCAGGTAGCAATTGCAGACAGTCATGTTTAAATTAATCATGTTTTGCTTTTGGATGCAACTTAGGTGTGTCTTAGAGGTATGTGATTTAGAATTGGATCAGAGATGGAAAATTCTTTGGCGTCAAAGCCAAACCTTTGGTTGGCTTTAGATTTGGTTTGCTCAGATATATAGATTAGTTATTGTGTCGAGACATTATTTGAATCTTTTTTAGACTATTGTTGGAACGGATTAATCACCACTTCTTTGTGTTCTACACTACCACTAATTTTTTTGTTTGCTCAGATATACAGACCATTATTGCCCTGATATACAGACCATCCGCTCTACTTCTTTGTGTTCTACACTACAACTATTTTCTTGTTTGCCTACAAATCGAGCTTCTCCTAATGCCTGAAGAAAAGACTATCTTGGATCAGCACGAGACCCTGACGTACTAGAATATCATCAGTTAAGGTCCTCCAGGTGTCTTAATATTTAGGAACCATCTTGTTGCAAACTTCTCAAAAAATACAATGATGCAATGTCATCTATCATGTTGTCTTTCAATGGAAATGCTTGGTCTATTCACTATCACTCACAGAATTTGGGCACTATGTTTTTGAAGGAACAAGCTGGAGTTGGTATGATTGCCTATTGGAGTTTCCCTGTTTGTGCGTCCACCGTCAGATCACAAATAAATTGAATTCATAGATGGGTGCGTATGATATCGAGGATGCAATGGCATGGAAAAAAGATAGAACTCATCATTGATCAGGTGTAATATAAATTTAGGCTGTACCTGTTTTCCCTCCATGCCTATTTATCAAAGTTTATTTTTATTATTTTAGTTGTTCAAGCCTGATTATTTGAAAAAAACATTATTTTTAGTTGTGCAAGCAAGTAGAGCCGAGCAGCAAGTGTTGCGAGTTTCAGCACAACAATAGATCGGTGAAGCCATCGATTCGCCATTTTCAGGTGATTTGTGGCTTTCAATAGATGAATTGTTAAGATATGGTCTTCAAGTAATTAATCCAAGCAATAAATATCAATTGTGCTCTCTGATTTACATACAGAGTTTGACCTGTCGAAAGTGCCTGTGTAATGTCGGGCTTGCTAAGAGTAGCTTTCCACCTCCTGTTAAATACAAGCACATGTATTGCTTCCCCTAAATAGCTCTGACTATGGGCATTTAAGATTTGGTTGGTTGGCAATACCGGCACTGCTATATTTTGCTAAATTGTTTGCACTTTAAGACTTCAGTAATGTTGCTAGATACCTTTGTTCTACGTGAATGAAAATAGATTGGATTATGTGCGGAGCTCTATGGTTTTTAATATGAAGATGGCTTACCAGAACTTTTTAGCTCTATGTTTTTTTTTCTTCTTTTTCAGTTTTTACATGACATCAGTTTGGGTTATGCTACTATTACACTTTTGAAGCTTCTTGTAATTGGCCATTTTACTCATAATATAGCTCATCCATGTCATTTTGTGGTTTTGAACATTTTGCTCATCGATATCTTCTTTGGTTCTCATTAGTGATGATTGGGCTGAATGGACATGCCAAGAGGGAGTAGAATTTCTTCATGCACTGCAGCAAGTAAGAAAAGTAAGAGGCATGTATTCTGGACCTTGGACGCGGAGAAGTAGCGACGTCTTTCTCCATCGTCCAAGAAGCAGCGCTGCCCTTTATCCGCCGTGCAACAAATTGAGCCAACCCTCTGTAGCCTCCTGTATGAAGAGCTGCCACCCCTTTACAAGGTAAAATCACTAATCGGACTGTCCTTTGTGATGTTATTGCTTGTGTGATGATGATTTGTTTTGTTTGGTCGTCTAGCGACTGATTCTGTTAAACCGCCTATCGAAAGATAATTTGATTTTTGATTTTTTAAAAAATTCCCTGTGCATCATTCAAAGTGAAAACTAGTAAGATGACACTCCATATTCTATGTGTCAAGATTGTTTTTTAAATCATATTTTTGGTCATTTTCTTAGCAACAATACACAGGTTGTTATTGAACCCTCAAGAGAATTTGAAGGTCAGTACAAACTTCAAAGAGACCAGACCCCAGCAAGACTGTAAAATATGTCTCTAAATATACACTACACGTATATCTTTGAATATATATATATATATATATATATATATATATATATATATATATATATATATATATATATATATATATATAGAAGTAATGTTATTGGATCACTGTATTGCACAGTAGCAGTAGCACACAGTTTCAGGTTGTGGATGATGTTAACCATCCAGCAATAAAATAGTATGTTCAAAATGTATCTAAAAGAAATTGCACGTGCTGATTCCTACAAGTTCCATTTGTTCCAGCTCTGCAATCCATTTGTGAGTAAATATTAGTCTGCTACCACATGGTCATATACAATTGTGTGAGACTTAAACTATGGAAAAATATCGTTATTTGGTTGTTTTCATATGCATCTCTGAAATGAAACCGTGACATTAGTACGGGTACACTATACTAGTCCGTAGTAGGAGCATAGTATTTCTTTCTTGTATAAGTGGAGAAGTACTCTTCCGTCATGGCCGGTCTAAGCAACTTGAAGAAACGAAGAAATAAAAACAACTGCGGTAACAGTTCTGCTGTACATATGCGACACGATTTACATGCACGAATATCCGTTGGGACTTTCGCAGTCAAAGATCCTACTGTATATGAGATCAGTTGGCACACCGTCAAATTGAGACAATTCAAATACACGTTCCTGGAAATAGTTCAACATGAGACGTACCTTTCAAAAATAGAATTACAGCTGCATTGAGATGGTGGAGCATGCATGCTTGATGCTTTGTAAGGCACCCAATCATAAAGCGAACTACAGTTTCAGTATTCTATGTGAGGTAAGTATTATAGGCACGCCGACAGAGAAAATTCAAATGAAGAAACAAGCAGGACTGAAAAGATTCAACACTACGCGGGACCGTTGAACTTGGTAGAATTGCTTAGTTATTAGTCCGCACCTTTATGTAAACACACTTGACCAGTTCAGTTTAAAACATTCATTTTCAAAACTAAAATAGATGGTTGATCATGACATGTGAAGCACTGTAATTGCGGCACCGCTCCATCCAAAAATCAGCCATCTAGATTCCAGAAATCAGTTGGTTTCGTCATGAGGTGGAGCCGCGTCGTCCAACGAATCGGCCAGTCCGTCAAGATAAATTACGCTAGCAGGGAAGACTGAAGGTTGGGTTGGTAACATATCGGTTCAACTCATGACGCAAACCAAACATATAATTTACACTACTGCAATGCCGCTTCAAATCTGCTAACTTCGATGCAAGACGAGACAGATCAATTGTCTGTCTCAACAAAACTCAGCTGGAACATTATTAGCACAAAACAGTACTAGTAAACTGCCGTGGGCCACTGCCGCTGTAATCTCAGCACGTTGCTTTTGATTCTGAGTAAAAGCTTCCAACAGTTACAACTAAAGCACGAATATCATTTCTTACTTACACAGATTATAGTAGCTCTTAATACAATATTTGCATAATTTACTCTATAAGCCTCCATCGGCCTCTGCTTCCTTGCCTTGTTCTCTTGGAGACGGCAATGGCTGATCCGAACCACCTTCTGTTGCATCTCCAAAAAGTTCCGCAACAACAGCAGCCCTTGCTGACTTTGCTTTTTCATCATCCCCAGACAGGTCAGTGATTGGAGCTTCCTTTGCCTCATCGCTGGGAGGCTCGCTGGATGATTCTACCATAGCCTCAGCAGACACGGGTGTCTCTTGTTTTCCAGTGTCAGCTTCATTAGATTCTGTATTTTCGCCACTAGGAGCAAGCTCAGTGTTTAGCCGTCCCTGCAAGGCAGCAGCAGTCTTCTCGGTGTCTGAATTTTCATCATTTCCCATAGTGTCACTGATCGGGGCCTCCTTTACCTCTTGGCAGCTGGGTGGCTCATTAGATATATCTACCACAGCCTCATCAGATGGTGGCTGATTGCATTCCCGGATCAGCTCCAACAAGTTTTGAGGTTTCACCACCAGGTGAATGTTCGGTGCTTAGCCGTTCCATCTCAGCATTTTCATCAGTTCCTGAAGGCCCAGAGCTTGCAACCTCCTGCACCTCTTGGCTGTGTTGCTCCCTAGATATGTCTACCAGTGCCTCAACAGATGAAGGTGGTGGCAACTGCAGCTCCGTGCCAGCTTCACCAAGTTTCGCATTTTCACTACCATGAGCAACTTCAGTGCTTAGCTCTCTCTGTGCAGCAGGCAGCCTCTTCCATCTGTGCATCTTCATCATTTCCTAAAGGGCCAGTGCTTGGAGCCACCTTTTCGTCTTGGCTGAGTAGCTCGCTAGATATGTCTACCATGGCCTCAGCAGATGGAGGCAGTTGCTGTTCTGTGTCAGCTTCATCAATCTTTGCATTTTCAGCACGAGCAGCAGATTCCTCAGTTACTGGTCCTTGAGCAGAAGCTTCATTTTCCGTTTTCACATGTTCATTATTCCCCAAAGGGTCACTGCTTGGAGCCTCCTTCACCTGCTGCC
The DNA here is from genome assembly GCF_019320115.1 of Miscanthus floridulus. Taxonomy (NCBI): domain Eukaryota; kingdom Viridiplantae; phylum Streptophyta; class Magnoliopsida; order Poales; family Poaceae; genus Miscanthus; species Miscanthus floridulus. The sequence continues at coordinate 49,347,803 of NC_089597.1, forward strand.
CAGGAGGCAGTTGCTGTTCTGTGTCAGCTTCATCAATCTTTGCATTTTCAGCACGAGGAGCAGATTCCTCATTTACTGGTCCTTGAGCAGAAGCTTCATTTTCCGTTTTCACATTTTCATTATAACCCAAAGGGTCACTGCTTGGAGCCTCCTTCACCTCCTGGCTGGGCAGCTCACTACACAATATCATGGCCTCCTCACCAGAGGAAGGTGCCAATTGCAGTTCAGTGCAAGATTCACCACCATGAGACTGAGCATCTTTGCATACTTCACCAGATGCACGAGACTCAGTATTGTTTACTTCGCTGATGGTAGAAGTATCATTAGCTTCTATGCTACCCCCTTGACTAGAAAAAGCAATCTCTTGAACAGGCTTCGATTCCACAACAGTTTCAGATGAAACAACATTGTCACCCTCTGCTGCACATTCATCCCCTGTACTGGTTGCCAGTTCCACTTGCATAACAAAAGTTTCATCAATTGGCTTGGGTTCTGCAACGTGCTCAGATGTGGAAGCAAACATCGGTTCAACCGCCACCGCAGCAGTTGCAGAAGAATCATTCTGCCAATCCATATTCTCTGGGAGGGTAGAGGTGGTTTGAGTCGGCATAGTTTCTTGGCGATCAACACCAGCTCCTTTACTATCCGCAAAATCACCATCAGCTACTCGGGGAACAGCATCCACCATTGAGTCTTCTGAAGAAGAATATCCTACTAAAGCCAGGCTAGATGCTGCTTCTGCAACTGAAGCCATCTCTATTTGTTCTGAACCATGAGCCTCAACACCTGAAAAACCATATGCAAAGTGAGTAACTGAGACAGATGGTCAGTATCAACATTAAACAATGGGGGGAAACGACATTCACCTATCCCTCGTGCTCTATCGTGATCAGCAACAGCAGGAGCCTCCTGGACAACAATCATTCCAACAGCATCAGCACCAGAAGATTCTAACTTGCCAGCACAAACAACTTCCGCATCACAGGTATCTTTATCAGATTCAGCTATCACCGGGGTAGTTGCAGGAGGATCAGTAAAATGGTCCTTGTTCGAGGTATCATAAGGGCCTTGGATCTCCTCTACGTTAATCCCAATAGAAGGATCCTTGATACCTTCAGAGTCTGTTTTCCTTTCGCTGGTTGTTAAGTCCACATCAGCACCACTGCTTATGTTATCTTGCAATGTGTCCTGTTCCCCACTAGATAATATAGCACCATCACCAGTTACATGCACTTCATGTGTGTGACGCCCTAGATCGTCTGTACAGAGATTAGATAAAATCCTAATTGAATAGTAACTTCTTCAGAAATTCAAATAATGCACAAACCTGGTGTAGAGGCTGCTTCTACAGCTGAAACCATCTTTGCTTGTTCCGAATTATTAGCCTCAATCTCAATACCTGAAATGCCAGATGCGCATGAGTACCTAGATATCGAGTACCAACATAGACCAACATAGAAAACGAGAGCTTGATATATATAGTGAGGGGAGAAGTGCTTACCACGCAATTCAATTCCATGTGATCCCTTTTCTCCAGATTCAGCTAATAAAGGAGCAAGCATACTTATGCCACTCTGGTCACCTGTTTCCTCATGATCAGCAATGGCATTCTCCTTGACACCCACTGTTTCAATCTCTGCAATCGTTTCGATTTTTGCTTGTTGTTTTGAACTGTTAATTTCATCACCTGGGGAGAAAAGAAACAGCAAAGGCATGTGTAAATGTTATGTGAATATAAACTAATTCAAGTTTTAAACAGTGTGCAGACCTGGTGAGGATGCTTTTTTTTGTTCTGAATTATGTGCCTCCACACCTGAATAAGACAGCTGCACATGAGTGCCTAGGCCCATATATACGTATTAAACGATGGAAAATATACACATTGTGCTGATGAGAGGGAGTGGGGATTACCTAGCACATCACTTCCAGGTAATGCACGAACCTGGGTACGTATGTCATTCAGATCAACTGTTCCTCTTGTTCCCCCAAGATCAACAATTGCAGTCTCCTGGACACATAATGTGTCATTCTCTGCAGCTGAAACCATCCTCGTTTGCTGTTCTGAACTTAGAATTGTGATGTCTGAAAGAAAGGGGACAAAGAATGATAAGAAATGCCGGTAGCAGTTACTATTGACCTTAAAAAAAAACAGTCAAGGACATACTATTCTAAGACAAGAACTGTAGTTCGGGTGTGTGTGGGCACAAATGGGTTAGAAACTTAAAATCAGTACCTTGCACATGTTCATCATTAGCAGGTGCTGATTCAGCAGGTGAAACCATCTTTATTTGTTGCTCTGAATTAACTTCAGTGCCTGAAAATAAAAGGAGAAAAAGCATACACAAATGTAAGCCATTGTTACTATTGACATTGAAAATAACTGCACAGGGAGTACTGCTCTCCTCACAAGAGCGGTGGCTTATGCATGTGATAAAAATACCTTGCATGTATTCATCATCATTTGTAGGTACTAGCTCTGCAGTCGAAGCCATATTGGTTTGTCCTGTTTCATCAGGCAGTGCAGGAGTCTGTGTGCTCAAATTTGCTGCACCAGACTGAATACAAGATACTTCTTTGAACTCTGATGACTGCATTTCCATCGACACTTCACCAAATGCATGAATCCCCAAATTATTGCGTGCTTCGCAATTATTAGAAGTATCATTAGCTTCTCCAATATCCTCTTGCATTGGAACAGCAGTTTCTTTATTTGGCTCCAATCCCATGACAGTTTCAGATAAAGCACTGCCAACCTCTGTTGTGCAGTATCCATCTGAGTTTGTTGCCTCTGGTTCGGCTTGAATAACAGAAGTTTCACCGATTGGAATGGGTGCTACAGCAAGAAGCTCAGATGAGGCAGTAGGACCACCATGCTTCAGTACAGAGCAGTCCTCTTCCAACCCTGCAGCCTGAGGGGATTCATTTAGCGTAGAACCACAAATCGTAGTTTGTTTTGTCTGTGTCTCAACATGCTCTAATACAGCAGATTGCTTTTCAACAGAATGAACGATTTCTACAGTCTGTTCAGCTCCTTTAGCAACAGTACAATCACCATCAGGTTCTGCCTTGCAGGCATCCATAAACACTACTGCATCTATGATTTCCTCTTGGTTTGCAACAGTAGTTTCTCGAGTTTGTTCCACAGCAGCAAGTAAATTAGGTGCTTCTGAATGGCTACTGGCAGTAAGATCTTCAGTAGGTTCTTTCTCACACACAACACCTATCTTGGAACATGGTGTATCATGAACATCATCACGCAGTGGACTGTCAGTTTTGTGACCCAAATCCCCAGTTCCTTTTGTTCCCTCAAAATCAGTAACAGCTGAATCTTGGATACCCACTGTTTCAGCCTCAATAGAAGAAGATTCTAATCTGCTAGCACAAACAATTTCAGCATCACAAGTAACTTTGTTAGACTCAACTATCAACAGGGTACTTGCAGGAGGATCATTTCCAGTATGTAATGTGTGGCTTTGCTTATTCAAATCAGAATTCTCCGATACAATAACGGTGCTTTCTTCCATCGGATTAACAATGGTGTCCTCACTTTTATTATTAGAACCATAATTTGCATTGGTATGGATTGGGTCATCACCACCAGTCCTATCTTCACAGGATACATGACCCTCGAGATCATTGTGTGCTTTGCAAACTGTGGGACTACCATCGGTAGACACACCAAATTCTATCATGATGGCCTCTTTATCAGATTGGGTGGACGAAGCATCCTGAGCATCCTCAGGCCCATCAGTAGTCATGTCAGCACGAACCTCAACACTAGTCCCTTTACCTTCAAATTTATCAACATCGGTAGGTACACCAATATCTGTTATGCTGGCCTCCTTAGATTGGGCGTACAATGCATCCGGAGCTACATCAGGGCCATCAATATTCATGGCAGAATGGACTTCAACAATATTTTCTTTACTTTTGAATGTTTCATCAATTACTTGAGCAGAACAACGCTCATTCGAGTATTCCGAAGGAGAATTTCTTGCTAATGATGTATCATGAGAAGGTTCATCGCCCAAACTGTGAGTTTGATTGCCACCAGAACTGTTATCCAAAGCTTCTTCCAGTTTCACCTGCTCCTTCCTACTCTCCAAATTCTCCTCTTGACCTGGAGGCCAATCTGACTCAGTTGATTGTAAAGTAGCTTGAAAATGACTAGAAGAACCCCTGGAAGCATCATCAGTTTGTGTGCCAACAATGTTCACATCATCTTGCTTAGAACCAGTAACATCAACAGCAGTGCCTTCACTGGGCAAGATGTACGAGGCATCACGAGAGGCTTTGCTATCATCTTTTGTGGAGCCAGTAGTAGTAGTGTCTTTATACGAGGCATCATGAGAGGCTTTGCTATCAGGTTGCGATGCTTCAGACTGCCTTGCGGTTCCATCTGTACATGCTGCATCGGACTGGCAAGCAGCATGCTCAACTGTATCCCGCAATACATCTGTTGCTGCACTAGAAGTAAGCATATTATCAGCAGCAGTCTCAAGATACACTTCATGCGTTGTGTGTTCTTCATCATTTGAAGGTGCTGACTCCACAGCTGAAACCATGCTTGTTGGTTGCTCTGAACTACCAACCTCTATAGCTGAAAAGAAGAGCAAAGATATGCATAATGTCAGCAATTGGTGCTAATGACCGTCGAAAAATTAACAGCAATAATGTTCTACTCTTAATCTGGGCCATGAACCGTGCCATGTGCAAGGATGAGTGTGCGACGAGTACCTTGCATGTATTCATCATTTGCAGGTGCTGGTTCAGCAGCAGAAACTATTTTTGTCTGTTCTGAATTCTTAACTTCAGTACCTGAAAACAAAAGCAGCAAAACCATGCATAAAAAACATCAACAATGAACCGTGTCATGTGCGAGGATGTGTGTGTGACGGGGAGTACCTTGCATGTGTTCATCATTTGCAGGTGCTGGTTCAGCAGCAGAAACTATTTTTGTCTGTTCCGAATTATTAATTTCAGTACCTGAAAACAAAAGCAGCAAAACCATGCATAAGAAACATCAACAATTACTACTGTTGATCAGTACAAATCACAGCAAACAGCTCGTCTGGACGAAAAACTGCTTGTGAGCGGGCACATGTGTGTGAGAAAGTGTACCTTGCATGTGTTCATCATTTGCAGGTGCTGGTTCCACAGCTGATACCATCTTCGTCTGTGGTACTGAACTATCAAACTGAATACCTAGGAAAAAGGAAAACAAAGACACGTACAAGTAATGTCAGCCACTGTTACTGTTACCATGAAAAATAATAGCAAAGATTATGCCACTCTTCTCATCTGGACCAAGAACAGCGATCTGAGTGTAATAAATTGTACCTTGATGATCGCCTCCAGGAAGTTTGCTTTCTTCTGATTTAGCCACTGCAGGAGTATGAGTTATCATAGTGGCAGTTGTTTCTTCAGTACTTATTGCGCCCAGCACATGACTCCCCACAGGAATTGAAATGTCAGAAGACACGTGACTCCCAGGATTCTTCTGTTCTTCACAAACAGAAGCATTGGTAATCTCAGCTCTTAAAGAGGCAGCTCCCTGTTGCTCTACCGATGAAACAGACACTGTCGTAGTCGGCGTTGCAGACATCTCTAACTTCTTTATGTCCTCTGTCTGCTTCGATCCAGTAAGTCGGGCACGACGTTCACTTGCAGCTGTTGCAGAATTACTTCTGGTGCGTGGTTCCCGAGTTGACCCTTTCCTCCTCCTGCTTGGTGCCTTATTTGGAGCAGCACTGTCAACCTCAGAAGAAGTCGGTGCAGTGGCATCATTACCAGATGGTTCAAACTGGGCAGTTCCTGGTTTATTATCACTAGTAGGATTTGCAGTAACTGTTTGTAAGTGAGTAGCAAAGATTCCAGAACTCGCTGCCAAATGGTCCTTCCCTATCTTGAGTTGTTCTCGATTTTGGGAATCAACAGAAACGGGCGCATTAAGGTGCAAATCAACCGGTTTATCATGGTCGGCAGGATTGGCAGATGTGGAAATAGTTATCTTAGAATGAGTAGTGTGGGTATCAAAACCACTAGGAACAGTAGCTTCATTGATGGGGACAGCTATAGGTGTGTTTGGTTGAGAATCATATCCAGACCTCTCATACAATGGTAGAGTTAATATTTGGCAGCTGATTGGAAGTATCTTGAATTGAACTGACATCTCTTTCCTTTGCTATTCCTGATTTCTCATTTGGGGTCATGGCAGAACCAACTTCATCAATGGCAGCATAAGTGCTGTAATAAGATCTTTTCATAGCTGATCTTTGTCTAGTGCTGACTCCAGTATCCTCGCTACTAGATGTTTTCTTTCTGCGGCGACGTGAAGCAGTTTGCTTCTCAACAGGCTTATCTGCCACCACAACATGTGCTGTTTTCAATAATTCTTCTGAAGCCACAGGCATAGACATAGTAGGTGCAGGTGCTACTTGAACTAATCCAATGTTTTCCTTAAGAGTATTCGGTGTCAGGGCGATAGAATTGTCTGATGTTGTCACAGTTTCAGCACAGATATCTTTTGCCACAGGTGTTGTAACAGTAGCACCTTTATCTTCTTCATTAACAGGAGAAATACCCTTACCACTATCTGGCAACAATGTATCCAATTTAACTGTGACCAAATCCTTCTGGATTCCTGCCAGTGCCACAGCAGTGCCTTGTGATGAGGGCATATTCACATGAGAATATGAAGAAACATAACTAGTGTCTGCTACCCCACTACCAGTTGAAACAGTTGTGTTAAGACTAACATCATCTACACCAGATGAAGATAGAGATTTTGGTTTTCGGCCTCGCCTGCGAGGTGTTTCTCCTGCTTGGGATTTTCTGCCCCTAGCTGATTGATGCGGTGGTGCAGGAGCTGCTACATTATGAACACTCTGTAATGGTGTACCAATTTCATTCGCCACGGATCCTTCCAAAACAGAGACAGAACTGGAAGGCTTAGTATCAGTACTGAACTCTTGTTTCTTGATATCAGCTGGTGAAATAGAATGTATATTAACATCTGAAGCAGCAGAATGGATTGGAGTAGCCGGTGCATCAGAATGGATGGTACTTGCTGGTGTGGCCGAACTACCATCCTGTGTGGCTCCTGTGTCTTGTTTGACAGCATCAGTCAGACCTGCAGTAGGAGAGAAGAAAACATCTGACCTTTTAGGTCTACCTCTCCGCCGTTTGGCTGGTGGGGAGTCCCCAACAGTTGGGGATGCCTCCATCCTCATTTGTTCTGGTTCTTTTGAACTCTCCACAATAATTTCAGTCCTTAATGCCTTTATTAGGAATATCCAAATCCTTTGACATGCCACCAGGTTGGAGTGATTCAGGAGAATCAGCTTGACAAAGTTTTTCAAATTCTTCTTCAGTCCATTGGTCCTCATAAGAGCGAACCTATATGGGTATTCATGAATTAGCTAAGAAATTCATTAGACAACAATTGAAAGATACATTAAGAGACAGTGTGCAACTGACCTCACGAGCTCGTTTACCCCTTCCATAATGCTGTGTATCAAGCCCCCCAAGTTCACCCTTCTTCCTCACATTCACCTTTACTGTTTTCACATTTGATGATGGCTCGTAAAGTTTCATAGCATGGCAGAAGGGCTTGCAGATCATCATCAGTTACAAGACGAGAAGGCAATACCGCAGGGTCTAGCCCACTAGTTGAACCATCCTGAACCACCTTTTGCCAAGCTGCCTGTAAGGACACAACAATATTACAAGATGGCAAATATGTAGAAGCTTTAGCTGAAAGCAACTTATAGAAATTCAGCATACCATTTCTTCTTCTCTCCTTTGCTTGTCAATAGACTCAAATATGTCAATCTCAGCTTCACTGCAGTACAGAAAGCGAAGCAATGTTATGTAAATACAAACATTCATAATGTCGAAACAACCGGATCTTACCTCCGAACTAGAATATCATTCAGAGCATCATCATCTAACACTGGAGCTGCTTCTTCCTTCTTACACTCACGTAAGAGTGATTCAAGATACTCTCTTCGATCTTCAGCACTGAAATAGCACCCCATTGTATAAATTAGGAGGGTGAGGATGGGACCTATGGGTGCTAAATTATTTGAGACAATAGAAGGATTTACCTTGTGTTATTGTCAAAAAAACCAGCCGTTATACTCTGATTAGCAACACCTAATTTGTGTTCTGCTGAAGCCCTGACTTGCTCTTCAACAGTTCGGACCTTATATTCATTAAAATAGGCTAAAAGTCAAAAACAAATGGCAAGAGATTCTTCATCTCAACAAGTAGAAGGTATTAATTTGGTTAAACCAAGAAAAAATTCTTGAGATATTCAGGTCATCACAAAATCACATAAAGTTTCTGCTATGGCACAAACAGATAAATAATACAGAAAAATCTCCTCATGAAGTTTTGTATAGTCATTATCAAAGAACTTTTTAGTATCAAAGGCACAACTTTATTCGTTTGGCTTACCCAAAAAAAAATTGTTCGTTTCGATTGAGAAACATCAAATTGTGTTGTGCCTTCAAGCAATGGCTGCTTTATTAAGAGAACTATTAGTATCCAATATCCATGGTTTTCTGCACTCCCCTAAGCTAAGTGCATCTATTATTATTTTCTGTGGTTTCTTATATGAGAGTGGATTTCATCCAAGAGTCCCATGTAGCCGTGTCCCAGCTAATGAATTGAGCATGTCACAATGCTTTGAATATTTTTTGAAAAATGATGCATGTGGTACATATAAAATTAAATAAACATGAAAAATAAAATTTCAAATTCATCCTAGATGTCAGGAAACAAAACAGACAAACAATGGTATGAATCAGCCTACTTGCAAAATAAAGCAAGGGAAAGGCTTCCTAGAAATTCCCTTCCCCAGACCACCCACATTGTGTGGTAGCTTTCAACACTAGCCACTGGGTAAGCTCAATTGATTTGTTAACTACTTCCCTCCATTCCAAATTGTAAGTTGTTTTGGCTTTTCTAGGTACAGAAAAAGCTATGAACATAAATATACGCTACGCCTAGATACATAGTAATAGCTAAAAGGCCTTACAATTTGGAACAGGAGGGAGTAGATAAACAAACTTTCAACTTAACACCACAAGAAATGATTACCGTTTCTAAACGTAAAACAAGAACCTCCTTCTTTTGACCAATCCTGTGGGCCCTAGCCTGTGCTTGCAGGATCAACCTGGATAAAAATCAATTAGTAGTGAGCAGCACATTGTGTTCTCTTATAAAAGAGTAATAAGAGTATATATATAACATTATAACTAGATATTTAGCTACCTGAGGATTCCAATCAGTATCAAATATGATAACTGTATCGGCTGCTTGGAGATTGACCCCAACACCTCCAGCTCGTATACTACCAAAAAGAGGTAGATAACAGTTAGAGATAAGTATTTGTTTGTCATTAGATAAATAAGTTTAAATAAATATTAATCAAATCAGTGGCCCAATCGTACTTCGTGAGTTGGCTAAGCTCACTTTTTGATAAAAAACTTGCGATACAGTTGTAACATACCTAAGAAGAAAAATAAACGCTTGAGAATTAGGATCATTAAATTTATCGATAAGAGCTCCTCTTTCCTGGCCAGAAGTGTGCCCATCCAATCGAAGGTATTTATACTTTTTCCAAACCAGGTAATCCTCCATTACATCAAGCAATCTTGTCATTGTAGAAAAAAGTAGAACCTGGAGGATTGTAGTTGCCATCAGTGATCCAGAACTAATCACCACAAAAGGAACAAAGATACGAAAAAAGACGAGGGGAGCAGGAGGGGAGGGAAGACCATTCAAGTTCAACTAGCAACTAGAGAAAAAAAAGGAACAATCAAATTCTAAGTCAGACTAAATCCAAATAATATTCACTCACCCTATGGCCAGTCGCTTTGAGTTTGGGCAGCAATCTGTCCAACATCTCAAGTTTTCCACAGAGCCTCACAACAGATGGCAGGTAATGTTTAGGTAGATAGCCCTCAATCTACAAGAGAACCCAAATGGTTGATGGCAAACATAAGGATTCAAAAATAACAATAGTGAGGCAGAATGGAAGATTTACATTCTACCTCTTCAACATGAAGCTGGCTCAGGTAAGGATGGTTGCATATGTTCCTCAATTCCATGACAGAGTTGTGCACGGAGCGAACCTAAAGGACAATAACACAGTATCTTAAAGACCAAATCCTTGAAATACTCAGGAAATGATCAATGAAACATACTAGCTAGTACGACTCAGAACAGTAAGATGATACACACCTTAACGGCTCCAATCGCACCAAGATTATCTTCCACCCTTGTCATGAGAAGTTTCTGATAAGCAGATGCCTCACATCTTACAAGTCTTTCAATTTTCTCAGGCAGCTGATTTTCGACCTGAAGTCAGTAAAACAAAACTTGCATAACTATCTGGGCACAGACAAAGATGAGAAACACCCGAATACAACAACAACAACAACAACAACAACAACAACAAAGCCTTTAAGTCCCAAACAAGTTGGGGTAGGCTAGAGTTGAAACCCAGCAACAATAATCCAAATTAATGAGCAAATTGCTAAAAGCTAACTAAAAGATCTGTCCAATGCACTACCCCTCAGTTACTTTCCATAAGTTCATTTTAACGTATTAGGATTTGTAGAAGCCTTTACATGTCCATTTTGACCATACTCTTTACAATATATCATCAATTACTACGAAATATATGTTTAACTGGGTTGTGGAATGTGAATCTATTGATATAACTTTCAACTCAGAATGCATATAATTTGCTTAATTGTAAGTCAAAAATTATCAAATTAAATTCTAATACAACCTATAGGAAGAGATGGAAGCAGTACTTCTTTTCGGTTTGTTGAATATCAACTGTTCAGTACCAGCATCAAGTTTCAAAAACAACTAAAAGAGAATAGAAGACATTTTGGTTGGCTTGAATTTAACTATAGGACGAGAAATACGCTTGAGACAACAGAAATCACTCGCTCCCACTGTTTGCAAATGTAAGTTCTTTCCTATTGTTCATGTGCAAGTCACAACCCAGCCAATGTCAATGTGGTGGGAAAGGCACAATTTCAAAGGTAATGTCAGTAACTGAGATAAAAAAAAATAGTGAAAGAAAGCATAATAAATGTGCCTTCTCACATATATTAGTGGTCAAAGCTGTAAAATCCTGGCTGCACATGCAACAATATACCAAAATGGAAAACATTACAAATCAATTTAGCTTAAACAAAACTAGATAGACTCATAAAGGCACATGGAGCAAACTAAAAGTAGACAACTTTCAACTACCAATCATGGAGAACGTAGATCAAACAAAGCTAATGGAGAATGCAGTGGATTGCTGGAACGTCAATATGCAATTATTTGATTATTTCCCAAAACAGGCATTAAGATTGTGAAATCAAAGACCTTATGCTTAAGTCTTCGGAGTACAAAGGGCCGAAGAACCTGGTGAAGACGATTTATGATCAGCAAGTTTTCCTCCTCCGAAAGTAAGGCCTTAAAACAGAAAATATATGCAGTCAAACATCAGAACAGAACAGTCCACTACTGAGGGAAACAAATAAAACTGAGGTTGTACCTCATCAGGTGAATTATCACCATTACTTTCAAATGGTTTGTTAAACCACTGAGAAAAGTCCTCTGATGAATTAAATATATTGGGCAACAGAAAATTCAAAAGTGCCCACAGCTCCTCAAGATTATTCTTCACAGAAAAAGCAGGCCAAATTAGCAGAGAAAGACAGAAAGGGTGGTCATAAATGGTAGTTCAGTACAACGTTTGTTCCAAAAGATAGGTCATTTTAGTTTTGTCACAAACCAAACTTATCTAACTTGGACCAAGTTTATACCTTATGGAAAAATATATTAGCATCTACAATACCAAACAAATGAACTATCATGAGTCATGACATATTTCATGGTGGACTTATAAAACAGATCTCATGTTATAGCAGTTTGTGTATCTTTCAAAAAACTTTATCGAAGTTAGACAAGTTTGACTTCTGACAAAACAACCTACATTTGGATCAGGGTGAGTGGTATATTACTAATAAAGAGGGTAGAGGCCATTTTAGATCAGAAAACAGCTGGTGCAGAAATTGCTTGAAAAGCAAAGAGTGAATTAATGAATAACAGTACAAATGCAAACTTCAGAACCTGAAGAGGCGTTCCTGTCAATAATAGCCGATGAGAGCTCTGATAAAGCTTCAAATCAGCATTAAGCTTACAAGAAGCATTTTTAATACGATGCCCTTCATCAATTATTATATAGTGCCATTGTATTTTGCTTAGTTTTGGCCTATCATGCTTGTTCATCAAGTACTCGTATGTTGTCAAAAGAACATTGAACTTCTGATGAACAATCATCTCTCTGAAAGAAAATAGCTGAAGTGAATAAAAACTCCGCATGTACTAGTGCAAGATGAATTGAAAAAAAAAATTACTTGAACATCTTGCGCCTTTCTTCTGGAGGACCAGCATAAGCAATTTTATTTATACTAGGTGCCCAGAAGCTGAGTTCAGATTCCCATCCAGGAAGAACAGATGATGGTACAACCACGAGAAAAGGTCCACGGTCATTTTTTGTTTCCATAAGGTAGCATAACAAAGAGATTACCTGCCAAAGTAGGAAGGCAAATAAGAAGGGTTCATGTATTATTTTAATACAACTACAGAACAGATGAAAATAAGTGTTGAACACACTACACTAGGTCTTACTTGCACTGTTTTACCAAGACCCATCTCATCTGCTAAAATACCATTCAAATTATTATTGTACAACGAAACCAGCCAACGCAAACCGTTCATCTGGTACCTGTACAATAGCAAGCAAGTAGCAAACCAATAAAAAATGTATAAATGATCAAATACGTGACAGCAACAGCAAAAAACAAGAATATCTGATCACACGCAAAAATTTAAGGGAACAAAATAGTAGCATACTCCATTTGTCCATGTAATATAGTGCATTCTAAGAATTTTAAGACATATTAAGAGAGAACTCGGTGTGAAAAAAATTATGAGAGAACATAAAAGACGCATGTACCCTCATTTTATTTCCTAATTAGACACTATCATCAACATGATTAATGGTGATTGATTGATAAATGGAAAGTATTTAATGCAAAACTGGTTTTTGTCCTCTAGAATGCATTATATTTGAGGAACAAATTTTGAATGATAGAATGCACTGTATTATAGGACGGAGGGAGTAATGAATAGTGCAGCTTACTCTCGCAATTTGCCACCCTGAATATAAGACGGCTGATCATTTACAGTTTCCTTCACACTAGAAAAAAAAGTAAGGAACCATGTCAGAATTAGAAAAGGATTGAGAATTTAATTAGCAAATTATGATCATTAGAATACAAGGGGGGAGTATAAAACTAAGCACATGCTTGTACTTCCCATTAACAAAGGAAGATGTCTTTTGTCCAATTCATAAGTACCTGTGTGCCAGTTGATAGTACTTTTCATTACTTTCCAGATAATGCTGCAAAGAGGAAATCGCACTTGAGTAAATATCAAACATGAAGGAATCAGAAATCTATACACCACAAAACTAAGTAACCTGTGGCTGGTAGCTCTCATCTTCAATGTCGTTTGCAGTGTCACTCTTATCAGTAACAAAAGATGAGCGGCCATCTGTGGACTTTGCATTCTGTAATTTATTCCCAAGTTTCTGTAGATATTTCTCAGTTTCACGCAATAGTTGCTTGACACGGTCAGATTTTGCATCCTACAATGTAGTCATGTTTATCAGAGGTGACTATCAAATAAATCGAGATTAAATGAAGGGCTAAGATCAAAATACCAGTAACTCAAAATAAAGCAAGACAAGACTCACCTGGACCATTCTAAGATAACCCTCAACATCATTGTTCTTAAGCAGATTGATTTTCTCACGTTGGATCCTATCAAGTTTCTCCCGATGAATTCTTTCTTTCCTTTTGTGAAATTCTTTTGCATATCGATTGAACCCCTTCAAGCGCTCTCTCTTAGCCTTGAAGTTATCCTCGAGTTTCTCTCTGCAAAAGACATCGCGTAGAGATGACTTCAAATGGTTCAATGAAATGATGAAAGCAAAAGAGATTGTCATCCAACCTGTGAGCCTCTATATCAGCAAAGAACTCCTTCTGTCTCTCACGAATTCTCTTTTGCCTTTCTTCCTTCATTTTCTGTTCAATTTTTTCAAGCTGTTTCGCCCGCCGGCCATGCCTATGTTTCTTCAGTGATTTTATGCGCTCTAAGTTGACTGTATTAGGCTTGAAAAAGTCCATCAAAAATTCACTGCATGATAGAGTAGGAAAAAAAAACATGGATTACATAGTTAAACAGACATATAGTCAGATTAACAAAAGAATAACACTGATTGGGGGGTCTCCAACCACAACCAACCTGCGTACACGACGTTGAAGTGGCAGAAGCTGAAGCTTTTTCAATTCAATGACACTCTTTGTCTTTGCAGAAAGATCTTCAGAAGAATTAACGCTCTCCTGAAGATGAAGGAAACTAAAATTAGGTTTATAGCCAGCAACAAACGACAAGATGTAAGTCTAGTGGTGTAAAAAAGAAACACACACAAATGCACTAACAGTATAGCATACATAAACAAGTTGTTCTGATAACGGGAAAAAATAACAGCTAGAAGGAAAATTCTGATTGTTAAAATAACATTGTCATTAAATAGAAATTCACGTATATAAACATATCTAATGATATTTTTCTCATTTCAGGCCCTCAAGAGAAGGGAAAGAGAGACCTTTAGCTTCTCATATGATGCTAACATTCTGCTGTGTAATTTATGCTGCTCCGATGCCCTCTTTTGTCTCTCATTGTAAATTCTCTTCTGGTAATCCAAGATCCATTTTTCTGTCATTGTGTGCTTTGGAGGAGATGACAATAAATCCTCATGCTCTGAGAGGTCCTCATCTCCTTCATCAGCAGCCTGCTCAGGCACAATATCCACAACGTGGCTACAATTTTCAACATCATTACCAGCTCCGGCTGTCTCTGGAGTCCGATCTATTCCTGGTATATTGGAGTTGAAACCATCACCAGGCATATGGTGTGACTTTGAAGATGCAAGTGATTCTTTAGTTTCCTGATTCAGATGCTGTCTAGTACCACCCAAAGCAGTAGATCCCTGGCCTCCCCAACTTAAATTCCGGCTCAAATTTTCAGCATCAGTCCTATGGATATCAGAGGCAATTCTTCTTGCATCTCCCTGAAAGTATGACTGTTGTGGCCCAGATGGATTTTGAGATGCAGTTTCTTGGGAACGCATTTCAGAACTAGCTGAAGCTCCCTGCATAACAGAAGCCTGCTGGATATTTTCTACTTCCATCAATGACTTCTCCTGTTCAGCAACCTTGATCTTTTTTGTAGCATTTTCTGGGTCCTTCAATAAGGAATCAACCTCTGCAATACTTCCTGCAGATGTGGATGGAAGTCTAGAGATATCAGTTTGCCTACAAAAGACACCAGAATTCTCCCGACTGCTACCATTTTCCTTTCCCAAAGCATCAGACACTCTGCCCTCGCTGCCCCTCTGACCTGCACTGTCACCTGATTTTCATGTATAAACCTATCATTGATATAACAAAACAAAAATCACATAGATCACAATGTGTTTTTTTAGTTCTTACTTTCTGCAGGAGGCCCTCTGCCCAAAGCAATTTCAAGATGTACCTTCCTGGGCCGCAAATTATTCCTACAAGAAAAGGCAGCCTACATGGGTACCACAAAATGAAGTTTGGATGCCATGCTCTGAAGCCTGGATATACTCAGTGAAACTACAACAAGAAAAAGATATACGAAAAGAAAAGCAGACCTAAATGCAAGAAATACTAAGCACTGTGCTCTGAGCTGCTTCAGCTGTTGTTCTTTAAATGGTGTGTTGGAAGAAGTGTGAGACATTGGACTTGGCCTGGTACTTCTGCTCGGAAGTGAAGATGACCTGCCTTCCTGGAAAGATGCCTCGGCTCTCTGTGGCACCCTAATAATACCTTGCCTTTCTTGCATGGGACTTCCCTGGAAAGTTACGTTACATTTGCCTCAAATAAGAACTCTCGAAGATTGCATTAGCTATTGAAGGTACCATTTTATAAATAAACAGATGAGTTGATGTTAGATGAGTAAAAAGCTTCTCAAGATGGCTGGTGGAGGCAAGATACACCAGCCAGATGATGAACCTTGCTAGGAAACCAATTGAAGCATCCTCATAGAGATACGAGACACATGACGTATCAAATGCATTTCCGTGTAATCTCAATTCCAAACCTTATGAGAATGAATATCTAACCCTCCTGACTTACGTGGACGGCATATTATCTAAAAGGTACAGTAATGATATCCAAAAAATAATATGCAAGTCCATGCACATAGGATCTCTAAGTATTAAAACAAAGGCCTTACATGAGGAATCCCAGGCTGAGATGCGACTTTAGACGTGGAATGAAGTTCAGTGCCAGTACTGCTGGAAGCCAACTCCTTGCCTTTGTCCAGAAACTGTGAGCTAGCTCCAAAGGAAGAGGGGTTGTAAGGAGGAATTGTGGGAAATTCCATTTGTGGTGCCGAGGTAGAGTTAAAAGCTCCTTGTGCCCCTACATTAACTTTGCCTGCAATAAAAGTAAGCTCATTATCAAGAAGATAAGTATTTGCACTCCTGTATCTCACCTTAGACTACTATATCTTGTTTAAGTATAAGTACCTTCGATAGTAACTCCAGACCTCACTAAATTGGGAATAGAACCTTGAGAATTCTTCAAGGTTGGAACTTGTGGGTTTTGGTTCCAACCAAAACTAGGATTAAATAAATTTGCTCCACCCTGTATACTTTTTTGCAACTCGATGGGGGCACCACTAGAAGCCAGTCCTTCAGGAAAATTTGGAATTTGAGCCATTGAGAATGGATTTGATGGTTTCGTCTTGTCCATTGTCCTCCCAGAAGGACCTTCTGGGTAAGTCCTGAGAAAAGGCGCACCACCATGTATCAGTGGCACCTGAGCAGTACCACCTTGCAGTATATGTGGTTGCTCATGCTCAATTCCCATGGAAGGTTGACCTTGTCTACCAGCCTTACCAACCTGTTTCCCCTTTCTGGTATTCTGTCCAGTGGACATAGCATCTGACTTTGAGTTGTCTTCAGAATGCAAATCCCCAGCTCCTTTTGAATCCATCCTTTTTCTCTTGGAAGAGATTTTCTTACTTGTTTTCTCATCGGATTTCAAAGAATCGTGTGAATTCATAGATCTGCTGTCCTCCATCTGCAGACTTGCAGGGCTTTCAATGCCAGAGGATCTACCGCTCTTTTGTGACATGGAGGCTTGATGAATATCAGCTGCTGAGAAATCTCCCCTATTTGACCCTGTAGGTACCCTACCCGAAATAGATGCCCCATGCCTTGTCATATCAGTTGAACCTGATGACATAAAATAAGTGTCAGGAAGTAAAATTTATATCTTCAAAACTATTGGAAATCTTCTTTCAAATCTGCTTACCTGATGGAAGCTGCCACAGTCCAGCTTGTCCACTAGTTTGGGATGCATCACTTCCAACCATGGGAGACTGGTTACCAATGACCTCCTTGTCCTTTGACATAGCACCACTAGAATCCCCTGCCTGAGGACCACCAGCAAATGGAATTCGCGATGATCGCAATGCATCCATATCAATTCCATGTTGGTTCACAACTGTCTCCATAGCCCTGCCGATTTTACAGACAGTATGAAATATTTTAAATTAGGAAAAGGCAAAAGCAACAACCTACATTGTTAAACCTCTATATAACCTGCTGAAGTATGTAGCATCCTTTCACTTGGCATTTAAAGCATTCATGTAAAAAGTATAACCAAGATTATTTGTCACTATAGATTGCAGTTTACCAAGGGAGGGGAGAAGTCATGTGGGAATTGCAGTACTGAAGGCGCCAGCATCACGCAGGTTCAGGTTCCTGATGATTCTACTTCGGCATCAAGTTAGACTAGAGTTCAAATTAAAATTATTGAATTGGAGAAAGAATTCTTATTAGAATCTGATAGTCTATTAAGATTACGTTCAGGGTTGGAGTTAGTTTGTTGGAGAGAGGACTATATATACATCCACTCATTGTCAACCAAGAAATCAATCAAGAAGTTATAACCACAATTTTTACCCCCGAGCCTTGTCTTTTGTTGCAACGTCATCACCGTGCCACCAAAGTTCAGTTCCATGTCCATTCCCATAGGCCATAGCACCACTACTCCCTACACGCTATACAGTTCCTTACCGCCGGTCATGACAGTGGCAATCATCTGACACCAATTAAGATATTACATCTACATAGAGGACCTAATTCCAGTGTCATGAAGTATAAAGTTCCTCCCAACACATGTCACAACATTTGGTACTAAGCATGCCAATTTTTTCCCCTGGCTGTGGCTGTGCAAGTGCGGAAGGCAATATTCATTGTGGTGGGATGAGGGTACCTCCAGTATTCTCTCCCTCTGCAAGCCATCAAATTTCTGAACCCCAAAAGAAGGAAACCTTAAAGAATCACTCCCTCTGCAAACCATAAATTTTCAAACCCCAAAAGAAGCAAGAAACAATAAGGACAACTGATTTCCCAAAACCCTTCCCAATATACAAATCCCTTCAGCGTCACCAAAAATCTGCACAAGCCACAAGGATCAACCCCTTGTGCACTGTGGCAGCCTTTTCTTCTTTTCCCCCTAACCTGGAGGTTAGGGTGGCTATGTTTTTTATATATAGAAAAAAGCAGATTTGCTGCATTATAGGACCCATGTTGCCCCGAGGACCTATGTCCCTTCTGTTAGTTCCAACTTTCGTCTCCTAAATTCACTGGTTAGTCAGTCCTATAGCACCGGAAAAAACTTGTTTCAGTAAAATACGATAAAAGGTTCCCTCCTTTAAGTTCTGTACCATTCTGCCTGTCTGATAGGTAGCTTTAGCAATTAACAGATTTTCTTTTCTTTTATATTTCTTTTCTCCTTTTTTAGGGCACATCTATCACCCCCATTCTTCTTTTTTGCAACTCCAACACAAGAATAGTATGGCTATTAAATCAAAGAAACCAAAAAGAAGAAGTTCAATTCCAGGCCATTTAGAGAACTCCGTACAGAGAAACTGAAGAATGCAAACCAATTTTTGAGTCATTTTCTCGTTTCTAAAAATAGTGAAGAAATAAACACACACCTCGATATGACTTGATATGGCAGTGACTGCTCCTTTCCACTTAGTTTCATATGCTGACATATCTGCAACATCAAACATAAAATAAGAAGCAAGTTGGTAGAGGTTTTTAGACTTTTCATGCCCTTCTGTATTATCGGTTGAGCTGCATACCACGTAAAGTTTTGTTGCTAGTTTAGCAGGCTCATCCTTCGACTCCTGAATAAGTTTATGTAGAAGTTTCGCGGCCTCCATCTCAACATGCTGTGATGAAGCCATTTGTGAACTAGCCTGTCATCATAGCCGGTCATTACAAAATGCAAGAAAAAAAGAAGTATTCAGGGCAGTCTGTGATTCATGTTGAACAAGCAAATGTAGTTGCCTTTAAGCATCAAATAATGGTGTAGAGGTACAGATACAATGGCATGATGTTTGAGGACTACTTTAGTATATGCAATATATTATTGAACCATTAGCAGGTTTAGTAGGCGAAAACAGATGTAGCCCCACAGTCTCATGGCAATCCATGCTAGAACTTCGAAGAAAATATCGACCTAGGTTTTGCACGTTCCTCACGCATCTGATAGTGTGTAAATTCATATTAGATAACACGCATGGTCCACTATAGTTACAGGTTTTTGCGGATAAAACAGCATAGATAGTGCAAATCCCCATACAAAGTTTGCAATGACATTTCTGGTCTACAACACATAACATGAACACCCTTCATAAACTAAAGCATTCAGGGCATGCAATGGGAGAGCTCCACTGATTAAAAATAGCAACCAACTTCAATTAGGATAGCATTCAGCTGAATTGTTGTTTAGATAAAAAACAGATCAATAAGTAGGTACCATTTGCATAAACCTATTCCCTCGGTTTCAGAGCTGGTTTTCATATCCAAGACGAATCCTAACCTAAGCAATCATTGTCGTAGGTGGTCAGTCTTTAAAACTACTTAAACTTCTTTCTTTGCATCAATTCAAGATCCAAACAACCCCGAAACGTCGATATGCTCGACCAACTCGCCGCATGGTGTGTTCAAAGCCAGTAAGAAGCTGGATGTAGCAGCTAGGTCTCCCAAAAAATACTCCCTGTATGTTTCACACCCCAAAATTAGCCTACCGAGGTAGTAACCCTAGCTGGGAAACAGAACCACACTGGTTGCGACAACGATTCCTAAATCTGCGTACAAGGAGACCAAACCTACGACTCAGGCGAGCACGACCTGAGAGGGAAACACCCAGGAAAGCCGCGGCGACTTACAGTGATTGGGGATCGGAGAAAACCCTAGCGGGAGGAAGGTAAAGGAGAGGGCGGAAGCCGCGGAGCCGCCGCGCAGGAGAACTAGTGGTCTCCGGCGGCGGCGGCGGCGGCGGCGGCGTGAGAGTCCAGCAACCGCTGCGGCGATGGCAGGAGCAACGCCTACGTGCCCAAGCTCGAATTCGTCGCCTCCGCCATTTTCCCGTCTTCCAGTTCCTCAGTAGACCCCTGCAGTGCTGCACTCTCTCTCTCTCTCTCTCTCTCTCTCTTCCGTGTGGTATTCGGCTTATAGCGCGTCTTGTGTATGGGGAACAGATACGGAGTTTCTCTCAACTGCGAAAACTTACAAGTTCAAGAAGATATTTGGCAACGTTTTATTTTTAAAGAGCCTCTTTTTATCAAACCGTTGGAGAAGACTTTTTTCTTTTTACAAAAAAATCAAAACATGGAGATGCTCTAAGTAGCAAAACATGTGTATTTGTGCTGATGCCAATATTAATGAGCTACATATTTTTGTTAAATCTAATCAGACTTGGTCAACCTTAATTAAATATATTTCAAGGCCCGTAAAAAAGTTGGTGTAATATAGGATCAATCCCATAAGAAAATGAGGAGATTAACTCAACTTAAAGATATGGTTTTTTTTATGTATGTGTTTGTGATGGGGCCACATGTTTGTAGTCGCGCCGCGATACGAACAAGCTACATGACATAGCATGAGGGTGTGACGCAAAGAAACTCCAAACTCAAAGCGAGAATGGTGAGACCGCGACAGATGATGGATGGAAGAGGAGTCACGGCTGAGGGAGAGAAACTTTTTATCTTTAGTCTACAATATCTAAAATTCGATTTCTCAGCAAATTCGTGAAGCCATACCATCCGTGTTTGCAGCTCAGGCGAACAATCACTTTCCATATGCAGCAGCCGAACAGTCACTTCCCATACGTGTGTCACAGTCACAGCTGCGGTGTCTAAAACCACGAACTGGACGATCATTGTGTTCGCTAGTTTACTTCCTCCATTTCCCCACCGACAAGCTACCCTTTTAAGCACGAATGGTCCTTTGCAGTCCTCATTGTATCTCGCGGTTGCACCCACACAAACACGAATGGTTCCGATGCTCTTCCCCGGTGCAACGATAAGAACACAGCAGGGGCAGCGGCATGACGCCGCTTGTGCCTCGTCCGTGCATGTCACTGGTCGTTTCTCCACCTCGCCGGTGTGACGCCGCACGCCGCTTTGCTCCTCGTCCACGCGCGTGCGCGTCACTGCGGATGGCCAGGCTCGCGCCACGCGTCGCTGAAGCGCGTAGTCGGGCTCCGCGTGCCGCCGTCACTCATGGCTGGGCTCAATTCGCAGGGCTAAGATATCGGAAAGGGCATCTTGATTTTTGTTACAGCTTAGGAGTGCTCTGTTATCTTGTATATAATGCTATAAAATTTCTGCCAAAAAGCACGTGCAATATCATCTAGTACTATTAGAGTAACGAGTCTGTGTCTTGTGATGGAAAAAATCAATCAAACGTCCATAGAAAAGGAACATTTGACATTTTGCCATTACAATTAATCTCTCTCTTCATTCACTCCTCTTGTAATAAATCACTAGAAACATAGGCGCGGCTTGCCGCGTCCTTGATGGAGCTGGCCAGCTCAGGATATATATACCTTGTGATCCAAATAGATTATCAGTTCGTCACTATTGTTAATAGATTTAGGTAACCAGCAATAGTAATTCTTGATGTATTGTATTCATCTTAATTAACAATGTCAGTACACGTTTCATCTCTTTTGCATACTTTGTATGCTATCTGTTCTGTGTTTCACAGGGGAGAACACACATGCATCACAGGACTGTTTTGCTCCTTTGGATGTCCTTTCTAGATCTAAAAACTATCTTATATAACTAATAATCTTTTATTACATTGTAATCTTTTTGCATCCTCTCCTTGGACGTGTCTTCCAAACACAACTGAAAACTATCTAACAAGCAATGCTCCCCAAAAAACTTCTCTTACTTTGTCAAATTATCTGCATGCTTTCCTGAGATATGCCTTTCAAATCTGAAAACAACAGTGAAATAAAAGGAAGAGAATAAATGTTGGCCGGAGCTTTATAGTCAATGATGTGTGTGACTGCCTTATAAAATGCAGTAATTGAATTTATGTTTTGTATGAGGTCATGCCTCAACAAATGAATTCATAAATTAGAGCACTCAAAATAACAATCTCCTGCAACTAAAAAGAATAAAACGTAAATATTTTTTTTTACGACATTTGTTTTGGATCTGCCTCTCTACCAACGACGTGCGACCACGCCTCTTCTTCTTTCGAAGCGTCGACAGGTGGGACCGAATCGTCCGTCTCGTCGCGCCCACTCCTCCTCGTGCGACGCCCTCGCGACCTCGGCTCCGTCCTCCTCAATCCCGATCCATCGATCGGCCTGACACCACCGGACGCCAGAGTTGCGCCGCCGACCTGACGTCACCGGCCGCCGCCGCCTCCACGATCGCCCGCCGCTGCCCCGACGCGACGCAGCAGGATCGCCAGGTGTGCCAATCCCTTCTCATCCCTTCCTGCTGTGCGAAAGTGCGAAACCGAGCACCTAACCCTAATCCTTCGATGCCGCCGGACGAGGCCGCCTCTAGGATAGCCCGCCGGCGCGCTCCTTCCTTCCTGATCCCTCAGCCCCCGCCCTCTCACCACCACCATCGGCGCCGCCAGCATGCACCGCCCTCGCACTCGCCCTGCAGTCCGCGGACCATCGGAAGCTCACTCGAATGCCCTCGATCCGATGCACCTGGCCACCGCCGCGGAGAGCGACTCGACATCCCCGCTCCCGGCCTCCCCCAGCGGGCGTCCTCCGGCTCCGGCATGGAGAGCACCTCGTACTCCCTCCAATCCCCTCGATCCAGCGCACCCACGCCGCCGCCGCAGAGAGCACCTCGACACCCCCAGCTCCTGGCCTCCCCCGGCGGGCATCCTCCGGCTCCGGTGCGGAGAGTGCCTCTACATCCCCGCTCCTGGCCCTCCGTCCGACGGTGGCTGGTGCCCTCCACCGAACCCTACAACCGTGGTCAGGCCGCCGATTTGTCAGGCTACCGACTTCCTCTCTATTATTCTTCGAGCGGATCAGGCACAGGCACACAGCCACACAAGTAAGCAATTATGTTCTCCCAAGTCCCAAATTCTTGGCATCTCGGTTTCTTTTCTCGCCTTATGATTTGGTTGTTCGATGGTTTTTCTTTTATAGGAGAAGAAGAAATTCTTTCACTTTTGTCTCGGTTATGGGAGCAACAAGCTTCCAGGTAATATATACTTGTTGGATTCTCAATTGCAAACCGAACGCCTTTTACTCAGAATACATGTTTTATCAATCGTAGCGTTGTGGATTTAACTAAATATAATGTTTTTTATATCAATCGTAGCGTTGTGGATTTAGGGTTGGATGGATCTGATTTGAGATACCCAACCATGACAAATTGGCTAACTTGCTATCTCTTGAATCACAGTAGATGTCAGTTTTGTTGAATTAGCAGAATTGCTATCACTTGCAAGTAGTAATAAAAGTAGTAATAAACTACCTAAAGTTTTATCTGCAATACAAGCTCAGTTCATTTGAATATAGAGCACATGAAAATGGATAATAGCTCTCTAACTCATATTAGTTTCACCTCATAGGTGTCAGGAATTGGCCTTCATCTCAAAACCTCAACAGCCACAAGACACTGATTTGCACACATTTGAGAATATTGCAAATATAGGTGAGTCACATACTAATACTCTGATAAACAAGTTAGTGTGCTCTTTCATTCCAAGCGTTTATTTCCTCATGTTTTCTACTAAAAAGCAACATGCTGATTTGGTTAATTCAATATTGGTTAATGCTACATGTGCCATATCACAGAAAACCAAATGTTTCCATGTGAAATGCAGAATTAGGAGTGAATAGTTAACTAACGGTTAAGATAGTTAATTGTTAGCCATCCATGAGTTCTGTTCTAAGGCATATTTTCATATTAAAAATTAGGAATTAAGAATCTCTGCACCATTGAGAAAATATTTATTTATTTTTCAATGGAAAGGCAGGAGCTTTTCCATTTAGTTAAAATGGGTGTGTTGACTACTTGGCAAGCGAAATGCACGATTGTCACATGAACATAGCAGTCATCATTGCTTGGTTGCTAACAGGGGCAACTAAAACAATATTTCAGTGCTCATATTGGCTAATAGTACATAGAGCTTCATATCAAGAAGACATAATTTGAAATATCCTTTCTAAACTGGCAGCCATGGTCTTGGATACGACAGCTTTGCAACCTGGCAGCAATGGCTTCTCCAACTTCGGATCGGTGGACCATCAAATCTTTTTCAGCCCTCGTCCTCGCCCTGCAGTCCGCGGACCATCGGCGCCGCCAGCATCGCGGCACTGGGCAGGGCGACACCAATTGGACCAGCAGCACCCCGCCAGGTCGGGAGCGCAGCAGCAGCAGGGACGCTTGGCCGCCGGCCGGGGCGTCGCGTTGGGCGGAGCCACAGAGGGTGGCAGGCTGGCAGCATGCATCAGTGAGTCGATCTCAACTTCGCTTCTTCAAATCAACCAGCATCCATGGAGGCGAGCGAGGACTCCTTCCTCGGGTTGCACACCGACCACCTCGATGATATGGATTTGTTTCAGTGAACCGCTTTGATTTTGTTTCAATACACTGATTTGATTCTTAACATCTTCGTCTGACATTGTGTTCACAAGCTTTACTGTAGCCTGCTGGTTTGCAACTCTGATCTCCATGGCATGAACTCGGAACTCCCTTTCTGAAGCTCTTGTGTCATGGGCCATGAGATTCACTTGAGAAGTTGCGGACTAGGTATGTATAATTATTTGTAGTGGTATGTATACTTTTTTGCTGTGGACTATCTTAGAGCAATGGCAAATGAAGGGGAATAGATAGGTAGAAGTGCAACAATTATTTGCTACTATTTGGATAGAAGAAAATCAGTTCCATCCCTATTGATTTGTGAGGCTAGACAAATGTGTAGCGCTGTTATATTTTTGGGTACTAAACCAAAAATTATTGCTAAAAATTACTGATTTGCTACCACGAGTTCATTATAGATTGATTGAGGTACAAGCATGTTTTTCCGTTTTTTGGCAATAACAATGTGCTAAACACGGTTTCTGCCTTGTTTTATATTAAACTAGGACTCGTCATCCTCTTTCATGAATCATGATTGCATCAGTCTGGTGTTCTGCTTGCATCCATGTGTTATGTTATTCTTGGTTTAACATCTATAGTTCTGCCTGTATTTGTAGGTGCCTGCGATTTGTTGACAGTAGGGCTGGAGACATTTGAAACAGTACTTACGGCAATGATTCGGAGCTCCGGTGATAATAAGGTAACAACAGACATTGTTTAGTGATTATGCCTATGACAGTAGGTCAGTAGCTAACCATAGCTCTAGAAGCAGAAAAAAATAAATATTAGCATATGATTGGCATGTTTGCCTGAGAGTTTTCTAGAGTCATGTTTGCCTGAGTTTTGTTGGCACATGGTCTGGCACCAGAATTTTTCTAAATATAAATCAGTCCTATACTCCTTACTCATGAGACTGCAGGCCATGCTGATATTATTTTCTTTAATATAGAATATAGAATGACTAAACTGCACGACTGTCAAGCATATATTTTAAAACTTATCTTATATAAACAGTGCGACATGCTTCTGTTCCTTATTGGGACTCGCAGGAAACACAACAATCAAACCACTGCCTGCCCCTGTCATTTACACAAGCATGGTTACAGGGCTTCAACCGAGCAAAGCCTGAAATCAGAGTTTGCCAGGGTAATTTCTTGATCAACCACAAGCAACTAACATCCCCGCAAGTTGCCCGGGGTTTGAACCAAACAACAACACAATACATGTTTATCTAACCTATGCAGCCAAACTCTCCAAGGATCGAATGAATTTATATTAGACATATGATGTCATCTATTCGTGCATATTTTAACAAAACCCACTTGATGGTTGTGTTTCTTGCCATGCATGGATCTTCATGTGGGGGTGGAACCATCATGGAGTGTTTTCTCACCTACTGGAGACCTCCCTGTGACCTCTCGATGTCCTTGGCAGCATCGAGATTATCTAGGTGCGTTTTAGTTCCACCTTAAAGGAGAGATTTGGTTGTGGTGTTGCTAATGGAACAAGTAGTAATAGGAGAGCTCCATCTCCTTACGGTGGACAAGAACAGCCTTGCATACGCTTGGGGGTAGGGAAATCCACTTCCTTGCATTGTTGGTGACTGATTTCTGTGAAATTTGATGCAACGTGTGTCGATTGTGCAGGAGAAATAGAGTATGTGCACTAGGGAGGAGCTTGAGAGGGTGGGCATGACAAGGATTTTCAGGACATTGCCATCCCATGTTGGTGTGCATACAAATCCATGGTACTGCAAACAAGTAGCAAAAAAAGAAAGTTGTTGGAATATAATTTTATTCATCTCGGTTAGTAAGCTGGTTGTTGGAAGTCAAGTCTAATTGTGAATCGTCGTGTCACTCTAGAATATGATTTGTTTCCAACGTAGTTAGGCTACTCAAACACTCACATATGGAGTGTCTTGCAGGGATGAAGCGTGGCTGTGAATGGGCGATTTGAAAAAATGGGACTCGAAACATCGGTCGTTTGCAGATTTGACGCTGGACCCACATTCATAGACACAGATGGACCCACTTGTCATCCACCCAAGTATCATCATAATCAAGAGTCAATCTTTCGAGTGTCATTTTTGCATTTTTTTCAGCTGTGAATACATGATGGTGCCATTTGTGATGTTTGGTGCTTTATTTTCATAAGGACATTGTAACTTTGTCTGTCTTTGAAAATGATATAAAACCCTTGAACTATCTACCGGGCAGGTTTGGGCTGTAGATGGAATCAGGTGGGAGGTTTTCTCCCTATCCGATGCCCCTTACCAGCAAGGTTAAATTACCCGCAAGAAGTAAACATTCAGGGTACTATATTCATAAGTTTTATTACTATTATTTGGTGGTAATAGACTTGAGAATAAGAGAAAATCACAATATAGCTCTAGGCCTGATCTCAATCAGAAACTACGAGGTTTAGTTTGGTAACCTGGATTGCATATTTGGATGATACGAGCAGTATATCGCCGTAGTGAATGTACATATTCTTGGATGGAACGAGGATATCTTCAAATGCAATTTCATCTATGGAAAAACATTGCGGATGACATAGATGGGTAACTAAAATCACCGTCGCCTGCAATGATTTAACCATTTCTTCTATATTGCTGATGGTGAATCTTACCATAGACACTCAAGTGGATACCTTATTCTATAGTATATGTCTGTGTGGAATAGACCTAAAGCCACACATATTTATACGATAAGTATAACACTTTGTTTAATGGTTTTGTGAAAGATTTTTCAAGACGCAATATTACTCATATGACTGACACTAATATTTACATATATACTCGAACCTATGTATATGATAGTATAGAGATGTGGTGGAACTTATTTATGGATTTATTGGCGTACGAAAGAAATGAATATCGGAGATTTCTTCCTGCCGATATAAAATATTATCTTAGGCGCATCACGTAAAGGTCTATAAAGTAGAGTTTGTAAGTCTGTGACGCCGCGCTCTCTGTGACCGTTAATTTCGCAAACTTTGCTTTTTGGATTAACTGTAACTTTAATGTTGATATTTAATTTTTACAATATTATTATCTTATCGTGCGATCCGTATATTTTTAGTATAAATTGTTAGCTATCCCGTAACCACGCACAAGCACGTACCCAGTACAAGATAAAACTCTATAGTTAGGACCTTGCATAGTCAGTACAAATGGAATTTAGGAAAAGCAAGTCATATCAATCATTAGCATGCATGCATAAGAAACTTCTCATGAACAAGCTATAACTCACATTGATTTATATTTGAGATATTTTGGCAATGAAGTCTGTAGCCAGCTTCAAGATAGTATCTCATTATGTGATTCATGATTTTTGGCTCGCAATTAAACACTACGCCGGAACCGATCGCAATTACAGGGAAATTTCCAATAAGCAGTACATAATACCTTCATAATGTTACAGTTCAAAGTCAAAATTGTTAATGTTACAGTTCAAAGTCAAAATTGTGGATCGTTTTTTTTCTCGAAAACGCATGAGAGCTGCGCTTTATTATATCAAGAAGAAAAAGGGTCAAGAACCTAGTTACAACACACACCACAAATATGTAACACGTATGGTGTTATGAGCTTGTTTAGCACCATGATTTAGGCCTAAGAAAAATTTCCGAAGCGAGTTTTCTCGGATTTTGGATTTAAAACATACTTAGAAGCAATAAGCGAATCCCGTGTGACTTAGTTTTGTGGACTCAAATAAACGCCCAAGTTAAATTGCTCAACGCGTAAAGATATTTAGGAATGATGAACGACGATTCTAGCAAACGGTTTGTTCTGTTAGATTAATCATGAAAAACAACTTTTATAAATAAAATAAAATCCATTAATAAATAGAACGATATATATATGTACTCACATGTTTATTTTGAAAAGCACGCTCAGTTAAAAAGTCTTGGTTTAGTTATTGACTAGCGAGCGAACGGATCCACAGCGATGACGGAACGTCTCCCTGCCTGCTTCGTCACTTGTCGTCGGTACTGCGTTCCCATTGTTCGAAATCAATCAACTCCGGTTTATTAGCGTCGCACCGCGTCGTCGAGTTTCGTCGTTGTGCCACCGCTCCCTCTCCATCACGTCCTTTCTCTGAGAACGCCTTAAAGGACGTTGTCCGGGCTGCTGCTGCCGTATACGACTTTGCTTGTTTTCCTCCCTCACTGCTTGCCACAACGTCTCCTCGTATTAACTCGGCCTTGTCTTTGCTAGCTGAGCACGCCATTCTGTCCCTGCCCACGTTGTTTCCCTTCACGTACCATGCGCGCGTAGGCGTCGCTTCCGGTCACGTTGTGCCAGTCCGCACGTGCTGCTGCTCCCTATATCTGCTTCTTGTGGATGCCCGCTCGTTCTCACGCTCACCTCTACTCTCTCTCAGCTTGCTTCTGCCGCTGGAGGCCGCAGTCGTCGCGCACAGCTCCGCCTTGTGCGAGCACCTGCCCGACTACGCCATCGTCGCTCGGCCACCGCACGTGCGCGCGTCCTTGGTCCCTGCTGGACCCGCTACTCTGCCCCTCAGTCGCGCCATTCCATCCTGCTAGGCTACTACGGTTCGCGGCTACCGCTGTTCGCACCCCCTTGCCTGGCACGCCTGCAGCCACCGCGCCCTAGAGCGCCGCTGTTCTCCTCCCTCTCCCGAACCCACGCGTGGCTCCGCCTTGCCTCGCCATTGTCGCGCCGGTGGCTCCTCCTGTGCCTGTAGCACCGGCGCCCCTTCTTGATCCTCTCGTGCATCTTCCCGCGCTGCCCGTCACCGGCCGTCGCGCGCAGGTGCGCCTGGTTCCCACGCCGTGCGCCCTAGGCCCGCGCTCACCTCGCGTTGAGCTCCACACCGCCTCGCCTTTGCACCGTGCCACCTGCTGCCGAGGAGCTACCCTGCCAGCGCCGCCGCCGTCGACTCGCCAATGCCATGGCTCACACGGGTAGGCTATCGGGGCTCGGCTTCGGTCTTGCCATGGCCAGCCCATGGCCGTGCGGGTCCCTATGTAGCTTGCCGACGGGTTCTCCACCACTGTTGTGCCTTTCCCGGCCCCACCGTGCCATTGCCACTACCGTCGGCCGGTGGCTCTACTCAGCGCTCTGCTTTGAGAAGGTGAGATAGAGCGAATACGAACTAATACGGGGTTCTCAGTGCGAAATACGTGACCCATGTTAATAGTGTTGACTAGTGTCTAGAGTATTGCGAGGTAAATTTAAGATAGTCCAGGGCCGTTTCACAAATTTGCCATCACCGCTGCCGCCTGGGCCGCGCACGCGCCTGTGGGCCGTGTCGCGCTGGGCCGCTCGCGCCCGTCCCCGCGATGGGCCGCGCGTGCCCCCGCCTGGGCCTCTGGCCGCGCTCGCCCGTACGCTGGGCCGGTCGGTTGCCTGCGCCTGGGCCGGCCGTGCGTCGCTTCCATGACTGGGCCACTCGCGCCAGCGCGCGCCTACGTTCCGAGCTAGGCCGTTCCGGCCTGTATCTGTTGTGTTGTTTTTCATTGTTTTATTAAATCAGTGCTCTTCAAAAATTGAAAATAAAGTGTAGAAAAATCATAAAAATACGAAACTAATTTTGTTAGTCTCCTAAAATCATGATCTACCTATTAGTATATTTTGTTCACATAGTTTGATAATATTTTTGGAAGCTATATAATTAATTTAGGGTACTTAATATTGTAAAAAGATAACTTGTAGGAATTATTGTGATAAATTGGTAATAGTATTGGATCTGAAATTTCTATAGTAGGCTCCTAATAATATTAGGTACTCACTATAATTTTATAGTTCTAGAATAATTGGTGTGCTAGATAGATAATGATGCCCTATTTCGAATAATGATTAAATCGATAGAATGAAATAAAGAAACAACTTGGATTTGTATAACTAAAATATTTGTTGGGAAATAACGCCTTATTCGACAACATGGATACGTAGATAACTATGGTTGTCGTTAGAACTAGCTCGTTAACTTGAGAGGCGTAAATCGTATTTTACGAATCATGGTTGTAGTTGATTAATTACTTCTTGCATTGCAACGTATTGCATATCATAATAGGGACGTCGATGCATCGCAGAGTCATTGGGAGTTGCTGGAGAAATGGTGCTTTTGGAGATCGTGCCGTCAAGATGGAAACCTAACTTTTAATTATATTTTACCCAGGCAAGCCCCGGTGCATAACCCCTACTTTTCTGCAGTTTAAATTATATTTGTGCATTAAGTTTTAAGGAGTTGAATGAAACCCACTTATATATATATATATATATATATATATATATATATCTTTATCCTATGAGTCTTACTAGTATGATAGGATCGTGTAGATTGCTATGCTACAGGACTCCGGTAGAAGTCAAGTGATGGCTGTCACACAGGAGAGATAGGAAATATATTATTGGATTATTATCACTTGGAAAATATAAAACTGGTGGAAAGAAAAAAAATGGTGACCGGGCAGGGATATGGTTTGGGTATTGGTGGGTGTAAGAGGTTGTGTTGCCGTGGACGCGGGGCATGGCTTGGTTACACTGCTTTCCCTGTCTGTGTCAATTAAGGACCGGTCGTTGCATAAGGTACCATGGGCAAATCACGGATTTATTATCCTGAGCACATACTTAGGTATGGACGCTTGGAAGACTTGTTGCTCTCTTGTTATGGATCCGGCTCATTCTGGACCGACTGTCTTGGTGGTTTTTGGGTGAGGAGGTCCTTGCACCGCACTGAGTAAGGGACTCAGGGGCGGGGGCTTAGAGTCCTAGTTTGGATGGAGACCTGGACACCCAGGACAGGAGGGTGACGGGTTGGTCCTACTTATGCCCGAGGTACAAGCGGGGCGTGTGTTTTTGGGGTACTCAGTTGGGGACATTGATTCACGAATCGCCGGCCGATTCGGTGCAGCTTGTTTCGTGCCTAGCACCGTAGTAATAACTAAAGATGAAAGATGGAAGATGGAAAAAGGAAATCTGATTGCTTACCACTTGCTTGAAAGTAGCACATGTGCTTACATAGAATGACTAGTTAACGAACCATTGCGGCTATTAATAAAAATCGAATATAAGGACACACGCTTAGTAATGCATCCTACAAATGCAATAAATCCACAAGCCAGATAGGCTTGCATATCCTTGGAGTCTTTTCTTTCCTCCTGTCGGGTAAGTCTTGCTGAGTATAATTGAGTACTCAGGGTTTTATTCCCCTTGTTGCAGGTGACAGATGAATGCTAGAGCTGACCCTTGTGTGTGGATACCTCCTAGTGAGCTCAGAGAGGATTTCCTTTACGTTGCGATCATAGTTTTTATTTATAACTCTTACTAAATGTTTTTATAAATGAAAGTTTTATAATATGTTGTCCTAGTCATTTATCAATGTGTCGGGTTCATAAACCTGGAGTCCCTCACGGACCGGCTTCCCAACAAAGGCTCAGCCCAAGCAGAGAACGTGCAACTCATGGGCCGGCCCAAGTATCAGAACGACAGGCCAGGAGGGCGATCTAATCACCGACCAAAAGGCCTGGCCGAGGAGGAACGGCACCCACCTTCCGACTCCGACCCACCTCTCCGACCGGAGCGCTCGCTTCGGTCTCCAGCCCGCCTCCAGACGGCCTCTTTGACTAGAAGGCCTGGCCAAAGCACTACTTCCGATTCTGACCCCACGTCTCCTACCAGGGTACGCGAATACCTTGCTCACTACTCTTCTCTGACTAGCGCAATCAGAGCCAGCTGGGACCAACCGACCGGGGACACCTGCTCGAAAAGGACTAGGAAATGGATGGAGAAAGTAAAGCAGGGCGCACAAGTCAAACCTCAATACCAGGGACCATACCCTATACACCTGCAGAAATAGTACTATGCAACCTCCCTAACACAAACAATGTTGTAGGCACCAACATTTTCTCCTATAGTATTGTGGGCGCCATTAACTCCCACACGGTAAGGCTCCTCCCACATGCCTCTGGGCATCGACAGTGTTGTTGGCGCCGGGATTTACCATACCGAGTGAACACAGTGAAACTCCTCATATGCCTCTAGGCATCAACAGTATATGCAGGTACCGACATTGGCCATACTCGAACAAAGACGATGGAACCTCCCATGTGCATCTTGAAAGGATTAAGATGCCCAAGAGGGGGGGGGGGTAAATTGGGCTAATTACAAATTTCTTTGCTATAATCAAATCCTATGGTTAGCCTAATTAACCCCTTGTGCCTAGAAAGTGTTTCTATTGATCTAACGCACAAAAGTTTAACACCCTAAGTTCCAATCCTACTCTAGCATGGCAATTCTAGGAATGTAAAAGACAAGTATTAAATTGCTCAAAGTAAATGCTTAAAGTAAAGAGAGGAGAAGGAACGCGGAGATGTTTTGTCGAGGTATCGGAGAGTCGCCACTCCCCACTAGTCCTCGTTGGAGCACCCGCGCAAGGGTGTAGCTCGCCCTTGATCCGCTCAAGGATCAAGTGCTCTCTACGGGTTGATTCTTTGACACTCCATCGTGGTGAATCACCCACAACCGCTCACAACTTGAGTTGGGTCACCCATAAGTTCCGCTGGATGATCACCAAACTCCCAATCACCACCAAGCCATCTAGGTAATGGCGATCACCAAGAGTAACAAGCACGAACTCTCACTTGACCATGACAAGCCTAATGAGAAGGGTGGATGCACACTTTGCTACTCTTGCTTCACTAATGAGGGTTCTCTTTGGGATTCTCAAATCTCAATCACCTCACTAGGACCTTGCTCTTCTTGGCACTCTCAAATGTGTTCCTCAGCTGTTGGAATGAGCAAAAGTACCCCCACATGAATGGATGTGGTATTTATAACATGGGCTGAAAAATGAACAGTTATGTGCCTTTGCTGGGTGATCGGACGCTCCGGTCATGTTGACCGGACGCGTCGGTCAGTTCACCCCAAAACCTAGTGTTTACAGTGTAGCCGGATACTGGCCAGTGTCCGGTCAGCACTGACCGGACGCGTTCGGTCGTAATTCACCCTCACTAGAACCTTACTAATGTTGATCGGACGCTGGCCCTCAGCGTTCGGTCACTTCACTTCTTAGCGTCCGATCACTTCTAGACGACTTCACCTTGATCAAATGAACTGACTAGACTCTGAGCCAGCGTCTGGTCAGTATTTGACCCTCCATTCACTTCCAACTCTCGATCATATGTGAATGAAGTTTGCTCCATTGGATCTAAGGGCTATCTTGGAGCTACCTAGCGCTAGTTTAAGCAAGCGTGCACCACACCTAACCCACTAGACTCACCGAGGTCAAGCTACCCATCCATACCCCCCTTAATAGTACGGCCAAAGGAAAAACAAAGTCCTAAACTACTCTAAGTGTCACTCCAACTCCAATCAACACTTAGAACTAGTCCATCCTTAACCTTGTCGTCCATCCTTTAAAAACCAAAACGATTTCCATCGTAGGGGCATGACCATCATGATAGCCCAATTGATCTCCATTACCATGACCTAACTTAATTGCCTCTGCAAAGCACACGTTAGTCACATTAATCACGTATTGTTATTAATCACCGAAACCCAACTAGGGGCCTAGATGCTTTCAATCTCCCCCTTTTTGGTGATTGATGACAATACCACCTCGAGTATGTGAAAGAGATGAGGTTTTTAACATGCTTGGTTCATATAAGCGTTTGGTAATAAGAACAAAAGTGTTAGGCAAGCTTATATGACCCAAGCCAACATGATGTACTCAAAAGATATGAAATAAGCATGAGTACAAGTAATAAAGCTCAATTGCATCGGAATAAAAATGCGGAAGCAAAGCAAAAGAGCATAACACAAGTGATATGACATATAAATGATTCAAAGTAGAGAGCACATATGTCACATATCATGATCACATAGATATCACTATCACATAGATATAGTTTAATGCATAGAAGTAAACACACGACGAATGCATAAAAGTGTATCACACATAAAACTCCAAAAGTACTAGATAATAAGCTACTAATTAAGCTAAGCTCCCCCTAAGGCTATCATACTCGAACCCTCTCCCCCTTTGGCATCAAACACCAAAACCTAAGGGTCAGTCGGCGGGGCTGTAGCGTATGAGCCGGGCGCTGAGGTACGAGGAGCGAGCTGAAACTAGGCGCCATCATCATCTGACCCTGAGCTATGAGCAGTTTGACCCTCTGTAGCTAGAAGCGATGCTGAAGCAGTCTGGGTCGAATTAGGAACAGGAGCTGCTATAGGCTATGCTGGTATGACTGAAGCAGCTGGCTCTAATGATGCCACTGAGGAAGGGAGTATCTCTGTAGTCCCGATAATAGGTGCAACTATAGAAGGACCTAGGACATGCAAGTACGAAGGAGTAGGCTGCCCTGTCAACTCACTGAAGGAAGCACCAAGGCTCCTGGACACTGTAGTCTCTGGCACTAGCAGCGAGGGCATCTCAGCCGGTGTGAAGCCCGTCTGAAGAGGTGTGAACTACGGGGCTATCACTAGCGAAGCAAAATACTAGGACACCTGCTCTGTAGGTGAAGCATACTGTGCTGGTGGCTGTCCCTAACTCTGAAGCCCACTAGGCTGTAATACTAGAGTCATCAAAGTGGTGGCAGGCTAACCAAGCTGGGGCAAAGGCTATGGCGGTGGAGCCCCAATCGCTGTCACTACATGCTGCATAGATCCAAGTAGCTACTACTGCATTAGGATCTGCTGCTGATGCATGGCCTGCTGCTACTGCTGTAGAGCCTGCGTCTGCTTCTGAATAGCTAGCTGCTGTCATTGAAACTCATCCTGCCAAGTCTGGAACTGTGCAAAAGTGGCAGCGGTCTCCTGAGCCTAGCGTGCCTGATCCTGCCTCATCCGCTCAAGTATAGCAAGTAGAGCGAGGTCTGTCTATAGTGCAGGTGGAGCTGAACTGGAGCTGCTGGCCTCATGATCATGTCGATGTGCAGGCATCTGAGGAATGTCCTGGTAGTCCTTGTTTGAGCTGTCACTAGGGTCGCTCTCGACCATCCCCTCCTACTGAGCAAGCTCCTCCTCCTCAGTAGCTGCAATACCCCTGATAATAGCATCCTGCTGGGCTATAGTCTCTGGTACATCTAGACGATGGTGTGGCTGACTAGGTGCCTATGGTGTATTATGGTGAATCATCTGAGTCAGGTTATATGCAGGGAACTCTGTAGTAGCACCACTGTACTCAGCTAGCATCTCAGGTGACCTCACTATAACTGCCCTATGAATAAGAATTGTGATCCAGTGGGCATAGGGCAACTGTCGATGACCTCTGAACCCCTCAGTAATAGTGTCCTCCATCTCTGATAGAAGGAGATCCCAAATGTCAAATACGGTCTACTGCATCAGGGAGTTGAGAAGCCATAGCTACAAGCGAGTCAAGCCCTTGTGATACCCCATCCTTGAAATCAAGGTCCTCCTCATAATGGCATCTAGCACTCTAGCTGTAGGAGTGAGATCACTGGGAGTCCTGCTAGACCCTTTGCCAAAAGGCTCCTTGAAGCAGTGGCGAACCAAATCTATGGGAGGCACCATACTGCCATAAGGGCGTCTGGGAGATGCTGTCTGTCCATAGCAAACATCTGTAACCTGACAGGCTGCTCCTGAAGCCTGAGTATCTCCCTGACCCTAGTGCTCATCAACCTATAATCTCTGCCTCTGAATGCAAAGTATATGTATCTGTGGTGCGGGTCAATCCATAGTGTAGCATAGAACTGACGGACCCAAGATGCAACATATAATCCTGTCCGTCCAATCAAGTCTGTCAGCCCTAGCAGATATGTAAGGTAGGGGCAAATGTGCTCTCTAGCTGCTACAACTATAGACTCAATATGGCACACCCTCTGAGGTCTGAATACAGCTCCACTATTAAGATATGCATTATAGAAATCCTCCTGGAGTGGTGTGTAGAAGTCCTCTGATGCTCTGTCATCCCTCCTCGGCGGGAACCACTGCTTGTCGACAGAATATCATCGACAATCCTCCGAGGGGTATCCCACGAAGGTAGATTGATCGACAGAGGAGCGTGAGATCAAGAATAAGAAGGCAACAGAGACACACAAGTTAGACAGGTTCAGGTCGTTAGTATGACGTAATACCCTACTCTTGTGGTCTGTTGGTTTGTATTAGCTATCGTATGATATGCCATGATTTTAAAGGGGGTCCTTGCCCGCCTTATATAGTCCGGGAGGCAGGGTTACAAGTTAGTTAGATCTGAGAGATAATCGAAAAGTAATAACTGATTACAAGAATCTTGGGATCATACATATCCTAACAGATCTCATAGTATCTTCAAGATATCTTCTTGGTGTCTTGCGGTAGGCGCCGAGTAGAGTCGTGCCCCGCAAGGCTTCATCTTGTGGGCTAGGCCACCCCTAGGGGCGTAGCCCATGTGGCCTGCCATGGGTATCCAGGGTCGTACACCCCACAGCTAGTCCCCGAGTGCCTTGTACCCGTTGCGCAATGCCATCTTAAGCTCGTCGAGCAGGTGCGGATAACGCCGAGCAATCAAACTCATGGTCCAACCACCGTGTTGAATTGTCGAGTAGCGTGAACTGTTGTCGAGCAGCGTGAACCGTCGCCAAGCACCGTGACCTATCGCCGAGCAGCGTGAACCATCACCAAGGAGCGTGTACCATCGCCGAGCAGCGTGACCTATCGCCGAGCATCGTGAACCATCGCCGAGCAGCGTGACCTGTCGCCGAGCAGTGTGACCCAAGTATGGCTTGCCATAAAGGTGTAAGGAGCTCAAGTTCATAATCAAAAATTGCTTCGCAGTGGACCAAGTGTGCCCACTTAGAGTCTGAACAAAGCAGTAGGAGTCAATATTCTTCTATAGGCATGTAGTCGTCGAGAAAAAATTCCGCACACTCACCGCGAGGTGAAGTGTGCCCACTTAGTCCTCGAGCCTGACAGCAGATGATGTAGTCATGTGGTGCCAGGGTTAGAAACTAGAAGAATAGGAGAAAAATCAGCCGAGCAGGCAGCTAGTCCCCAGGCGTGGCCCAAAAAGAGAGAAAGCACATTCACCGCAAGGTGAAGTGTGCCCACTTAGTCCTTGAGCCTAACAGCAGATGATGTAGTCATGTGGTGCTAGGGTCAAAAACTAGAAAAACAATCAAAGATCAGCGGAGTAGGCAGCCAGTCCCCGAGCTATAGGCGGAGACATCGGAGAAATCAAACCATGGAGAAAAAACCAGAGTAACGGCTATACAGTGTCGGTTACTAAGCCTCAATAAATGGCAGAGAAGTCGGCGATATTTTGGTGAGTAGCAACTAATGGCAGTGATAAAATGAGCGACATGGGCTGCGGTTGCGCAGAAGCCCAGGTAACGGCCCATATGCCACATCGGAGAAATCGGAGCGACGTAGATCACAGGAACGGTTCCCAAAAAACCCTTGAATGCGGAACGTTGGGGAAAATCCTATATAATAGTGCCGCCGCATACCCCGTTCCCACCTTTTCCACTTCATCTTCCTCCTTATCTCTCGCTCCGCCGAATCCGCAACCACATTTGTCTTCGCCGCCAAACCCTAACCAGATCTGAGAGATGACGCCAAAGAAAGGAGCTACAAAATCAAAGAAGACGAGTCCTAAGAAGACAGACGCCGTGGCCCGACATGACAAGGAGTGGGTGCCATTGTGAATAGGAGAAGCGGAGCTAAACCGATTGGTGGAGCCAGTGTTCTCCCCGACCGTGCTACCGTCGGATGGCGGCTAGCCCTCAGTGAGTTCTTTCCAACACCTCATACTAACGAAGCAGTGGTATTCGAGGACTATTTCTAGCGTGGGTTAGGGTTTCCTATTCACCCATTTTTGAGGGATCTATTGGAGCTCTGGGGGGTTTACTCTGTGCAATCTCCACCCCAATACCATTTTGCACATCTCAATCTTCATCCACTTTTGTGAGGCATACCTTGGAATCCTACCCCACTTCAATCTTTTCTGTCACCTATTCTGGTTGAAGAAGAGAGGCGACGCTAGTTCCAAGGTGGTCGGCGGGGTGTATCTCCAGCTGCGGGATGGAATGGCTAGTGAATACCTTACCGTACCACTTAACACGTCGCTGAAGGGGTGGAACACTAGATGGTTCTACATGAAACAAAGCCACCCAGTGGTTCACTATAACGTCGATCACATCCCAGAAAGCTAGAGGAGTTGGTCGGAGCTGCCGAGCAACGACGATATGGAGCAAGTGAATGAACTCCTCGGCTTAATAAAAGGCGTGAAGACTAATGGCGGATTGGTGGCGGCAAGTTTCATAGTTCGCCGCATCCAGCCCTATAAAGAGAGGGCGCACCCAGGCTTTGAATTCAAAGGGGAGACCGATGGTACCCAAGAGAGGCTAGAAATACTGTCCAAGAACGTCGTTGAAGAGCGGACTGCCGAGCTGTTCGCTCCGCTGGCCTCATTCAGGTTGTCAGGGTACACAAAGCCCTTCAACTGCAAGAATCTACCTCCTCAAGTGAATATCCCGACTGTGTATTTCTGAGAAGTTTTTTATATGTTGTCATTGCCGAGCAATAAACTGATCCTACTCATGTGAAGATCCATTCGTAGGACAGGGCAGTGTATTTCTCGGGCATGCCAAGAAACGATTGGCCGCCATCAGTGGATGCATGATGACCAGTTCAACCTGAAGAAAGCTCCATTGGTGTCTCCTCGGAATCCGAATGTATGGATACTGGTCGGACGAAGAGTCCTCCCCGGTGTCGGTGAAAATCTAGGGGAAGAGGCCGGTGATAGATGAGCCGGCCCAGAAGAAGAGGAAAATAATGGCTACTGCTCCTCGCAAACCAAGCGACATCTCACTTGACGATGATCAGACCAATCGAACATGAAGGACCGCGGTGTTTGATTGGTCTAATGATGATGAGATTATCGCGAACCCTCCCCCGAGCATGAAAAAGCCTCCACACAGCCCACGCGTGGAGGAACAACCCAGTGTAGGTGAAGAAGTCCGTGAAGCGCTGATAAGGAGAGTCCTCGAGTAGTGAGCGGAGGGAATTTCTATGCAGCAGACGACGGAAGTCCCCGTGGGGCAAGCAACGGAAGTCCCCGAGCAACAAGCGGAAGCAGACCCAGAGCAGCTGGCAGAACCAAGGCCGACCGAGGAAGAACCGAGAATTCCCCCGCCGAGCATGGGAGTCGACCCCGCAGCTGCGCCTGGAGGCTCAGGCCGGCACCGCCTGTTCAAGAAATTGAACCGTCAGACCAAACCGTAAGTGTCCTTGTGCTGAAGTTACTTTGCTGTATTTTCTTTACTTCTGTGGTTACTGAATAACTGATTTGATACAGTGCAAGGCGAGCAACGGATCTAGCCCTGCCCGCTCAGACTGAGCTACAACCAGAAACTGGCCCTGGAATGGGGGAGATGCCAGTAGACCCCATCCTAGAGTCCCTGAGTGCTCGGGAGCACGCGGGGGAGCCAATCACTGCCCCTGGTGGGCTTGGTGGCAGCAAACGACTGTCTACAACACCAAATGAGTTGGCGACAGCACCTTCGGCAATGGTGGAATCTGGAGTGGAAAAGCTTGCGGCGCCGAAGGAGCAGACGATAGTCCCCGATGCTTCGGAGGGCATGGTCAGACCTGCTATCCGACCACCGAGCCCCCAGGTGGTGCCCCCGGCTACAACAGAGGAGGACGAGGTGGAGGAGATCATGCGTGACGAGCCTTGACCCCAAGCAGTCTAGATCCTCCAAAAGCGTGGTGATGAAATAGTGATTGTCGAAGAGGAGGACACCACCAAGGAGTTTAGGTGACTGGAGACTACCCTTACCGGTGTGATGAAATAGATCAAGGTTCATAGTGCATCTAGAACGGTCCTGGTTGTTTAATCGGAATTGGATAATGATATTGTCATCGTTCATTTGCAGGAAATATCTCGAGTTGCCGAGCAGCGCCGCCAGCCGATAAAGCGAATGGAGCCCCTTGCTGAGGAGAACAAAAAACTCAAAGAGGCCAGGAACCTCTCGGAGAAGAATATCTAGAGGGCCCAACACGAACGAGACCTTGCGGAGTCCAACGCGCGGGACCTAGAATACCAGAAGGGGGTCCTGACCAAAAAGCTGGCTGCGGTGTCCGAGGAGGTGCGAAGCCAGTTCGAGCAGCTGGCCGCTGTCTCCAGCCAACTGAAAAGTGCTTCCGAGCAGCTGGAGAGGAAAACCGAACAACTCAACAGTGTATCCAAACAGAAAGCAGGTACGGGATATCAACGAATGTACTTTTGTATTGCTAAACAGCCACATTTCGGTGACAATTGTTGTGCTTGTAGAGCAAGACGCTGAGCTTGGCCAAATGCGCCAGGCTGTCGATCAACTTCGCTAGGAGAAGGCAAAGGAAACAGAGCGGGCGGACAAACTTGCTTCGGAGCTAAAAGGTGAATTCCTCCTGGTCGGAATTACTATTGAAGTAGCTTCCTTGTATAATGGATCATTGTAATGCTTGTAGGCTATCGTCATAAAGCCAAAGCACAGTTTGACGTGCTGGTGCAGGAGGCCAAGGTCCAAAAGGAGAACTTCAATGCTGTAATCGCCGCAATTAAGCCGGTGCTTGACTGCGTTGACCTAGAACCGGCCACTTAGCACGATGGCAAGCGGCAACGTCTTGACACCATCATCCAGAGGTGCAAGGTAGCATGGGAGAACTTCAAGACCTTCAACTGCGATGCCATTACGACCGTCGCTACCCATGTCCTCGCGGTTATTCGGTCCCATTACCCGACCATCGACCTTCAGTCAATAGGGGGTGGGTTTGCCGAAGGACTGAGCGATGCGGGGACCCAGCAGCTGGAGGATGAGGTGGAGGATGCATCAAAGATGTTGGCTGGCGATATAGATCTGTTTGGTGAGACGGATGGTAATGGCAGAGCTTAGTAATATGCTCATAGATTATCATCTGTAAAACCTTGTCAGTGTAATTAGAAAGCGCGAAAGCGCAAGAAACAATTATTTATTAAATAAATGTTATAAGGTGCATGTATATGCAATATATGCAGTTTGCTTGTATTTTGACGAAAAAACCTCAGCAGGTTCAATCCTGACGCGATTATGCATAGTTCAAATAACGTCCAAACAGTTGGTCTGCTACTGATCCTTATGGCCTTGGCCAGCCCATAGTCCATAATGTCGAGCGCAGAGCCTGTGCACATGTAGGAGTAACAAGCGTGACCCAGGAACCGCAGCCGACCACTGATAACGCAGAGCGCGAAGCCTGTGGCACGTGTAGGGAGAGATCGGTGACTGGGTCTTCTCCATAAAAAATAGCGTGGAAAGTGTGCTGCTCGGCAGTTGTTGTACGAACTTGGAGATAAAGGCAGCATAAGCGGCGTCCGAGCAATGTATTCTATGTTGAACTCTCAGCCTTGGCTGATCCATAGTCTATAACATCGAGCGTGGTGCCCGTAGATGTGTAGGACAAACAGGTGTGACCAAGGAACCGTAGCCGACCACCCATAACGCATAGCACGGAGCCCGTAGCACATGTAGGGAGAGATCAGAGACTGGGTCATTTCCGAAGAGAAAAGAAAATAAAGGATGTTGCTCTCCGATCAAGAAAAGTGTTCGGCGATTTGGAGATAACGTGTTCGACGATAATGTTTGGAGAAATCGTGTTCGGCGATTTTGGAGAAAACATGGTCGGCGCAGTTATGGCGATTACGTATTGGAGTTCGTTATGAAGTAGCATGGAGCTCGGCGACCGCAAGTGGATGTTAAACCACAATAGAGACAAAACAGAGACAAGTTATGTAGACCAAAACTTTACTGAATATAAAATTGGAGAGTATATATCTGGAGTGTTTCAAGGATAGAAACGTATAAGGTGTTTGATGTGCCATGAGTTAGGAACATCGACTCCTTCTAAGTCACTTAGGTGATAAGAACCTGGTTGAGTAACCTCTTTGACGACATAAGGCCCTTCCCAAGGGGAAGAGAGCTTGTGCATCCCTTTAGTTTTTTGTTTTCTGCGGAGAACGAGATCACCGACAATAAATGAACGACCTTTGACGTTTTGGTTGTAGTACCTTCGCAAGCCTTCTAGATATTTAGCTGTACGGGCACAGGTGATTAGGCGTTCTTCCTCGGCCCTATCGATGTCCTTAAACCAAACAGCCTCGGCCTGCTCTTCATCATAGTTTTCCACTCTAGGTGCTCAGAAAGTAACGTCCGCTGGTAGTATGGCTTCTGCGCCATAGACTAAAAAGTATGGAGTCACGCTGGTGCTATGACTAGCTTGAGTACGTAGTCCCTAGACTACAGCTGGAAGCTCCTTGAGCCATCTGCCTGGGTGCTTTTCTTCTTTCTAATATAGTCGCTTTTTGAGGGCATCAAGGATCATGCCGTTCGCCCGTTCGGCCTGGCCATTGGCTCTTGGATGGGCAATGGAGACATATTTGATGGAGATGCAATGGTCTTTGTAGAAGTGCCAGAAGTGATGGCCAGTAAACGTAGTTCTGAGATTGGTGATGATGCTATTTGGTAGACCAAATTTGTGGATGGTATCTTCGAAGAGCTCAACTGCCTTCTTTGTAGCAGCTGAGATGAGCGGTTTATATTCAATCCACTTGGAGAACTTGTCGATGGTGACATATACATACCGAAAACCACCTAGTGCTGGTTTGAA
Source organism: Miscanthus floridulus (assembly GCF_019320115.1). Classification (NCBI taxonomy): domain Eukaryota; kingdom Viridiplantae; phylum Streptophyta; class Magnoliopsida; order Poales; family Poaceae; genus Miscanthus; species Miscanthus floridulus. Next base: position 49,391,508 of record NC_089597.1, read on the forward strand.
AGGCCCGATCATGTCCAGTCCCCAGCATGCGAAGGGCCTGGAAGCTAGGATGGTTTGCAGCTCTTGTGCCAGCACGTGTATTTGCTTAGCGAAGAATTGGCATCCTTCACAACGTCGGACGAGGTCTTCTGCATCAGTGATGGCTGTGGGCCAATAAAAACCAGCTCGAAAAGCATTGCCGACCAGTGTTCTCGAGGCCGTGTGGTTGCTGTAGGAACCAGAGTGAATTTCGAGAAGTAGCTTTACTCCCTCCTCTTGGGTGATGCATTTCTATAGTATCCCTTCCTTGGCACTTTTCCTCATCAAGCTACCATCCACCAGCATGTAAAGCTTGCTTCGATGAACTAGGCATTTAGTTTCAGTATTGTCGGCGGGTACCTCGGCGTTGGTGAGGTACTTGATGAATTGCTCCCTCCAATCGGTGACCGGCGAAGGTACCGCTAGTACCAACTGCTCGGCAGGGGGAACCTCTTCGACTTCCTTATCTTCTTTGATGGATGGCATCGGGAGATCTTGAACAAAGACCCCCAGCGGGATCGCGGCGCGAGAAGAGCCCAACTTGGATAAGTGATCGGTGAGTTGATTTTGGTCACGTACCACATGGTGTCGATGCCATAGAATTTTCCTTCGAGCTTCCTGATTTCGGCGTAGTATGCATCCATCTTCTCACTAGAACAGGACCAGTCCTTGTTGAGCTGGTTGATAACCAGCGCGGAGTCCCCGTACACCATGAGGCGTTTGACGCCGAGCTCGATGGCTATACGGAGACCATGGAGACACGCTTCATATTCCACGGCGTTGTTGGAGGCTGGAAAGTGTATCCGGAGAACATAGTGTAGCTTATCCTTGGTCGACATAATGAATAGAATGCCTGCACCAGCACCATTGATGTTAAGGGTGCTATCGAAGTACATCACCCAGTGTTTGGGGCAAGTAACGGCGGTGGGCTCTTAGATCTCGGTCCATTCAGTAATGAAATCAGCGAGCGCCTGTGACTTAATGGTAGGTCTGCTTCTGAATTCGATGGAATATGTGCTGAGCTCAATAGCCCACTTAATGATGCGGCCATTGGCCTCTTTGTTGCGGAGAATGTCCCCCAGAGGGAACTCAGTGACCACGGCAATCTTGTAGTATTTGAAGTAGTGTCGGAGTTTGCGCGACGTAATAAGAATGGCGTATAACAGCTTTTGTACCTAAGGATAATGAGTTTTGGGCTCATTAAGTACCTCACTGATGAAGTAAACCGGACATTGTACTTTATAGGCGTGCCTGGCCTCCTTGCATTCGACGACAATAGTTGTGCTCACGACGCAAGAAGTGGCGGCGATGTATATTAGCAGAGTCTCATCTGGACGTAGCGCCGTCATGATCGGAGGCTTTGTTAAGAACACTTTGAGCTACTCAAAAGCTGAGTCTGCTTCCTCCGACCAGGAGAACCACTCGGATGCCTTGAGGAGTTTGAAGAATGGTTGCCCTTTTTCACCGAGGCGTGATATGAAATGACTTAAAGCAGCCATGCAGCCTGTAAGCTTCTATATATCCTTGATGCATGTCGGCCATTTCATATTGGTGCTGGCGGAGACCTTGTTAGGGTTAGGTTTGATACCTCGAGCACTGATGATGTAGCCCAGCAGTATACCGGATGTAACTCCAAAGACGCACTTTGAAGGGTTCAGCTTCCATCTGTACTTGTTCAGGTTGGCGAAGGTTTCTTTGAGGTTGGCAATAAGGTTGTCGGCTGTCTTGGTCTTGACGACCACGTCATCGATGTAGGCTTCGACGTTGCGACCGATCTATTGGTCGAGGCACATCTGGATGGCCCTTTGATAGGTAGCCCCGGCGTTCTTGAGACCAAAGGACATAGTTTTGTAGCAGTATGCACTGAAAGGCATAATGAACGATGTCTTGATCTGGTCTTCTTCCTTGAGGGAGATCTGATGATAGCCGGAGTAACAGTCAAGGAAGGAGAGTAGTTCACAGCCAACAGTAGAGTCTACAACCTCGTCTATCCGAGGCAAGCCGAAGGGGTCTTTAGGGTAGTGTTTGTTAAGATCAGTATAATCAACGCACATTCTCCATTCTTTGTTCTTTTTTTGAATGAGAACAGGGTTTTCTAACCAATCTGGATGATACACTTCTTTTATAAACCCAGCAGCTAAGAGCTGTTTTATTTCTACCCTAATAGCCTCCTTCTTGTCTGGCGCGAATCGGCGGAGTTTCTGCTTGATCGGTTTGGTGGTCGGTGAGACATTCAAGGAGTGCTCGATCTTCTCCCGTGATACCCCGGCATGTCTACAAGTTTCCAAGCAAACACATTAGCGTTGGCATGTAGGAAGGAGATGAGCGCGCTTTCCTATTTGGGGTCAAGGTGAGCCCCAATCTTCACAGTCTTGGAGACGTGGTCGAGGCCAAGGCCGACCTCCTTAATTTCCTTGGACTTGGCGGAGGCGCGAGGAAGCTCCAGCTCTGGGATCTCCATGTCATCAGCGGGCGCTGTCTTGGCTTCGGTGACCACGCTAGCCATCTGGATGGAGAGGTCGGTGGCTTCAGCAAGAGCGATACTCTCTTTCTCGTAGGCGTAGGCAACAGAGAGGTTGGCCCGTAGAGCTAGGACTCCTACAGGCGAAGGCATCTTCATCACCAGATATGCATAGTGTGATACGGCCATGAACTTGGCCAGAGCTGGCCGGCCAAGTATGGCATGGTAGGCAGTGTTGAAGTCAGCAATGTAGAAGTTGATATGCTTGACATGGTAGTTGCTTGCCGTGCCGAACTGTACTGGTAGGGTGATCTCTCCAAGTGGTCTGGATGCCCTTCTAGGTACCACACCCTAGAAGGAGGAGTCCGAGGGTGTGAGATCTGTTATCACGAGGCCTAACTCCCTTAGGACCCTAATGAAGAGTAGGTTCAAAGCACTGCCATCGTCAATGAGGACTTTTCTGAAGAGCACCTTCTAGACGGTTGCATCGAGGACAAGGGGGAAACAACCTATGTAGGGTATGTCTGCCCACTGGTCGGCCCTACTGAAGGTGATGGGGACCTCGGACCATGGGCGATAACTAGGGTCGGCGGTGGTTTCCTCTGAAGCGACGGCGAGCTTCTGTTCTCTTCTACTCTCAGTGGAGGTGAGGCCCCCGAAGATGGTGGCGACCGCCTTATCGTGGTCCTAAAAGGCATTGTTGCTGCCCCTAGGTGGTCGGCGACCTCCGGCTTCATCATTGGCATCGTCATCGAGCCTCTTGTCCTAGAACTCCTTAGCCAGGCCAATGCAGTCCTTCATCTTGTGTTTGGCGTTCTTGTGAAGAGGGCACGAGCCTTGAGGATCTTTTGGTACTATTCGTTGTAGTTTCGCTTGGCGCGAGGTTGACTGACAGTGGTGACGATGTGTTCTGGCCGGCGGCGGCAATTTTGGCCAGGCCTGTGTCCTCTAGTCCGATCACGGCTGCTGTCGCGATGGTAACTGCAGTCGTCGGGGCGGCGGTCGCTGTGGCGCCGGTCGTCGGGGTGATCGTCGTAGCGGTGAGACAAGCAATGAGTGCCTGCATCCTCGTTGAAGCACACCTCGGCTTCCTTGGCATTAGCGTACTGGTTGGTGGTAGTTATCATTTCGCCGATACCGGTGGGCGGCTTGCGGTTGAATTTGGAGCGAAGCTCGCGATGGTGGAGTCCTCGGATAAAGGCGGTGATGACTTCAGCTTCCGTGATGTTGGGGATAGAGTTCCTCATCTCGAAGAAACATTAGATGTAGCTATGGAGGAGCTTAGATGGCTTTTGGTTGATGCGGCTGAGATCATGCTTTGTGCCGGGTCAAGTACACGTGGCCATATAGTTGTTGATGAAGACTTTCTTCAACTCTTCCCATGATCCGATGGAGTCTGGCGCAAGGCTGGTAAACCAGCTCATGGCGGGTGGCGTGAGCATGATGGGGAGATAATTCACCATGATGCTAGTGTCTCCTCCGATGGTGCGGACAGCAGTGGCGTAAGCCTGTAGCCACTGAGTCGGGTTCATTCTTCCTTCGTAGGGCTCGACCCCGGTGATCTTAAAACCATGGGGCCACCGAAGCATCCAGAGTACCCTTGTGAAAGCTGGAGGCCCCTCAGGGTTGTCGACACCATCGTCTATGGCGTTGCGGTCGGGAATAGGCTCGAGGGCTGAGTTCGAGTTGCCATACTCCTTTTCGTACTCCTGGCAGCGACGCACTTCGTCGTCTTGGCGATCAAAGCGACGTTGCTCGATATGCTGTCGCGCATCCCGGAGGTTGCTGAGATGCACTCGAGCATACTGTTCGACCTCTTGGTCGTGTTGGTGATGGTGTTCGACGTGATGCCCCCTGGTTCCCCCCTAGAGAGGTAGTGACTGGTCGGCAAAACGGCTTTGACTGGGGCGGCGATTGGATCTCGGCGTAGCTGATCGATGAATCGTGCTTGTGGAGCACGAAGGTCTCTGATCCTCACAAATCTCATTGACCTGATAGTGAGCCGCTTTAAGCATGGCGGCAATCTTGGTGAGCTCGAGCGTTTGAGGGAAACGAGCGAGCTCATTAGCGGCACTGCCAAATTGGCGCTTGGAGTCTTGAAGACGTCGTGGTCGTCAACGCGGAGAAATTCTTCGTCGAGGTCGCGGTGAAGCGAGAGCGGTCTTCCTTGAGAATCGAGCCGATTATTCCAAGCAGCCTCGGCCCTCGCAATGGCTGCCTCGTTTTCTCGCCGCTACGCGTGGTTGATGTTCCAGTTCTCCCGAGCAACGCGCTCCTCCTCGGTTTCGCCGTTCTGAGGAGGGCTATCGATGTTGACGTTGAAGATCACACCCCCCGGAAGGGTGGAAGGAGAAATTGCTCGGGGAAGGTTTCGGCGAGGGTCTCCGTAGAGCCCTGAGACTCGGAGCCCAAAGTTTCTTTTGGGATGGTCTAGAGGGGCACCCCAGGGCTTCAGCCTAAGTGTAGCATGTTGATAGCTGGTGGAAACTGGATGGCGACCTAATCGGTGAGTAGACGGGTGCAGTCTACCTGGTCGATGAGTTTGCCCCTCAGGGCGTGTTGGTAAGCGGCGGCAGCATTGGTGAACCCGAAGGGTAGGGCCGTAACCCCTACAGTTTCCCGAGTAGCCTCCAATAGATCTAGATCAGAGGGTGGTCGGCGCTGAAACTAAGTGTCTAGAGCCGATTCGGCAATGAAGAGACAATCGGCGAGCTTCAGTCTGACCCGATCGATGGATTCGATCAGATTGTCATTGTTGATATGCCTCCTCTAGTAGCGAGGAAGCGAACGACCAGTCATTGCTGAAGGAGACCTTAGAATCAGCTCCGAGATCAGATCTGCAGTTGCAGGTGCAGGGGTGATCGGTGCAGAACTGATCTACCCTGGCTCGAGGAGCTCTCCAACTCCATCAGCGTTGATGACCCACAAGATGGATCCGACCGTGAAGATCTGGTCGGGCTGCGGAAGGGACAAAGAGCCTACGGAAAAAGCCATCTTGTTCGATAAGAAAACAGCATGCACACCCCTACCTGGCACGCCAACTGTTGACAGAATATCGTCGGCAGTCCTCCGAGGGGTATCCCACGAAGGTAGATTGATCGACAGAGGAGCATGAGATCAAGAACAAGAAGACAACAGAGACACATGAGTTAGACAGGTTCAGGCCGTCAGTATGACGTAATACCCTACTCCTGTGGTCTGTTGGTTTGTATTAGCTATCGTATGATATGCCATGATTTTAGAGGGGGTCCCTGCTCGCCTTATATAGTCCAGGAGGTAGGGTTACAAGTCGGTTTGATCTGAGAGATAACCGAAAAGTAATAACTAATTACAGGAATCTTGGGATCATACATATCCTAATAGATCTCGTAGTATCTTCAGGATATCTTCCCGACGTCTTACGGTAGGCGCCGAATAGAGTCGTGCCCCACAAGGCTTCATCTTGTGGGCTGGGCCACCCCTAGGGGCGCAGCCCATGTGGCCTACCGTGGGTATCCAGGGTCGTACACCCCACACTGCTCAAACTCCGCAAACCTGAGCTGCTGCACCTGCTTGGCCGTGGTGGCCCTCAAGTCCAAGTTTGTCACAGGAGGTGGACCCTATGGTCTGGGCGGTGGATGAGAACCCCTCCACTGTGTATCTGCCCTTGGCATGACTGGAGCACGTGTACGACCAGAGTGGCAAAGCTGTGGCCAAGGTGCCTGCTCTATCTCCTCGGCCTGCTGTCCCTCCTAAGTTGGCTCTACTGATGGTGCCTGCTGCTGTGACTCCCCCTGAGGCTGACCCTCATCAATGGCAACACGCCATCCTCCAATCATGAGAGTCCTAGGTGGACCACCATGAAGGCGCTCAACCCACTCAAGTGTAGCCCTTGCTTCTGGTGAAAGCTGATATGCAATCTGGACTCCACTGCGAGCACCTTCCTCTCTTGGCATGCTCTGCAGCCTCTACAACTGCGGCTGCTCTAGCTATCTCTGCATCTAGGTACTTGCGCTTCTTTCTTGCAGTCTTCTTCATCGCCTTGCCTTTTGGATCTATAGGCAAGCGAGGCGGACGCCTCGGATCCTCATCACCCGGACCACCTTCAACATTCTTGACGTGAACCATTGGTTGGATCTGAAAGGAACAACTGCCGTTGACAAGAGACAACTATCGACTATCACTTTTGAAGCTTGGCCTCGATCCGTACTCACGACCTTGGCCCTGAGTTAACTGACAACTACCACTGAGACCTCAACAACACCGACTCGCTGCACGATGGAATAGATTGGGAAATACAAATAATTTTAATTATGCATCTAGAGATACGAAAAACCTATGAAAGCAAGCAATTAGGTATGAAATAGAAACATGGGCTTGCTACCTGACGAACCGACGATATGAGGAGAAGAGAAACAACGCACGGAGAACCATCGAATCACGAGGCTAGGGTTTGTAGTGGTGTGGATCGGCGGCACTGGATTGCGATTAAAGTCACCAGCGAGGATGCAATGGGGGCGCTAGGGCACTATAGGGGCACGATAGCGCTGGAACCAAGCACGACGGTGTGGGATTGCTGCCGGCGGCGCTGTTCGACAGTGCTTGGTGCAGTTGTGCTGGAGCGGCATGAGACACGGTGGCTAGGGCACGGTGCGGTGCGTGGAGGCACGGGAGCTACGCGAGCGTGGGCATGGGATGCGCGGAGGTGCGGTGGCTCGGCGATGCTGTGGCTCGGGCATAGGAGCACGGGAAGCGGCGGTGCTAGGGCACAGGAGCAGGCGCGATGGCGATGATGGCGGAAGCGATTGAGGATCGAACGTCATGATTAAATAGTGGCCCCCAGCGAGTCAAAAAAGGAAATGAAGAAAAGAAACTGAGTCCCGCACGTTTCCTATTGATCGGACGCTCCGGTGGCAGCGATCGAACGCTACCACCCAGCGTTCGGTCGATTCTAGAGAGGTCCAAATCCTCTGGAATCATGACTAGGCGTGTCCGGTGGACACCGACTGGACGTAGCCAGAGTCCGGTGGACACCGACCGGACGCAGCCAGAGTCCAGTCACCTTGCCTTGACGCCTTCTTGCTCGACCGGACGCTGAAGCTCCATATGACCGGACGCTGGGAAAACACTATTTCAGCGTCTGATCACTCCTTCTCGGTAGCTGTTCACCTCTTGTGAACTGACCGGACACTGGACATCAGAGTTCGGTGCAGCGTCCGGTCACTCCTTTTCCTGTGAATCTTCAAAGTCCTTCGTGCTGCCTATTCCCAATCAAGTCCCAACTCAAATAAGATCCAAATAAACACCAATTGGGACTGATATGAGTGACCTCTCTCAAACCCTCATGTTTTTTGAAAATATTTTGCCTTAGGCTATAATTCTTTTTAAGAAAATAGGCAATAAGAGGGCAATTTGAAGACAAACGACAAAACAACATTCATGCATATGCAATGCAATACTTGTAAGTAAATCTAGCAAAATTTGTTTTATGTAAAGTATTTGTGCACAACAAGCACCTGCGGCAATGTATTTCGCTTCGGCGGTGGACAAAGCCACACTATTTTGCTTCTTGGAGGACCAAGACACAAGTGATCTACCAAGCAAATGGCACCCTCCGGATGTGCTTTTACTATCAACTTTGCAACCGGCATAATCCAAATTGGAATAGCCAACTAACTCAAATATAGCTCCTTTGGGATACCAAAGACCAATGCTTGGTGTGTGCTTAAGATACCTAAGGATTATTTTAATGGCAATCAAATGAGTTTCCTTAGGATTAGCTTGAAATCTAGCACACATACACACACTAAACATGATGTCGGGCCTAGATGCGATCAAATATAACAAGCCATCAATCGTAGAGCGGTAGAGAGTTTGATCAACCAGGTTACCTCCCTCATCTAGGTCGAGATGTCCATTAGTTGGCATGAGATGAAAATCCCTTCTCTCACTTGCTTGACTTGAAAACCAAGAAAGAATGTAAGCTCTCCAATCATTGACATCTCAAACTCCTTTGACATCAATTCACCAAACTCTTTGCAAAAATCTTCATTGGATGATCCAAAGATGATATCATCAACATACACTTGACAAATGAAGATATGCCCATCAAGCTTCTTGGTGAATAGTGTGGTGTCGACCTTCCTAATGGTGAAGCCCTTCTCAATGAGGAAGTCCTGAAGGCGCTCATACCAAGCTCTTGGGGCTTGCTTAAGCCCATATAATGCCTTAGACAACCTATAAACATGATTAGGATATCTAGGGTCTTCAAACCTGGGAGGTTGATCAACATAGACTAGTTCATTAATAAAGCCATTTAAAAATGCACTTTTTCTATCCATTTGATATAATTTCATTTCATGATGTGATGCATATGCAAGGAGGATACGAATGGCTTCTAATCTTGCAACCGGTGCAAAGGTCTCTCCAAAATCTAAACCTTCAACTTGAGAGAACCCCTTTTGCAACTAGTCTTGCCTTGTTCCTCACAACAATATCTTGATCATCTTGCTTGTTTCAGAACACCCACTTTGTTCCAATGACTCTTGCACCTTTTGTCTGCTCTTCAAGAGTCCAAACTTCATTGTGGGTGAAGTTGTTCAACTCTTCATGCATTGCATTTATCCAATCTAGATTTTGAAGAGCTTCTTCTACCTTAGTAGGCTCAAAGCAAGAGACAAAAGAGTGATGAGCAATAAATAAAGCAAGTTTTTGTGAGCGAGTCATTACACCCTTTGATGGACTCCCTATGATGAGATCTTGTGGATGATCTTGTAGTAGAGGTGTATTTCTTCTATTGACCACTTGAGGAGGAGGTTGTGGAGCATCAACATCTTGTGCTTGTACCACCATTTGATCATGGGAGACATGAGTGTCTTCATTTTCTACTCTCCCATCTTTATCACCATCTTGTGGCACACTTGATGAAGAAGGTGGATCAATCACTTATACATCATCTTTAGGCTTGATGTCTCCAACTGGAATGTTCTTCATAGCCTCCCTCAATGGTTCATCACCTACATCATTAAGATTCTCATGTGCTCCTTGGGAGCCGTTAGATTCATCAAATTCCACATCATATGTTTCTTCAACCAAGCCGGTGGTATGATTAAATACTCTATATGCTTTGGACTTTGATGAGTAACCAACAAGAAAACCAATATCACAACGTCTTTGAAACTTCCCTAGGTGTTGGCGCTTCTTGTAGATGTAGCATTTGCAACCAAACACCCTAAAGAAGGAGGCGTTTGGCTTCTTCCCATTGAGCAACTCATAAGGTGTCTTGCCAAGGAACTTTTGAAGGAATAGGCGGTTTGATGCATAGCATGCGGTGTTGATAGCTTCCACCCATAGAGCTTCGGGGGTGTTGTACTCATCAAGCATTGTTCTTGCAAGAGTGATCAATGTCTGGTTCTTCCTCTCAACTACACCATTTTGTTGAGGAGTATATGTTGCGGAGACCTCATGCTTGATCCCAACTTCATCACAATAGGCTTCTATGTTTGTGTTGTCAAATTCCTTCCCATTGTCACTTCTTATCTTCTTAAGCTTCACTTCAAATTCATTTTATGCTCTCTTGGCAAACTTCTTGAAACAAGATGCAACTTCGGATTTGTCATGAAGGAAGAATACCTATGTATACCTTGAATAGTCATAAACAATCACAAGACAATAAAGATTTCCTCCCAAACTCTTGTATGTTGTTGGTCCAAATAAATCCATATGAAGGAGTTCTAGCACTCTTGCGGTTGACATGAAAGCTTTTGTTGGATGAGTATTTGCAACTTGCTTGCCGGCTTGACATGCACTACAAAGCTTGTCCTTCTCAAACTTCACATCCTTCAACCCTCTCACCAAATCATTCTTCATTAGCTTCTTGAGTGAGCTCATCCCAACATGAGCAAGTCTTCTATGCCATAGCCACCCAAGTGTTGTTTTGGTGAATAGGCATGTCTTCAAGTTTGCATTTTCGGAGGTGAAGTCCACTAGATATAGGTTATTGTATCTAAATCCTTTGAATATCACATGATCATCATCCTTCTTGGATACAACAACCTCCTTCTCGGTAAACAAGCATTGGAAGCCAAGATCACACAATTGTCCAATGGATAACAAGTTGAAACTCAATGAAGCAACATATAGCACATTGGAGATGGAATGATCATTTGATATAGCCACTTTGCCTAATCCTTTGACCTTGCCCTTTGAGTTATCTCCAAATGTGATTCTTTCTTGTCCATCTACTTTTTTATCTAGTGAGGTGAATATACGAGGGTCACTGGTCATATGTTGTGTGCAACCACTATCAATAACCCAATAACTTCCACCGGTTTTGTAGTTCACCTACACACAAGAGATCAAGCTTTACGAACCCAAACTTGTTGAGGGCCCTTCACCTTCTCAACAAGTGACTTTGCAACCCAAATTTTCTTAGGCCTATTCTTGTTGGGAGGACCTAAGAACATGACTTTCATCTTTCCACTAGAATCCTTTCTAAGCATGTAGTGAGCATTGAAGGCAAAAGGTCTAGCATGCTTGGGCAAGGGTTGTGGTGGTGGAGTTTGGCACTCATGAGCAAAGTGGCCTTCTTGTCCACACTCAAAACATCTCTTTGGTTTTGTCTTGGACTTATGTTGTTGTTGAGCTTGAGCCTTCTTTTCTTGGTTTGCCAAGTACCCAATGCCACTTCTATCCATCTTCATGATGGTGTTCATTAGTAGCTCACTTTGAAGATGCTTGCCTCTAGTGAACTTGCTCAATCCAATCTTAAGATGCTCTTTCTCCAACTTGAGCTTCTTGTTTTCTTCCTTGAGAGCATCATTGTTTTTCTCTTCCTTGAGCTTCTTATTCTCATCTTTGAGCTTCTCATTCTCAAGGATCAAACCATCATCATGAACAATAGTTTCTAGCACAATAGACTTGGTGGTTTTGAGTTCTTCGAGATCTTTCTTGAGTTTTTCATTGTCATTCTTGAGCTTGACAAACTCATCATAATCATCGGCTTCAACCACTTGCTTGCCCTTGCTACTAGAACTTTGCTCAATGCTCTCAATAATCAAGTCATCACATGATGTAACTATATCAATCTTAACAACATCGTTAGTAGCATCATGTGGCTCATTGGATAAGAATTCTTGAGCAATAACAAGATTATTATGATTAACCTTAAGAGTAGTATATTCTTCTCTTAGCTTGTTGTGGCTAGTGATGAGCTCATTATGTGTCCTCTCAAGTTTATCATGTTTTTCTTTAAGTTCTTTCTTAGAAGATTTGAGCTCCTTGAGTTTGGATGATATAGCATCATTTGCTTCTTTAAGCTCAACACTAGCCTTTTCCGCTATATCACATTTGGCTAAAAAAGAATCATTTTTAGCTTCTAGCTTTTCATTTTTAGCTCTAGTTTTTATAATGATCTTAGTATATTGTTTTAGAAATCTAGCAAGATCATCATAAGAAGATGATTCATATTCATCATCATCACTATCACTATTATCATCACTAGCATGCTCATCATCACTACTATCATCATTATTAGATACCTTGCGGTCACCCTTGGCCATAAGGTATAGGTGTGTAGAGGATGATGGCGGTGGTGGCGGTGAAGATGAAGAGTCGATAACAATTGCGGCCACCTTCTCGTTGTCACTATCATCATCGGATGAGGCACTAGATGAATCAATGTCCGTGAGCCAATCACCGACAATGTATGCCTTTTCACTCTTCTTCTTGTGGAAGTCCTTCTTCTTGCCATCTCTCTTCTTGTATGACTTGTTCTTCTTCTTCTTTATTACTTGAGTCATCTTTCTTACCCTTGTATTTGTTCTTGAACTTGTCTTTCTTGGGCTTAGTGCATTGGTGTGCTAGATGACCAAGTTCTCCACAATTGAAGCAATCCATCTCAGAGATTGGCTTCCTTATAGAGCTAGTGAAGAACTTCTTCTTCTTGCCATCAAACTTGATGCCACTCTTGTTGAGCTTCTTTAGCATCTTGGCGGTCTTTTTCACCATGAGAGCAAGACTTTCATCATCAACTTCATCATCACTTGAGCTCTCATACTCAAGTCTTGCTTTACCCTTCTCTTGGCTAGCTTTGAATGCTACGTCCTTATCTTTCTTCTTGGTATAGGATGAGCCATCTTGTGGCGTGATGTGCATGTACATCTCATGAGCATTGATCTTTCCCAAGATTTGTGTTGGTGTAGCGGTGGAAAGATCACCTTGATGAAGCATGGTCACAATATGCCCATATTTATCAATGGGGAGGATACTCAAGATCTTTCTTACAACATTGGATGGTTGCATTTGAGTGAGTCCAAGCCCATTGACTTCCTCTACAAGAACATTCAAACGTGAATACATCTCATTAGCACATTCTTTAGGAAGCATTTCAAAAGAGTTGAGCTTTTTCACGACAAGATGATAGCATTCCTCACGCTCACTCTTAGTTCCCTCATAGAGCGCACAAACGTCCGACCATAGTGCATGGGCGTCTTTGTGGTTTCTCACCCGATTGAACACATCTTTGCAAAGGCCTCTAAAGATGGTGTTTCGAGCCTTTGCATTCCACTTCTTGTAATTTACCTCATCGCCTTGTAGGTGAGTAGCATCTCGAGGTTTTGGGAAGCCTTGAGAGGCGGCTCTAAGAATACCAACATCTAGAGCTTCTAGATACGCCTCCATGCGAATTTTCCAATAAGGAAAATCATCTCCCTCAAAGATAGGAGGAGGTCCATCCCCGTGAGACATCTTGCTCTAGGCAGTTAAGCCTAAATATGTGAGCACAAGGCTCTGATACCAATTGAAATGATCAAGATGCCTAAGAGGGGGGTGAATTGGGCTAATTACAAATTTCTTTGCAATAATCAAATCCTATGGTTAGCCCAATTAACCCCTTATGCTTAGAAAGTGTTTCTATTGATCTAACACACAAAAGTTTAGCACCCTAAGTTCCAATCCTACTCTAGCATGGCAATTCTAGGAATGTAAAAGACAAGTATTGAATTGCTCAAAGTAAATGCTTAAAGTAAAGAGAGGAGAAGGAACACGGCGATGTTTTGCCGAGGTATCGGAGAGTCGCCACTCCCCACTAGGCCTTGTTGGAGCACCCGCGCAAGGGTGTAGCTCCCCCTTGATCCGCGCAAGGATCAAGTGCTCTCTATGGGTTGATTCTTTGACACTCCATCACGGTGAATCACCCACAACCGCTCACAACTTGAGTTGAGTCACCCATAAGCTTCGTCGGATGATCACCAAACTCCCAATCACCACCAAGCCGTCTAGGTGATGGCGATCACCAAGAGTAACAAGCACAAACTCTCACTTGACCACGACAAGCCTAATGAGAAGGGTGGATGCACACTTTGCTACTCTTGCTTCACTAATGAGGGCTCTCTTTGGGATTCTCAAATCTCAATCACCTCACTAGGACCTTGCTCTTCTTGGCACTCTCAAACGTGTTCCTCAGCTGTTGGAATGAACAAAAGTACCCCCCACATGAATGGAGGTGGTATTTATAACATGGGCTGAAAAACAAACCGTTATGTGCCTCTGTGGGGTGACCGGACGCGCCAGTCAGTTCACCCCAAAACCTAGTGTTTACAGTGTGACCGGACACTGGCAAGCGTCCGGTCAACACTGATCGGACGTGTCTGGTCGCAATTTACCCTCACTGGAACCTTACTGATATCGATCAGACGCTAGCCTTCAGCGTCTGGTCACTTCACTTCTCAGCGTCCGATCACATCTAGACGACTTCACCTTGATCAAATGAACTAACTGGACTCTAAGCCAGCGTCCGGTCACACCGAAGCCAGCGTCTGGTCAGTATTTGACCCTCCATTCACTTCCAACTCTCGATCATATGTGAATGAAGTTTGCTCCATTGGATCTAAGGGCTATTTTGGAGCTACCTAGCGCTAGTTTAAGCAAGTGTGCACCACACCTAACCCACTAGACTCACCTAGGTCAAGCTACCCGTCCGTACCCCCCTTAATAGTATGGCCAAAGGAAAAACAAAGTCTGAAACTACTCTAAGTGTCACTCCAACTCCAATCGACACTTAGAACTAGTCCATCCTTAACCTTGTCATCCATCCTTTGAAAACCAAAATGATTTCTATCGTAGGGGCATGACCATCATGATAGCCCAATTGATCTCCATTACCGTGACCTAACTTAATTGCCTCTGCAAAACACATGTTAGTCACAATAATCACGTATTGTCATTAATCACCGAAACCCAACTAGGGGCCTAGATGCTTTCACATCTGACATCCAATAGTGTTGTGGGTGCCTACCATCATCCTATACCTACTGGCGTGGGCAACAAGGTTTAGAAGCATACATACTCTCTCCCTCTCACTTGTAAGGCCACCCCCTTCATCTATAAAAGGGGATGTGCTCTCTCCCAAAAAACTCAGTTGATCCAGGTTGATCAAAGTGATTCTAGATTCATTAGATCGACCAAGTTCACTAGCACACAACCACAGAACCACCAGGTTCGAACCACAAGCACACGCTTGAACACTTAGCTCATAGTGGAGCTCCTGTCGCTCTTGGCCCTTCCGACCGGAGCTCGGCCGGACCTCTTGTACACCCCATCTTTCTCCTTCTCGTTTGTAACCCCACTACAAACTTTGAGCACATGGGCTCAGGAATAAAGTCACCGACCGACTCAAACTGGACATAGGGCATGTTGCCTGAACCAGTATAAACCCTGTGTCATTGAGTGCTAGGCCACCTTCGATCATAACGTATGGCAAACTACAAATATTTACTTGTTGGTCACTTTTTGCACTGACAGTTGGCGTCGTCCATGGGGAAGACGTTACACATTCAACACTTTTTGGTCATTGGATGGTCCACTTTTCTGCCACCTTCGCCATAGCGTGCTCCGGCGATATGATTCGCTTCGGCTCACTAGAGTTTCCCGCGCTCCCACCTGTTGGGATGTGGGTTCCACCCAACTTCGAGCCATCCTAGGCCATCCTCCTTGGAAGCCTAGACTTCGTCGTCGACCGGCTCGGTGTACTACACCTCCACGAGGAGGCACTCGTTCCGGCACCCATCAGAGGCGTGCCCTCCATCAACTCCGGGATGCACGACTTCGATGATGTGGCATCCACGCTTCATTCTGAGCAAACTCTCCGCTCAAACCCCGCTGTGAGTAATGTACATGCTGTTATTTACCTACTATTCTCTATCTTCTGCCGATTACCCAGACGGACCCCGTTGTCCCCGACGCGACCGCCATACGACCGGTTCCCCTATGGCCTCACGTCTCTCATGGACGCGTATGTTCGGGGGCTCCGTAGGATGCCGGCGTCGCCCCCTCTCACATCCGAATTCGTGGGGATGGTGAGCTATGCTCCCACCTATTTCCTCGACCTCATGGATGACGATGTTGATAGTGATGGCTCCAGCATCGACGATGTGGCACCTAGCCACCATCCATCTTAGGTGTATGCTATGGCGGACGCTCCAGGATAGCCACTAGTGGTAACGCAGTCCTTGCAGACTCATGTGCCTCCGAATCCTCATGTGGAGAACCCCGAGCTCCCACGGGAGCACGACGAGGAACCACAACAACAATGGCTACACCAGCCACCGACTGCGCCAGCGCGCTCAGCGCACCACACTACACCCCGTGCGCATAGACCAGTGAGCGGTGCCTAGGGTCACGCCCATCGGGTCTAGCACAACACCATGGATAGGGGGAACGATCCCCCATAGTTCACTCGGGCCAATCAGAACATCACCGCCGCGGCAATGCTTCTACGCGGCCTCCACGAGCCAAATGAACCTTAGGAATAGGCGATCCACCGAAACCTCTAGGCACTAGTGGAGACCACCACCGTTCAATAGGCAGAGAGCTCCATATCGTGACACCAACTCATGGCCTCTCTCCCCACCAGGAGAATAGGGATGCAGCAAATGAGTCGCTCCACCCACTCACCGCTACAACTACCGAGTGTGGCACAAGAGGTCACACCCGTGCCTCATCTTGACTTAATGAATGCTCCGCACCGACCGCCTGCATATGCGTGGCTCGGGCCAAACTGAGACGCACGCAACGGCGACCAGAGTCTCAGCCCTGATGGCTCGGGACCATGAAACTTTGTCCAATACCTCTAGCAAGCGCCGCTCCTACCATGCTCCAATGAAGGCCGAGTCAAAGGCAAGGCCAAGCGATAGGATCAGGACATGGGCCCCTCCACACAGAAGGGGAAAAAGAATAGAAAAGATCGCCGCTGACCGACCAACTTCGCGTTGGTCGCCACGGCTGATAACATGGGCAAGCAGCCCCAGCAGGACCCTCTGAGCCACTTCCATGAGCTCATGGAGAGCCCGTGCACCAACCACGACTACCCCGTCAAACACCTCTACAAGGACTATGAGCTCCTCAAGCGGCTTCTGTGGTAGGCTGACGGGCTAAAGGAAGAAAAAGGCGAAGAAGCAGCGACCGAGATAGGGGGCATAGTGGGTAAGGATCCGGACGACTGAAGGTTGAAGTGATCCGACCGGACGCCTGCTGACTAAAGGACGACAACGACGACATTCTCACCGAATGCTTGGAACAACTATGTCATTTTTCTTCCCCTAATTTTCAGTCTTACCATTGTTTACTTAGCGTTTGCTCCTATAAGAGCACCCTGACCCGAACACTTTTTGGCTAGGGTCGCTCAGGGGCTCCATGAGGGTGCATTACTACCTCTCTTTTTTGTTTAATATCACTTGGCGAAGCTCCTTCTTACCCAAACAAAAGGGTAGTTCGTTTCTTTAATTTGCCTTATGTAGCTTTGCTTTAGAACATTCCGACCGATCGCACCCCACCTTTTCCTACGGTTATGAGTAGCTGAGCCTCGCGGGCCACGCCTTGGGCTCCCAAGGTTGCAGCCTATGGGACAAATGGGCAAGTATGCGAAAGAAAGGATAAAAAACAAAATTATGCTAAGGGAAAACTAAGGAACGAAAGGGACAAGTTTCCCCGAATGGAGTCACTCCACAAAAAACAAAACCGACTATCATTAAGTACACAAAAATGTTTACACGGGGGCTCCCCATGAACTTAATCTTTTTACATCTACTAAACTTCTTATACTTCACAAACTATTGGGGCGGCTCGGCGGCATCTGCGGTCGGTGCGACTAGCAAAGGCTCGGGCTACTCACTCCCCGACGGGATGACATTCAGCTCAGTCAAAGCCGAGGCGATGTCCACCTCCGACCCAGGCTCCATGCCATCCGCATGCTGGGCAACGTCCTCTCGCCGCACGCTTCTGGCCATGTCTTCACGGCAGACATCCATCACCCACTGCACAGAGACTTGCTGTACCACCAACCTTGCATGCGGCAGCATGCTCTTCCCGAGCATTTGGATGTCCTCCGTGCTCAAGCCGTCAGCGTACCCACTGCAGATAGTGGCAAAGTCCAAATTCGGGTGGTACGTCGCCACCGAGGTCAACACCCCCGATGCTCCATAGAACAACCCACTTGTGATAAGGTCCTAGACCGCATCTAGGACCTTCACCAGCTGGACGGAGGGCGCGCTAGTGCTTGGCGTTGACCCAAAGACCTCCGAGACTACAAGCTGGGCAACGTTGTGGATCTGGTCAAGTTCCCCCTCAAGAGCACGTCGCTCTTCATGGGACTTAGCCAGCTCCTCTACATTCTAGCTGAATGTCACCTTGACCATCTCTAGGTCCCGCTCCAGTGACTTCACCTTTCCGCCTAGTTCTGAAAGAAGGGCGACAAGCTCAGAAATAGGCTAAAGGAAGAAACCAACACGACGAAAAACAGAAAAGGTACATACTGACGTAGAAGTTCTCAAGGGTGGAGAATTCCTCCGCCTATCGGGCCACCTGCTCGTGTAGCCAGGTGCTTGCCTCCTCCGTCCCCATCACCTGGCCCTGAAGCGCGAGCACTTCCCGGTCTGCCTCTGACTCCAGGGCCTTCCATGCCAACTCTAGGGTGTTCTGCTCCAACACCAAGGCACTCCGCTCTAACTCAAGGGTCTCCAGGGATTTCTAGAGCACCACCTGTGTGTCCGCCAGGGATGTATGCAACCCTGCCTTGGTCCCTGCTTGGAGGGCCTTCGTTGCCTCAAGCCCTCACTCGGTGGCGGTCACCCACTCTGCTGCATGCTGCCCCTCCGCCCGCACTGCGGTCGCCTCGGCCACCAGGTACTGGGACTCACGGCGAGCGAACTCTCACTAACGCTCAAGCTCAGCCACCCAGGCATGCTCCATCCGGAGGAAGTGGGACTTGCAGGATGACATCTCCTTCAGACCCTATGAAAAAAGTAAGCTGAGACAACCAACAAGAGATTCAGAGGTCAAGGACAAATACGGGAAACTCACCTCCACGACGAGCTGTAGGTCGACCTTGACTAACTTCTAGGTGAACTTAACCCGCTCCTGGGCGTCCCTGAGCTCCATGGATAGGTTGGTGAGTTCGGACATCGTGGTGAGTCCTTTCCCCCTAAGGATGTCCTAGAGCTAACACTCCTAGGAATCCCAAAGGACGAACCGCACCTTTGCCGGGTCCTCAGGGCAGGGCCACTCTAGGTCACCCTCTGGTAGCCCACCGGAGGGCCCAGCCTCTGACTGAACCACCGCCAGCTCCCGCGATGACACTAGCAGCTCCACCATGTCATTAGCCTCATCGTTGGATGGGATATCCACCACCTTAGTTGCGCGGGCCACTGCCGGGCGTTCCGACTCCGTTCAGGCCATGTCTCCCCCAGCGCCTTCGGCTTCGACCACGAGGGTGAGCCATGTAGCCCTCCACCCGATGAGGTAGGGAGCTCAGTCTCCCTCTCCTCTTCCACTGTAGCTGGTGGAGGAGGGGCCACGAGAGTTACCTCCGACGTGACCTCCACCATCAGCACCAGGATCACCGCCAATGCCGACACCGTCGCTGCCACTATACCAGCAACTAACCCAAGGGGCACCACCCCGGAAGGGAAGGGTTCGTCGTCGCCACCGTGTTCCCCCCGCCGCTCATCACGACATGCTGTAGGGTGGGCCTCCAAGTCTCCTGCATGGGAGTTGGGGTGATGCTCAACCCCATCATCGCCCCGCCACTAACAAAAAAGTGCAGGTAAGTCACACCCCGAAAAGGCTCAATGGCAAAAGATCGAAAAGAAACAAAGAAAAAACATACTAGGAGGTAAGCGGCATGACCTTGAAGGCAAGACCCGACGTTGATGGGCCTATAGGGCAAGGACCGCTCCCAGGCTATGACCCACACCCCCTCACTTCAGCCAAGGGCGGAGTTGTCCCAACCGGCTCCTACCTGGCCTGCGCGTCACTGTGACCCTCCGCTCGAGACTCCCTGACCAGAACAGCAGACAGGCATCCTCCAGCTGCAAGTTGTGCATTGGCACCAGTCCTGGCGACACATGGGTGCTAGTCCGCTCCTCGAACTGCCTGTCTTGCTCGGCCACATTCGCGGCAGGCGGGGACAAGACCGACGACGCCACCTAGGGGCATGGTGACTGCGTTCGCTTTGCCTCCCGTTCACCAATGGCGTCCATGCTCGCCGTGCGCTTCCTCGGCATGAGAACCACCGCGCGCCTCTCCGCCTCCTGCTCATCACTAGCGGACATCGCCGTAGGGTCACGACGCTCCACCGAGGTCACAATGACCTCCTGACTTTCCTCCTCCTGGAGAAAGCCATGTCATCCACATCCGTGGGATCCTCTGATGCAAGCTCTAACTCGACGTCGCTCCTACATTCCTCAACCTTCATGCACTGGGTGATCTCCTGCTCCTTCTCTTGCTTCCACCGAACCTCCTTGGTTCTCTTCTTCTTCCTAGCATCCGTTGCCTCCTTCTGGGTGGCCTACCAGGCCACGCCCTCTGGTCCCTTGGGAAGGTGCGGCCAGGACTTGTAAACTCCAAGCCCCTATGGAATGGGTGGCTCAAAATAAAAAAATATGAAAGTAGAGGAAGAAGCACGAGCTAAATAGAAGGGAGCATAACAGTTTGGACACGATCGCAGAGTTGAAAGGTGCGGGCTTCCCATCGACCTTCTCTTTGGCCTTCAGCTACAGCACTCGGCTAGGGCGACTCCAGACCTCGTCGTCCGGTAGCTCCTCCGGCGACACATGGTTTGGGTCCGTCGGGCCATTGTACTTCCACATCGGTTGTGACCTCTCCGCCAACAGCGCAACCCAGCGGCGGTAAAGGGTGTGGAACACCCACACCCTGTCAAGGCCACGCCGCATGAGCTTCTAGAGCTCCTCCTTGATGACCCCCACCGTATGCTTCTCCCAACGGGCACAACCCCACGACCAACTATCCTGGTTCTCTGGCCTCCTGCTGGTGAACGCCGGGAACGACGCCTCCGCCGGATTCCTAATATAAAACCACTACCCGTGCCACCCCCGGTTAGAGTCACAGGGGATGTACGCGGGATATGAGTCTCCCGTGCTCGGTTTCCTCTACAGGGCAAAACCCTCACCGGCGCAACCTTGGCCGAATTCCCCACCACCAAAGCTCTCCCAAAGAACAGCCACCGAAAGAAGTCCATGTGCAGCTCCATCCTGAGGAAAGCCTCATAGACGGTGACAAAGCCGGCGATGTGCAGCACCCCCATTGGATTAAGGTGTTGTAGCTCCAGACCCTACTCATTGAGGAGCCCACGCAGGAACCAATGCGCGGGGTATCCTAACCCGCACTCATGGAAGGTGAGAAAGGAAACCACCTCATCAGGCTGAGGTTGCGGGAACTCCTCCCTCCCGAGAGCCCTCCAGTGCGCCACCTCCTTCGGCGGCAGAAACCCCTTTGTGGCGAAGGCCTTCAACGCCGACTCCCTCATAGTGGATGACCTCTAGTCTAACATTTTGCTCTGGGATCGCAAAAGGATTTGTGAGTTTTTCTCTTCTCCCTCGCTCTCTCCCTTTTCTTTCCTAGAAACCACCACGGCTCTCAAGAACGCTCTCGGCAAGAAGGAAAACGAAAGGAGGTGACAGATGAGGAATAGGCGAAAGAACAAGGCAAAAACCTTCTCGCTTCTCCTACTTAAGGAAAAGGGTACAACAGTTAGGGGAGGGCACGCCGATCGGAAAAGACAAAATGGCGGAGCAAAAAAACCCTCTCTCTTTCCCATTTGACGTAGATGAGACGCGCCCTGACCGATGAGATGTGCCTTGCCTAACGGAATGGCTCCTGATCAGATGGGACGTGGCCTAGGTATGGCCCACCATTACCGCACGCCAGCCACTACCGCACATCGGGCACAAGAACCAAAGCAGCATCGCACACAGGCGGCTCTCCGCATCCCTAGACGGGACATAGAAAAAACCCAAAACGAGATCTCCGCCAGGAGAGACCATCAGGCTTCTTAAGTCGATCAGACAGTGTAACAGAATCGCCCAATTTATACAAGATCAAGTATGTCTGTCCCCGCTTAACACATTGACACGCGCATACTCTCACTTATATAAACCCGGTAGTCCGCCGAGTGTCCCGAAAGACCTCGGTAAATCAACATCACAACCAAGATCGCGTGATTAAGCAAATACACATCACATACGTAGGGTTGCAGCGGAAAATAATATTACAAATGGATTCACAAATTATAGTACAAGTTTGGGTTTCAAAACCGATTAGTGAAAACAACATAGCTTTCAAAAGATTACATTAATATATGTTCCAAATACATTGCTAGCATAAGTGACATCATCCGACAAAAGCATATAGATGAGAAGTAACTATAGAATCACCGAGCCCACCGGCAGTTAGCCACCATCATCAACAGGTCGAGAACTCCACCTGCAACATGGTGGGATAAACCCTGAGTACGAGAAGGTACTCAGCTAGACTTACCCGTCATAAACCAGAAATAAATGACACCAAGGAGTATGCAAGGCTTATGAGGTGGGCTAGCTTGACATAGTTGCATAAAAGAGCTTATGAATATGGTGACCAATTTAAACTTAGCATCAAGCTTGTCATCATTTACCTGTCCACTAGATTAGCACCTGTACTAGAGCACTCACTTATTAGGAGCAATCAATATTAACCATAGCAGGTATATTCAGGCTGTTATCATCATATCATCATTTCCGAACCATTAAGTATTAAGTGTATCTACATTGGAGATAAGCCCGTCAAGTTCTCACTAACCGGGAGAGACGGCGACTCGAATCGAATTACAACTCAGCTGAGGGGGTATTCCTAACTCTCACCCTGGCATACTTAGCAAGGGTAGCCGTGGGTCACCTTTGGAACATCTCAGGAACCAAATTCGCGGGTTCGATCAGCGCCAGCACTCTCAGGGATTACCCTTCTGCCAGGACGATCAGGACTTTTAAATCACCTGCCCTTGGACTCACGCCTACGGCTCCCTTCCGAGGCACACTTTATACTTATCGACTCCCGGCCTGAGGTGAGCTACTCGGCTTCGCGGTCGGTCATCGGACCGGCCAACTAAGAGAGAGGCATGCGTTCAACATGAACAGGAAAGGCTCCAAGATTCAGTCCTTAATCGACACAGACGGAGTCACTGCAAACCGGCAAGCCTCCGCCCGGTCTTCATTTCAAATTAAGACTGGTTCTTTTCCACGATAGCAAATATAGCCAACCGTGCCATATGTATCTTCCTATATCTCGCAGGTGACAGGAAATCACCTGACTTCTACCGTGTTAAAGCAGGGCTAAGCACTACACGAGCCTAAGCTACATAGGATTCAGGGTATCAATATCTGGACAAGGATTGGATAACCAATGCAGCAAGTGTTTGCATCCAACACCTAAACTTAATGCAACAATATATATATGTAACAATAATACTTTAACTGCATTTCGGAAATTAGGAGGCTTAATATGCTCCGGGGCTTGCCTGGGATCCCACACTGAGTCAGTGTTAGTTAGACGACACTCGTTAAGTGAGCATCTCCCGTCCTAGCACTTGTCCAGTCCTTCCACCTTCGGGATAGGTCCACCATACACCGTCTTCGGATTCGGCTCCAACATCTCATCCTTCACGTGGTGCATCTAGCGTACCTAGATGAGATGCAATATGCAAGTGCATAAATATGAAGAATAGCACCATGAGACGCATCACAAAATAGCAAGCAAGACAAGCATAGTTTACACTAACACACTTAAGTACTTTGCGATGCTTAACTTAACATCACACAATCTATCATGCTAAGATAACAAAGAATATTATACATGGCACATAAGTCTCACAAGATCTCAGGTGTATTTAACTTAATTACTAAGGGCGTGAACCACACCTAGCAACATGCAAAGCAAGTCAAGGTGAAGCAACAACTATAACCGGAATATGCCAATTTCTAGACTTGCAAACAGCGGCTTCATAAATCAATCATATCTGGAGTTTTATAAATCCAAATGATATGAAACAAGACATTCTGGAAAGCTTAGGAAATTATCCACATTTCATCTTTAATCATCTCAGCATGATTCCCAAGTTATCATGACCAAACATGCTAATCTTTTAAGTCTGCGCAGAATGTAATCAAAATCTGACAGTAGACTTATTAAGCATGCAACTCCTAAACTATCAGACCTAGGATCATGAAAATTTAACACAAGCAAGATAAGATAATCATCTACGACTTTTGTATTTACCAAAACTACAGTAAACATCATTTACACCATGAAACTAGTTGCACAAGTAACACTAGCACCAGCAGCCTAAACAGCAGAGGCACAGCTATGGACAGAAAACTTATAGGAACTTTAGAGAAGCATAAATAGAGTTCTAGACCTCCGACAAACATGATTCTTAACTTTATGGAAAGCTTATAAAGTTACCTACAACTTTCTTATTATCATCTTAAGATGATTTCATAGTTAACAAGGTCAATTAAACCAAGGAAGACATCTATATCCAAAACATGAACAGAAACTGATATGCTACTTTAAACAGCTATAAGTTGAGTTCCACATGTCCAATAAATATGGTTCTGGAATTTTTGGAAAGCTTAACAAATTTTGAACAACTTTGCTATAAACATCTAGAACTAATTCTGCTACTAACAAGGTCACACATGGCACACAAAGCAACCCTGTCTGGGTTTGGGCAGAAACTGCCACAGTACTTTAAACAACTATAGCTAAACACATACTTAACCAAAAATTGTGCTCTTTAGCTTTTTGAAAAGCTTATGAAAATTACTACAACTCATTTATTATCAACAAGGCATGATTCATAACTTAACTGAGCCAAACAATGCATACATGCAGAACTGTCCAGAATAGAAGCAAAGCAGCATATGTCATTTGTTATTTTTCATATCTCTAAATTGATCAAGCCTAAAATCCTGAAATTTTTACCACACATCAAACATCACATGAGTAGCATGCCACAAAAATTTCACTTCATTTGGAGCCCTACAACTGCAGTTATGAAAAAGACAAATACAACTAGAATTAAAAACCTAGAGGCATAAATCTATTTTTACAGCTAAAACTTTAACTGAAACATGACATATTATAGATCTACTGCATAGACAATTTCACAAGGATTCCAAAAAATCCTCATTTGCTATTTTACAAATTTCCTATGATTTACTATGAAGTTTCAAAGTTTTACCCGATTTACAACAAATAGGTCCTCGAGGTACTATTCACTTGAGTCTATGGTTCTGCAGAAAAGCCCCTTTACTTAGTCGAATTTGAGCGCGAGGTCCCTGACGGGATTTTGAACAGGGAGGTCGTCGGGGCTCGCGGAATTCGGCCGGAGGAGGCTTAACGGCGGCGGTGAAGTGGAGGAGGAGCACCAGGGTGTCCTCCCGCACTCGCTGGTGGTCTTGGATGGCCGAGAGGCGGTCTGTGGAGGACCGGCCACGAGCACCGGCGGTCGGAAGCGACGGCGGCCGGCGACTGCAGTGCTCCCAGCGTGGTTTTGGACGGCGAGCATGAGCACGGCGTGCAGGAGATGGCGGCAAAGCTGAGGGTGGTGCTCGTGGGGAGTGAGAAAGCTGGGAGCGGCGAGAACGGCTGCGGCGGCGAGCTCTGCTCGGCCATCAATGGCGGACGCGAGCAAGGGCGAGGAGAGAGGCCAGGAGAGCGAGCAGTGGGGGGGCGCGGAGCGTCTAGGAGCGGCTCAGCGTCCACAAAACGCGAGGAGGAGGCAAGGCACGCGGCAGGAGGTGGGGGCGCTCGGCTCGCATGGCTGCCACGCCCTGGCCACGCGTCGGCATTTTGACGAGCAGGTGGCGAGCGCGATCCAGCGCGTCTTGGAAGCCGTTTTTGGGCTGGTTCGGTTGGGAATTTGATGGTGGGCCTTTAACGAAGTTTGATCTCCATCCGATGCTCTACAAATTGCGTTAAAGGTTCATAGCCATTAGAGCAAAGGATTAAGAGATAATTAGGCCCTAATTTGACACTGTCAATGAATTAATGTCGATCAAAGTAAAGCTCGGTTTTTGTTCATTTTGGGAGGTCAAACTTGGTCCAATTGATCCCATCTTTGGGTATCCTCTTCTCCAAATAATTATCTCCAACTTTTATTTTTGGACCAACTCAAGTTGCTTAGCAAAATTTGGAGAACGCGGAATGCCAATGGCGACGACGATGAATTCCAGACTTAGAAAAATTCTAAGTCTGAAAATAGCCGTTGGTTCAATTTTTGAGCCTCTGTTTGACTTAGTTCCAAGTTGATCTGGCTCTTGCTCCAAAAACAAAGTTTGTTCTACTCTACTCAATCTTCAACTTTTATTTAAGGTGCAACTCCATGCAAGCACTGTAAGTTGGTGGTCAACATAGGTCAAAGTATCATCACTATAAAGCTTAAATTAGAGTTATTGACCGATTGATGCATTTTCTTGATCTCGGCTCAACATGAACCCTTCATGACTTTTGTTGTGGAGTTCAATTAGAGTCATTTGGGCAAGGTTGCAAGGTTTGGTTTATGACCTACATTTCCATTCACTTAATAGTGCAATTGAAGCACTTAGTAAAGTCTTTCCAATAAGGATATAACTTATCATTTCATGTGACTTTTTGATTCCAAACTTCATGAAACTTTTCCAGTGATCAATATAGATGGATATTGATGTGAGACACATGAAGATATTCCAATAACACTAGCCAAGCATATATCCTGAAAAGGGCCTACATGTAAAGCAAGGGTGCAATATACGAGTTTAGGTTGGGGCTCATTTCCAAAGGTTTGACCTTGACATCTTCATCGTCACTCAATTAGTTATGTTTGCGCTCAAACCCATAGCTTAACTAGTGACAACACCTGGGGTGTTACAGCCCTCCCCCCTTAAAGGAATCGCGTCCCGAGATTCGGTGCGAAAGACTTTTAAGGGAAGAGAAACTTGTCATCCAGTTCCCAACATCAGTGATAGCATTAGGCTACTTAACTTTGGAGTATCAGAGAGGCTAATTTGGTCAAGACACTTTCTGATACTTGTCCTTTGTAGTAAGTTATGTCTGAAGAATTTCCTTCGTTGGCCTTCATGAAGTATTGTTACTTTGGGAGGAATCCAAGATAGCAATGTCCTACGTACTTCATCCTTGATGTACTAAGAGCGATATAAACGTAGACTAAATACTTGCAGCATCTACTTCCCAAGTGGATATAGCATAGACCTATGGATTTTTGCACTAGGCCACAGCCTGTTAACAGATATTCCTTGCAATGGTGCTATATTTGTTCCCAAGGTTTGAAAAGTAGTTCTCTATTAAAGTGGCTTGAGCACAACTTTTTGTAAAGGATGTGATCAAAGACGGGGTAAACATCTTTTGAGGTATGAGAAGCTAGTTAACTAATTTCCAAACTGGTTGTAGCGGTGCACTCACTCATATGTCAACTGATGGAAAGCTACATAATGTTCCATGGGTGCAGTGCTCTTTCCCTGATAACAACACTGTATTATCTGAGTCTGTTGAGTGAGTGGTAACGTAATAGCTGACTCAGTCGGCTCAACGTTCCCGATGATCATTCCTTAGGGAACCTTTGGATCTAAGTTGCAACAGTGATCTGGGTTGAATCTGATGCAACCTATTGGGTAAAACACATATAAGGTACCAAAGACATGTCAGCATTAGAGAACCATTGATGCAGAAGGATGTTAGTGAGGCTTGGAGGGCAACACAAGTTGCAAGTAATCACAAAACTAGGGACTAGTTCACTACCAAGCAGGTTAAGTACAATTTGCCTTCGTGGTGCAGTTGCACAGCAAGTTGGGTTGACTTGCATCGTAGCAAAACCAGCTTTCTCAAACTATATTTGACGTCGAGGCTTCCATTCTTAGGTCAATCGATATCCCAAAAACCATAATCCAAAAATCTATGGTTTGACACCTTTCCAATTACTTTTGAATTGCAAGGGCACAATTTGACTTCTAGAACACCTTGACTGCTCACGCATTGCTGATCTAAGAGGGCAAAAGCAAGGCACATAGGGGTGCAATTAGTCTTCTCAAGGGTATGGAGGGTTGTCTAACAGCAATACACCTACAAGTTGTAATTTCTTGGTATGAATTACAAACACAACCGTCTAATGCAAAGGATGATCGTAGTCACAGCGAAATTGCAAATTATGTACTCTTTTGTTTTCTATTCATATATCACAAACTATTGCTCCAATATGTACAAATTTTGGTGCGCACGTAGATCCATGGGTCTTCTAACTACTCACCAAAATTCAACTCAACCGGACACCGTTTGACCATCCAAACAATTCATCTACCAAAACTGCTCTGTTCTGAAATGGCAGCAAACCGAGTCGACAAGATATCTCTCAAATCTGATGTTTTACTCAACCAATACTCAAACTAACTTAAGACATTGAAGGGTCCTAAGCAAGGAATGAGATCACCAAGTTTGGGGTCAATCCAACTTCGTTTGAGTCACTAATTGTTGGCTTGAAGATGTTCGGTCCTGTACCTGAAAATCTAGACAGATTTCTCGTTCTTCTCTTTCTTTGCTTCACACATTGTGGTGTGTATTCTATACATTTATACTCTCGATCTCTTTGTATAGCAGTAGTTGCATTGCCAAATGACTTGTTGTTTCGTTGTTTACATTGCTCTGTGAGACATAGCCTTCATAATTAGCAAAAGTTGTCACCTAGCTGGAGGTTAAGCTTCCGACTAGTAACCAATCAGTTGTCTCTAAACACTCAAAGTTCCAAATTCTTACTCTTGACCATAACAATAATTGCAATCGAGGCACAAACAGATGGTCGCCATCGAAGTCAGCAGACAAAGGGGTCACACTAGAGATTATTGATCTCGACTGTGCGATCAGCATGCACATAATAATCAAGACTTGGATAGCCAGGTCATAATCATAAGGTGACGTTCGATTCTTATTTGACTAACAACTTGTCCAACATTAAGTGTTGTGTGCCTTTCTGATCCAACAATGATGACATAAGTTGTTCACTAGGTGACGGACGTCAATATAGGGACAACCAAGTGGAGTCACTTGTCTACCACCTCTTGTAGTCTGTTAATGTTTATGTCAGTGACCAGTTCTTCAAAGGGTATCCTTTTGGTGACTTCAAAAGTAAGCTCTACTACTTTTGGTCTGATATATGGATCTTCGATAAGATATAGAGAGATAACCAAGGAAGAGCTCACGTGAGAATAACACATCGATGCAGTTCTGCAATGGATCATGACTAGAAACCTCGATACCAGCGCGCACCCAGCAGCACAACCATGCGTCGGCCGCCCACAAGGAGGCCCTAGGTTCCGTCGCGGCACCATAGATCGCTAATCGTGGCACCATTACTGAACATACAACCCACCAGAATTCTCACGTGGCACAAATTTGGTTGCGTAGGAGCAAGCACAATGAGAAGGAGGGATAGCAAACAAAGGTAGTCACAAGGTTAGGAGTCAACAAGTAGGGGATCCGAAGATCAAAACACCGTGCAAGAGAGCATAGCCTAATTGCCGAAGATAGCTAAGCAAGAGACTCTTGCTAATTTCCATATACGTCTTGTGTCCACCCAAGTGATTACCAGATAAAGGTTAACATGAGATTTGGTCTTGTCGAGCAGCAACAAGAGATCAAGACTGATAAACATCCAGAGACTTCAACGGGTTAGAGACAAAACAAGCGAGATTCGAGGGACAGAGCCATTGCACTGACTAGAGATTCAGTTGATAAAGCAACAACATGATCTACGAGGAAGAGGTTCCAAAGCCAGGGCAGATAGCGATTAGCGTTGCACTAGCTCATCAATAAGAGAAAGAGCAATGAAGTCCGATAAAGATTTTTGAGCAAGGTCCTCCCCCATACGAGCGGGACAACCACGACACATGCAAGCATTCAAGGGAATTAAGCTTGGGCCTAAGGTCAAGCAAAGGCATGGATAAAGGTCTTCGTAGCGCAACATTCAAGGGCTAGCAACCACGTGTACAAGCTCAGGCTCCCACGAGAGAACCTAATTGGAGACAACAACTGTGCGATTACGTAACTTGAGCGTTGTTTTAGGATAAAGCTATTTGACACTCATATGCTTACCGAGGACAAAAGGGTGACAACTACGACACTACCTAGATAACTAGCATCCACACATATATCATGTTCTTAAGCGAGCATTTCGAAACACTCAATTCGATTAGCTTAAGCGACTATTACTAAGCACAAAGCTCACACCTAACAAGTAGTCACCTACAACAACACCACTACACACAAACATGCGAACATGGTGGTAAGGTACTGTTATCTTTTATTTCCCTTTTTTCCGAGTAAGTGAATATCTCTACAAAACAAGTTTTACTTAGATTTAGCAATTTAGTTTTCAAAGGGGTGAACTTTTTGTTAACTATTAACTCGTCATCTATTTCCTTTGGAAGCCAACATACGAGGCAAAGCTAATCACACACTAACTTCAAGCATAGCTATTCAAGCAGCATGGGACAAGGCATTTTGGCTAGCTTCACATAGGGAAAATAGTGACATCACATTGATCACAAGTTACTTAGCATTAGAACAAGGTGAGGGAAGCATATTTATGCACAAGCACAATCATGATGCATGCTCGTCCTATTCGTCCTCACAAAATTGCCAACCAAAGGTGGCAATCACGTTATATGTCGGTGGCATAACACGTACTCTCTCGATATATAGCTAGTCGTCAGCTACATTCAATCTACGCATTCGTGGTTAGCGTACCTGCAGGCAAATCCATTGCAGCCCATTCCCACAAGAGATAAATAAGCACACAATGAAAATAGTAAACTAAGATACTCTCCATATATACATCCCCAGATGTATATACTTCAATATCCATAGCTACCCGATAGATATCCCCGCAATTAAGTACCTTCATATATACATGTGTGTAACATGTAAATATTCCAGTAACCATAGCTAACTCTCCCCTAGACCGATAGTTGGACGGTCATGCTCTCACAACTCACACTTACCTGGGCGTAGAGACAATTGATCCATACATTACCATTCAAGCGAATGGCATCCATACAATAGCACGCCGTATGGACGACGAAAGTAAAAACCCCATGTTAGTACTTAGATAGCCACCTAATAGTCCTTAACTGGGCATAAAGGAGGATGTCGCTAGCATAGTTTTGCAAATTAGTTTTGACAATCTGCCTGTAGCTAAAGTTTTAGTTAAAATAGGCTTTTTTAAAACCAAAACTTTGTTTTTAAAACAATGTACATGACAGTATTATGCTTAATCTTGCTCTGATGCCAGCTGTAACAGAACCGCCCAATTTATACAAGATCAAGTATGTCTGTCCCCGCTTAACACGTTGACACGCGCATACTCTCACTTATATAAACCCGGTAGTCCGCCGAGTGTCCCGAAAGACCTCGGTAAATCAACATCACAACCAAGATCGCGTGATTAAGCAAATACACATCACATACGTAGGGTTGCAGCGGAAAATAATATTACAAATGGATTCACAAATTATAGTACAAGTTTGGGTTTCAAAACCGATTAGTGAAAACAACATAGCTTTCAAAAGATTACATTAATATATGTTCCAAATACATTGCTAGCATAAGTGACATCATCCGACAAAAGCATATAGATGAGAAGTAACTATAGAATCACCGAGCCCACCGGCAGTTAGCCACCATCATCAACAGGTCGAGAACTCCACCTGCAACATGGTGGGATAAACCCTGAGTACGAGAAGGTACTCAGCTAGACTTACCCGTCATAAACCAGAAATAAATGACACCAAGGAGTATGCAAGGCTTATGAGGTGGGCTAGCTTGACATAGTTGCATAAAAGAGCTTATGAATATGGTGACCAATTTAAACTTAGCATCAAGCTTGTCATCATTTACCTGTCCACTAGATTAGCACCTGTACTAGAGCACTCACTTATTAGGAGCAATCAATATTAACCATAGCAGGTATATTCAGGCTATTATCATCATATCATCATTTCCGAACCATTAAGTATTAAGTGTATCTACATTGGAGATAAGCCCGTCAAGTTCTCACTAACCGGGAGAGACGGCGACTCGAATCGAATTACAACTCAGCTGAGGGGGTATTCCTAACTCTCACCCTGGCATACTTAGCAAGGGTAGCCGTGGGTCACCTTTGGAACATCTCAGGAACCAAATTCGCGGGTTCGATCAGCGCCAGCACTCTCAGGGATTACCCTTCTGCCAGGACGATCAGGACTTTTAAATCACCTGCCCTTGGACTCACGCCTACGGCTCCCTTCCGAGGCACACTTTATACTTATCGACTCCCGGCCTGAGGTGAGCTACTCGGCTTCGCGGTCGGTCATCGGACCGGCCAACTAAGAGAGAGGCATGCGTTCAACATGAACAGGAAAGGCTCCAAGATTCAGTCCTTAATCGACACAGACGGAGTCACTGCAAACCGGCAAGCCTCCGCCCGGTCTTCATTTCAAATTAAGACTGGTTCTTTTCCACGATAGCAAATATAGCCAACCGTGCCATATGTATCTTCCTATATCTCGCAGGTGACAGGAAATCACCTGACTTCTACCGTGTTAAAGCAGGGCTAAGCACTACACGAGCCTAAGCTACATAGGATTCAGGGTATCAATATCTGGACAAGGATTGGATAACCAATGCAGCAAGTGTTTGCATCCAACACCTAAACTTAATGCAACAATATATATATGTAACAATAATACTTTAACTGCATTTCGGAAATTAGGAGGCTTAATATGCTCCGGGGCTTGCCTGGGATCCCACACTGAGTCAGTGTTAGTTAGACGACACTCGTTAAGTGAGCATCTCCCGTCCTAGCACTTGTCCAGTCCTTCCACCTTCAGGATAGGTCCACCATACACCGTCTTCGGATTCGGCTCCAACATCTCATCCTTCACGTGGTGCATCTAGCGTACCTAGATGAGATGCAATATGCAAGTGCATAAATATGAAGAATAGCACCATGAGACGCATCACAAAATAGCAAGCAAGACAAGCATAGTTTACACTAACACACTTAAGTACTTTGCGATGCTTAACTTAACATCACACAATCTATCATGCTAAGATAACAAAGAATATTATACATGGCACATAAGTCTCACAAGATCTCAGGTGTATTTAACTTAATTACTAAGGGCGTGAACCACACCTAGCAACATGCAAAGCAAGTCAAGGTGAAGCAACAACTATAACCGGAATATGCCAATTTCTAGACTTGCAAACAGCGGCTTCATAAATCAATCATATCTGGAGTTTTATAAATCCAAATGATATGAAACAAGACATTCTGGAAAGCTTAGGAAATTATCCACATTTCATCTTTAATCATCTCAGCATGATTCCCAAGTTATCATGACCAAACATGCTAATCTTTTAAGTCTGCGCAGAATGTAATCAAAATCTGACAGTAGACTTATTAAGCATGCAACTCCTAAACTATCAGACCTAGGATCATGAAAATTTAACACAAGCAAGATAAGATAATCATCTACGACTTTTGTATTTACCAAAACTACAGTAAACATCATTTACACCATGAAACTAGTTGCACAAGTAACACTAGCACCAGCAGCCTAAACAGTAGAGGCACAGCTATGGACAGAAAACTTATAGGAACTTTAGAGAAGCATAAATGGAGTTCTAGACCTCCGACAAACATGATTCTTAACTTTATGGAAAGCTTATAAAGTTACCTACAACTTTCTTATTATCATCTTAAGATGATTTCATAGTTAACAAGGTCAATTAAACCAAGGAAGACATCTATATCCAAAACATGAACAGAAACTGATATGCTACTTTAAACAGCTATAAGTTGAGTTCCACATGTCCAATAAATATGGTTCTGGAATTTTTGGAAAGCTTAACAAATTTTGAACAACTTTGCTATAAACATCTAGAACTAATTCTGCTACTAACAAGGTCACACATGGCACACAAAGCAACCCTGTCTGGGTTTGGGCAGAAACTGCCACAGTACTTTAAACAACTATAGCTAAACACATACTTAACCAAAAATTGTGCTCTTTAGCTTTTTGAAAAGCTTATGAAAATTACTACAACTCATTTATTATCAACAAGGCATGATTCATAACTTAACTGAGCCAAACAATGCATACATGCAGAACTGTCCAGAATAGAAGCAAAGCAGCATATGTCATTTGTTATTTTTCATATCTCTAAATTGATCAAGCCTAAAATCCTGAAATTTTTACCACACATCAAACATCACATGAGTAGCATGCCACAAAAATTTCACTTCATTTGGAGCCCTACAACTGCAGTTATGAAAAAGACAAATACAACTAGAATTAAAAACCTAGAGGCATAAATCTATTTTTACAGCTAAAACTTTAACTGAAACATGACATATTATAGATCTACTGCATAGACAATTTCACAAGGATTCCAAAAAATCCTCATTTGCTATTTTACGAATTTCCTATGATTTACTATGAAGTTTCAAAGTTTTACCCGATTTACAACAAATAGGTCCTCGAGGTACTATTCACTTGAGTCTATGGTTCTGCAGAAAAGCCCCTTTACTTAGTCGAATTTGAGCGCGAGGTCCCTGACGGGATTTTGAACAGGGAGGTCGTCGGGGCTCGCGGAATTCGGCCGGAGGAGGCTTAACGGCGGCGGTGAAGTGGAGGAGGAGCACTAGGGTGTCCTCCCGCACTCGCTGGTGGTCTTGGATGGCCGAGAGGCGGTCTGTGGAGGACCGGCCACGAGCACCGGCGGTCGGAAGCGACGGCGGCCGGCGACTGCAGTGCTCCTAGCGTGGTTTTGGACGGCGAGCATGAGCACGGCGTGCAGGAGATGGCGGCAAAGCTGAGGGTGGTGCTCGTGGGGAGTGAGAAAGCTGGGAGCGGCGAGAACGGCTGCGGCGGCGAGCTCTGCTCGGCCATCAATGGCGGACGCGAGCAAGGGCGAGGAGAGAGGCCAGGAGAGCGAGCAGTGGGGGGGCGCGGAGCGTCTAGGAGCGGCTCAGCGTCCACAAAACGCGAGGAGGAGGCAAGGCACGCGGCAGGAGGTGGGGGCGCTCGGCTCGCATGGCTGCCACGCCCTGGCCACGCGTCGGCATTTTGACGAGCAGGTGGCGAGCGCGATCCAGCGCGTCTTGGAAGCCATTTTTGGGCTGGTTCGGTTGGGAATTTGATGGTGGGCCTTTAACGAAGTTTGATCTCCATCCGATGCTCTACAAATTGCGTTAAAGGTTCATAGCCATTAGAGCAAAGGATTAAGAGATAATTAGGCCCTAATTTGACACTGTCAATGAATTAATGTCGATCAAAGTAAAGCTCGGTTTTTGTTCATTTTGGGAGGTCAAACTTGGTCCAATTGATCCCATCTTTGGGTATCCTCTTCTCCAAATAATTATCTCCAACTTTTATTTTTGGACCAACTCAAGTTGCTTAGCAAAATTTGGAGAACGCGGAATGCCAATGGCGACGACGATGAATTCCAGACTTAGAAAAATTCTAAGTCTGAAAATAGCCGCTGGTTCAATTTTTGAGCCTCTGTTTGACTTAGTTCCAAGTTGATCTGGCTCTTGCTCCAAAAACAAAGTTTGTTCTACTCTACTCAATCTTCAACTTTTATTTAAGGTGCAACTCCATGCAAGCACTGTAAGTTGGTGGTCAACATAGGTCAAAGTATCGTCACTATAAAGCTTAAATTAGAGTTATTGACCGATTGATGCATTTTCTTGATCTCGGCTCAACATGAACCCTTCATGACTTTTGTTGTGGAGTTCAATTAGAGTCATTTGGGCAAGGTTGCAAGGTTTGGTTTATGACCTACATTTCCATTCACTTAATAGTGCAATTGAAGCACTTAGTAAAGTCTTTCCAATAAGGATATAACTTATCATTTCATGTGACTTTTTGATTCCAAACTTCATGAAACTTTTCCAGTGATCAATATAGATGGATATTGATGTGAGACACATGAAGATATTCCAATAACACTAGCCAAGCATATATCCTGAAAAGGGCCTACATGTAAAGCAAGGGTGCAATATACGAGTTTAGGTTGGGGCTCATTTCCAAAGGTTTGACCTTGACATCTTCATCGTCACTCAATTAGTTATGTTTGCGCTCAAACCCATAGCTTAACTAGTGACAACACCTGGGGTGTTACAGACAGCTCAAGAAACACACTGAGAGACAGGTAGGGAGTGAAGGGACGCCCCATGTAGGCCATGCCAACTCTGTCATGAACGACGAGCACGGGTCCTGGTCGGACATTTCCGACTAGAGCTCTTCAAACCTCGTCACTCGAGTCATCAAGGTAACACTACCGACCCCCGCTATTTTCTTTATAATCATTTCATACATCCATACACTCATTCATTCCATATGCCCATGCCCCCTGGACGATTTAGGCCCTGAACCGCCCGGGGGCTCAGGAACCAAGCATCGCACATGCAGCGAAATGCATCACAATGCTCCATGTTGCGTCATGAAGCGGCAGTTGCCTCATTCGACATGAGCAACGACAGAGCCAAGAAAGAAAAACGCAGATGAGCCCCATGCAGCCCTCGCCCAGTCTGGCAGATAGGGTCATCTCAAACCTTCTTGTTCGATCCTAAGCCTCTGCCAAGCCCACAGAATCTCCATCGAGGGGAGGCCATTAGGCCACCCGGGTCAGTCTCCGGAACAACCCAGACATCTACAGGGTTGTAGGTAAAGGAGCAGTGGAATGTCACAAGAGGGCTATACCAACCTCATCATGAACAATGGACCCGGATTCCACTCGATCATACCCGTTAGCGAACTCACCGAGCGCGTCACTCGAGCCTAAGCGATCGGGACAAGCGACAAAACTCAGCCCCTCTGGTTGTGAGGAACCAAGGACGGGGTAATGCACACAACTCAAACCGACCTCTACTAAAGCCCAACGGGGCTCGGGGGCTCAAGACACAAAACACCTGGGTCTACGACCCTGAACTCACCAAATCCGGCTACGCTTCGACTGCACTACAAAACTACCTGGGTCTATGACCCCAAACTCACCCCATCCGGCTATGCTTCGACTGCACTCCAAAACTACCTGGGTTTGTGACCCCGAACTCGCCCTATCCGGCTATGCTTCGACTATAGTCCAAAACTACCTAGGTCTATGACCCCAAACTCGCCCCATCCGGCTACGCTTCGACTGCACTCCAAAAACTACCTAGGTCTGTGACCCCGAACTCGCCCCATCCGGCTATGCTTTGACTGCACTCCAAAATGCCTGGGTCTAT
This sequence comes from Miscanthus floridulus, assembly GCF_019320115.1. Classification (NCBI taxonomy): domain Eukaryota; kingdom Viridiplantae; phylum Streptophyta; class Magnoliopsida; order Poales; family Poaceae; genus Miscanthus; species Miscanthus floridulus. The sequence continues at coordinate 49,428,614 of NC_089597.1, forward strand.
GACCCCGAACTCGCCCCATGAGGATCCACAACTCTGACTTGCCTGATCCCACGGCACGCACCAACGCCAGGATCAGTGAGCTCTGTCTCAACCGATCCCTATACTAAACTGCCTCGGCTACACAGACTACACTGAGGCCAGGATCCACGACTCCAACTTGCCCAATCCCATGGCGCGCACCAACACCAAGATCAGTGAGCTCCATCTTATCTAATCCCTATACTAAACTGCCTCGGCTGCACAGGCAGCACCAAGGCTAGGATCCACGACTCTAACTTGCCCGATCCCATGGCACGCACTGACGCTAGGACCCACAAGCTCCATCTTGTCTGATCCCTTGACTAACTGCCTCGCCTAATCCCACGGCGTGCATCGATGCTTGGATCCACGAGCTCCGTCTCACCCGATCCCTAAAAAACTAAAACACCATGGCTGCGCAATGACGCCTTGGTTGACAATCCTATCTTGACTAAAAAACACACGTGCATGCCCGCTAACAAACACCCCCTAGATGATTCTGCCCGAATCACCCGGGGGATCGGGGGCTACACTCGTGGGTGTGCTCGCGCGCACCCGCTGACAAAACAAAAAACCTCCCCCGCTAGCAACATGAAAAAACCCTGGACGATTCTGCTCAAATCACCAGGGGGCTCAGGGGCTACACCTGTGGGTGCACCGAGGGCTAAACCCGCGGGTGCGCTCACGCGCACCCGCCGTCAGGACAAAAATCCCCTAGACGATTCTGCCTGAATCACCCGGGGCTCGGGGGCTCCTATCGGGTTCAAAAACCCGGGGTCCCTCATGGACCGGCTTCCCAACAAAGGCTCGGCCCAAGTAGACAACGCACAACTTATGGGTCAGCCCAAGTATCGGAACGATAGGTCAGGAGGGCGATCCAATCACCAACCGGAAGGCCTGGCTGAGGAGGAACGGCACCCACCTTCTGACTTTGACCCACCTCTCTGACCAGAGCGCTTGCTTTGGTCTCCAGCCTGCCTCCAGATGGCCTCTATGACTAGAAGGCCTAGCCAAAGCACTACTTCCGACTCTAACCCCACATCTCTGACCAGGGTACATGAATACCTTGCTCATAGCTCTTCTCCGACTTGCGCAATCAGAACTGGCTGGGACCAACCGACCAGGGACACCCACTCAGAAAGGACCAGGAAATGGATAGAAAAAGTAAGGCAGGGCGCACAAGTCAAACCTCAATACCAGGGACCATGCCCTGTACACCTACAGAAACCATACTCTGCAACCTCCCTGACACAAACACTATTGTAGGCACCAACATTTTCCCCTATAGTATTGTGGGCGCCATTAACTCCCATATGGTAAGGCTCCCCCACATGCCTCTGGGCATCGATAGTGTTGTGGGCACCGGGATTTACCGTACCAAGTGAACATGGTGAAACTCCTCACATGCCTCTTGGCATGAACAATATATGCAGGCACCGACATCAACCATACCCGAACAAAGACGACAGAACCTCCCATGTGCATCTGACATCCAACAGTGTTGTGGGCGCCTACCATCATCCTGTACCTACCAGCGTGGGCAACAAGGTTTAGAAGCATATGTACTCTCTCCCTCTCATTTGTAAGGCCATCCCCTTCATCTATAAAAGGGGATGCGCTCTCTCCCAAGAAACTCAGTTGATCCAGGTTGATCAAAGTGATTCTAGATTTATTAGATCGACCAAGTTCACTAGCACAAAACCACAGAACCGCCATGTTCGAACCACAAGCACACGCTTGAACACTTAGCTCATAGCGGAGCTCCTATCGCTCTCGGCCCTTCTGACCGAAGCCCGACCAGACCTCTTGTACACCCCATCTTTCTCCTTCTCGTTTGTAACCCCACTACAAACTTCGAGCACCTAGGCTCAGGAATAAAGTTACCGACCGACTCAAACTGGACGTAGGGCACGTTGCCTAATACAGTATAAACCATGTGTCATTGAGTGCTAGGCCACCTCCGATCACAACATATGGCAAAACTACAAATATTTACTAGTTGATCACTTTCTGCACCGACACAATGCTTCATCATGTCATGATTCGATAATTATTTCTGTTGTTATTCTGGTCAAATGGTTATATTCTGTTGTTCAATTAAATTGTTCATAAACTCTGATAAGATGATTACATTCTGCTGTTATACAATAACTATTATACTATGATGTTGTACTAAAAGTGATGTAAGAAATTGTTAGTAATGATGTAAGCCTTATTCTCTCATTTGTGATCCTGATGGAAAAATGTGGATTTTTGGGTTCTCCCTTGGGGTGTGCCCGACGGAACCAAGTAATTTAGTATTCTCCCTTGGGTGCTTAGTGTCTAATGAAAGACGAGCACTCCTAGGAGACATTAGATTAGGTGATTCTGCCACAGGTGATATCAGAGAATAAATGAGAAAATAAGGCTTCGAAAACCTTTTCTAAACTAAAATTTGACAACAAATTCTTTTCAAAAAGCTAGGGCGTTCAACTGCGAAGTTATATAAGTAGCCCTATTACTATGGTTATGTATCCAGGATAGATGACACTATGCTAACTTAGGTAGGCTTAATTAATTTTTCTGCAGGTACACTGACTCGAGCATAGTCCGATAGTATCGACTAGTTATATGGAGAGAACAATGTGCCAAAAATTGGAGAATGGTTGCCCTATATGTTGGCAACAGTGAAAGGACATGTAGGATGTGCATTCATGCATATCCTGTTTGTGCATTATAGTGCTCGTATTGCTTCCAGATACGCCATCCATAGGTGTCACGCGTGTCGTATTATGCACGACTAACTCATCCCTATTCCAGAGTTAGGTCTGCACTGTGGCTTCGTGCTCCATGTTCACCCATGGTTCACGTTAGTCATGACCCACGTCTCCCTGTATCCCTTTTCTATGCTTTTGTTGAACCCTTGCCCTGCAGTCGTACTAGTCAATAATGGCATCGCACACCGCTCGCCTCGAACGTGAGGAATTTGATCGATTTGTCATAGTGATTCCGCGCGGGAACCCTAGTGGACCATGCTAGGACCACTGAATGCTCCGCCTTTATAAGCGAAGCCTGGCTTAGCCATTGGTACCACCACTCGACGCACTTTAGCTCGCTTAGCTTTTCCTTTGATCCAGCTTTTCGCTCAGCCTTCCTCACAACCACCACCAGAAATGGCAGGAGCCTAGGTTAGTAGTTACTTCCTGAATGTTGAGGGTTTTCCTAGAATCCTGCATGCCACCATACAAAAGCTCAGAGTCAAAGATCATCCCGAGTGTGAGGGCCTTGAGTATGAGGAGCATGGCACCGAGCGGTGTGAGGTTACCATCTACATTGGGAAGAGTGAAGAGTTCCCCGACCTCACTAAAGCCTAGAGTGTGATCGCAACTAGGTTTAGCTTCATCGACACCTACTAGGTTGTGGCACACAAAGCCTTGTGGTACCTTTGCTAGATCTATGAAGAACCCATTACTCATACCCCCATGAGGTTCTTTCCAGCTTTGGACAAGAATCGATGGGCATGGAGGGCTTGTATGGAGGCTTTGCAAGGGCGGGATGTGCAAGAGGACAATCCTATCATGGTGCACTTGACCACATACCTGCTTGCTCTGGATGAGTAGTACGATTGGCAAGCCTTAGAACTAAGGATCTGCCTTCGTCGAGCCGAGGAAGCCAAGATCTTCACCCGGATGCTCCAAGTGCAACTTGCCGAAGCGCATGCTAGTGCTGCAGCTGCTAAGAGTCAGGAGACTACCATGTTGGAAGCTTTGAAGGAGGCTGAAGATCGGCATGTCCATCAGCTACATGAGGCCTATCTTGTCACCAGGGCCAAGTGGAGGACGCGGGCTACTGAAAGGCAGGATGCCCTGATCTTGGAAGGGATCCCTATCCACCCGCTAGAAAGAAGGAGAACCGGTGTTGTAGTGCCACCAGCACCTCCACCCTCGGAAGTGTCAGAAGTCGAGCCTTTGGTTCCTCTCACTCGGCCATTGCCACGAGAAGAGGTAGATCCGTAGCTAGGGTGCTAGAAGAATCTGCCGAGCCTAGGAAGGAAAATGCGTGGCCCAAAGTAGATTAGTTGCCTTGGGATGTTGTACCCATAGTAGTAGTGCTTTTCGTCGCTGTCCTCTAGTATTGTACTCTTGCCATTGTTGGTCCGTAGTTGAGATCGTCCATTGTAGGGAAGGTGAATGCCGTGTCGTGAATGGGAGCCTAAATGCCTATATGTTGTACCCGTATAAGACCGTTGGAAGATGCATTTTGGTTATTTTTGGTGTCTTTATTGCGTCCACCTACCCTTAAGTTTCGTTAGATGTGCTTAAGGTTTTTAAGGGTGATGTTAGGTGGGTTACAAGAGAAGCTACCATTCAGATACTAGTAGACTAGCCATGATTGAAGAACATAGGACACTGTATCGACTAATTATGGATGTCCTAGCAGAACACTTGAATCTCTTAAAAACAAATCCGTTGTTGGATTTGAATTCCTTGTCCCTTGTTGTGAAGGGAACCCTTGTTGTTTGAATTTTCTCTTGCAATACTCCTCTTATTCTATGGTCTATGACCCCACCGCCTTCATGGTGTGTAAGTTGGTAATAGTTGCCTTGTTAAAAGCTTATGGCCCCGTGATGAAACCGAGGGCTCCCTATGGAACAGCTGCCACATATGACGCTGCTCGACACACACTGGTATCGAGGTTGTTAACCAAGTACCTTTACCAAGTTACACCACCATACCACTTTTGCTACAAAATATTCTCCTTGGAAATATTCGGGTGTTCAAACGGGAAATCCACAACAGGTTGATGACATAGTGTTCTCTCAAGGTAAGCAAGAGGAGGTGGTTTTGAAGAAAGTATGACATGACCTCAGTCTACATGAAAGATGGATGTGGTCGAGTAATGGAAAGAAAAAGAAGAGTAGAAAGGAAAGTTCAGCCTCAGGTAGTCGGGAGTGATCGTAAAAGTCTGAGTGGATGTCATGTCCCAAGCCCTGTGTTTAGTTGACCAGTGCTACGCATGCTGGGTCATTTCTGCATGCGTTCCAGCGAACACTGTCTATATTAGGTCCTGAGCTCCCTGTTCTCGCAGTGGCCGCGGTATTGTGTCGCACTCGCCGTCTTTGTGCACTGTGCATTTCTTCTTTTCCTAGCATTCGGTCGACTCTCGACTCTTACGCCTCAGTCCCTCATACCGAACCCCCCCTTCCCTCTCCTTTCTTTCTTCTTTTGGTGACACGACCAGCCCGCATGCCTCTCCTCGTCGAGCGCACTCTCTTATCTTCTCTCCTTTATTTCCCATCCGTTCACTTGTGCAGGGAGCGCACCATGGCTGTGTTTACCCCATAGCATGAATCAGTCTATGTATTCCATCCCCGCTGTCTCCATTGCCAGGTGTGTTGCGCCCCACCTCCGTTTGCCTCTATAAGATACCATTGGTCCTTGCTCTTCTTCTCCATCCCCATTTCTCTCGCATTCGGAGTAGAGCTATGAGATTCAGTCGTCCTTCATGGGACTAGGCTCATCAGTCCTAGGTGATGGTATAATCTGAGAAGAAAGGATCTGATTTCCAAAGAAGTTCAAGTTCCCTTGGTTAGTTGGATCTTAGGGTTCACGATGTTTGAGTTCTTAGAGTCATGTTTCTGGATCTGTTAGTGCTACGTCATGTTTGGATAATCATTATCTTGTTGTTTCTCCATTGTCCTCATCTATCTTGACTTCTGGATTAAGTCTCGGTTGTACCAGTTTGCTCTTAACCATGTATCCTTAAATCCCAATGTGGTTTAGCATTCGAAGTCGTGTAATCTTTCGTGTAATTCCTGATCTACGAAATATAATCGTGTTTCCCCTCTTCTAGTTCTAGCTTTGAATCTCGGGATGAGATTCCTTTTAAGGGGGTTGGTTGTAACACCCCTGGTGTTATGAGCTTGTTTAGCACCGCAATTTAGGCCTAAGAAAAATTTCCAAAGCGAGTTTTCTCGGATTTTGGATTTAAAACATACTTAAAGGCGATAAGCGAATCCCATGTGACTTAGTTTTGTGGACTCAAATAAACGCCCAAGTTAAATTGCTCAGCGCGTAAAGATATTTAGGAATGACGAATGACGATTCTAGTGAACAGTTTGTTCGGTTAGATTAAGCATGAAAAGCAACTTTTATAAATAAAATAAAACCCATTAATAAATAGAACGATATATATATACTTACGTGTTTATTTTGAAAAGCACGTTCAGTTGAAAAGCCTTAGTTTAGTTATTGAGTAGCGAGCGAACGGATCCACAACGATGACAGGACGTCTCCCTGCCCTGCTCCGTCGCTTGTCATCGGTAGTGTGTTCCCACTGTTCGAAATCAATCAACTCTGGTTTATTAGCGTCGCACCATGTCGTCGAGTTCCGTCGTCATGCCACTGCTCCCTCTCCATCGCGTCCTTTCTCTGAGAACACCTTAAAGGAAGTTGGCCGGGCTGCTGCTGCCGTGTACGGCTTTGCTTGCTTTCCCTCCCTCACTGCTTGCCATGATGTCTCCTCGCATTAACTCGGCCTTGTCTTTGCTAGCTAAGCACGCCATTCTGTCCCTGCCCGTGCTGTGTCCCTTCATGTACTATGCATGCGCAGGAGTCGCTTCCGGCCACGTTGTGCTAGTCCACACGTGCTGCTGCTCCCTATCTCTGCTTCCTGTGGATGCCCGCTCACTCTCATGCTCACATCTGCTCTCTCTCTGCTTGCTTCTACCGCTGGAGGCCGCAGTCGTCGCGCACAACTCCGCCACACGCGAGCACCTGCCCGACTAAGCCATCGTCGCTTGGCCACCGCACGTGTGCTCATCCTTGGTCCCGTGCTGGACCCACTACTCTGCCCCTCTGTCACGCCATTTCATCCTGCTCAGCTGCTATGGTTTGCGGCTGCCGCTGTCCGCGCCCCATGCCCAGCATGCCCACAGCCACCGTGCCCTGGAGCGCCGCCGTTCTCCTCCCTCTCCCAAACCCGCATGCGGCTCCGCCTTGCCTCGCCATTATCGTGCCCGTGGCTCCTCCCGTGCCCGCAGCACCGGCGCCCCTTCTCGCTCCTCCTCCCGCGCTGCCTGTCGCCGGCCGTCGCACGCAGGTGTGCCTGGTTCCCACGCCGTGCACCCAGGCTCACGCTCGCCTCGCGCCGAGCTCCACACCGCCTCACCTTTGCACCATGCCGCTTACTGTCAAGGACCTACCCTACCAGCGCCGTCGCCATCGACTCACCGACGCCACAGCTTGCGCAGGCAGGCTGCCGGGGCCTAGCTCCGGTCTCATCGTGGCCAGGCCGTGGCCGTGCGGGTCCTTGTGTAGCTCGCTGGCGGGTTCTTCGCCACTGCCGTGCCTTTCCCGGCACGGCGGCGGCTCTGCTCAGCGCTCTGCTTTGAGAAGGTGAGATAGAGCGAATACGAACTAATACGGGATTCTCAGTGCGAAATACGTGACCCATGTTAATAGTGTTGACTAGTGTCTAGAGTATTGCGGGGTAAATTTAAGATAGTCCAGGGGCCGTTTCACAAATTTGCCGTCGCCGCTGCCGCCTAGGCCGCGCACATGCCTGTGGGCCGTGTCGCGCTGGGCCGCTCGCGCCCGTCCCCGCGATGGGCCGCGCGCGCCCACGCCTGGGCCGCTGGCCGCGCTCGCCTGCGCGCTGGGCCGGCCGTGCGCCGCTTCCGCGACTGGACCACTCGCGCCAGCGCACGCTTGCGGGCCGAGCTAGGCCGTTCCGGCCTGTATCTGTTGTGTTGTTTTTCATTGTTTTGTTAAATCAGTGCTCTTTCGAAAATTAAAAATAAAGTGTAGAAAAATCATAAAGATACGAAACCAATTTTGTTAGTCTCCTAAAATCATGATCTACCTGTTACTATATTTTATTCACATAGTTTGAATAATATTTTGGAAGCTATATAATTAATTTAGAGTACTTAATATTGTAAAAAGACAACTTGTAGGAATTGTTGTGATAAATTGATAATAGTGTTGCATCTAAAATTTCTACAGTAGGCTCCTAGCAATATTAGGTACTCACTGTAATTTTTGTAGTTCTAGAATAATTGGTTTGCTAGATAGATAATGATGCCCTATTTCGAATAATGATTAAATCGATAGAATGAAATAAAGAAACAACTTGGGTTACGTAAAAATATTTGTTGGAAAATAATGTCTTATTCGACAACATGGATACGTAGATAAGTATGGTTGTCGTTAGAACTAGCTCGTTAACTTGAGAGACATAAATAGTATTTTATGAATCAAGGTTGCAGTTGATTAATTACTTCTTACATTGCGTCACATTGCATATCATAATAGGGACGTCGATGGATCGCGGAGTCATCGGGAGTTGCTCGAGAAATGGTGCTTTTGGAGATCGTGCCACCATGATGTAAAGCTAACTTCTGATTATATTTTACCTAGGCAAGTCCCGGTGCATAACCCCTATTTTTCTGCAGTTTAAATTATATTTGTGCATTAAGTTTTAAGGAGTTGAATGAAACCCACTTGCATATATATATATATATATATATATATATATATATATATATATATATATATATATATATATATATCCTATGAGTCTTACTAGTATGACAGGATCGTGTAGATTGCTATGCTACAGGACTCTGGTAGAAGTCGAGTGATGACTGTCACGAGAGAGAGATAGGAAATTTATTATTGGATTATTATCACTTGGAAAATATAAACTGGTGTAAAGAAAAAATAGTGACTGGACAGGGATATGGTTTGGGTATTGGTGGGTGTAAGAGGTTGTGTCGCCGTGGACGTGGGGCATGGCTTGGTTACACTGCTTTCCCTGTCTGTATCGATTAAGGACCGGTCGTTGCATAAGGTATCGTGGGCAAGTCATAGATTTATTATCACGAGCACATACTTAGGTATGGACGCTTGGAAGACTTGTTGCTCTTTTATCGTGGATCTAGCTCTTTCCGGATCGACTGTCTTGGTAGTTTTTGAGTTAGGAGGTCCTTACACCGCACTGAGTTTGGGACTCAGGGACAGGGACTTAGAGTCCCAGTTTGGATGGGGACCTAGACACCCAGGACAGGAGGGTGACGGGTTGGTCCTGCTTGTGCCCGGGGTACAAGCGGGACGTGTGTTTTCGGGGTACCCAGCTAGGGGCATTGATTCGCGAATCGTCGGGCAATCCGGTACCGCTTGTTTCGTGCCTAGCACCATAGTAAGAACTGAAGATAAAGATAGAAAATGGAAAAAAAGAAATCTGATTGCTTACCACCTACTTGAAAGTAGCACATGTGCTTACATAGAATGGTTAGTTGATGAAACAATGCGGCTATTAATAAAAATCGAATATAAGGACGCACGCTTAGTAATGCTTTCTACAAATGCAATAAACCCACAAGCCAGATAGCCTTGCATATCATTGGAGTCTTTTCTTTCCTCCTGTTGGGTAAGTCTTGCTGAGTACAATTGAATACTCAGGGTTTTATTCTCCCTGTTGCAGGTGATAGGTGGATGCTAGAGCTAACCCTTGTATTTGGATACCTCCTGGTGGGCTTAGAGAGGATTTCATTTACGTTGCGATCGTAGTTTTTATTTATAACTCTTACTAAATATTTTTATAAATGAAAGTTTTATAATATGTTGTCCTAATCATTTATTAATGCTTCGTCATGTCATGATTAAATAATTATTTCTGTTGTAATTCTGATCACATGGTTATATTCCGCTGTTCAATTAAATTGTTCATAAACTCTGATAAGATGATTACATTCCGTTGTTATACAATAACTATTATACTCTGATGTTGTACTAAAAGTGATGTAAGAAATGGTTAGTAATGATGTAAGGCTTATTCTTTCATTTGTGATCCTGATAGAAAAATATGGATTTTCTGGTTCTTCCTTGGGGTGTGCCCGATGGAACAAGTAATTTAGTGTTCTCCCTTGGATGCTTAGTATCTAATGGAAGACGAGCATTTCTAGAAGGCATTAGATTAGGTGGTTCTGCCTCGAAAACACCACAAATAAGTTACAAACACGCCGATTATAGATGGACAAAGAGCGACCCGTCTAAAAAAACCCCACTCAAGACCTGGCCATGGGGGCAGTCAGGAAGGAGATTCCTTTAGCCCCTGCCATAGACCAAAGTTGACGCTCTTCTCCTGCCATGATCAGAGCTTGAGAAACACTAGGAGTCATACCGTAAAAAACACAACGGTTCTGGTGGTTCCATATGATCCAAGCGCCCAATATTATCAGAGAGTTGAGCCCACGCTGGACCATACCACTAGTTGCTTCATTGACTCTCTCCCACCAAACGTCAAATAATTGATTCGAGGGTTGAGGAGCAAGAGAGTGAAGCCCAACTTGTCTAAGAAATATATATCAAAATTGTCTAGTGAAGACACAGGAAGTGAGGAGGTGATTGATATTTTCTTCTTCTTGGTCACATAAAGGGCGTTGCTCAGGTTTATAAACTGAACCTTCACAGGTTATCAGTTGTGCCTGCAAAAAGGGAAAAGAAAGCATATCAGAGTTTTTAACTAAGCTTCTGATGGAGTCACCAAATGGAAGAATCAGCATAGCTCAGCTTGGTAAAAAAAACTCATGATATAATTGGCATAATTGAACCAAGAAAATATAATGAAATATACCAGTTATCCAACGATAGTGTAGCTGTAATTTTTCGTCCTTAGTACATTTGTAAGTATCTTTTAGGTCTTGCAGGAGTCATTATGATCATGAATTTTATAAACATGAGACTAAAGAAAAGGAATCTTATAGCACAAAATTATGTAGCATAATAAGAAATCTAAAGTAGTATGCCACCAAGCATGTAAAATAAACTTCTCTGAAAATTAGAATATATTCAGACTGATAGAACATTAGGTGTTTTATTTATCAAAAGATAATTGATGAGCTTATGAATTTGGCAAGCATAGGTATTGAATAGAAGAAATTAAAGGAAGTAGCATGGCATCAAGCAGGTAAAGTAAACTATTCTGAAAATTCTAGTGACGAGTAACAAAATATTTGTAGCCTGAAGAGAGAAATTTTGGTCTCATTAGTTCTAATTTGTCTTCATGTCAGTTAAGCCTACTTGCAAGCACAAACAAGTAATGGTATAGGAATAGAGCTGCAGAAGAGTAATCATATCCTAATTTGTAGTGCCAGGATGAATTCATATAACCTATATTATGATAATGGTAATACTTAAATTATCCAAGAGTCGTTCTTCTTAGTTTTATCGACCAGCTTGTGCACAGCACCTTGCTTTCACCAACCAGCATTGAGCAAGCATGGTGAGGCACAACTTGCAGTAAGTAGATTGATAGAGAGAACATTGGTAATTTTGGGCAAGCAAGCAATAGGAGGCGATGTGAGTTCATAGAGATAGTGGCTGCCTAGCGCGACGGCGGTGTGCTTACTTGCACGTCTGTGTTTGGCAATTCACTGCATGGGCTTGGCCCTTGTTCCTAAGCAGCAATATCAATGGCCACGCCAGCTAAGAGAGAGTTGACGCGGCTTGACTGACGAGCACAATGGATGCAGCTACCACAACCAATTATCCTCAGCACATCGCTGCACCTGTGTCCTTCGCTGAGCATGCCGATGGAATGGTCATGAGCGTGGCGAACTTGGTGTGGTCGCAGATTCCCACGCCGGTGCTTGTGGTTGAGTGCAGGCGTGCAGCAGCGTGAGCACGTTGTCCAAGCAAGCGGAGGCAAAGCCAATGAGGGATATATCCGAATTACAGTGCTCCGAACATGAATTTCGTTGAACACCTTGGGGTCATCCCTCGTTGCTGCATCCTGCAATAGGCATACATTGCGATGATTATCTGAAGGGGGTTCTTGGAGAGTGGAGACAATGGCGTAGAGCTTCGTACATGGATCCGGTCCCGAAGCCACGTTGGCCTTCCATCAGCGTAGCGCCGCTGCTGTGGAGCAGCCTGCAGCGACATCACTGTCGTCATCGAAGGCGTATGCGTTGGCGTGTTTTAGCCGTGCACCGGCGTTCCATGCGCCGGAGAGATGTGGGGTCCTCTCAGGATTGTTTTCTCACCGAGCTCTTGTATGGCGCGCAGTCATGTCGATCTTCAACCTCGTGATCTATGGACGAACTGCGGTCGTTTTGTGCAGGAGAGGAGGGTGACCTAGTGGAGGAGGACACGGCGGCGGCGATGGAGAAGCGGGGTACCTGGCTGGTAGCGTGCTGTAGCAGTGGGTCGTTTTGTAGCTTTTTGACGGCGGACGGCCTGATAGAAGACCGGACGGTGGCCAAATCACGTGCAAGAGAGTTTGGTGCAACTTTCATCTTGTAAAAGATTTGCCACCATCCTCCCTCTGCTGCGGCTGGCGGTCGCCAATCCGACGACTACCAATCGCCAAGCGTAGAGGGTTGTTTTTTTTTGAAAAATTAATCCAAATAAAACAATATATACAGCAATGCACAGAGTAGCTGTGCGTGTTGATGTAATAGGAAAATAGCCTAGCAAAAAAGGGGAAAAAAACACTTGCATTACTGTTGCAATCACCTAAGCTGCATAGCATAGCCATAGCATGGATTGTCCATTCCTTCTGCCAAGTATACACAAAAGAAGAACATAATATTTCTTTTTGACATTATTCATCAAAAGAACCTAATTCATATCTTTCTTCAGTTATTTGAGAAAGGCACAGCCGCTTAAGAAAGAGCCATCACATTTTTGAGCCTGCCTGGATAAACCTTAACTAGTACAAAACCTGCAATTAACAAATGAAAACATGAAGAACATGGAAAAGTAATATCATACAGAAATCAGTGGGTGCATGCATGAATATGCAAAAACCAGACCCAGAGGCCAGATATAGTCTTGCTGTGCAATTCCTAATTTTCTTCCATTAGCTATCATCTGAAACGAAGGTAAACACTACAATTCTCAAACCAACAGATGGAAAATCAGTCGTAAATCTATTTCTAGATGAGACTTAAGAACCTACATTAATCAACCATTTGGAATCTTTAAGTTGTACAATTGAAATTTGGCCAGCAAGAATACAGTTTGCCTAAACTATGCAGAATGATGAAAATGAGTATATGTAACAGTAGAAGAGAGATGCTCCAGTGCTTTCAAGTAAACAACATTCAGGAAACAACACTTTTTACTGATTAAAAAAGGAAGCTAAGACTCTAAGAGGATGAATTATCTCATCCTTATGTCATTGTGGGTACACTTTCAGTATGGCAGCATAAGTCTTTTATGCACTGTGTCCAATACTTCTAAAGTCAACAGACCCATTAAGACTATTCAATCAAGCACATTTGTGAAAATTTCTCAACTCAGAACGTGTCGGGGACCTAATACTGGGGTAACAAAGGAGGTGGAACTAATAAACATCGAACGTTAAAAACTCCCGAACGGACAAGAACACTACTGCGCCTCTTGCCTGAACGACGGGGGTTTGGTTCCACCTCGCCCAACGCCCGTGGTCTAGCTCTGCCTCACCCGACGGCTGGAGGACGGCTCCGCCCCGCCCGAGGGCTGAGGGATCGGCTCCGCCTCGCCCGAGGGCTAAGGGCTAGACTCCGCCTCGCCCGACCCCCGAGGTATAAACTCCGCCTCGCCTGACGCCCGTGGACCGGCTCCGTCTCGCCCGAGAGCTGAGGGCTAGACTCCGCCTCGCCCGACGCCCGTGGGCCGGCTCCGCCTCGCCTGAGGGTTGAGGGCTCGGTTCCGCCTCGCCCGACGCCCTAGGGCTATACTCCGCCTCGCCCGACCCCCGAGGGCGGACCTCGCCTCGCCCGATGTCCAAAGGCTGGCTCCACCTCGCCTGACAACCGCACCCCGCTCCCTCATGATGATAGGCACAGGGTAAGACAAGACGTTCGGGTCAACCGCAGCATCAAGGACCATGCCCTGCGCCCTTCCAGGAGAGTACCGTTAGGGCATGACGGGACGGGCGCTTAGACCCTTCCAGGCGTGGTAGAGCCTGAATAGTGTTGCAGGCGCGTGCTCTTCGCCCTACAGTGTTGTAGGCGCCGCCTTCAGCCCCCAAGCGAAGAGTCCGACACAGACGTATGACAACCATTACGTTCCAAGGGGGACTCCCGTCCCCTACAGTGGCAAACGAGCATAATTATCACCGATGTCGCGGGACACGTGCTCGCGATCCCTATCCTCTCCCACCGAAATCGCGCTGGACGGTTCGCCTTCCCGAAGCGACCGGACTCTTTTCCCACAGAGGGGACGTGGGCCAGAAAAATCTCTTCTCTGATCCGTCTGGGCCCATAACGACTAGGGGTCGGCCCGAACCGTCTCAATGGCCGCCCCAACGAAGGATGGGTTCGCGAGAAACCAGGACTCCGGTGCACAAGCATCAGTAGGGCCTCGACTTGCAATCAAAACCCCAGCCAAGTTAACCCTAGACGTTTCCCCACAAATGGGGTACCGGGGCTCCCTTAAAAATATCCAGTCGACGAAACACCGAGTCTTACGGCCTTACCCGCGGAGGGTCCGATACTACCCCCCGGGCGATTCTACCCGAATCACCCAGGGGCTCGGGGGCTACACCCACCGGGTGCGCTCGCGCGCACCCTTTGGTGAATTGACTCCGATACTACCCCCCCCCGAGCGATTCTACTCAAATCACACGGGGGCTCAGGGGCTACACCCACCGGGTGCGCCCGCGCGCACCCTCTGGCGAATTGACTCCGACAAAATCAAAACACCCCCCGGGCAATTCTGTCTGAATCACCCAGGGGCTTGGGGGCTACTGTCGGGGACCTAATACCGGGGTACCCAAGGAGATGGAACTAATAAACATCGAACGTTAAAAACTCCCGAACGGACATGAACACTACTACGCCTCTTGCCCGAACGATGGGGGTTTGGTTCCACCTCGCCCGATGCCTGTGGGCTAGCTCTGCCTCACCCGAAGGCTGGAGGACGGCTTCGCCCTGCCCGAGGGCTAAGGGCTAGACTCCGCCTCGCCCGACGCCCGTGGACCGGCTCCGTCTCGCCCGAGGGCTGAGGGCTAGACTCCGCCTCGCCCGACGCCCGTGGGCTATACTCCATCTCGCCCGACCCTCGAGGGCGGACCTCGCCTCGCCCGATGTCCAAAGGCTGGCTCCACCTCGCCTGACAAAGGAGGTGGAACTAACAAACATCGAACATTAAAAACTCCCGAACGGACAAGAACACTACTGCGCCTCTTGCCCGAACGACGGGGGTTTGGTTCCACCTCGCCCAACGCCCGTGGTCTAGCTCTGCCTCACCCGACGGCTGGAGGACGGCTCCGCCCCGCCCGAGGGCTGAGGGATCGGCTCCGCCTCGCCCGAGGGCTAAGGGCTAGACTCCGCCTCGCCCGACCCCCGAGGTATAAACTCCGCCTCGCCTGACGCCCGTGGACCGGCTCCGTCTCGCCCGAGGGCTGAGGGCTAGACTTCGCCTCGCCCGACGCCCATGGGCCGGCTCCGCCTCGCCCGAGGGCTGAGGGCTCGGCTCCACCTCGCCCGACGCCCTAGGGCTATACTCCGCCTTGCCCGACCCCCGAGGGTGGACCTCGCCTCGCCCGATGTCCAAAGGCTGGCTCCACCTCGCCTGACAACCGCACCCGCTCCCTCATGATGATAGGCACAGGGTAAGACAAGACCTTCGGGTCAACCGCAGCATCAAGGACCATGCCCTGCGCCCCTACAGGAGAGTACCGTTAGGGCATGACGGGACGGGCGCTTAGACCCTTCCAGGCGTGGCAGAGCCTGAATAGTGTTGCAGGCGCGTGCTCTTCGCCCTACAGTGTTGTAGGCGCCGCCTTCAGCCCTCGAGCGAAGAGTCCGACACAAATGTACGACAACCATTATGTTCCAAGGGGGACTCCCATCCCCTACAGTGGCAAACGAGCAGTCACCGTGCCTTCTGCTCCCCATAGGGTTGTAGATCGACACCCCTACCCAACACGCCGCCCGCGAAGGCAGGACGGGATGCACCCACTTGCTAAAAGAGGTCAGGGCATGGCCTACGAAGATCAACGAACATGCCACTTCTGACACTGTCCGCCATGTTATACAGGGCATGCGTAGGGAAAAAGGAAGACCCGGATCCTTCGAACGACCTTCTATACCCTTGGTATTTTCCTCTTTCTCCCATCTGTAACCCCTGCTCCCCCTTAGTCTATAAAAGGGAGGGCTGGGCTCCCCACTAGAGGGACCAACTTTGAACGGACAACTCACATACCGACGAACTCATAGAGAGTTCAGTTCAACATCACATACACAACCAAGCCGCCACCAGGCTCTTGGCCTCCTTTTGACCCTTCCATCAGAGACCTAGGACCAGTCCCTCTCTCGACCGTTTGTACCCCCTACTACGAACCATTTTTGATGCTAATAACACGAGCAGCAATAGACTGGATGTAGGGACATTCAGCCCGAACCAGTATAAACCTTGTGTCCTTTAGCGCACCATCCGGGCCTAACGTGCATAATTATAAATTTACTAGCCGGTGCTTGTTCGAAACACCGACAGTTGGCGTGCCAGGTAGGGGCCTTTGCGCGTTCCAAACCAGGCCACGGATGGCTAACCACAACGTCAGCTGGGTCCCAGGCGCACACGTGCGCTTTGGGAGCCTAGATTTCGTCATCACGGTGGGAGAAGAGTTGGTACGGGCACAAACCACCATCCAATCTCTCCCCTCCATTGTCCTCGACCACAAGAGGCTTGGGCGCTAGCTCGGCATGTCCCTTGGACCCCAACAGTCCAGGGAGAACTAGCATTGCCTCGCCCTTTCCAACGATGATGACGTGGCATGACCTTTCGGAGAGGGGCACCTCTCTTCGGAGCGCCACAAGTGGAGCACCCCGACAGCATTTCCGTTCGGTCTCCGCAACGCCGTGGCGACCGCCTACCACCTCGTGGCAATACGCATGGTTCAACCGCCCACGGATAGCGAGTTCGTGGGGGTAATTGAACATGACACGGAGTCCCTCCACAAACTCCTCACCGAGGAGCCAGAATCATCCTCTAGCTCTGACTCCAGTAGGGGGAGCCATCACCCTTCCCGGGAATGCTTCATGGTAGAAACCTCCGAGGGGCACGTTGAAAGCGTCTCCGAGGGGGAGGCTACCCCGATAGACAACCCCGATGCTAGGACTGGAGGGGAGGCGGCGGCCCCGTCTCACGTAAGGATGGAGCAGCTGAGAGCACGAAAGCTAGAGATCGATGATGCCGGACAACAGCTTGTTCGGGAGTACCGAAGAATCGATGAGGAAATCAAGTGTCGCGGAGACGGTGGGCACGCACGCGCCACGGCCAGTGATGTACACCAGAGGATCCTCACCGACGATGGGACCCTCCCTCACTTCGCTCCGGCAAGCCAAAACATCGCCGCTGTGACGGCCTTGCTTCACGGCCTTCCAGGGGCCACGACGTCCGAGGATCGCCAAGCCCACCGAGAAATTCGCACGTTGCTCGAGCGTGCGGCGGCGTAGCAGGCGGAAAGCTCGTTGTCTCGGTGATGCGAGCTCGACACCAGCCAGTGCACGCCCTCGGTGTGTCCTGCCAAGGATGCATCGGTTCACCAGACACCGCGAGACGGTAGGTAGCACACCCCTGTTGCGGTGCATCAACGTCTCGGCCACAACCGCGACACACGCTGCACCATCGACGCCCGCAGACGCGCCTACGATGACTCAAGAGAAGGAGCCAAACACGGCTACCACCCTCGGCGTGGTGGACGCTACAACAGCGGTGAGGACCGGAGCCTAAGCCCCAGCCTGCCAGGCCCTCAGGCCTTCGGCCGGCACATCCTCAACGCTGTTTTCCCGCTAAGGTACCGACCGTCTACCAACATCCCTAAATATTCTGGAGAAACAAACCCCGGGTTTTGGCTCGAAGACTATCGGCTTGCCTATCAAGCCGGCGGTGTGAATGATGATGATTTCATCATTCACAACCTTCCACTGTTCTTGGCCGATTCGGCACGAGCGTGGTTGGAGCACTTACTGTCCAACGCCATTCAGAGTTGGGCGGATCTGAGGGAAATCTTTGTGGGGAACTTCTAGGGCACATACAAGCGCCCTGGGAACCCATGGGACCTCAAGAACTACCGCCAGAAGGCCAATGAAACCCTCCGCGGGTACATCCGGTGCTTCTCCCAGCAGTGCAACGAGCTCCCCAACGTCGCCAACGCTGACGTAATAGGAGCCTTCCTGTCCGGAACCACCTGCGTGTCCTTGGTCCATAAGCTGGGACACAAGGGCCCGTGAACCACTAAGGAACTCCTAGACATCGCCACCAGCCACGCCTCAGGAGAGGAGGCGGTCGGAGCAATCTTCGACCATTCCGACGACAAGGCAAGGCGAGACAAGGGCGCCGGCGAAGGCGCCTCCAACCGTTCCGCCAAAAGAAAGAATAAGAAGGAACGGCGCGACGACTCGCTCGTGGCCGCTACCGACCGCAAGGGTGGCTGAAAGCCCGTGGAGGGCACTCCGAACCACTTCGAAAAAATGCTCGAGGGGCCGTGCCCAAACCATGCTTTCCCGGCCAAGCATCTATACAAGGATTGTGGCCTCATGCGCAAATACTTGTTCGGAGACCTCAACAAAGGGGAGCAGGGGAAGGAACCTGCCCCCACCATAGACGACGCCGAGGAGAAGGACGACGCCTTTCCAACGCCGAACGGCGCCCTCATGATCTTCGGAGGATCAATAGCCTATGACTCCAAGCGCTCAACAAAGGATGCTAGAAGGTCGCATGCCGCGAGGTCTATATGGCCGGACCGGCCACGCCTGCCTTCCTCCGGTGGTCTGAATCCGCCATAACCTTCGACCGGTCCGACCATCCAGATGCCGTCCCACACCTAGGAAGGTACCCGCTTGTTGTCGACCCGATTGTCGGCCCAAAGTGACTCACGAAAGTACTGATGGACGGAGGCAGCGGCCTCAACATCATGTACGCCAAGACGCTCGACAAGATGGGCATCGACCGGTCGAACCTCCGCCCAATCCGAGCGCCTTTCCATGGTGTTGTGCCTGGCAAACAGGCTCTGTCGCTAGGGTAGATCGATCTGCCCGTCAATTTTGGGGATCAGTTCAACTACAGGACTGAGATCCTCACCTTCGACGTGGTGGGATTCCCAAGAACCTTCCATGCCATCCTGGGACGACCATGTTACGTGAAGTTCATGGCTATCCCCAACTATACATACCTCAAGCTGAAGATGCCGGGCCCTCGCGGGGTCATCACCGTCGGCACCTCCTTCCAACGCGCTTATGAGTACGAAGTCGAATGCTGCGGCCACGCCGCCACGGTCGTCGCCTCCAGGGAACTCATCGCCCTCAGGGAGGAGGCTACCGAAAAAATGCCCAACATGAAGAAATCAACCGGGTCGTTCGAATCGGCAGAGGGCTCCAAGGAGGTCCTCGTAGACCCCAGTAGCCCCGAGGAAAAATAGTACGCATTGGTACCGCGCTCTCCTCCGAATAGGAAAGCACGCTCATTGACTTCCTCCACGACAACAAAGACATCTTTGCGTGGAAACCCTCGAATATGCCGGGCATCCTGAGGGAGGTCGCTGAGCATACTTTAAAAATCCACCCAGGCTCCAAGCCGGTGAAACAATGCCTGCGCCGCTTCAACGAGGAAAAGCGCAGGGCCATCGATGAAGAAAGAGCAAAACTGTTGGCCGTCAGATTCATCAGGAAGTACACCACCCAGAGTGGTTAGTAAATCCGTTCTTGTACGAAAGAAGAGCGAGAAATGGAGGATGTGTGTCGACTACACAAGTCTCAACAAGGCGTGCCCCAAGGACCCGTTTCCTTTGCCATGCATAGACCAAATAGTCGATTCTACCTCAGGGTGCGAAACCCTCTGCTTCCTTGACGCGTACTCCGGCTACCACCAAATCATGATGAGAGAGTCCGACCAGCTCGCGACGTCTTTTATCACCCCCTTTGGATTGTTCTGCTACATCTCAATGCCATTCGGTCTGAAGAACACCGGGGCAACTTACCAACGCTGTATGCTCAACTGCTTTGGGGACCTCATTGGGTGGACCGTTGAGGCCTACGTCGACGACATCGTAGTTAAATCCAAATGGGCTGACCACCTTGTCACCGATCTTAAAAAACCTTTGCTAAACTCTGGGCAAATGGCATCAAACTCAATCCCGAGAAATGTGTTTTCGGGGTCCCGAGGGCATGCTGCTCGGCTTCATCATCTCTGAGTGCGGCATCGAAGCCAACCCAGAGAAAATTTTAGCCATCATGAAGATGGGCCCGATCCAGAACATAAAGGGGGTTCAACGGATCATAGGGTGCCTCGCCGCCCTCAGCCGATTCATCTCGCGCCTCGGCGAACGAGGACTCCCCCTTTAGCAACTCTTGAAGAAAGCCGACCGCTTCAAGTGGACAACCGAGGCCCAGGAGGCGCTCGACATGGTCAAGCTACTACTAACAAAGCCCCCGGTCCTGGTCCCTCCAAGCGACGGAGAATCCATCCTACTATACATAGCGGCCACCACGCAAGTGGTCAGTGCCACCCTGGTAGTAGAACAGAAAGAAGAGGGGCACGCCTTCAAGGTACAGCGCCCTGTGTACTTCATCAGCAAGGTACTGTCCGACTCCAAAACCCGCTACTCCCAAATCCAGAAACTCCTATACGCCGTACTCATCACCAAGAGGAAGTTGCGCCACTACTTCGAGTCACACACCGTGACAGTCGTGACGTCGTTCCCCCTCGGTGAGGTCATCCATAGCCAGAACGCCACGGGGAGAACCATGAAATGGGCACTCGAGCTGATGGATTAAGGCATCGCATATGCGCCCCGAACGGCAATCAAGTCCCAGGTGTTGGTCGATTTCATCGTGGAATGGACCGAGGTCTAGATGCCACCAGCGGTCGTCGATCAAGAGTACTGGACGATGTACTTCGACGGGTCACTGATGAAAAGGGGGGCCGGCGTGGGGCTGGTCTTCGTATCACCCCTTGGGGTCCACATGAGGTACATGGTTCGGCTCCATTTCCCCTCATCAAATAATGTCGCCGAATACGAAGCGCTCATCAACGGCCTACGAATCGCCATCGAGTTGGGCATCCGACGCCTCGACATTAGGGGCGACTCCTAGCTAGTCATCAACCAAGTCATGAAGGAGTCGAGCTGCCACGACACCAAGATGGTGGCATACTACCAAGAAGTTCGACAGCTAGAGGACAGATTAGATGGCCTCGAACTCAATCACATCCTAAGGCGCCTCAACGAGGTGGCCGATGCGCTCACGAAAGTAGCGTCCGGCCGAGAACCAGTGCCAACTAGAGTCTTAGCCAGTGATCAACACAATCCCTCGGTGTGCTACGAGGGGTCGGAGCGGGCCGACGATGGCCCATCTGATCCGCCCCCGAGGGCCGACCCGCCGACTGCTCCGTCCAACCCCGAGGTCATGGAGCTTGAAGAGGATCCAGTAGCAGAGCTCGACCTTCCGAAGGACTGGAGAATGCTTTACCTCGACTACCTCCTCTACGACACACTACCAAAGGACAAGACAGAAGCTCGACGGCTCGCACGTCGCGCCAAGTCCTTCGTTCTTGTGAAAGGCGAACACTACAAACGGAGCCACGCCGGGATCCTACAGCTCTGTATCCCTAGTGAATAGGGAAACCTTCTGCTGAACGACATCCACGGTGGGGTCTACGGTCACCATGCCACACCGAGGACTTTGGTTGGAAACGCATTCTGACAGGGCTTCTACTGGCCCACTGCAGTAGCCGACGCCGAGCAAATCGTACGCACCTACGAAGGGTGTTAGTACTACGCTCGGCAAACTCACCTCCCGGCCTAGGCACTCCAGATGATTCCCATCACATGGCCCTTCGTGGTCTGGGGGCTCGACCATGTCGGGCCATTCAAAAAGGCGCCCAGGGGCTTCACCCACCTACTTGTCACCACAGACAAGTTTACGAAATAGATCAAAGCTCGGCCGATCTCCACGATTAAATCCGAGCAGGCCATGCTGTTCTTCCTCGACATCATCCATCATTTTTGAAAGGACCTTGATGTCGCTTAGGAGGCCTAGAGAGGGGTGAATAGGCCTATAAAAATTCAACTCAAAACTCTGTTAGAACAGAGGGCGGCACTGCCGCTCTTCAAAAATAAAGCAGATAGTATTGAGATTTCACAGATAGTAACCTGACCCTCTCAACTGCTCAATCCTACAACAGAAAGACAAAATCTTGTTCGAAGACTGGATACCACAGAAATCTCACACAAGAGAGGATCGAGCTACCAAACCTTAATAATCAGCTAGCAAAGAGCTGAACCAGCAAGAATACAAAGTGAAGCACGCGAGACACAAAATTTATCCCGTGGTTCAGCTCGCCACCAAGGCTTGCCTAAGTCCACATTGTTGAGGCATCCATAAAAGGATTGGCTTGCCACCAAGGCTTGCCTTGCCCTTGTTCTCAAATCAAGAGAATGAACTCTTGAAGTGAGGGGTAATTTCTTAGCTACAGGATGTGGTTACAAACCTCTCAAGGCTGCCACACGAGTTGGCAAGCACAAGGGCGATGCCTAGCCGGCTAGGAGCAAGCTCAAAGAGTAACAAACCCTAGAACCACCGGTCAAACATGAACCAAATGCCCTTAGACTTTGGGAATCAGTGGATCTGCTCTCCAATTGAGTTTTGCTGCCTTTTCTCTCAAGTTTTGATGGTGGAAATCAAGGATTGCTTGGGAGCTTGAAGGAGCAACAATAGAGGAGAGAGAGGTGAGCTTTGGTCTGTTCAGTTTCGAACTGAACCATTAGAGAAGAAGCCTCTGCATTGTGGGCTGGCCCAAATGGTATTTATACCTCTTGGGTCCCAACGGTCGTTTATGGGCGGCACTGCCGCCCTAGCTAAAATAGGTAGAATCTAAAGATTTTTGGCTGGCTGCTTTGGCTGGGTAAGAGGATATAGATCTGTAGTTTTGAGCATCTTGTTGCACAGTTGACCAACTGTACTAGAATCCCTCTTTATAGTACGGCTTTTCCTAAACTCAAATTCAAAGCATAAAAGAATGTAAATGCCTTTGAGCTGGTTGCCACTTCATTTGGCAATTGAGGACTTCTATTATCGAATATGTTTTCCTCATTCTCATTATACCTTGATTACGTGACTTGAACCATTTCCATATATAAGAGTTCACCTTTATGGCTTCAAGTCACCTCCACTAATGATTTGATCCTCAACACAATATGACTCCTCATAGCTTGAATAGTACCTCGACTCAATGCAAGTACTCTCTTCTTCACCTTAGCTATGGTACCTTGGTCGCCAAGCCGTCGCTTGCCCTTCACCTTCGCTTAGTACCTCGACGCCCTTTCATTGCTATCTTCACCCTATCAAGCCATACTTAAGTCACATTATATTAAGCATCCATTGAAAACCATTTCTTCAATATTTTGATCCTTACTTGAATATTTTCTAGATATGAATGTTGAGATCAATCAAGCTTCAGTTTGTCTCACATAGAGACATACATGGATCAACATCAATATGGTCAAGCTAATTCACGATTCCTTATTCCTTTCTCATTTTGACTTGACATTCCAATTGATCTTTCATATATTCATCCATGTAAGCAAACCAATGTAGAGACCGACTTATATCCACTATACATTGTCATTTACCAAATATGTTTGCTTTCACATGATGCTATAATATCCCACAACATAGAAGCCATTTCATTGATTCCATTTGCATTGTTGTCTTTTGCTTGAACTAGATTTCTTCCATAAACTTCCAATACAACAATACACGGTTTGGCATTCACTTTAACACAATATGGCATATCATCAAGTTTGCCTACTAGTTGAACCTTGTATATACTTGTTAATACACAACCCATAAGTATATGCAATAGACTCAATTTCCTGTTCAACACTTAGCAAGCTTATTAGACCTTTAATTGTGTTGTCATTCAATTTACCAAAACCCACTAAAGGGCTAGATGCACTTACAATCTCCCCTTTTTTGGTGATTGATGATAACACAACTAAAGCTTACAAGAGATTGATAAACATTAAGATTTTGAATCCTATTATATAGTGAGCTCCCCCTAAATGTGTGCATTGAAGGAATTCAAATTTTGGCCTCAAATGCCAAATGCACATTTTTAAGATAAAGTGTGGGAACTCTCCTATATCTTAGCATCTATGGGGTGCAAGGTGTAACATGATAACTGTGATGCTCATGATAGTTCATGCACTCAAAGATTGCTGACCAGCAAAGGGCGGCACTGCCGCACCTGCCTGACCAGCACAGGAGAAAACAAGCATCACTCAAGGCATGAATGCCACACACTAGCATAAATGGTCCTTATCAAGAGCATCAATTTAAACTATCCTTGCACACACCACAATAATCAAGAGCATCAATTTAAACTATCCTTGCACACACCACAATAATATTTTTTAAATCTTATATGTATGCCTCTCCTTTACCCCTTTCCATCCTCATATCAATCTCTCTCCCCTTACATTCTCCCCTAATATTTCTCCCCCTTTGGCATTAATCTCCAAAAAGGATCTCTCCACCAAAAGAAAGAAATGATGGTCGACAAATGAGGGCAAGAGAGGTAAAAGTTTAGCATATGGAATTTCTCACCTATTTTCTACCAAACAAAGTATGCAACTTTTAGGTCAAGATTCTTGAGAGGTTAGCATTTTTGGCTCATACCTCACTTAGATGATAGTATAACATGAGACAAACTCATGCCATAACCACAAGATGTATCAACCAAATATCTAAAGAATTCTCTAATCGCCACCACAAGAACAAACTTATGGTGTGACTCAAAAATTGCATACACATGCACACACTAGCATGTAAAGGCCTAGATGCACAAAGGTAATACATGAGTTCATGGAGCAATATACCTTTGTTCTAAGCCTCATAATCTCCACTATGAAGATGATTTTAATACTTGGATTTAGTGCTTTGATGGGACTAGTACTTCTTTATGCAAGATAATTTCATTTGTGCCCATCTCTCATCATCATCATCTTCAAGGAGATATCATAAACTTGTGCTTGATATCAATTGAAAGTCCATTGCTAGCTCTTGTTGTCATATTGAGATATCAGCTGAAGACATATTTCTTGATATACCAAGTTAAAGATTATCAATCAATACCAATTGAAATATGATCTTCATAATTTTGACACCAATTAAGAGTCTTCACAAGGCTTTGTAATGTTTTGGTCGTCAGCAGCTAGCCCAGGGGCCGTGGGATGAGTTTATATACACCCAAAACCAAAACTAGCCATTGGAGTTCAAAAACTAGCCATCAAGACCTGTACAGGTGCGGCACTGCCGCCCTTATGCGCGGCACTACCGCAGCTCTCAGAAACAGCATAGGTCACCTCATAGAAAACGTCATATCTCTTTACTCTGAACTCCGTTTTTAGTGATCTTGGACTTTCTGGAAAGCTTGTTTCGAGAGCTATCCAGCCCAACCAAGAGAAATCCCAAAGATCAACAAGTGCGAGTGTTGTTCTATTGAAAGGATCTTCACTAGTTGATGCCAATTGAAATGAATGCCTGTATCTCATAATGTCACCTAGGAAATGCTCATAAAGACAAGAGATAGCATTAAATTGCACAAGAGAATTTCACAACTAGTGATCATTTTAGATGTGGAAGGCATGTAGATCACTAATTGCAGAACCTTATAACATAGAATAAATTCACCTTTTTTTGATAGTGCATACATATACATGTGGAAGGCAAGAACATAGGCACTTTTGGTCAATTAAGTCTAAACAAGGGAATTTAAGCTATATTATGGAGAGTAGCTACTTAAGAGATAAAAATACAATCCAAATGAATATGAGAGATAACCAATTTGGATTGAGTCAATATAGCATACTCATGAGAGACTCATTCTCAGCAAGAGACTACACAAATTCACTAGAAGAAAAGGTTAGTCTTAAAAGACACAAGGCATAGGATGGGCTCTCCCTTAATATGTGCATCAAGTGCTTGAATTACTTATGAAATGCACTAGAATCGGTTTAAGAGTCGAGGGAAGTTCATCCTATATCTTGGTCAAGGCATGATAAATTTGCAACAATTGAAATTATGCCAAGGAAACATACCACCACCAAGGTAGATAGATCACCACATAAATTTTCATCGATATGACCATCATAGGTGAGACTTCAATGATTTGGATGACTATAGTTCTCACTTGATGAATTGTGGTAAAACTGAGCTCTTGTGATCATCAAGATCCATATTAGTTTCCTAGTTCTTTCTTTACCCAGAGCAACTCACACAGAGAGCAAAGGTAAAATTCATGAAATTTGCAAGTTATGAACTAGGAGTTACCACTCTTTGTTGATAAGATCTTGGGAGATCAATGGGATGGATCATAGGTACTTGATGAGCACTTAGAGAGGAGAAATAGCAATGAAAGCCCACTCTTCAATTATTTTCTCCATCTCATCCAAATCTAGGTCCATTTAAAGGATTGGGACATTCAACATTTAAACCAGGAGCACTTGGTTTATAAAGACCGAGACCTCCTAGAATAATTGTGAAACACCTAGAGAATCCAAAGGAACTACCCATCCTCCTTTTTCCATGTGTGGGACTGCACATCAAACACTTGAAAGAAACCAATAATCCCACAAGATATAGGCTAAGCTCCCCCCAAATTTGTGCATATAAGAGTACACAAAGTTCACTTAAGCACATTAACAATATGAGGTCAAGGGAGTGACTTGCACTATACTTCAACTGATTTGAACTCCTTGAAAATGCTTGCAATTCAATAGTCTCAGCTGATTACTTCTTGTTCCAACTAGTTGCAATCACTTGCTGCTGCTTGTACTCTGATTGCAACTTATTTGGACCCATGTGAGTTCTTTTCTTTCATTGAAACTCCTTTAGACCAAATTTATATTTCTCATATTTACTGATTCTTCATGACCAACTTGAGAGCTAACTCAATCTTGTTGCCACAATGCAATCCAATTCCATTCAGTCAATTTTCAGATTCTGTCATCCTCAAAAAGGAAAAAAAACCCATATCTCTCATACCACTAGCCCAATATGCATGAAATTTGGTAGAGATATTCATCTATGAGTCCTCTAACTCCTCTAAAAAATTTAGCTCATTTGAACTCCATTTGGTCAGTGAAAATAATTTTCTACCAGAACTGCTCAAATCTGAAACTGCACTGTTGAAGCTGACAGAAACCAACTCAAAACTGATTTTCTTCAAAACCAATCTTCATACCAATTGTACAGCAACAAGTACTAGATGTGTATAGCATGCTCACAAAGTTTCAGGTCAATTTATCAGTATTTGAATCTCCAAATCCATGCTTGAAGGCAGTCAACTCAGATTTGCAATTTTCTAGACAGATTTGATGATCGATGATTCTTCTTCTTTTCCTGTCCAAACTTTGAGGTGATTTCAGTTGAGAATATATACAAGATGTTATATCCATTCAGTCCTCTCATCAACACTCGTAATCTTGTGAATTCTTCGTGTATAACTTATCCAAATCAACCTGAAACTTGATTCAAGCGAAACTGAAACTTTTGATCTAAATGGCCTTTAGCAGCAACATCTTTCTTTAGGTGAAGAATAACCTTTAAGCTTGTGAATTAAATTGGCACACCATCTTCTTATTGATTTTATATGAATAAGCTCAATCACAAGAAGACATTAGTAACACAAGCACTAGTTTTCCATTTAGTAACCATTTATATGTGGATGACAAGTGGGTTACCAAAATGGAGAAACCTCATAACATGGACTAAATCTCCCTTTATGCCTCATGCACATTCTTTTGAGTGGAATGGAAATGTAAATGTGCATGGTTGGTCATTTAAGTCCAAAGGGTAGATTTAAGCCATATTATGGTGAGTGGCTAACATAGACAAATCTAATCCAAATGAGCTAGAGAGAAAATACATCACATGGTTTTGGATTGATAGCCTTCATATAATAGCACACTCTATTTGAGAAACACATTCTCATTTAGTGAGACTACATAAATCACTTAGAGAGAAAGATTAGTCTCACAACTCTAGCCATAGATTAAAGTCTCCTTTTATAAGTGCTCTAAGTATTTGAATTTCTCACATAGCACTTTATTCATTTAAGAACTTGAGACTTTCACTCTATGTCTAGGTCATGGCAACAATAGTGTAATCAATTTGAACTATGCCAAGAGATACTCACAACCATTATAGCATGTAGATGCCCATAAGATGAGAATGAGAATTTGGCAATCTAACATATGACAAGATTCCATCAAGTAGGAAGTTCTTAACTTGTGAGTAATAAGTCCCTTTACTTGACTTGAGCTTGATTCTTTATTCTTGGCCATTTTGAAGTCTACTTTTATCCTCCAATGTGTACCAAGATTCCAAATCCATCAAACCAACTCATAATGTGCACGAACATAAACTTGCTTCATCTTGTTTTTCTTGGTTTGAAGTCCACAAAGGAAAGTCAAGTCACCTATGTTGCTTGATGTGGATGATCAATTCAATTTTGATCATATTTCTATTCTATGACCAGCAACCAATGAATATCCTTAAGTGCTTCTATTATCCTAAGTGGCTACACAAGACACAAAGGAGTTTAGTTTCAAATAAATTGCACTTGAGATTTAGATGTTACCACCCTTCTTGATTGTAATGGATGAGGTGGTCTTTTTGTCTTCATCTTGCACATATGAAGGTTGTAGATTTGTCCACGAACTAGAGTGGAGTCAGCTGCTACTATGTAGGAGGGACGGCACTGCCTCCCTTGGGTGTGGCACTGTCGCCCTGCTGATTTGTAGCAGGGGTGTGCTGCACCTCTGCATCAGAGTTGTCAGCGGAATTTGGTACAGCAGCAACTTGAGGAGCTTCCATGTTTGTAGCATGTACTTCTTATGGTCTTATATCACCAATGGTCATTTTCTTGATTGCTCCACAAGGTGGTTCCTCATTACCTACAACATGAATAAGATCTTGCTCTACTAGAGAGCCATTAAAAGCATCATATGGCAAATGATTCACTTAGACTTGAAGTACTCTAGCCACTCTTAATAATTCACAAACACACATACATTTGTGAACTATTAGAGACTACACATGTCAAGTGGCTAGCTAGCAAGGGTTAGGTACTAGTTACCGAGGTGAATATGAAGTTTGAAGTATTTCCATTGATTCATCTTTGGGTCAACCATATAAGAATATGCAATATGAATTGATTTATAGCTTGAGTGAATATTTTCAATCAACTTGCTCAAGCACCCCGAGGCTTCATATCACCTTCAAGTACCTACAACACTTACTAAGCACAATTTGGTACCCAAACTATGTTGGGTCCATTATGGTTAGTCACAAGAGACTTAGGCACCCAAATGGCCTGTGTGCTAGCACATGGTGAACCAATCACCTTTCTAGCACAAGTGTCATTTTTGGGCCTCCTAAGCATATTTAAATCAATTAACAAGTTAAGCTTAGAAGTGTTACCCATGGGACAATCCTTACTTAAATGTCCCTTTCCTTTGCAAGTGTAGCATAGGCGGTTCTTGTTCTTTCTAGCCTTCTCTTCTTGCACTTTGCTTGCTACCTTGCTAATGAACCTCTTTGTTGATGATGACAAGCCTTCACTTTTGTTATTAGGACATGAGCCAATTTCATGTCCCTTCTCATGACAACCATAACACTTCCTCTTGCTTCTTCTTGTCTTGTTCTTTGGAAGTGTGGCTTGATCATCAACCTTGTTGGAACACATAGAAGCATTGTCTCCCATGTTGGAGAACTTGACATGAGCCATCTTCTTCTTCTCTTGGATCTTGCTCACGCCCTTCTCTTCTTTCTTTAAGGGGCAATCTCTGACATGGTGACCGTCTTTCTTGCACTTGAAGCAATTGATGAGAGTCTTCTTTGATTGATGTTGCACCTTGATGGCCTTGGGAACTTTCCTATTCTATTCAGGTGCAGCACTGCCGCCCTTGGGGTGCGGCACTGCCGCAGTCTGTGCAGCTGGCTGAACTGCTGCATTCTGGATAGATTGCACTTCTTTAAGTATCCCCTTCACTTTGCCATTGCTGGACTTGTAACCCTTTTGATAAGGCTTGATGCATGCATCAGTTGATCCCTTCTCAAGCTTCTTCACCATGTCTTCATGGTTATCTTGAGAAGGTTGAGCATTGCACTTGCCCTTCCATTGAATCAAGTCCCTTTTTAGCATTTCAACTTCTTCCTTGAGCTGTTCATTTTCTTTTGCAATGAAATCATCACAAGTTTCTACAATTACATGTTCAACGGAAGGTTGGCTTGCTTGAGAGCAACACTTGTTAGCACATGATAAAATAGATGAACCTTGTGTATATGTGCATTTGTGAGTGTGAGGTTGTATGATTTTACCGTTGTTACCACAACCTCATGAGCAACTTCTAGCATGAGATGAGACTCCATAAGCTTCTCATGAGAGCACAAAAGCCCATCATGACTTTCTTGCAAAGTCTCATTTTTGCTAGTAAGCCTTTCCAACTTGTCTTTGAGCATATAATTCTGATCTTCTAATTGAGCAACACAAGATAGAGAGTTAATAGTATGAGTTTGCTCAATTGACAAGTTTTCATACCTTTGGACCAAGCTAGCATGAGAGCACTTAAGCTTTTCATGCTTTTTGGTCAACTTCTCCAAGCATTTGATCTTTTCAATGAGAAGCTCTTCTTGCTTGTAGAGATCTTCTTCTTGCTCTTGAATCTTCTCTATGAACTTGATCACTATCAACTTGTCTTTCTTGCTTAGACGTGCATGGTGTTGATTGATCTCATCATCATCACTACCACTATCACTGTCACTCTCACTCTCACTCTCACTCTCGCTTGCCACTTTTTTCTCTTTCTTTGCCATGAGACCGATATGTGAAGTGGTATAGAGAGTTGAGCTTCTTGCTAAGGTGGATTCATCATTTGGCTTCCACCGATCACAAGCTTCTTCTTCCTTTAAAATGTTAGTCTCACAAGAACTAAAGAAAGTAGAAGTACCACATGTAAAAATATTGTTCTCACCAACTATTTCCTTACCATCCAATAAGTCATATGTTGGTGAGGAAGTGGATGTGGCATGATCAAATAGGCCTTTTGAGAGAATCACTTGAGGTTCATCATTTGTCAATGAAGTTGAGCATTCCTCAAGTGGTTTTGCCAATGAGAGGTTGCTCTCTTCACATTTGGAGTTGCTATACATTTCCTTGAGCATGGTCCAAATGATATGAGCATCACCAAGTGGTTCACCATCTCCAAATATGACAGCATCAAGTACATCTTCACTCAAAGCACTAAATAAGACATTAGCAGCTTGAGCATTGAGTTGTAAGCATTTCACTTCCTCTCTAGATAAGTAGATCAAATCATCATGAGGAGGTGAAATGCTCACATCTACAATCTGCTCTATTTGAGGACCCATGGTCCTAAAAACATCAAGCACACTAGCAGACCAAGATATATAATTTGAGCCATCTAAAAGTAAAAGTTCTAGAGATACCTCCTCACTTGTCGACATCATTCTCTCAAGGCGAATAAGCCCGAAATTGAGAGCCAGGCTCTGATACCAATTGAAAGGACCTTGATGTCGCTTAGGAGGCCTAGAGGGGGGGGTGAACAGGCCTGTAAAAATTCAACTCGAAACTCTATTAGAACAGAGGGCGGCACTACCGGCCTTATAGGGCGGCACTACCGCTCTTCAAAAATAAAGCAGATAGTGTTGAGATTTCACAGATAGTAACCTGACCCTCTCAACTGCTCAATCCTACAACAGAAAGACAAAATCCAGTTCGAAGACTGGATACCATAGAAATCTCACACAAGAGAGGATCGAGCTACCAAACCCTAACAATCAGCTAGCAAAGAGCTGAACCAGCAAAAATACAAAGTGAAGCATGCGAGACACAAAATTTATCCCATGGTTCAGCTCGCCACCAAGGCTTGCCTAAGTCCACATTGTTGAGGCATCCACAAAAGGATTGGCTTCCCACCAAGGCTTGCCTTGCCCTCGTTCTCAAATCAAGAGAATGAACTCTTGAAGTGAGGGGTAATTTCTTAGCTGCAGGATGTGGTTACAAACCTCCCAAGGCTACCACACGAGTTGGCAAGCACAAGGGCGACGCCTAGCCGGCTAGGAGCAAGCTCCAAGAGTAACAAACCCTAGAACCACCGACCAAACGTGAACCAAATGCTCTTAGACTTTGGGAATCAGTGGATCTGCTCTCCAATTGAGTTTTGCTGCCTTTTCTCTCAAGTTTTGATGGTGGAAATCAAGGATTGCTTGGGAGCTGGAAGGAGCAATAATGGAGGAGAGAGAGGTGAGCTTTGGTCTATTCAGTTTCGAACTGAACCGTTGGAGAAGAAGCCTCTACGTTGTGGGCCGGCCCAAATGGTATTTATACCTCTTGGGTCCCAACGGTCGTTTATGGGCGGCACTGCCGCCCTAGCCAAAACAGGTAGAATCTGGAGATTTTTGGCTGGCTGCTTTGGCTGGGCAAGAGGATATAGATCTATAGTTTTGAGCATCTGGTTGCACAGTTGACCAACTGTACTAGAATCCCTCTTTATAGTATGGCTTTTCCTAAACTCAAATTCAAAGCATAAAAGAATGTAAATGCCTTTGAGCTGGTTGCCACTTCATTTGGCAATTGAGGACTTCTATTATTGAATATGTTTTCCTCATTCTCATTATACCTTGATTATGTGACTTGAACCATTTCCATACATAAGAGTTCACCTTCATGGCTTTAAGTCACCTCCACTAATGATTTGATCCTCAACACAATATGACTCCTCATAGCTTGAATAGTACCTCGACTCAATGCAAGTACTCTCTTCTTCACCTTAGCTATGGTACCTCGGTCGCCAAGCCGTCGCTTGCCCTTCACCTTCGCTTAGTACCTCGAAGCCCTTTCCTTGCTATCTTCACCCTATCAAGCCATACTTAAGTCACATTATATTAAGCATCCATTGAAAACCATTTCTTCAATATTTTGATCCTTGCTTGAATATTTTCTAGATATGAATGTTGAGATCAATCAAGCTTTAGTTTGTCTCACATAGAGACATACATGGATCAATATCAATATGGTCAAGCTAATTCATGATTCCTTATTCCCTTCTCATTTTGACTTGACATTCCAATTGATCTTTCATATATTCATCCATGTAAGCAAACCAATGTAGAGACCAACTTATATCCACTATACATTGTCATTTACCAAATATTTTTGCTTTCACATGATGCTATGATATCCCACAACATAGAAGCCATTTCATTGATTCCATTTGCATTGTTGTCTTTTGCTTGAACTAGATTTCTTCCATAAACTTCTAATACAACAATACACGGTTTGGCATTCACTTTAACACAATATGGCATATCATCAAGTTTTCCTACTAGTTGAACCTTGTATATACTTGTTAATACACAACCCACAAGTATATGCAATAGACTCAATTTCCTGTTCAACACTTAGCAAGCTTATTAGGCCTTTAATTGTGTTGTCATTCAATTTACCAAAACCCACTAAAGGGCTAGATGCACTTACAGTTTTGGAGTACCAAACTCCATCATCACAGACAATGGCACGTAGTTCACCGGTAGGAAGTTCACTCGATTCTACGATGAACAACACATCCAGATCGATTGGGCGGCCGTCGTGCACCCTCGGACGAACGGGCAGGTCGAGCGCGCAAACGGCATGCTCCTACAGGGCCTCAAGCCTAGGATCTTCAATCGGTTGAACAAGTTCGGCGCACGCTGGGTCACCGAGCTCCCCGCAGTACTCTAGAGCCTGAGAACAACTCCTAGTCGGGCCACCGGCTACACGCCTTTCTTCATGGTCTATGGTGCCGAGGCCGTCCTCCCGATGGACCTCGACTACGGAGCGCCAAGAGTCAGAGCCTACGATGAACAGGGAGCCAAGGTATCCCATCAAGACGCCATGGACCAACTAGACGAAGCCCGTGACATCGCCCTCCTCCGTTCGACCAAGTACCAGCAGGCGCTATGGCGGTACCACAGCCGACAGGTGCGGGACCGAGCCTTCAACGTCGGGGACCTTGTTCTCCGCCTTGTATAGAGCAATAAGGCCCGCCACAAGCTCTCCCCACCCTGGCAAGGGCCGTACGTCGTCGCAGAAGTACTCCGTCCAGGTGCCTACAAGTTGAAAACCATCGACAGCAAGGTCTTCACCAACGCCTGAAACATCGAACAGCTACGTTGTTTTTACCCTTAAATAAATGCATACTCTTCCTTATCAGTTTTTGTCTTTACAAAACCCCGGTCTTTAGTGACATTCGACCCCTGCAAATTGTGAGGGGTCAGACCTCACTCGGGGGCTGATACGAATGATACAAGTACGTTTATCTTGCAAAAACTTCCTGTGTTATATTTGCAAGCATTCTTTAAGTTTTTTGTTCTTCTCATAAACAAAGTTCTAAGGACTAAGATTTTGTGGACAAATTCCGAGTACAACTGGTAGGACTGCGGGAGACCCACTGTGGCAGAACCTCCTTAATTATAGGGCCCACATGCACCTATCACTGTCCAACGACCTTTGACATATATGCATATGTTCCCGATAACTTAAGAAGACTATCGGGTGTCCTCGGAGAACCTCGAATCATCCACGATTTGTGAGCAGGATCACATTACAGAGTCATTGCAGTATTACAACATTTATTCAAATATCTACACCAGAGTAAAATAGCAGAAGTCTTACCATAACTTAGTTTACAAAATAGTAGTTTCAAACCTTACAACTAAGTTCGCTAAACAATACAAACAGTAGCAGTGGAGTGGCATTATAACATAATACAAAACACACAATTAAACTGCCCTTCCCAAGGGCCACACATTTACATCTCGTCATCGGATCGAACAACCATCATGCAACACGGCCCAAAACAGACCTACTCATGAGGCTCACCTGCAACAAGGGTCAACGAACCCTGAGTACAAAAGTACTCAACAAGACTTAACCGAAATAGAAACTGAAAGAACGCAGGAATGTAGGCTCAGGGATTCAAGGTATGGCTTTAGCAATAATCAAAGTTCTTTTGCGTAAAAGCTCTTTAACAAAATTCTTTATATCAACATTTAAAACTTCATAAAGATCATATACAAAGCTGACATGATCTGCATTGAGATCATGAAACTTCATATCCAACACCTTATCAAACCATCCTCGAGTTCCAGTTATTAAACTACGATGATGAACAGTGAGTTGAGTCTCCATAACCGAGGAGCAACGATGATTCAAACCGATTAAAACCCAGCTGGGAATTCCAGACCACACGACATATGTAGGTCCCCGACCTACATATACCAACCTACCCTCAGATCCTCTAAAACAAGAATGGGTCCACGCCACCCGAGAATACAGTACTCCACCAATCCAGCCCATTGCCACATGGGTACATGCTATTCCCGCCATCTCTCCACTCCCAGTGCGTGAGTAGCCATTCTTGTAATAGAATCACCAAGTTAAGGCTTACCGGAGTATGTGGTTAGTACTACAAAGTCTCACCTCATGCAATTCAACAACGGACGGACCTTAATCGACACAGGCGGAAAGAACCCGCTCATAAGACCTCCACGTCTTGTGGCTCTCACACACTGAGTCCTCCCGGTCTAGATTTATTACTCCACATGCTCATATTTCATGATCACATAAGTAACCAGGCGTAACCAAAGATCCATTTAAAATTCACAGGTGACAGGTAATCACCCGACTTTCATCGTTCTAAGCATAGCTAAGCACAACTAGGCATATACGAATTAAAACTGGTAATAGGGTAGATATGGAAAAACAAGGTTGGTAATGCACCAATTAGGATTTCACTTAACTCCTAATCACTTAATGCAGTAAAGAAAAGCAAAAGCGAAATCAATTTGTAAATCACAAGGTAGGTTTAAATGCATCCAGGGCTTGCCTTCGTTGACGAAAAAGTTAGGTTCCGGAGTCGTTCCACAATTATCAAACCCGACCTCAATAGGCGGATTAACTTCTTCCACAACTTGATTAATTACCACGTGTTCACCTTCATTCACTACACGTAGTAACAATGCCATGTTTAACATGATGCGAGATATAAAACATGATGCTCAATGATGGATGCAAAATTAACAACTTGAATACAACTTTCCTTCGCGGTACAGTTACAAGTCAAACTAACTAAACCTTTTTCGTAACACTTAATTCAATTGCCAAGGATCATTACCAACCAATGATCCAAGGTCATTACTCAATCCAAAATTCAAACCAAACCTAAATCATCAAAGGTTACTATTTGCTTTTATGAATTAATTATTTAATTAAAAATTATGAAATAAATCAACTTGTTCCAATTGACCTCAAAATTTTTATAAATGTTCATCTCATGATAACTAAGTGGCAAAAAACAATTTTCATAATTTTTGGATAAATAAATAAGCCTAGAAAAATCATGGAAACCCATTTATTAATTAATTGAGCAATTTTTATCACATTCAAAAAGTACTAAAAAACAACATTTCATATTTTTCCTAAATAGTATACATCACAGAGAAGTCACACAAAAATTTTCATAATTTTTGGAGCTATAAATAAATCTACACAAAAATAACAAAAACATACACTATTCATTCATCTGTGAAAATTGAAAAATTCATTTTCAAACCGCTGAGTCACTGACAAGGTGACCCCACCCGTCATCCCCTTCCTCCCGCTTTGACTACGACGATGACGGCGCTGACCGGTGATTTCTCGCCGCTGGTGAGACCAACGGCGACGGCGAGAGTACCAACATGATCACAAAGACAAGGCGCATCGATTTGGGGCACAAGCTGGACTAATTACGGCGAGGTTCGAGCTTGACACCGGCCATGGCGGGCACGGCAGCTCGGCGGTGCTACGTCGGTGAAACAAGGCCGGTAGAGATCAAACAGAGCGCTTGGAAAGGATCAGTAGCTCACCCCGAACACGATGGAGCAAAGAGCGAGGTCGGAGGATCAACGGAGATGCTGGTCGACGGTTACAGCGGCCACGACGTTGCGAGCAATGGCGACGGTGGTGCTCCGGTGACTGCGGTGGACAAAAGGAGCAATCAACCGGTCATAGAGCACCACGGGAACAAGGCGAAGCTGGAGCCACGCTGAGCAAGAGCAAAGGCTCACCGGAAAGCGCTGGCCACGGTGACGCGCTTGCGACGGTGATGCTACCGGCCGCGAGGAAGAAAAGCGTCGAGCGGCGTTTCCCGGCGATGGCAAGCGACCAGGGCTGGTTGGCTAGGTGCACAAGGATTAGGCGAAGCTGGGACTGGCTTTGCCGAGACGATGGAGGCACTACGGTGACAACACGGGCTCACCGGAGTTGAGCGGTGGCGACGGGAAAAGCAGAGAAGAAGAAATGAGAAGAACGGCGACGACACAAGCTTTAAAGGGCGGCCAGGAAGCAAGCAGAAGCCACACCACGACCTTGCCCATGCCAGCGCGGAGCCGAACGCGGCCACGAGCACGCCTGGAAGCCAGAAGAAGATCGCCGGCGGTGTAGCTTAAGTGGCGAGCACTGTTCACCATATTTACAGAATTGCCATCCGATTTGAAACTCAATTTACTCCCAAATTTATGTAACAACTCAAAAATCTCCAAAAATAAAAGTTGCTCAAAATCTGAAGTTCTACAACTATGCTTTTATAACCACCCCCTAATTCGGTCTACATTTTGAAATGCAAATTTGAATTAAAAAATGGGACATTTAAAGAATTACGCCTTTTCAAATTACTTCAATTTTTTCTAAACAACTTTGAAAACTCCAAAAACCAACTTTGTAGAACTCGACAAGCTCTACATTTTTGCTTTAAGGCTCAACCCCAAAATGTACTTCGATTTTGAAATGGGTTTTTCGGGTAAAACTAATTGCTGGAAATCAAGGTTTTCGGAAATCCAAATCAACACAATTGTTTTGAAATTGATTCAACCATACAAGGCAACACATATAACATAAATGTAAACTTGTTTTAATGTATGCATATCAAAGTTTTCACTAAGGCCAAATGCTTTGCAATGCATATAATGACATGACAAGTTTTAGTATTTAAAACACCCAAGGTGTTACACCCACGCCCCAGCGGCTACGACCTCTTTGCTCACCAGCGTGATCAAAATTAATTTGCCTGCACTCCTAGTTTCTTACAACTTGAACCATGGGAAGGGTCGAGGGGCACCGAAACCTCTTCTACAAAAAGGGGAAGCTGAAAAGCTGTTTGCCATAACAAAAGATGAAAATTTGTTCATTTTTTGCACAAATTCACCACTTACAAAGTAATTTCATCATGAAAAGGACTAATGTACTCGCAAATTCCAAAGACTATCTACTCGGGGGCTCCCCACAAACTTATTCAATTACAGTCTCTGCCTAGCTTTACTACAAGTACTACTGCGGCCGCCACGCCACACTCTCCATCGGCAACGTCCTGGCATGTACACAGGCCAGTTCGTCTACTACGGCTGCAGCACCACGCCCTCCATCGGCGATGTCCTGGCATGTACATGGGCCAGTTCGTCTACTACGGCCGCTGGGCCACGCTCTCCATCGGCGACCGCGTCACGCTCTCCATCGGCGACGTCCTACCACTCCGCAGGATCCTCGAAGGTGCCATCATCTACAACGTCGAGCACCACAACGGCGACTGTGGTACCCCTCCGCCAGGGAATCTAGGGACTACGCCATCGTCATCAACCACAACCCCGACAACAGCGCCTAAACGGGGGGCGCCTCCCACCGAAGGAAGGCCTCAATGAACGATGGCAAGGCCGACGACACTGAACACCCTCCAGTGCTCCTCCTTCGGCATCGGCAACTCCTCCTCAGCACGGGCGGCCCGCACCATCTCATCTACGTTGGATGACCTCCTGCTCGACATCATGCTCCGGATTCATGAGTGGATTAGTGAGTTTCTCTCTCCCTGGCATTACCCTCCCTCACTCAGGAACTGCCGCGACGCATGGATGCATTCAGTGGAAGGGGAGAAGAAGAAGAGGTAGCAGCTCAAAGGCAGGCCAAGAAGTGGGACAAGCACTCCCCTCCCTCCCCTAATTTGAAGAAGGGGCTCGGCAGCTGAGGAAAGGCGAAAGGTTGGGATGAAAAACTCTTTGCCTTCCCCTATTCAATGCAAAATGCGAAATCAATGCTGACAGAGAACCGAGGGGACACGACGGAACCGGCGGGGCGCGCTCTGGGCGACAAGACGTCGCCTGGTCAAATAGAAAGTGGCCTAGGCATGGCCCGCCACTAATGCGCCCCGGGTGTGAAAGCCAGGGCAGACTCGCATGCAGGCGACTCCCCGCTTCCCCGAGTAGGACCGTGGAATGACCCAATGACAGAACCTCCATCCAAAGGGAGCCCAGTGGGCCTCCTGGGCCGATCGGACGGCCCAGGTAAAACGATGGACGAACAACCGCTGAAAGATAAGTACCTCTGCTTACTTACTTTGAGCGATGATTTCTTCACCGAGCTACCGACCCCAGCAACGGCATGGGCATGGACATTGCCCGGGGGCTGCCGAGGGTGTCTATTTGTTTAGACACTCTCTTCGCCTGACCCCTCCTTACGTTTAAAAAACCGGAAGCACGATGGTGGGTATAAAACTCTGAATACAACTAGATGAATCGCCAGACCCTACGCCTCGACAGCTATGGTGTTTTCTGTTCACCAGCAAAAATCAAACTCACAGTTCCCTGCACCACAAGCCTCGGCTCCCACCTTCCCAAACTAGGTTTGGAGGGGTCCCCCTGCAGAACCCCCTTCGAGGGGAAGCCATCAGGTCGACTAAATCGGTCAGGCGGCTCGAATCACCGCCAAGAGACAAAAACAAAGAGCAGCGATTCTTATGTAGGTTATTCCAACCTCGTCGCAAACATCAAGGCCTGAACCCCGCACGGACACATCTGGTAGGAGCTTCCCATCGCTCACATCACGAAGGTAATCCTGCTTTCATTTTCAATTAAATCGTACATTGAACTCATGCAGTCACTGCATCCCAACGCTTCATATCGCGTCATGAAACGGCAGTCGCCTCATTCAATATGAGCCGCAACAGGCCGAGGTTCGAAGGCCGGCCCACAAAGGGCTCGAGGCCGCCTCGTTTCAAAGATAGCTAGGGAGAAATAACTGAGATGAGCCCCAGCGGCCCTGCCCAAACCCACTCAGAAGCAGACTAGGACATCTCAACCTTTTCTCGTTCGATTCTAACCCCGAGCCAAACCCACAAAATCTCCACCGAGGAGATGCCAGCGGGCCACCTGAGCCTATCAAACAGCTCGGGCATCTGTTGAGAGGCAGGTTAAGAAGTTGTGGAGTGCCACCTGAGGGTTCTGCCGACCCCATCAGCAAATGATGGACCCAGATTCCACACGAATGTACCCGTTAGCGAGCTCATTGAGCGCGATACTCGAGCCGTCGAGGCAAGTGTCATCTACTCAGCCCCTCCGATTGCGAAAATCGAGGACGGGGTAACGCGTGAAATACGGCCGACCCCTGTCAGACCCTAACAGGGCTTGGGGGCTCGAGCCGCTCGATCCAAAGATAGAGATTCGAAGGCTGACCTACCAAAGGTCCGAGGCTGCCTCGCGTCAAACAAGAACCAGGGGGAAAACGAAGATGAGCCTCAGAGGCCTTCACCCAACCCGCATTAAGGTGGGTAGGGTCATCTCAAACTTCTAAGTTCAATCCACCCTCTTGACGTGCCCATAGAGTCCCCATTAAGGGGAAATCTATTGGAAGGTAGGACAAGGAGTGGCGAACTTATTAGGCACATCATTCGAGCCACCGAGGCAGGTGACCCCACCCCAATCCCCCCAAATTATGAAGAATTGTGGACAGGACAAAACGTCATGAAACAGGCCGGCCCTCAACCAAATCCCCACCACGCGTGGGGGCTCGGGGCCAAGCCAGCGGTAAAGACCGAACGCACGGCCACACAGCGATCGCCAAAACCCTAAGTAAGGGGTACGAGCAAGTACAAATGTAAGCTCGCTTCTCTCGCTCCGGTCTCCAGTAACATCTGACCCCAGCAACCACAAGGGGTCGGATCTCACTCGGGGGCTGATGAAGGTACTGGTACTTCCTCTCTTTTTTCGAAAAAAGTCATTACATCAGACCTCTTCTCCGCATCAAGATTGGCGGCAAGGTTCAGGGGAACAGATTGGCATAATTGCAAAGAGCCACGCCTAGATGGCTATGGTAATTTTTTTATCACCAGTACAATCAAGATTTCCCCTAAACACCTCGAGCCCTATGGTCATAACAAATGGAATGGTCGATCGCGTAAAACTTTTTCATCGCAAAAAGGGAAGAATGTAAGATCAAACAAACAAAATGAAATTATGAAACAAAATCACGAAACTGGTCCTAGGGCACGAAAGTACCGACACTTGTTCACATATTACAGATAAGTATTTATCAAACTAACTACTTCCGCGAAGGGAGAACCTCTTCTTTCAGCCGGTTCGCCAAGTTCCGAGCGAGGGGAGCCATCGCCTTCACCATCTTGTCCAGCTCAGCATCTTCATAGACAGGCGCGAAGCCTTGGCTCATTACCTCTAGGTTGATCTCCCGATCATAATGAGAACGGGCAACTGTGAAGGCTTGGGTGATCTCGGCATGAAAGGCGCTCTCCTCAAGCTGGCCGACCCACGCCGTGATACCAGCAGCACGAGTCGTGAGGGAACCGGCCCCCTCCTCTTGCGCCACTTGCAGGCCATCACAGACCACCAGGACGGCAGAGGATAGGCGATCATACTCATCACTTTTGACCTGAAGAAGCCCCCGCGCATCGGCAAGATTGGTGCGCAGACCGGCAGAAGCTTCCTCGGCATCCAGCCTCCAGGCCACCTTGACTCCAAGATCCACCTGGCGT
Source organism: Miscanthus floridulus (assembly GCF_019320115.1). Taxonomy (NCBI): domain Eukaryota; kingdom Viridiplantae; phylum Streptophyta; class Magnoliopsida; order Poales; family Poaceae; genus Miscanthus; species Miscanthus floridulus. Next base: position 49,470,521 of record NC_089597.1, read on the forward strand.
GCCTCGACCTCCCGACGCGCTTTGCCGTGCTCTCGGATGGCCCGGTCGCACTCCTCACAGGCCGTGTTGCACTCCAAGCGAAGTCTATCTTTGGTCCGGCGTAGCTCGTCCTGTTCCCTGCTCAGCTGGTCGATCACCGCGGCATCCTAGGCCGTCTTCTGCTGAAGGGCCGTGGACTTATCCTCGGCCTTCCGCTGGAGATCCTGCTCCACCTCCAGCTCATCCAGGACCTCGATGGCCCACTTATTGGCCTTAGCATCCTTCTGGAGTAGCTCGTCCTGCTCCTTTAGGATCCTAGCGGCCTCCTCCTCGTCTAGCTTCACCCTCGCTGACAAGTCCGCAAACATCCCATGGATCTCCTCTGTGTCCCGACACGCCTTGGCCTCCCATTGCTGGGCGACAGTAAGCTATGTGCTCACATCTCCTCGCAGCTGGGCCTCCTCGGCAAGGCGGTCCCACTCCGCCTTTCACTCATGGAGAAACCGGGATTTGTTTCGACTACGGGCAACAAGACTCTGAAAAGAAGACCGGTATAAAAAATACAAAAACACAAGGATACGAAAAGAAAGAGGAGAACGAGGCGGATACCCGGCTAGAAGGAACGATGATTTCACATAGGGCTCCACTGGCCTAGTTCAAGGCATTCATCATAGCTGAGAACCCGATGTCAAGGTTCTCCCGCTCCATACTCTCGGCAACATCATCAAGCGAGAACAGGGCCGACGATGGGTCCTGAGCATCCATCCACTGGAGCGGCGGCTCGCCCCGCACGGGGGAATAGCTGCCCCCCGACAACAAGGCTAGGGGCGACCTCCTGTGGGTCCTCTCCAGCACTGCCAAGACTCTCGGAGACCCGTCGACCGTATCCTCCCCCCGTCCGGTCCGCCTCAGATGCCACCACGGCCGCATCCGACCCCATCGGGCTTGATGCGGTCGCGGCCTCCCCCATCTAGACCTCCGGTGGCATGGACTGCGCTGCTCCCTCGGATGCCACCGCGGCCGCATCCGACTCCACTTGGTCCACGTCGGGCGCCGTCGCTGGGGCCGCCGAGGGTGCGGATTGCGCCACCCCCTCGAACACCACCACGGCTATGTCCGGCTGCTCCTGGCTTGACACGGTCGCCTGCTCAGCAACCACCAAGGGCGCGGGCGCCACCGCGGGCACCGCCGGACTGACCAATGAGACTGCAATGACAGCGTCGTTCCTACCCAAAATAGGGGCAACGTCGGGCAGCACCAGCCGTCCTGTCTGAAGGGCAAGGCTCTTCTTGGGCGCCGGCCCCAGAGAGCGGCCCGTCCGCAATAATCTACACAAAGGCAAAAGGCATAAAATCAAAACAGGGAGATAAAAAGAAAGAAAAACAGGGAATCAGTGGCTTACTCTGACGCCTTTGGGCGGCGGGAACGTTTTGGGGACGAACCCCCAGACCCCTGCCCCGACTTGTCTGGGCGGGAACGCTTTGAACCTGCCCCCTGCTCCCAGGAAGGGGGGCTCGTCTCCCTTGTCTCCAAGGGTGCGGCGATGGAGCCACCCCTCTCGGTTGATGTCTCGGGCAGGGTAGCAGATCCACCCACCCCCGTCGTCTCATGGGGCACGGCAATAGGGCCGCCCCTCCATTAGCACCTCGGGGGCGATGGCAGACCCATCTCCTCCCATCCACCGGTCCTCCACCGGCACCCCGGGTGGAGTGGCGGATTCCCCAGCTCCCACCGACCCCAAGGACGGGTCAGTGGGTCGGTCCACCTCCGCCGACCTCACGGACTCGCTTCCCTACAGGGACGGATGGACACTTGTCAGCGTGCCCTCATCCTCCAGGACACCCCAATCCACATCGCCAGCTACCTCGTCGTCATCATCATTGTCGTCGTTGTCGTCATCGTCACTCCTTACATCCTCTCCTCGATCCCATGCTTCCTGCTTCCGTCGCATCTCCTGCTTCTTGAGCTCCTTTGTCCTTTGTCCCACTCGGCCGCGATACGATTCAATGCCTCCAGCACCCGATCATTCGGCATCGGAGCTGGACTATCCTTGAAGATTAGCCTCCTCGGCTGATCCACAGACGCCCCAAAGTTAGCGTCGAAGGGTCGAAAAAATCAAGTAAAAAGAGGAGCGCGGGGAAAGAAAGCTTACAAAGTCAAAAAACCCTGGTTCCGGCCGCATTGGGGGATGCCCTAGCACCGGGTACACATGGTCAAGGGCGGCGCTGGTGGTGTCCTTTGAAGGCTCCATCGCCTCCTTGATCCGCTACGCCACCTCGGAGGGAGGAAGCGCTTCATCGACGAGCAACGTCCCTTTGAACGACACTCCTGGCACCATCCGGTGCAGGGGGGGCGCATGCGCCATCAGTGGTGCCACCCTCCTCGTGTGTTAGGCACCAATAATCCTCGACCCCTTCACGCCCCGCTCCTTCAGAGCATGGAGGGCGGCGAGAAGGTCGGTGATGTGCTTCTTCTCTTTAGTTAGAACGCCCCACTGCCACAACTGTGGAGCCTCTTCGATGAGGCGCCCAGTGTACTTCGGCAGGGGGGCACTCACATCATCCCTGACGTAAAACCACTACGAATGCCACCCCTTGTTGGAGGTTGACAGACGCATCAACGGGTAGTCCCTCGACCGGGTATGGCACAAATGAATGCTAGCACATCCCATCGGCACATTCACCTCCACCCCCCCAACCTGCCTATTCAACAGACTGACGGTGAAGAAGTGACACCATAGATCGAAGTGGGGATCGATCCCCAGGAAACCCTCGCATAGGGCAACAAACACCGCCATATGTTGAACCCCATTGGGAGTAAGATGTTGTAACTCCACCTGGTAATAATCCAGCAGCCCCCAAAGGAATCTATGCGCAGGTATGGCAAATCCCCGCTCATGGAAGATAGCAAAGGACACGACATACCCTTCGGGCAGCGCCGGCTCATCCTCCTCACCGAGCAGCAGCCACTCCTCGACGGCGGACTGCGGGCGGAGAAGGCCACGGCGGACAAGGCCCTCCAAACGCCGAGAGGTAATACCGGATCTGCCCCACAGCTCCATTAAAATGTTAGGAACAAGGGTGGGCGTGAGCTCAACGGCAACTATGATGCAGGCACGAGCTTAACAGCGGTGGCGACGTGGAGACGAACCTAACGACGGTGGCGGTGCGGGCACAGGAGGCTAGGGTGATTGGTGGTGGAGGTTTCGGACACGAAGGCAAGGGGGTGAAATACAGAACCCTAGGGGCAAACCCCGTGGTTTTATAGGGGCAACGGATGCGAGGAGGGCAACCGTCCGCCTCGATCTCTAGGCCTACCACGCGCACCATCGCGTCACGTCGCGGGACACGCGCTCATGATCCCTATCCTCTCCCACCGAAATCGCACTGGATGGTTCGCCTTCCCGAAGCGACCGGACTCTTTTCCCACAGAGGGGATGTGGGCCAGAAAAATCTCTTCTCTGATTCGTCTGGGCCCATAACGACTAGGGGTCGGCTCAAATCGTCTCAATGGCCGCCCCAACAAAGGATGGGTTCGCGAGAAACCAGGACTCCGATGCACATGCATCAGTAGGGCCTCGACTTGCAATCAAAACCCCAGCCAAGTTAACCCTAGACGTTTTCCCCGCAAATGGGGTATCGGGGCTCCCTTAAAATATCCAATCGACAAAACACCGAGTCTTACGGCCTTACCCACGGAGGGTCTAATACTACCCCCTGGGCGATTCTACCCGAATCACCCGAGGGCTCGGGGGCTACACCCACCGGGTGCGCTCGCACGCACCCTTTGGTGAATTGACTCCAATACTACCCCCCGAGCGATTCTACTCAAATCACCCGGGGGCTTGTCGATGTTTGACCACCGATAGCCTGCCACGGGGGTACCCGAGGCAGTATGTTTGGGCTTCAGCGTATGCAGAACTCGATGGTTAACGTAAAAGACAGTTGATTTAACCTGGTTCAGGCCCTCGATCGTGGATTGAGTAATAACCCTACGTCCAGTCGGCGTTAGCCTTTGCGTTGGATTGATTATGAAGTGTTGTGTTGTACAATTGTTCTGTTGAACCCCGATCCAAGGTGCCTTGCCCTCCTTTATATAGTCAGGAGGCCAGAATCCTAGTTGGTTTACAATGAGAGTTCCTAGTAGGATTACAGAGTAATACTACTACTAAGATTACAGGAGGAGAATCCGAATTGGACTAAGTCTTCTTCCTTCCTTGCGGGGTATCCTGTGGGTCCCGTACCGACAAGCCCCCGAGCACTTCATGGTTGAGTTCTGGAAGCCTCGTCTTGTTCCTTTAGGTCTTGTCGAGTAGGAACAAGCATCGTCCAAGTGCTTTCTTGAGTGAAACCATGTAGCGCTTCTTGAGATCTTCGATTGGTGTATGCTTTTTGAAGAAAAAATACATCCATCTGGGTGTAGCCCCCAAGCCTCTTGCTGTTTGGAACAAGGAGCTAGAGGGTCTTGTCTTGAAGAAGTCTTCTTGGTGACGTGCATTTTTTTGAAAAAAGTGCACTCATTGAGTGTAGCCCCCGAGCCTCTTGCTATTTGGAACAAGGAGCTAGAGGGTCTTGTCTTGAAGAAGTCTTCTTGGTGACGTGCACTTTTTCAAAAAAAGTGCACTCACTGAGTGTAGCCCCCGAGCCTCTTGCTATTTGGAACAAAAAGTTGGAGGGTCTTGAATCTGAGTTGTTTGATAGAACCGTATACCTCTCCTTTTGCAGCCCCCGAGCATATATCCGGGTTGTTTTGTTCAGGAAGAACTCGGAAGCAGGGTTTTGGCATATTCTCTGGTAGTCTGTTGTTGTCAGATGTAGTTGTATGGTGGTGGTTGAGTTTGAATGCCTTTTGTTCACAGGTTGTACTGTGTCGGTATATTCTTCCAAATATGCTTATCTTCGAGTACTGTTCCCTCTCGCCTGAGTCTTCCATTATTGAGTCCTGTCTTTTCACTGTGTCCTTTGTTAGTCTTATTTTGTTGGTACTCCTAGTCCATGTGCACCACTCCTTTGGTCTATAAATACCCTCCCGGAGTGCTTGCTTTCATCCATTGAACATTCTGTTGAAACCTTTGTGATCACTAACATGGTAGTTTGTGAAGTAGAGTAGCCCCCGGGCAGGTTCTGTAGTTCCTGTGTGCCTTGTTGTAGTTGGAGGAGGTCTTATGATAGCGATTAGAGGTAGGCTAATCCCGCGGCAGCAATGTACCAGGATGTACGTGGCGATAGTTGGAGGAAGTCTTGTGATGTGGACTTTGTTCCTTCATTTGGCAGTTCTGGGTTGATCTTCATCGCCTATCTTGAGACTGTCCGGTGCAGATCAACACCATATCCAGCATCACATCGGTCTTGGGTAGACAGATGCCTGCCGGCCTTCTCTGCTCCATGTTGTCCTGCCGTGCTGCTGATTTCCGCCTTGGATGCACTGTGTCCGTCCTTTGAAGAAAACAGTGTAGCCGATGGCAGTTTGTCCTTCCGAGTAGCAATTTGGGACACGTAGTCGTTCCAGAGCCCAGCTGTGTCCGTGTTCTTCTTTGCTACTTTACTTTTCATGGTACCGAGTACGTTGGGTCTTGTAAGATTTGTAATCTTCTATTTTTGAAGTCGCTTGTAATGGAAAAAATCTTTGTCTTCTGAGTTGTTATTTACTTTTTTGCTGTAGTTCCGGTTGCTCATGATATTCCTGAGTTCTTCTCATAAGAACTGAGTTCTTATGTTCCTTGTGAAGTTGTCCTTCTTTTCTTCTTTGTTGACGGGTTGTTCTTGCAGTTATCTGATAGCTCCGCAGTAGTGCTAGATGGATAAGTCTGAAATTTGCCCGTTGAATTGTACCGTTGTGTGGATTTGTGCCCTCCGTCATTTTAGCTGTGTCAGTAAATGGACCATTGCGTTCTCACACGGTGCTTTAACGGGCCTGGTGGGCCGTTTTTAACGCTGTAAAATCTATTTAAAGACTCTTCATCTTCTTTTTCTTTACTGCCTTTCTCTTGCCTTCAAACCCTAGCCTTCAGTCATCTGCCATCGTCATTGCCGCAGCCGTCTTTAGTGTCGCCATCTAGGCTTTCTTTTCCCCTAATTGCTTTTTGCCTCCGTTAGTACATGGGTAAGAAGAAAACCGCAAGTAAGTCCCAGTCTTCTTTCGTGGACGAGGAGTCATCACTCCGTGATCGTGAATCAGGAGTTTGTTGCCATGAGGGCCACCCAGAAGTCTTGGCCGACTCCGACAACCACCGAAGAGCAGCTCCGCGAGCTTGTTAGCGACGGCTTGATCCAGAGCAAGGCTTTTGCTGAATGGAGAGTTCTAGGCGAGCATTGGGTTCCTGCTCTAGGTCCTGGTGAGATCGTTCTTTTTGTCTCTTTCATTCGTGCTGGACTTTGCCTTCCCGCCTCTGCTTTTCTTCATCAATTTCTCAGCTATTTTGGGATTTGCTTGAACCATCTTGCTCCTAATGCAGTTCTCCACATTTCTATTTTTGTTCATCTTTGCGAAGCTTTCCTTGGAATTCCCCCTTCTCTTTCTCTGTTTCGTTACTTCTTTCGCCTGAAACCCCAACCCTGCCGTGAAGAAACCAGCGTTCTTGGTGGTTGCGGGATTCAATTTTGCCAGGGTCTTAAGAGCAAGTTCTTTGACTATGACTTGGTTGATTCTGTAAGAGATTGGCGTGCCGACTGGTTTTATGCTGCCAATCTGATCCCTTCCCTTGCTGTCCACTCTGGATCTAGTCCCATGGTTAATGACCGATGGGATAAGAACCCTGTGTCGCCCGCTGAGATCCAGGCAATCCAGCCATTCCTTGATAGGATTAGTATACTGAAACAACAGGGTTTAACCGGTTTCGGTATTGTCTCGAGTTTCCTTCGTCGCCGAGTTCAGCCTTTGAAGGAGCGGGAGCATCTTGGCTTTGAGTACTCTAGGGCTGAGGATCCTTCACGCATGGTCCTAGCTCTTGAGCTGACCGATGAGGAGGTACTCTAGCATCCCCAGAAGATGCTAAAAGGAGCAAGCGTTGTCCCGCTTACTGTCTCCGAGTTCTCTGCCAACAACCCACCTCCAGCTGTAAGTTGTTTATCTCTTTGTTTGGGTACTTTATGTACTCTTGTTGTATCCATTTTTGTTTAACTTTTCCCTGTCTTGTTGTTTTATTCTATTTCGTAGGAGTTTGGGCGCAACTTTGTTGACCCGATCCCTCTTGATGTTCTCCCTGCCATGGCGAAAACTGGGGAGAAACTTGCTGGAGCTTCCGCAACTAGGAAGTTCCCAATCTCCTCAGCGCTTCCTGGAGTTTCTTCCGGATTTGTTGATGTATATGAAGAATATGTTCCTCGTCTAGTCCCCCGCGGTCCTCGTAGTGTCCCGAAGAGGGGGCGAACGGATGGGTCTTCATCTGGCCTGCCTACTTCCAAGAAGTCTCATAAGCCAAGTACTCTTCCAGGTACTCCAGTTGTAGCTAGCATGCTCCTAGGTGAGCGTATTTAATACTCTCTGTCCCTTTGTTTTCTTGTTTTTATCTTGAACCGAGTACTTTTATTCTTTTTTAGCGGGTGCCCTGGTGGCCTTGGTTGAGACCGAGGGGGAAGAGGATGATGAAGTACCCCTCATCATGCGGCGGTGAGTTGTTTTCATATTCCCCTTCCATTGAATTTCTCCTCTTTGTCTTGACTTTTAGTCTTGATCTTTTTGAAGTAACTGGACGCTGGGTACGAGTTCTTCTAAGGCTCCTGCGCTGGCTTCTTCTGAAGCTCCGGTGTTGAGTTCTTTGGTAGCCTTGGTACCGAGCTCTTCCGCACCTCTAGTGCCGAGTTCTTCTGCGGCTCCAGTCCATGCTTCTTTCGGGGCTTCATTATCGGCTATACCGCTCCTGTCGCCAAGTGGCGGGGACGTTTTTGCCACCGTGGTCCCCCCTGCGAGGTCTTCTTTTGGCTTTGCGAGGAAGAAGGTGGCCGGGTGAGTAGATTCTGGCTTCATCCTTTTGCTTCTGTTCTCCTTTTTTCTGGTTCTCATCGGCGATTTCTTTTATCAATTTTCAGTCCTTCGTCTTCTCTCGCTTCTTTGTTGACTTCTTCTTAGCCCTCCGCCGTGCCACCGAGTACCGAGCCTCAAGACTCGCAGCGTACTGTTGGTGAAGTGGCTGCGGGGGCTACAAAGCTCTCTGGCGATGGCGCCGCTGCAGACTTGGCCGCCCCAGAGGTGACCGTGGCCATTGCGTCGGGTCCTTCTGAGGGATTGGCCTCGGCTTCCTGGGAGGTCGCTCTGGTTGTTCCTTCTTCACCTCGGCCGAGCTCTCCTTCTCCTTCTCTTGCCTCTGGCAGTCCTCCTTTTGCCGATGATGTGGTGCAGCAGTTCGATGCCACTTATTGGCTATTAGAATTAACTGCTGCCTGGGGAGACTTGTCATCCCTTGTGACTTCTTTTGGAGAAAAGCTCCAGGTAAGCTTTTTCATCGTTCCTTCTTTGGATGTTTGCTTTTCTTTGGTCCTTATTCTTTGTTTTTCTTTGTATCTTTTTGCTCAGTCCTTCTCTCATGATCACACCAGCTTCTTTTTCTCGTCTGAAAACGAGAAAAAGTTGTCTTTAGAAGTGAGCACCCTGAAAGCTAATCTTGATCTCCTCCAGGCTGAGCTAGAGGTTGAGCGTCAAACGCATCAGGATGAAGAAAAATCTCTTCGTGCCCGGGCTATTGAAATCGAGAAGCAGAGGGATGCTGCTCTTCAGGAGGCTCGAAAGAACTCGGAGGCCATGAAGGACTTGGAGGCCGTGAAGAAAGAGTGCAACGGTATTTAGGGTTATTTTTGTTTCTTTTTGTATTCAAACTTTTCCTTTCTGCTGACTTGTTGTCTGCTGCTTTGTCCAGCTCTCCGGGTCAAAAAGCAGAAGCTCTCGGAGGGCGTTGAAGAAATGAAGACTCTTGTTCGTACAAGTCACAACAAGGCTAAGGAGGTAATTACTCATGCTGAAGAGGAACTTGCGCTTGCTAAGTTGATTAGGCATGGAGCTGATAGAGATCTTGTGCAAGCCTAGAAAACCATTGAAGACTTGTCTGGTAGGTTAGCGATGGCTACTGAAAACTGGAAGGCTTTGTGGAAATCCTTTCATTCAGTAGCCGACGTTCTTCGAACTCTAGCGGATGACGGGCAATCTTGGGCTCAGTTGATTCCTCGAATTCCGACTCATTTTCAAGAGTTTGTGAAGAGGTGCGCTCAATTGTGTACCAAGAATGTACTGGCCCAAGTCCGGGTTCTTGCTCTAGCGGCTCCTTTGTCCAAGATAGCAGAGGAAGCTGATAGTCAAGAATACATCGATGTTGTTGAGAGGATGGAGCCCAAAGTTGAAGACTTAGCTAGTAGGATAGTAGATAATCTTAATATCGTTCTCCCTTCTCCTGATGATGAGGCTTGATGTATTTGACTTTTATGCCCGTGCCTTGTAATATGACATTATACTTCTTTTTGGAATGAAGGTCTTTTTTGCTGATGTCTTATTTGCCTGAATGCCCTGCCTATTCCTCGGATGATTTGTCGAGTACTTTTCTGTTTGAGTAAACAACTTGTGTTGACAACCTTTCTTGATCTGTCAAGTGCTTGTCTGGCCTTCTCTTGTGCCCTGTAAACAACTTGTTGTATGTAGATCTTTGTGTTGACGACCTTTCTTGATCCGTCGAGTTGTAAACAACTCACTATATGTAGATCTTGCGTTCTTTGGTATCTCTAGTGTTGATCTGTCGAGTGCTTGTTTGGCCTTCTCTTGTGCCCTGTAAACAACTCATTGTATGTAGATCTTTGTGTTGATGACCTTTCTTGATCCATCGAGTTGTAAACAACTCGTTATATGTAGATCTTGCGTTCTTTGGTATCTCTAGTGTAGCCCCCGAGCCTCTTGCTATTTGGTACAAGTAGCTGGAGGGTTCTGCTTTTGATATTGCTCTGGTCTATGCCCAGGCTTCGCTTCAGTCGTTTTGGTTTTATTTCGGGTGTTAGCTTGTTAGCTACCCTCATCGGTGAGCTCAAGTGTCTTTTCAACTATTTTGCTCTCGGCCGGGATGCTTAGGCGTCTTTTCAGCCATTTTGCATTTTATTTCGGGTGTTAGCTTGTTAGCTACCCTCATCGGCGGGCTCAAGTGTCTTTTCAACTATTTTGCTCTTGGCCGGGATGCTCAGGCGTCTTTTCAGCCGTTTTGCATTTTATTTCGGGTGTTAGCTTGTTAGCTACCCTCATCGGCGGGCTCAAGTGTCTTTTCAACTATTTTGCTCTCGGCCGGGATGCTCAGGCGTCTTTTCAGCCATTTTGCATTTTGTTTCGGGTGTTAGCTTGTTAGCTACCCTCATCGGTGGGCTCAAGTGTCTTTTCAACTATTTTGCTCTCGGCCGGGATGCTCAGGAGTCTTTTCAGCCGTTTTGTATTTTATTTCGGGTGTTAGCTTGTTAGCTACCCTCATCGGCGGGCTCAAGTGTCTTTTCAACTATTTTGCTCTCGGCCGGGATGCTCAGGCGTATTTTCAGCCATTTTGCATTTTATTTCGGGTGTTAGCTTGTTAGCTACCCTCATCAGCGGGCTCAAGTGTCTTTTCAACTATTTTGCTCTCGACCGGGATGCTCAGGCGTATTTTCAGCCATTTTGCATTTGAGAAATAACTCGGATAGACATATGTTTGTCGATAGATAACCATCTTTATTGATCATGAGTATTGATGTGTTACAATGATACATTGAGGTATCTTTGTTGATCATGAACGTTGATCTTTTGCGTCTTGTATACCTATTCTCCCTTGAGTTGTTTTTACGCGTAGAATCTCCGTAGCTGACTGATGTGCCATGTATTATTAACTTCTTTTCCATCTTCAGTTATGAGCTTGTATGTGCCTGGTCCGACGACTTTTGTGACGATAAAAGGACCTTCCCATGGACTGAGTAGTTTGTGGCATCCGTCGGTTTTTTGTATTCTTCTTAGTGCTAAGTCTCCGACTTGTAATGATCAAGACTGAGTATTCTTGTTGTAGTGGCGCCTTAGTCCTTGGAGGTATTTTGCTAATTGTAGGGTAGCGTTTACTCTGACTTCTTCTGTGCTGTCGAGTTCTAATCTTCGGGTGTGTTCTGCTTCTCCTTCGTCGTATTGTTCTATCCTTGGTGACATCCAGATTAGGTCTGCGGGTAGTACGCCTTCTGATCCGTATACCAGGAAGAAAGGCGAGTATCCGGTGGCTCTGCTTATTTGAGTCCGTAGCCCCCATACAACTTTGGGTAATTCTTCGATCCATTTTGCCCCATAGTCTACTAGTTCTTCATATAACCTTGGTTTTAGTCCGGCTAGTATGAGTCCATTAGCCCTTTCTACCTGTCCGTTGGCTTCTGGATGTGTGACTGATGCGTAATCTATACTGAAACCACAATCCTGTGCCCAACTTTTGAATTATGTAGCTGTGAAGGGAGAACCCAAATCTGTGATGATTTGATTGGGCATGCCGAAACGGTGCATAATATCTTGGATGAACTCGACCGCTTTGGCTGCACTGTATTTTGCGAGTGGTTTGTATTCGATCCACTTGGTGAACTTGTCGATTGCTACAAAGATGTACTCGAAACCACCTTTTGCTTTCTTGAGAGGTCCCACTTGATCCAGGCCCTAGCAGGAGAAAGGCCAAGCGGGTGGAATGCAGATGAGGTTGTGGGCTGGCACATGATCTTGTCTTGCGAACATCTGACAACTTCTGCATCTTCTGACGAGTTCTTCTACGTCTTTCAAAGCGGTTGGCCAGTAGAAACTAGTGCAGAATGCTTTGCCGACTAGTGTTCTTGAAGCGACGTGATTTCCACAGCAGCCTGAGTGTATTTCGTCTAGGATTTGTTTGCCTTCTTCAAATGAGACGCATTTTAGGAGTACTCCTGATGATGCGGCTCTTCTGTATAGCTTGTCTCCTACTATGACGTAATTCTTGCTTCTGCGGACGACTTGCGTGGCTTGCTGTTTTTCCGCTGGCAACTTATTTTCTTTGATGTAATCAATAAAAACCTGTGTCCATGATGTGTTGATCACCAGAATCTGGTTGCCTTTGGCTGTGAGTTCTGTGGTTGTCTCACCGGGTTGTTTGATAGAAGGAACTGATAACTTCTCTATGAATACGCCGGGTGGGACCTCTGCCCTGTCGGATCCAAGCTTGGCAAGAACATCTGCTGCAATGTTGGAATCCTGCAAGACATGTAGAATTTCTAGTCCTTGGAAGTGTTTTTTGAGTTTTCGGATTTCAGCACAGTAAGCACCCATGTTTTCTTTGGTGCAATCCCAATCTTTGTTGACTTGGTTGATGACTACTGCCGAATCGCCGTATACGAGTAGTCGCTTGATTCCGAGTGTAATAGCCACTCTTAGCCCGTGTATGAGAGCTTCATATTCTGCTTCGTTGTTGGTGGCTTGCCATAATATCTGAAGGACATACTTTAGTTGTCTTCCATCTGGTGAAATTAGGAGGACGCCTGCACCCGCTCCGTCTAGCTTAAGTGATCCATCAAAGTACATCTTCCAATGATCAAGGATGGCGCTTGATACGGGTTGTTGAATTTCTGTCCATTCGGCAACAAAATCAGCAAGGGCTTGAGATTTAATTGCTTTTCGCGGGGTGAAATCGATGTTGAGAGCACCGAGTTCAACCGCCCACTTGGATATGCGTCCTGTTGCGTCTTTGTTGCGTAAGATGTCTCCTAGTGGGAAATCTGTCACCACAGTAATCTTGTGGCTCTCAAAATAGTGATGAAGCTTGCGTGAAGTGATCAGTAGGGCGTAGAGTAGTTTTTGCACATGCTGATACCGGATTTTTGATTCTGATAGCACTTCGCTGATATAGTATACTGGGTATTGTACTTTATATACGCGCCCTTCTTCTTCTCTTTCCACTACTATTGCTGTGCTGACTACAGTAGTAGTGGCTGCAATGTATAGCATCATGTCTTCGTCTTTCTTTGGAGGTGTGAGGACTGGTGAGGAGGTGAGGTATGCCTTAAGTTTCTTGAAAGCTTCATTGGCTTCTTCTGTCCACTCGAACTTGTCTGTCTTCTTTAGTAGTTTAAAGAAAGGCAACCCTTTTTCGCTGAGTCTTGATATGAAACGGTTGAGTGCCACCATGCAGCCTGTTAGTTTTTGTACTTCTTTGATGTTTCGAGGAGGGCCCATCTCTGTTATTGCTCGAATTTGCTTGGTGCTTGCTTCGATTCCGCGATGACTAACCAAGAATCCGAGTAGTTGTCCTGAGGGAACTCCGAATACGCACTTGTTTGGGTTCAATTTCCACCTCCACCTCTTTAGGTTCTCGAAGGTTTGTTTTAAGTCTTCAATCAGTGTATCCGGGTTCTTTGTTTTTACAACCACGTCGTCCACGTATGCTTCTACGTTTTTGCCGATCTGATCACTGAAGGCATGTTTGGATGGCTCTTTGGTAAGTGGCTCCAGCATTCTTGAGTCCAAACGACATTGTCCTATAGCAGTAGGCGCCGAACGGAGTGATAAAAGATGTCTTGCTTTGGTCTTTTTCTTTTAATGTGATCTGGTGATACCCGGAATAGCAATCGAGAAAAGATAATAGGGCAGATCCTGTTGTTGAATCAACTATCTGATCAATGCGTGGTAGCCCGAACGGATCTTTTAGGCAGTGTTTGTTGAGATATGTGTAGTCAACACACATGCGCCACTCGTCTGTGTTCTTTTTCTATACCAGAACCGGATTTGCTAGCCAATCCGGATGGAGAATTTCCCTGATGAATCCAGCTGCCATTAGTTTTGTAATTTCCTTTTTAATTGTTGCCTTCTTGTCGGGAGAGAATCATCGTAGTCGTTGCTTTACAGGCTTGGAGCCTTCATTGATATCAATTCCGTGCTCAGCCAACTCTCTTGGGACCCCTGGCATGTCGGCCGGCTTCCAAGCGAAAATGTCCTTGTTGTCCCGAAGAAAGTTGGTGAGCGCGAGTTCCTATTTTGCCGATAGGTGGGCACTGATGGTTGTTGTTTTTGTGGGATCACCGGTGCCTAGGTCGATTTGCTTCACGTTGGCTTCTTTTGGTGGTGCTAGAATGCTCGGTCTCTTAGCTGGTATCTCTAGTTCTTCTTGGCTTGTTTCTGCGGCGATAGTGGCTATTTCTTTTCTTCCATTGTTTGCCTGTGCCTTTGCTGCAATTTGGATTGCATGTACGTCGTAGTCAAATGCGTGCTTTAAATCGCTCCAAAGAGAAAGAACTCTATTAGGCCCTGGCATTTTGAGCAACAGGTACGGATAATGCGGTATTGCCATGAATTTTGCTAGTGCTGGTCGCCCAAGAATTGCATGATATGAGGAATCGAAATCTGCGACTTCAAATTTGATGAACTCTGTGCGGTAATTTGAGGGGGTCCCAAAGGTAACCGGTAGAGTGATTTGTCCAAGTGGCATTGCTGCCTTGCTGGGTACTATGCCATAAAAAGGTGTGCTTGTTGGTGTGATCATCCCGACGAGTTGTAGTCCCATCTTTCTTAGAGTTTCTGAAAAGATGATGTTGAGTCCTGCTCCTCCGTCAATTAGTACTTTCATGTCAGTCATGCCGGCAATGGTCGGATCTAGAACCAATGGGTAATGACCTGCGTTTCCTACACTGGTCCACTGGTCTTCTCTTGAGAATTGGATTGGGTACTCTGACCAGTTGAGATATCTTGGTGTAGCGGGTTCTGCGGCCATAATTGTTCGTAGCGCTAACTTTTCTTGATGTTTGCTTTTGGAGTCTAGAATCCCAGCAAAGATTACTGCTACTGTCCCTCTGGATTTTTGGAATCCCTTGTCATCATTGTTGTCTCCTTCTTTTTTCCGATTGTCTTCTTTACTGTTTCCCTTGCTATCTTTTCTAGTGTACCTTTCGTTGAAGGTGTAGCAATTTTCGATGGTGTGCCTCCCGTTGGGGTGCAAAGGGCAACGCATGTTCTCAATGTCATCATATCTTCTGGGCTTGGTAAATTTCTTTGATTTGTCAGCCATTGCTACCGTGTTGTCTGGACCTCGCTTTCTCTCCTGATGTCTGTTGTTTCGAGGATTTTGCCTGTCCGGGTTGTCTCTGTTGTTCCTTTCTAGGAATCTTTCTTTCATTTTTTCTTCCGCAGTAATCATCTTTTCTACTGTTCTTCTGAATTCTTCGTTATTTCTTGGGTTTTCTTTGCAGAAGTCTTGGAGTTGCCACCTAGCCACGATTCCATGAGAGAAAGCTTCAATTACTTCTCGTTGTGTGATGTCATGTACTTGAGCTCGTAGTTCGCCAAATCATCGATAGTAATTTTTGAGATTTCACCTCCTTTCTGCTTAAGTCCTTTTAATTCTGTGTGGGTGATTGGATGTGTAATAATTCTCGCAAAATTTTCACAGAAAGCTCTTTGTAAGTCTTCTCAACTTCTGATTGATCCGAGATTTAATTTGTCAAACCATTGAAGCGGCATGGTTTCTAGGGCCATGGGGAAGAACAAGGTTTTGATGTCATCGTCTCCTCCGGCTAGTTCAATCGATTGTGAGTAAATCCTGAGCCATTGCTTTGGTTTGGTCTTGCCATCATATTTGGAGTGGTTGGACGGCTTGAATTTGTGAGGTAGTCGAATCAATGCAAGTCTGTTTGCAAAATAGGGAAATCTATCATGTGTTCTGGCTTCTGTATATTCTGATTCCGTGCCCCCTTCTTGCCAGCTGTCGTCTTGGTAAGAGTAGTTTTGTGTGGCCGTCCGAGTAGGTGCTCTACTCCTGTCCTTTCTTGGTTGCTCGACTCGGTTATTTTGACTGTGATTTCTTCGGCTTCCTCCGTCGTGACTTCTACTTGGTCCTAGTCTTTCGAAAGCAGACTTCCTTTGATTTTGGTCTTCCTGTTCATGAGATGTTGCCTTTCCGTCGTTTGTTTTAAAGATTGTTGATCGGAGGAAATCTTGAAGCTGTTCTTGTTTCTCATTGGGGTGTGAGGTCGCCCTGAGTTCTTCTAGTGCTTCCCGGATCTTATCATAGGGAGTACTCACTGCTCGTCCTTCTTCGATTTCTCGTTTTGATTTTCTTCTATTGTACTCGGCTAGGTCTGATTCATATTTGTTCCAAGTGTCTTTCCGTTGTTTTGGACGGCGTTGTCGTCCCTGTTTCAATTTGTTCTTTCTTTCTCTTGCTTGCCTCTGGCTCTCAGTCTCACCATCATATCCCTGGATAAATGGTGATATATTGGACTCGGATTCATCTGAAGATCTTACGCCCGGTGCTTCTGGGGGGATCAATGGTGATCGAGGATGGCGAATCATGAGTGCTTCTCTAGCGTGAGTTGTTCTGTCATCATTGTTGATTTCTGTACTGGCAGAGCTGTTGATGACTTCAGTAGAGGTTTTAAAGTCATAGATGGAATCTCCTTCTTGGTAGGGTAGAATTGCTGTTGCCGTGTCATCGACTAGTTGGGCGTCGTCATCCTCAGGAACGGTATCTAGCCAGTGAATGATGCAGTCCTGAGATGTTATGGTTAAAACGAGACCTTCCTGGGCTCCCTTCAGTGGCATTCTAAGCATGGGATAAGTTGATCCTTCGTGCCATGTCTGATAGGATGTTGCCATGTTGTGGAGTCCAAACGGAAAAATATCCGACTTCTTTGAAGTATTCTGGGTGTATTCCGAGTAGTATTCTTGACAGGTTGACGTCATGTCCCGGAGCTTTGTCAGGAAAGAACTCGGTTTCCCAAAAGAACTCGGATAAGACTTCGTTTCAGGAGCGGAACTTGAGTTTGAGTCAGATGCATGAACTTGCGAGAACTGAGTCGGATTGAGCTGTGCGAATCTTCCGGCAAGCTGATCTGTCGTTATCGTCGAAATAGGATGATCTTGATGATGATCTGATTCTTCAAGGAGACAACCTTGGAGCTTGCCATCATCGCCTGCCTTGCAGATCCATGAACCGAAGACGAAGGTCAATCCCTTCGAGAAGATCATGTTGTCGAGGTCCATCAAGCTCTCAGATGCAAAGTCGCCGAAAGCCCCTACCTGGCGCGCTAGCTGTCGATGTTTGACCACCGATAGCCTGCCACGGGGGTACCCGAGGCAGTATGTTCGAGCTTCAGCGTATGCTGAACTCGATGGTTAACGCAAAAGACAGTCGATTTAACCTGGTTCAGGCCCTCGATCGTGGATCGAGTAATAACCCTACGTCCAGTCGGCGTTAGCCTTTGCGTTGGATTGATTATGAAGTGTTGTGTTGTACAATTGTTCTGTTGAACCCCGATCCAAGGTGCCTTGCCCTCCTTTATATAGTCAGGAGGCCAGAATCCTAGTCGATTTACAATGAGAGTTCCTAGTAGGATTACAGAGTAATACTACTACTAAGATTATAGGAGGAGAATCCTAATTGGACTAGGTCTTCTTCCTTCCTTGCGGGGTATCCTGTGGGTCCCGTACCGACAGGGCTCGGGGGCTACACCCACCGGGTGCGCTCGCGCGCACCCTCTAGCGAATTGACTCCGACAAAATCAAAACACCCCCCGGGCAATTCTGTCCGAATCACCCGGGGGCTCGGGGGCTACTGTCGGGGACCTAATACCGGGGTACCCAAGGAGGTGAAACTAATAAACATCGAACGTTAAAAACTCCCGAACGGACAAGAACACTACTGCGCCTCTTGCCCGAATGATGGGGGTTTGGTTCCACCTCGCCCGACGCCTGTGGGCCAGCTCTGCCTCACCCAAAGGCTGGAGGATGGCTCCGCCCCGCCCGAGGGCTGAGGGATCGGCTCTGCCTCGCCCGAGGGCTAAGGGCTAGACTCCGCCTCGCCCGACGCCCGTGGACCGGCTCCGTCTCGCCTGAGGGCTGAGGGCTAGACTCCGCCTCGCCCGACGCCCGTGGGCCAGCTCCGCCTCGCCCGACGCCCTAGGGCTATACTCCACCTCGCCCGACCCCCGAGGGCGGACCTCGCCTCGCCCGATGTCCAAAGGCTGGCTCCACCTCGCTTGACAACCGCACCCCGCTCCCTCATGATGATAGGCACAGGATAAGACAAGACGTTCGGGTCAACCATAGCATCAAGGACCATGCCCTGCGCTCCTGCAGGAGAGTACCGTCAGGGCATGACGGGGCGGGCGCTTAGACCCTTCCAGGCGTGGCAGAGCCTGAATAGTGTTGCAGGCGCGTGCTCTTCGCCCTACATTGTTGTAGGCACCGCCTTCAGCCCCCGGGCGAAGAGTCCGACACAGACGTACGACAACCATTACGTTCCATGGGGGGACTCCCTTCCGCTATAGTGGCAAACGAGCAGTCACCGCGCCTTCCGCTCCCCACAGGGTCGCAGATCGACACCCCTGCCCGACACGTCGCCCGCGAAGGCGGGACGGGACGCACCCACTTGCTAAAAGAGGTCAGGGCATGACCTACGAAGATCAACGAACACGCCACTTTCTGACACTGTCTGCCATGTTATACAGGGCAGGCGTAGGGAAAAAAGGAAGACCTGGATCCTTTGAACGACCTTCTATACCCTTGGTATTTTCCTCTTTCTCCCATCTGTAACCCCTGCTCCCCCTTTAGTCTATAAAAGGGAGGGCATGGCTCCCCACTAGAGGGACCGACTTTGAACGGACAACTCACATACAGACGAACTCATAGAGAGTTCAGTTCGACATCACATACACAGCCAAGCCGCCACCAGGCTCTTGGCCTCCTTTCGACCCTTCCATCAGAGACCTGGGACCAGTCCCTCTCTCGACCGTTTGTACCCCCTACTACGGACCATTTTTTATGCTAATAACACGAGCAGCAACAGACTGGACGTAGGAACATTCAGCCCGAACCAGTATAAACCTTGTGTCCTTTAGCGCACCATCCGGGCCTAACGTGCATAATTATAAATTTACTAGCCGGTGGTTATTCGAAACACCGACAGAACGCCATCACATTTACTTGTTCTAGCACACTTTTTCAAATGCATCGCACAAAGCAAATATTACAAAAGATTGTTTCATCACACATTGCAAACTGGTGCATTGACACCCAAAGGGGGATGTGCATTGTGTTATCATCTATGGTAACAATAAACACTAGCAACCTATATGCAGATAGCACCTTTAAACAGGAGGGCTACTCTCAAGCATCCATCAGTTACCAATACATTCTTCCTTTCATCAGTAAATGACAAGTATTCATTACAAAAACAAGTACAATAGAATGTTCACCTCATTAGTACTCAGCACTTTAAGCTCAATAGGCTTCCTGCGTAGCTAGCAACTGCAGAGAAATGCTTTGACTCCACTGAATCAGTAAGTGTGTTGGTTCTTGGATCATAAATCTGTAAATACTCATGGTCTTATTTATATAGGATTATCCTCCCGTCGCCAAACACAAACAAGGGATGCGCCTGCACGAGCCCAAGAATGTCATATTTTTCAAACTGTATGCTGTACATTTTGACCCAGAGACCCTTAGCAAAGTACAGTAGAGTCCAAATGTCAACATTCGGAGCTGGGCCATGCACAACAGCCAAGGAGCGATTCAGGTTGGCTACTGTCAGTTGCCTTACATTAGGAGGACCAAGGTCGTAGAACATCAGATCAGCATCATCAGGAAAGGTGATCGGGGCCCCCTGATAGACGGCCCCCATGCCTCAGTCTCAAGGTCGAATGTAAAAATCAAATCTCTCACTAACTTGGTTATCGAAGGTGATAGAGTGGCTGATTCATTGGCTGGTTCGTATCGTTGCTGGTTCATCTATGTGAGAGAGAAGTACCGCTAGCGGATTCATTGAAACAGTGCCCATGTGAGGGGCTTGCTGGTTCATCTATGTGAGAGAGAAGTACCGCTAGCGGATTCATTGAAACAGTGCCCATGTGAGGGGCTCAGCCAGCCCCAGCCGAACACCGGTAAACCTACCCATCTGAATGGTTTCTTCAAGGGGCGCCGCTCTCCACCCTGCACAGCTGCTACTGTTGAGTGTGCAGACCTCAAACATCTGCCGACGTCCAATCCCAATGGAAAAATGGAATAGCATTCGAAATATCTTGTATTCCCCTGTGCGGGCGACCTGTCCAAACAGATATTTGCGCTCAATGATCAAGCTCGAAGCGAGTTCCACATGCTCTTCTGCATAGTTGTCCGGTATGCGACACACAGTTCCAGTAGCCGGATCGAGAAATTTGTCCGGTAAGTAATACAATTCCTCGCGAATCGGGGTGAACAGTCGGTAGCTGCTGCAGCTGTCGTCGATTTTCCTGACACAGACGCGGTCAAGGCTCACGCTCACGGCTCTGTCGCCCTCCATTCCGCGCACCTTCTTGACGATTTGCCCGGAGAGATCCATGATACCCACGAGCACGTCGCGCCCCGCGCCTTCGCTGTAGCCGTGTGATGATGAGCACCGCCTGATGCCGCGCGTCGTGGGCCGCGGCGAAGTACGGGTCGGAGAGGAGGGACCGCCACAGCCGGCAGACCAGGCGGAGGCGGCAGAGCTCCTTGGCCTGGAGGCGCAGCCGGATCTCGCGCAGGGCGTCCAAGGGCAGAACGCCGATGTCGGACGTTGCCGGAGCCGGCATGATGCGCCACTCCGCCTCCGGCATGGCACACGGCTTCGACAACGACATCCCACGGGCGTCTTGTTTGGTTCCGCGCCGGACCTCGCCGCCGGTAGTAAGATCCGCGAGGCACGGCCAGTAGCCCACGCCCGGACGCGGCAGGGGAGCCGCAGGGAGGAACCGCGTTTTTTTTTCGGTTGCGGTTGCGGTCGCGGTCGCGGTCCATTCGTACGGGATTTGGTTGCGTGCTCTGATGGGCCGGGCGGCTGGACGAAACGGACGACGGCGACAAGATTCCGAAGTCGCCGCGCCCACGAGGCCACGACCCACCTCGCCATTCCATTCCATCCCTTCCGGCTAAAGCCAGCGTCTTCCCTTCCAGGCTTCCACGCGGCACCGACCGAGGTTCTCGACTCTCGAGCAATCCGCCAGCCATGGCATTCCCCTCTCCTCCGGCGCCCCAGTCAGACCGCGCCGCGCTCCTCAGGGCCTTCGACGAGGCGCGCACGGGTGTACGCGGCCACGTCGAGTCCGGCGTCTCCTCCGTGCCTGCGCTCTTCGTCCATCGAGACCCCTACGCCTCCACGCCCCTCGCGCCGCCGGGCGTCTCAATCCCCGTCGTCGACCTCTCCCTCCCCGCGCCCCTCGCCGCGGCCGCCCGCAGCTGGGGCTTCTTCCACCTCGTCAACCACCACCAGGCCCTCGGAGTCCCCGAGGACTACCCCGCGCGGGCGCTCGACGCCGTGCGCGCCTAACGAGCTCCCGGCCCCCGAGCGCGCCGCGCACTACGGCCGCGCCATGCCCGGTGGGGTCTCCTACTCTTCCAACGTCGACCTGTACCGGGCCCCCGCCGCGAGCTGGCGCGACACCGTCCAGATCGCGTTCGGGCCCGATCGGCCCGGCCCGGCGCGCATCCCGGCCGTCTGCCGCGACGAGGTGCTCGAGTGGGACGCGCACGCCACCGCCGTCGGGCGCGCCGTGCTGGGGCTCCTTTCGGAGGGGCTCGGGCTCGGGGCCTCGAGGCTGGAGGCCGCTTCCTGCCTCGAGGGCAAGGTTATGGTGTGCCACTACTATCCAGTGTGCCCTGAGCCCGAGCGCACCATGGGCCTTGTCCCGCACTCAGACCCCGGCGTGCTCACCGTCCTTGCGCAGGATGGTATCGGTGGCCTGCAGGTCAAACAAAGCGATGATGATGGGACGAGCCGCTGGGTGGATGTGAAGCCTGTGCGGGGTGCGCTTGTAATCAACGTCGGGGACCTCTTGCAGGTACAGTTCTGTTGTTTACTATTACTTTACTTGGGTAAAGTATCCAGACAATCAAGTATCTGAATTCAGTTTTCAGCCAATTCAGTTAAATCTGTACCATCGAGGAACAGTTTATGGCCTCTATCTATATATCTTTATAATGCCATCATCTTATCTAGCTTATTTTTATCCTATACTTTCATCAGATCATGTCTAATGATAAGTACAAGAGCGTTGACCATTGTGTGATTATGAATACACGAGAAGAAGCAAGAGTTTCAATCGCAATATTTTTCAATCCTGGCAAGAGATGGGACACAATTTTTTATGGGCCACTACCAGAACTGGTTTCTTCAGATAGTTCACCAAAGTTCAGGAATTTTACCATGTCTGAGTTTCTGGGGGCCTTCTTTAGACGAGACCTTGCCAGCAGAGCTCTGGTTGAGCACTTCAAATTGTAAATACTTAACCACACTTACTTCAAATTGTAATACTTTATGTTCACAAGCCCGACCCAACCAACAAAAGTTCAAACTTGTGTCAACACGTGTGACGGGTGATAATGCAAGGAAAAAAAATTTATCTCGTAAAAGTCATGCTACACTGTTTTCCATTAGATTTATGGAGGATGTGTCAAATTAATGATAGATTGTTTCCTTGATGACATCATCATATAACTAATGCTGGACAGGCCCTATAGGCATGCAGCAGCTTTGTTGGGCTAGCATTTACGTCTTAACAAATTAGTCACCAGGTCGTGGGTTCGAAGCAGCCTCTCCGCAGATTTTGCGGGGGAAAGGCTTGTCTCGGTTTATCCCTTCCCTAGACCCCACTCATGTGGGAGCCTCCGGCACTGGGTCTGCCCTTTTTTCTTAACATCGACAGAAACATGCACACAGACATCATGGCTGCTGTACTCACCTAAAATTGGGATGGGTGTCACTGTCACATGCTGTCCAGAACTCTACATGGGTTCACTTATATGGACATGAGTCCTAAGGGCTTTGTTTTACCTGTAAAATTTCTTCGGCATATCTTATCTATTTGTTTTTTTATAAGGGCATATCTTATCTGTTGAAGCAATCACTGATTTATTGCATTCCCTTCCAAATTCGGGCATGGATTTACTATGCAATTCTCAAGAGCATCTAGAATATACATTATTGCTGCCAATCCCCAGAATAAGTGAAAGCTAACTTTTGTAAGCTTATTACAATGTTTAGCTACGTGTTTCAGACTTTATCCCACAAAATATTTCTTATTACAAGCTGATTCAAATGTGTAAAATTGTTGATATGGAAGCTGAATTACCAAAGCATCGGTCAGCAAAAGAGTTCACATGTCCACATCAACAGGGGTGACGTCTTGAATATTTTGGATCTCTGAGAAGACATAAGTCCGTGAAATGCTGAAAGAATATTTTTTCTCCATGTTAATCACTAATTACAAATTCTTTGGATGTACTTATCATTGAAGTTGGGATATATAAGTGTCAGTTGCAGAGGAAATGCTGACATTCTTTCGTAGTGTTCATGCTTGCAAATGTTGACACAAGGATTCATCACTTAACTTTTCCAAAAGAAACTGCTATGAATTGTTCCTGTAATCCTTTTTAGAAGAATCAGTTGATATACTCACCATATCATCTGGTGTGGCCGTGTGGGTATGTCTCCCCTTGCATACTATGGGTATCTTCCTGCACACCAACTTTGGCATGTTTTTTGTGCTCGCTGGAATGGTTAGTAGCCTGCAGTTGGAACACATTAGTGAGGATGGGTAGAGCTATTTGGGTTGATGTAAAGCTTGTGGCCGTCATTTTTGTGATCAATATCAGCGACGTTTTCCAGGTAAAATGCAACACTTTGGTGCCCAATCAAACTCAGTTCTGTGTTTCAATTGTCTGAATTGTTCGTGCTTCAGGGTTCAATGCATATAAGCTACTGTAGGATTTACCTGCATTGGATTCAGGATCTTGTGCACTGAAGAGCTTTGGCCTGCTAGCTTTCATTGAAACAGTAGGAAATTCATTAACAGAGCTAGAGAAAGATATATTATAGCTCATATTTATTTCATATACTTTGTGCGTTATTTTTTTTGAAAGAATTGTGTGCGTTATACCATGGCATTAAAAATCTTTACTTTATAGGTTTGTGCACAAGTAAACAGAAATCGGGCTACTATGCTACAACCTGTGGTTCTACAAGCTTAATCAAGGAACTTCACAATGACCTTGCTCCATCTTTCTTTGTAACCCTTTATTTCCACTAGATAATGTCTAATTATACTCGTATAGCTATCAATATTGTGTCACAATGAATTAGCTAGCATGCCGAACCTGTACTTTTCATTGTTGCTGTTTTTTCCCGTCGGAATGATACAGGCCTCAAATTATATGGACCACTGCCCTATCTGTGTCCTTGGAAATTCAACACACAAATTCTGAACTTGTGCGCAGGCGACCATGTCAGTGTCAATATTGTACTCCAATGCAATTATTTTACCTCATAGAAGTCACGCTGCTGCTGCTTCTGTGTAATTTGGCATCATGCAGTCACGCATTCTTGACCTCCAATTTTATATTGGATCAAGGAGCTGAGCCTGGCCTAAAGGCTGGATAATCATCTTGCGAAGGCTGGAATGCTCTTTCCTTAATCAGTCAGCTTAGTTGGTTTGCTGCCTTTTTATGCCTTTCTGTAAAGCTCACTTTGTTTATGGATCCAAAACAAGCATTATATGCATGGATTTCTTTATGGACTTGTCTTACTGAGCTCCCCACCGCCCCATCCACTGTTCACATGCAGCAACAGAAACAAAGATTTTGCACATAGAGCATTGGGATCTTTTGCTGAAGCCCAGAAGCTCAGCCGTTGCATGTTGCATTTCTCCTTATGTTAGTTGCGGACACTTCATACACACACTTCTCAGTCCCAAGTCCCAACCCATTGCTGAATGGGATGAGTCAATAGCAGTTCACAGCTTTTAACGAGGTATGATCTCTGCTGCTCAGACTTGATACCTGTATTGTAATAGCTCTGGTTTTCTGTTCTGTTTCACATATTTATTCAGAGTGGCACACTGTTGTGAAGGAGCCTCTTGGATCGTTGGTGTTGGGAGGCGATCACTTGATATCTTATGAGTGGTTAGAGCCGTGTCTGAAAAGCTTGGAGGACTTGTTGACATTCTTCATCTATGAGTTGACATGATGACTCTGGATTTGGCTTTCACTTAATGGCTATCTTGAGTTGGTAACTAGTTCCTGTGCACAGAACTAGTGTCTTTTACCTCTGATTATTTTTCCCCCTATTTGCAAGAGACTTTTGGGTGTCCTAGTTTGTATATGCATCAAATATTCAAATGATGATTTTGGCTGCTTCACATACCAAATTAGTTTGATAAGTGAAGGGTTAGTCCCTGCCCTCTATACCTCTGTGCATATTAGATTTTACGTTCTTTTTTGTGTAAACAAAGCCGTAAATATGTGTACATATGTAGATCAGCAACAGTAATTTGTTTATATATATGGTTTGAATGTGTGGATATGTAGATAATAAGTAAGTAAAAATGGGTCATGTTTGCATATAATTAAGGCCTTGGCATAACATGTTGGTATATAAAGATGTGTCATGTGTATAAAAGACACTGTCATTGGGATTTTTTTTTTCCGTTTTCCAATTCGTCATTATAGACGCGTATAGGCAAAGCACGCCTGTGATAACCCTTTATCACATACAGTATGTGCTCTATCGATACGTGCCCGCGACAACTCATGCTGATACGCAAATTATCAGACGCGGATTCGTACCCGTCTTCGATGGATGACTGTTGATTCTCATCTTAATTAATGAGAGCATCTGGTCCTGATGATTAGCTAGTCGAGTCCTTCCGACAACATTCTGCAGGGTGTGGTCAGGGTCTCGTTATCTTGGAGCTCGTGTGTCGCCACTCGGCAGCCGGAACAGCATTCCTGCTCCCGAGCGGTGGTGGATTGCACGCGTCGCCAACGCGCCCGTGCCGTCGCGTAACGGCTAACCACGCACGAGCTCGTCCACTTGGACCAGTAGTTCAGTATCAGTCCAGCGTATAGGACTCACAAGGCATGTAGAGGGAGCCTACTCAAAAAGGGAAATGCTATTTTTCAGACGCAAACTAAATTACTTGTCTTTTTAATTTGTCAAGATGCAAGTCTCAAAAGGTTATTTTGTTGCTGCTGTCATAATTATTTGGAACCGTAGCCTATGACGGTACGGTAGGCGGTCGCCGAACCATAGCTCCAGTTCATTGTCGCGTTTTTCCTCTCACGTCACGCATGGCCATGCTAAGCGAGCGTGCCACGACCACGAGTCATTTTGCGACATCCTTTGCTTCTCTCCGTCGCGACTGCCGAAATTGTGGTCCAGAACACGATCGACATCTTTTCATTTTACAACTAGAGGGTTTGCCCTGTTTTTAGCCGCAGTGGAACACGCCCAATATCAGACCTGCTTCATCGTCAGCTTCGGAACCAAACATGCCCACAGCAGATTGATAACCGTGTCAGAAATTTAAAGCTAGCCGTCAGCCAATGTTTCGCGCGTGATGCTCTCCGATCATCCCCGGCCCACGCTGCGCGGAGAGTGAGAGATGGCGGCAAGCAGGGGCCACCGGGCCAGGGCAACGTACGTTGTTGACTCGCGGCCTGCAACTTGCAAAGATATGAAGCAAGCGGATCGGAGCCGGGGCGAGATATCATGGCGCGTTCGGTCGGTTGCTCAGCATGGTCGTTGCGGGCGGAGCCGCGGACACACGGCTGGCTGGGGCAGCATACAAATACCAGCCAAAAGCCCAAACGCAGCGCACCCACAGCTCCACAAGCCTCTTTTGCCTCTTCCATCACCAGTTCACCACAAAAACAAGCGCTCGATTAATTCGTTCTTCCACTCCTGCCGCGTCCTGCTCCACCTCCACCACTTATCGGCACCTCAGCGCAGCGCATCTCTCGCTCGTCGTCCTCGTCAACGATCTCACAGCTTCCATGGCCGCCAAACCTGCAGAGACGACACCTGGTAAGTCTATTTCCCAGTCCCAGGAAGCGGCGTGCGGCAGCAGCAAATTAAAAGCGATATATATAGGAAAACGTTCCTCGGCCTGGCATATCATTCTTCATCTGTGGCGTGAGTTTTGACCACCGTGCTCCTCTCTTTAATTTGCTGCTCGGACCGCACCAGGGAGCAACTCCTCCTCGTCGTTCATGGCGGACGTGTACAAAGGCGAGCTGACGCCGTTGCAGAGGCACGTCGCCTTTTTCGACAGGAACAATGACGGCATCATCTATCCCTCCGAGACATACCAAGGTGCCTACTGTTTTGCTCTACACAGATGATTTCTCCAAACTTCTCATGGACACCTGATCCAGGATGACAACCATATCTGACTGTTGTTTCTGGCCTGCTGCAGGGTTCCGCGCCATCGGGGCCGGCGTCCCCTTGTCTGCCTTCAGCTCCGTCTTCATCAACGGCCTCCTTGGACCCAAGACCGTACCGGTATATATGTCATCTCTCCCTCAGCCAACACCCTATCTCAGCAACATCTTGAAATGCATGCCTTTAGTCTTCCGTAGATCGATCATCTGTGTTCTCGCTGAAATCTGAATCTCCACTTTAATTTGGCCTTTGAGTATGTATCTCGCTAAATGCAGAAACTATATTAAGATCGTCCTTTTATACCATTTCTCTGTCATTCCACTTTACCAAATCGACTTCTTCTGCATGTCAGGAAGAAATTTAAACCATACTGTAGTTGGTGATCGTTTAGAAATTACGAACTACTGACATAGTACCATCGAGTTCTTCCTAAAGGTTGCTTCAAGTTTTAATCTAGCTTCGGCTTGGGATATATAGGAGGTCTCAAAGTTTCTTCAGGCCAAACATAATTCAATACGCTTATGGATTTAGTGGCAAAATTTTAAAAGGATCACTGCAATATTCCAATAACCACATGGATTAACGAGGAATCCTAAACTAAACAATGTGATATAAGGATTCGGTGGGATCTGTACTAACATGGGTATATATAAAATGTGATGCCAGGTTCCTGGACACATCATGACAACATGAAAATGTGCATGTCCATTATGAACACACAACAACCACATATAAAACTACACCGTACCTTTCAGTTATCTTCGGAAACATATAGTATTTGGAAATCGTCTTATTATGCATATTTTATACAGTAACTTCTAAGTGCCTATGTATTCAGATGCAGAAATTGAACTCTTTCTGACGTCGGCTCGTTCCATGTCAATTTCAGGAGAACGAGAAAGCACCAGCTTTCAAGCTCCCCATCTACGTGAAGAACATCCAAAAGGGAAAGCACGGAAGTGATTCGGGCGTGTACGATGCCAGTGGAAGGTACCTATCCAATTCAAATTTCCATCTCTCACCATCTCCAGACTAAAAAATCAGAGTCCAGACACATGATGGCAGCAGCACAACGTTTCTGTTTTTCGTCAATCTCACTTCTCAGTGTACTTTACTGAATGAAGACAAGGTAACACTAACAAACAAACAGTCAACAATGCCCCGCTTGTCTTATAATCCGTACCTTGTTTTTTCAGCCGGAACAGTGCTTTTCTTCCACGACAAATCAACCGAAACAGTGTTTTTCTCTCACGATAAATCAGAGTATTTAATAGACATGTGAATGAATTACTACTAAACATGACCAAACAATCGATAGTGCCACTTCTCCTATGTGAGATGAGATGGATGCATACTACTTTTGATGAACTAATGATTAAACAATTATGGGAGGCAGCTGGGAGTGAAGCGTTTCTTATGTCGTTTTGCCCTTTGTCCAAAGCACCACTCAACAACTTCAGTCCAAACATGATAATGTGAGATGGAAAGCATTGGAACAAAAACTACTGACATGATGAGGTTGTTGCATTAGTTAATCAAGCTCAGTTTCAAACGAAAAGAGAACTATTGCCATGAGAATGGGGAGTCGTTCACATGTGCCTTGGTTCACTGTAATTTATTATAGGTGTTCAGCTAAAAAAATGTCTGGCCTAATCCTTTTTTTTTTCGACCAAAGACATTTAGCCCAGCTTATATTGAAAGCTTAAAAGTGGTTTTTACCGGGGTTACCGGCTTACAAGGCACAAGTTCAGATACAAGAAAAACTCCATGCCACTGCAACCTCCTAACAGTCCAGACAGAACACAGATCTCTCCTACGACCAGCTCCTAACCTCCCAACAAGACCCTGACTTAAAGCCAGAAACGCTACAGAAACTTGGGCTGCAAACAGAAAAACACATGACAGCGAACGCTTTTTTGCATTAAGCACAGGTCACCAGTGCTCCATCCCTGCCATCAGCTTCTCCACTGCCGCTTCCTTCTTTGCTCCGTTTTTTCTTGCCAGTTTGATCCACTGCTTCATAAAGCCGAGAGATTTATAAGCTACATGTTTAGGCGATTTAATCACAATGTTAGAAAAAACTAAGTCGTTTCTAGTTTTCCAAAGCGACCACCCCACAGCCGCCATCACCCACCACACAATCTCATGTTCATCCCCACCCCCTTGTACTAGAAACAAATCTTAAAATTTAGTGACTGATGTTGGAGCACTCGGCCAACCTAAACTGTCCCTGACCCAGCACCACAGAGCCCTTGCAATTGGGCACTGAAAAAGCAAATGGTTAACCGTTTCCTCTTTGCCACAGAATTTACACACATCTTCTTTGTCCCAGTTTCTCCTCTTCAGTTGATGAGTTGTCTGAATTCTGTCATGTCATGCCATCCACTGAAAAATCTTCACTTTCAAAGGGATTTTGGTGTTCCAAATTTCCATCATTCTAACATCCACCACCCCAGCAAAAGTAATATATCTGTACATGCTCCTTGTAGAGAATTTCCCTGACTTATCCAGTTTCCAAGTAACTCTGTCATCCTCCTCTGTGAGGTTGATCCTCTCCATTTTAGTCATCATCTCTCTCCACTCCTCCAACTCCGAATCACCGAAACACCTCCTGTAGCTAAAATTCCATGCCATTTCACCAGCTGTTTGAACTGAAACTTCTTGGTCATGGCAAATACTATATAGTTTAGGGAAGCTAACTTTTAGAGGGCATTCATCTAACCATACATCCTTCCAAAACCATGTCTGGCCTAATCCTCCTCGAAAACAACAAAAAAGTATCTCATAATCATCTACTTATAGTTACAAAAAAAAAAACTTTTTGGATAGTTCGTTGAGCTAAAAGAATTGCTAATCGTCATTGTATCTTTCAACCTCCAGGTTCGTTCCTGAAAAATTTGAGGAGATCTTCAAGAAGCATGCCCACACCAGGACTGATGCCCTGACGGGCAAAGAGCTGAAGGAGCTGCTCAAAGCAAACAGGGAGCCTAATGACTTCAAAGGATGGTAAATACTCTTCAGGAGCTAGACTGCTAGAACAGTATATATATATGACATGCAAGAAGGGAATATGCTCCGTCTTTGAGCTGAGTATGTTTCGGAAAAATTACTGCAGGCTTGGTGGTTTCACAGAGTGGAAGGTGCTCTACTCCCTCTGCAAAGATGAGAAAGGGTTTCTTCACAAGGACACTGTCAGGGCTGTCTACGATGGCAGCTTGTTTGAAAAGTTGGAACACGAGAGGAAGTCTAAGAAGGAGTCTACTAAGAAGAAATGATAAGAGCATCGTCGTGTTACTCGCTAGTGTCTGGAAGAATTTGTAAATCGGGGTATGCTGTGTGTATGTGGATCAGTAGAATAATATAAACCCTAGTTTGATTCTGTACGCCAGTGGATTCATCTTTATTTATGGAGCAAGAGATTTCTTATAAATATATCAATCTTTCTATCATTATTGTAATATGTGTTTTTAGAATTAATCTGTGGTAATCTAGAGACGGAAGGTAGACAAATGAATTTTCCATCTATCTCCACGACAAATGATTGAATGTACTATACGAGCCTAAATATAAGTTTATCTAGTTTTTTTTTTTGCATCTTATTAGGATACATGTAGTTAAATTTTGAATTTCTTTAGATAAGCATGCATAAATTGATTTAAACCGTAAACGATACTGGATCATTCCTAAAATTTCTAAACTCTTGGACAACAACATATATGTCTTCTGTTGCATGTGAAGAAGCTTTATGATACATAAGGAAAAAGTTTTATATGATAACAAAAACTTTTAAAAAATACATATACGATAACAAATACTTTTTTTTTTGAAAGAATTACAACCTTTTTCCAACTAGACCAATGTTAATGTTGTAGTCTACAAAACACGTTGTAACATAGCCACCTCATGAATCTTCTTCTAGCACTCGAGTGGGTTCTCAGAGGTGCTAGAGCATGGCGAAGGGATGGAAGGTTGGAGTCATTTGGGCTGCGAGCAATGATGAGCCTCTAGCTCAAATGTAACACTGCTCAACAACCAATCGGATCACACTATCATTGCTCCCAATGTGTCTTTCTTTCGGCGTGGCTCCATCTTCATAAACCTTCTTCTAGTGCCTCTCGTGCACCATCTTGAGTTTTTGACTATGAAGGAAAAGTGTATGTGGAGGAATTTCTCCTAGAAAGACGGTTTCTTGCAAAGGGAGCGCATATTGAGACCATAAATTGTGAAGCAATGAGTAGTTTTACTAGATCCATGTGGAACTACAAGCAGGGGAGCTCAGTTGTCCCTGTGGGACAATATACGTGTGTCTGGACACATGATTTACACTACTACCATAAATCTTTTCCAAGGCGTTTGCCAAATGGCCTCGGAGGCAGGCGGGCCGGTTGCCCGCCTCCGTTATTGGGTGGCCAGACAGCTAGCCCAACAACCGCCTCGGTTAATTATTAATCGAGGCGGGCAACCTAAAAGGCCCGTCTCGGTTAATATATATTAACCGAGATGGGCATCCTAACGCAACCGTCTCGGTAAATCATTAACCGAGACGGGCATTCTAACTCAACCGACTCGGTAAATCTGGCCCAACCCGCTAGCCCACACCAGCCTACTACAATCATCGATATATAAACGCAGGGGTTAGGGTTTTCCACTCCTCACTTCTGTCTCCCCATCCCGCAGTCGAGGCTAAGGATGGCAATGGGGCGGGTTTGGACATGAAACCCGCGGGTTTCAAACCCGATGGGGGCGGGGGTGGGTCTGTTTTTCCCCCACGGGTCTCGGGTTTGGGGCCCCAAATCGGGGTGGGTTCGGGGGCGGGTCTGCAGTATGCCCCATGTGTTTATTGCGGGGACCCAAAAATGATGAATCAGCCATAAAAAGGCCAGCAGCGCAGAACTGTTATGGCCCATCCCAAGTACAACCCTAGGTATACAATAACAATATCAATCTCTCGCTTCTCACCACACAGCCACCGCCCGCACCGCATGTTCACGCGCCGCCCCCTCGCCCTCTTGCACGCGCCTCCCCCTGCATCTCGCTTCCTCTTTGCTCCACCGGACTTCACGCTCCATGATCTGTTAGGCGCCTAGGCCACACGAGCACCACACCTCGGTCCTAGGCCTCTACGTTGCAAGGCAGCACGAGGCACACTCCGCCTAGCTAGGAGCTTGGGTCACCCCACGTCGTAGGGGCTACAGGCACATGGCCATTGAAGTCGCATGAGGCCTCCTGTATCCTATCCTCGGTCGTCCGTTGCTAGCAAGCTTGCTGTTCTGGTGGATAGCTGCATCGGTAGTTTGTTATGACTCTAGCAAGGCCGATGGGAGACGGCGACCCAGCTCCCATCTCAGGTTTCGGGGGACCCGGCGGGTTCGGGGGTGGGGGCGCACCTCCACCCGAAACAAAGTTTGGGGCGGGTTCGGGTCTCATTCTCGGGTTTCGAGTTTGGGTGTGCGGATACTCCACCGGCCCCGACCCGCCCCTTTGCCATCCTTAGTCGAGGTCGAGCGACGCACCCCTCGCGGAGGGAGAGCCCGACCGCGTGCCCCTTGGGAGGGAGAGCCAGATGGCGCCCCTCCACTCTCTCCCTCCCTCGATTCTCTCTCCCTCACACTCTCCCTCCTGAGCCCCTCTCCTTCCATGCTCCGACGGCGGCGCGGGCGACTCCCTCTCCGGCATGGAGGCGAGGAGGACCACCGGCGCGTTCCCTCTCCGGCGTGGAGGCGAGGAGGACCACCTGCAAGCCTCCTTCTCTAGCATGGAGGTGAGGAGGACCCCTGGCGTGCCTCCTTCTCCCTCCGGCAGCGCAGCCTCCCCCTCCCTCCAGCGAGCGGAGCAATGGCGGTGCAGATCCGGAGGCTCCCTCTTCTCCCTCCCCTCCGCTGATCCTGTGGCGGCGTGCGCGGGGCGATAGATCGGGCACGCAGGGGCGGTGGCGCGAGGCCTAGATCCTTTCCTGGTGGTGGATCTGGCAATCCGTGTAGGAGATCCATCAGCGGTAGCGTGTCCAGGTGCGGCCTGGATCTGACCGATGGCGAGGAACAGCGGTCCCAGCGGCTCCACCGATGGCCCCGGCGAGCAGGTGACCGAATCTAGCCAGCGGGTGCCCAGATCCAGTGGTGAGCGCCCAAATCTAGTGGCGGTTGCAGCGGCGCGCTGATCCAGTTGCGACGGCGCCTAGATGTGCTCGGCGAGCCTATCCATGGATTTTCCTATTTTTTATTTTTTATTTGATTAACCGAGGTGTGTAGACAACCGCCTCGTTAGTTTGTGTATTAACCGTGATCTTTTGTTCGTGGCGTTTACGTTGCCCGCCTCGGTTAATCCAAAACTCCCGCCTCGGTTAAACTTACTGTAGTAGTGTTATAACCAGAAGCAATGGTGGTAGCTAGATCCGATGGTGGAGAACCAAGTAATAGGTGCTTCGGTGGATCCAACAGTCCATAACACTGCTAGGTCAATCCAAAACCTAGTAGTAAGGCCCTTATGCCGCTTTTGAATCAAGCCACGACTGTATCCTACATTGGCATATCAAACTGGGTGATGTTCTAAACCGACAGTGATATCCCCCATATCACTGTCGGTTAGTGTCTCGGACCAACAATGATAGTGGGCTTCACTGTCGGGTCACTTGAGTCCTAACGATTTGTCCGGATCCTAGGTTTATGACCCAGTAGTGAAGCCATATCACTGCTAGCTCATGCACACCCAATAATGAGACCTATAGGAATTATGAGTTCTACAGTAGCGTAGGCTTAACTTTTGCAACTTACATGTAAACAGCCCAAGTGCAATGAGACCGTTGACCATTGCGCTTGGCAACCTAAGGAGCATCATCTTACGTGAAAGGACATGGAGAGCCAAGCAAGACGGCGAGAAGGGCCTCCAAATACTGAACTGGGGTGGCGGTGCTTGGAAATGATTTGAGATAAAAGGTGGAGTGACATTGATGGAAATTCAGCGTGAAAAATGGTTGACATAAAACCAGAGGGGGTGCAGAGAAAACCTAGAGGATGTGTGGGGAGGGAAAACCAGGAGCGCTGGGTTGCAATCTTGTGCCTTCCTCGGTTTTGATTTGCTGTTGGATGATTGCATTCCCATCTTTTTAGTTGTATATTGATAATGTACTAAAAGAGAAATAGATAGATACAGATAGAAAATAGAAGAAGAGAAAGAGAAGAGGTGCAGATATAATATCTTGTCGCTTGTCTATATTGAAAGCATCTAGGCCCCTAGTTGGGTTTCGGCGATTAATGACAATACGTGATTACTATGACTAACGTGTGTTTTGCAGAGGCAATTAAGTTTGGTCATGGTAATAGAGATCGATTGGGCTATCATGGTGGTCATGCCCCTACGATGGAAATCGTTTCGGTTTTCAAAGTATGGACGACAAGGTTAAGGATGGACTAGTTCTAAGTGTCGATTGGAGTTGAAGAGACACTTAGAGTAGTTTAGAACTTTGTTTTTTTCCTTTGGCCATACTATTAAGGGGGGTATGGACGGGTAGCTTGACCTAGGTGAGCCTAGTGAGTTAGGTGTGGTGCACACTTGCTAAATCTAGCACTAGGTAGCTCCTAAGAAGCCCTTAGATCCATTGGAGCAAACTTCACTCAAATATGATCGAGAGTTGGAAGTGAATGGAGGGTCAAATACTGACCGAACGCTGGCTCTCGGGTGACCGGACGCTAGCGTAGAGTGCAGTCATTTCATTTGATCAAGGTGAAATCATCTGGTGTGACCGGACGCTGAGAGGTGAAGTGACCGAACGCTGAGTCCCAGCGTCCGATCAACTCTAGTAAGGTTCCAGAGAGGGAAAATCACGACCGAACGTGTTCGGTCAGTGCTGACCGGATACGTTCGGTCAGTGCTGACCGGATACGTTCGGTCAGTGCTGACCGGACGCTGGCCAGCGTCTGGTCACACTTTAAACACTGGAGCTCAGGGTGAACTGACCGGCGCATCCGGTCAACTTGACCGGAGCGTCCGGTCACCCCGCAGAGGCACATAACGGTTCGTTTTTCAGTCCATGTTATAAATACTTCCTATATTCGTTTGTGGGGGTACTTTTGCTCATTTCATCAGCTGAGAAACATCTTTGAGAGTGCCAAGAAGAGCAAGGTCCTAGTGAGGTGATTGAGATTTGAGAATCCCAAAGAGAGCCCTCATTAGTAAGATCAAGAGTAGCAAAGTGTGCATCCACCCTTCTCATTAGGCTTGTTGTGGTCAAGTGAGAGTTCGTGCTTGTTACTCTTGGTGATCGCCATCACCTAGATGGCTTGGTGGTGATTGGGACCTTGGTGATCATCCGTCGGAGCTTGTGGATGACCCAACTCAAGTTGTGAGCGGTTGTGGGTGATTCACCGTGATGGAGTGTCAAAGAATCAACCCGTAGAGAGCACTTGATCCTTGCACGGATCAAGGGGGAGCTACACCCTTGCACGGGTGCTCCAACAAGGACTAGTGGGGAGTGGCGACTCTCCGATACCTCGGCAAAACATCGCCGCATTCCTCCTTCTCTCTTTACTTTGAGCATTTACCTTGAGCAATTCAATACTTGTTTTTACATTCATAGAATTGCCATGCTAGAGTAGGATTGGAACTTAGGTTGTAAGACTTTTTGTGCGATAGAACTTTAGAAACACTTTCTAGGCACAAGGGGTTAAGTGGGCTAACAATATGATTTAATTATTGAAAGAAATTTAGAATTAGCCCAATTCACCCCTCTCTTGGGCATCTTGATCCTTTCAATTGGTATCAGAGCCTCGTGCTCATGTATTTAGGCTTAACCGCCTAGAGAAAGATGTCTTACGGGGATGGACCTCCTCCTATCTTTGAGGGGGATGATTTTCCATATTGGAAAATTTGCATGGAGGCGTACTTAGAAGCTCTAGATGTTGGAATACTTAGAGCCGCCTCACATGGCTTCCCAAAACCTTAGGATGCTACACACCTACAAGGCGATGAGGTAAATTACGAGAAATGGAATGCAAAGGCTCGAAACACCATCTTTTGAGGCCTTTGCAAAGATGTGTTTAACCGGGTGAGGAACCACAAAGACGCCCATGCACTATGGTCGGACGTTTGTGCGCTCCATGAGGGAACAAAGAGTGAGCATGAGGAATGCTATCATCTTGTCATGAAAAAGCTTAACTCTTTTAAGATGCTTCCTAAAGAATGTGCTAATGAAATGTACTCACGCTTGAATGTTCTTGTAGAGGAAGTCAATGGGCTTGGACTCACTCAAATGCAACCATCCGATGTTGTAAGAAAGATCTTGAGTGTCCTCCCCATTGACAAATATGGGCATATTGTGACCGTGCTTCATCAAGGTGATATTTCCACCGCTACACCAACATAAATCTTGGGAAAGATCAATGCTCATGAGATGTATATGCACATCACACCACAAGATGGCTCATCCTCTACCAAGAAGAAAGACAAGGACTTAGCATTCAAAGCTAGCCAAGAGAAGGGCAAAGCAAGACTTGAGTATGAGAGCTCAAGTGATGATGAAGTTGATGATGCAAGTCTTGCCCTCATGGTGCGAAAATCCACCAAGATGCTAAAGAAGCTCAACAAGAGTGGCATCAAGTTCGATGGCAAGAAGTTCTTCACAAGCTCTAGAAGGAAACCAATCTCCGAGATGGATTGCTACAATTGTGGAGAACTTGGTCATCTAGCACACCAATGCACAAAGCCCAAGAAAGACAAGTACAAGAACAAGTACAAGGGCAAGAAAGATGACTCAAGCAATGAAGAATAAGATGAAAAGAAAAGGAACAAGCCATACAAGAAGAGAGATGGCAAGAAGGACTTCCACAAGAAGAAGAAGAATGGAAAGACATACATCGTCGGTGATTGGCTCACGTACATTAATTCATCAAGTTGCTCATCCGATGATGATAGTGACAATGAGAAGGTGGCCGCCATTGTCATTAACTCTTCATCATCTTCACCACCACCACCACCACCATCCCCTTCACACCTATGCCTTATGGCCAAGGGTGATCGCAAGGTATCGAATGATGATAGTAGTGGTGATGAATATGCTAGCAATGATGATAGCGATAGTGATGTTGATGAATATGAGTCACCTTCCTATGATGATCTTGTTAAATTGCTAAATCAATACACTAAGATCATTCGAAAGAGTAGAGCTAAGAATGAAAAACTAGAGGCTAAGAATGATTCACTTTTAGCAAAATGTGATATAGCCGAAAAGACTAGTGTTGAGCTTAGAGAAGAAAATGATGCTGTATCATCCAAACTCATGGAGCTCAAATCTTTTAAGAAAGAGCTTAAAGATAAACATGATAAACTTGAGGGGATGCACAAAGAGCTCATCACTAGCCACAACAAGCTAAAAGACGAATACACTACTCTTAAGATTAATCATGATAATCTTGTCATTGCTCAAGACTTTCTATCCCATGAGCCACATGATGCTACTAACAATGTTGTTAAGATTGATATAGCTACATCATGTGATGATTTGATCATTGAGAGCATTGAGCAAAGTTCTAGTAGCAAGGGCAAGCAAGTGGTTGAGGCCGATGATTATGATGAGTTTGTCAAGCTTAAGAATGACAATGAAAAGCTCAAGAAAGATCTTGAGGAGATCAAAAGCCACAACACTATTGTGCAAGAAACTCTTGATCATGATGTTGACTTGATCCTTGAGAATGAGAAGCTCAAAGAAGAGAACAAGAAGCTCAAGGAAGAGAAAAACAATGATGCTCTCAAGGAAGAAAACAAGAAGCTCAAATTGGAGAAAGAGCATCTCAAGATTGGATTGAGCAAGTTCACAAGAGGCAAGCATCTTCAAAGTGAGCTACTAATGAACACCGACATGAAGATGGATAGCTTGACCTAGGTGAGCCTAGTGAGTTAGGTGTGGTGCACACTTGCTAAATCTAGCACTAGGTTGCTCCTAAGAAGCCCTTAGATCCATTGGAGCAAACTTCATTCACATATGATCGAGAGTTGGAAGTGAATGAGGGTCAAATACTGACCGGATGCTGGCTTCGGGGTGACTGAACGCTGGCGTAGAGTCCGGTCAGTTCATTTGATCAAGATGAAATCATCTGGTGTGACCAGACGCTGAGAGGTGAAGTGACCGGACGCTGAGTCCCAGCGTCCGGTCAACTCCAGTAAGGTTCTAGAGAGGGAAAATCACGACCGGACGTGTCCGGTCACAACTTAAACACTGGAGTTCGGGGAGAACTGACCGGAGCGTCCGGTCACCCCGCAGAGGCACATAACAGTTCGTTTTTCAGCCATGGTTATAAATACTTCCTCCATTCATGTGTGGGGATACTTTTGCTCATTCCAACAGCTGAGAAAAACCTTTGAGAGTGCCAAGAAGAGCAAGGTCCTAGTGAGGTGATTGAGATTTGAGAATCCCAAAGAGAGCCCTCATTAGTGAAAGCAAGAGTAGCAAAGTGTGCATCCACCCTTCTCATTAGGCTTGTCGTGGTCAAGTGAGAGTTCATGCTTGTTACTCTTGGTGATCGCCATCACCTAGACGGCTTGGTGGTGATTGGAAGTTTGGTGATCATCCGGTGGAGCTTGTGGATGACCCAACTCAAGTTGTGAGCCGTTGTGGGTGATTCACCGCGACAGAGTGTCAAAGAATCAACCCATAGAGAGCACTTGATCCTTACGCAGATCAAGAGAGACCTACACCCTTGCACGGGTGCTCCAACGAGGACTAGTGGGGAGTGGTGACTCTCCGATACCTCGGCAAAACATCACCGCGTTCCTCCTTCTCTCTTTACTTTGTGCATTTACTTTGAGCAATTCAATTCTCTTCACTTACATTCATAGAATTGCCATGCTAGAGTAGAATTGGAACATAGGTTGCTAAACTTTTGTGCGGTAGATCAATAAAAACACTTTCTAGGCACAAAGGGGTTAATTGGGCTAACCGTATGATTTAAATTTTTGCAAAGAAATTTCGAATTAGCCCAATTCACTCCCCTCTTGGGCATCTTGATCCTTTCAATTGGTATCAGAGCCTCATGCTCACATTTTTAGGCTTAACCGCTTAGAGAAAGATGTCTCACGGGGATAGACCTCCTATCTTTGAGGGGGATAATTTTCCATATTGGAAAAATCTGCATGGAGGCGTATCTAGAAGGCCTAGATGTTGGAATACTTAGAGCCGCCTCACAAGGCTTCCCAAAACCTCAGGATGCTAGACACCTACAAGGCAATGAGGTGAATTATGAAAAATGGAAGGCAAAGGTTCGAAACACCATCTTTAGAGGCCTTTGCAAAGATGTGTTCAATCAGGTGAGGAACCACAAAGACGCCCATGCACTATGGTTGGACGTTAATGCGCTCCATGAGGGAACAAAGAGTGAGCGTGAGAAACACTATCATCTTGTCATGAAAAAGCTTAACTCTTTTGAGATGATTCCTAAAGAATGTGTTAATGAAATGTACTCACGCTTGAATGTTCTTGTAGAGGAAGTCAATGGGCTTGGACTCACTCAAATGCAACCATCCGATGTTGTAAGAAAGATCTTGAGTGTCCTCCCCATTGATAAATATGGGCATATTATGACCGTGCTTCATCAAGGTGATCTTTCCACCGCTACACCGACACAAATCTTGGGAAAGATCAATGCTCATGAGATCTACATGCACATCACACCACAAGATGGCTCATCCTCCACTAGGAAGAAAGAAAAAGACATGGCATTCAAAGCTAGCCAAGAGAAGGTCAAAGCAAGGCTTGAGTATGAGAGCTCAAGTGATGATGAAGTTGATGATGCAAGCCTTGCTCTCATGGTTAAAAGAACCACCAAGATGCTAAAGAAGCTCAACAAGAGTGGCATCAAGTTCGATGGCAAGAAGAAGGAGTTCTTCACAAGCTCTAGAAGGAAGCCAATCTCAGAGATGGATTGCTATAATTGTGGAGAACTTGGTCATCCAGCACATCAATGCACAAAGCCCAAGAAAGACAAGTACAAGGGCAAGAAGGATGACTCAAGCAATGAAGAAGAAGAAAAACAAGCCATACAAAAAGAGAGATGGCAAGAAGGACTTCCACAAGAAGAAGAAAAGTGGAAAGGCATACATCGTCGGTGATTGGCTCATGGACATTGATTCATCTAGTGGCTCATCCGATGATGATAGTGACAACGAGAAGGTGGCTATCATTGTTATTGACTCTTCATCATCTTCATCGCCACCACTACCATCATCCTCTACACACCTATGCCTTATGGCCAAGGGTGATCGTAAGGTATCAAATGATGATAGTAGTGGTGATGAACATGCTAGCAATGATGATAGCGATAGTGATGATGATGAATATGAATCACCTTCTTATGATGATCTTGTTAAATTGCTAAATCAATACACTAAGATCATTAGAAAGAGTAGAGCTAAAAATGAAAAACTAGAAGCTCAGAATGATTCTCTTTTAGCTAAATGTGATGTAGCCGAAAAGGCTAGTGTTGACCTTAGAGAAGCAAATGATGCTATATCATCCAAACTCAAGGAGCTCAAATCTTCTAAGAAAGAGCTTAAAGATAAACATGATAAACTTGAGAGGATGCACAATGAGCTCATCACTAGCCACAACAAGCTAAAAGAAGAATATACTACTCTTAAGATTAATCATGATAATCTTATCATTGCTCAAGAATTTCTATCCAATGAGCCACATGATGCTACTAACAATGTTGTTAAGATTGATATAGCTACATCATGTGATGATTTGATCATTGAGGGCATTGAGCAAAGTTCTAGTAGCAAGGGCAAGCAAGTGGTTGAGGCCAATGATTATGATGAGTTTGTCAAGCTCAAGAATGATAATGAAAAGCTAAAGAAAGATCTTGAAGAGATCAAAAGCCACAGCACTATTGTGCTAGAAACTCTTGATCATGATAGTGATTTGACTCTTGAGAATGAGAAGCTCAAAGAAGAGAACAAGAAGCTCAAGGAAGAGAAAAATAATGATGCTCTCAAGGAAGAGAACAAGAAGCTCAAGTTGGAGAAAGAGCATCTCTAGATTGGATTGAGCAAGTTCACAAGAGGCAAGCATCTTCAAAGTGAGCTACTAATGAACACCGTCATGAAGATGGATAGAAGTGGCATTGGATACTTGGCAAACCAAGAGAACAAGGTTCAAGCTCAACAACAACACAAGTCAAAGCCAAAGCAAATAGATGTTTTGAGTGTGGACAAGAAGGTCACTTTGCCCATGAGTGCCAAACTCCTCCACCACAACCCTTGCCCAAGCATGCTAGACCTTTTGCCTTCAATGCTCATTACATGCTTAGAAATGATTCTAGTGGAAAGATGAAAGTCATGTTCTTAGGACCTCCAAACAAGAATAGGCCAAAGAAAATTTGGGTTGCAAAGTCACTTGTTGAGAAGGTGAAGGGCCCTCAACAAGTTTGGGTTCCTAAAGCTTGATCTCTTGTGTGTAGGTGAACTACAAGGCCGGTGGAAGTCATTGGGTTATTGATAGTGGTTGCACACAACATATGACCGGTGATCCTCGTATGTTCACCTCACTAGATGAAGAAGTAGATGGACAAGAAAGAATCACATTTGGAGATAATTCAAAGGGCAAGGTTAAAGGATTGGGCAAAGTGGCAATATCAAATGATCATTCTATCTCAAATGTGCTATATGTTGCTTTATTGAGCTTCAACTTGCTATCCGTTGGACAATTGTGTGATCTTGGCTTCCAATGCTTGTTCATCGAGAAGGAAGTTGTTGTATCTAAGAAGGATGATGATCAAGTGATATTCAAAGGATTTAGATACAACAACCTATATCTAGTGGATTTCACCTCCAAAGATGCAAATTTGAAGACTTGCCTATTCACCAAAACAACACTTGGGTGGCTATGGCATAGAAGACTTGCCCATGTTGGGATGAGCTCACTCAAGAAGCTAATGATGAATGATTTGGTGAGAGGGTTGAAGGATGTGAAGTTTGAGAAGGACAAGCTTTGTAGTACATGTCAAGCCGGCAAGCAAGTTGTAAATACTCATCCAACAAAAGCTTTCATGTCAACCACAAGAGTGCTAGAACTCCTTCACATGGATTTATTTGGACCAACAACATACAAGAGTTTGGGAGGAAATCTTTATTGTCTTGTGATTGTTGATGACTATTCAAGATATACATGGGTATTCTTCCGTTATGACAAATCCGAAGTTGCATCTTGCTTCAAGAAGTTTGCCAAGAGAGCACAAAATGAATTTGAAGTGAAGCTCAAGAAGATTAGAAGTGACAATGGGAAGGAATTTGACAACAAAAACATAGAAACCTATTGTGATGACGTTGGGATCAAGCATGAGGTCTCCGCAACATATACTCCTCAACAAAATGGTGTAGTTGAGAAAAAGAACCGGACATTGATCACTCTTGCAAGAACAATGCTAGATGAGTACAACACCCCAAAGCTCTATGGGCGAAAGCTATCAACACCGCATGCTATGTATCCAACCGCCTATTCCTTCAAAAGTTCCTTGGCAAGACACCTTATGAGTTGCTCAATGGGAAGAAGCCAGACGTCTCCTTCTTTAGGGTGTTTGGTTGCAAATGCTATATCTACAAGAAGCGGCAACACCTAGGGAAGTTTCAAAGACGTTGTGATATTGGTTTTCTTGTTGGTTACTCATCAAAGTCCAAAGCATATAGAGTATTTAATCATGCCACTGGCTTGGTTGAAGAAACATATGATATGGAATTTGATGAATCTAACGGCTCCCAAGGAGCACATGAGAATCTTGATGTGTAGGTGATGAACCATTGAGGGAGGCCATGAAGAACATTCCGGTTGGAGACATCAAGCCTAACGATGATGAAGATGATGTGCAAGTGATTGATCCACCTTCTTCAAGTGTGCCACAAGATTATGATAAAGATGGGAGAGTAGAAAATGAAGATACTCATGTCTCCCATGATCAAATGGTGGTACAAGCACAAGATGTTGATGCTCCACAACCTCCTCCTCATGTGGTCATTAGAAGAAAGACACCTCTACTACAAGATCATCCACAAGATCTCATCATAGGGAGTCCATCAAAGGGTGTAATGACTCGTTCACAAAAACTTGCTTCATTTATTGCTCATCACTTGTTCGTCTCTTGCTATGAGCCTACCAAGGTAGAAGAAGCTCTTCAAGATCCGGATTGGATAAATGCCATGCATGAAGAGTTGAACAACTTTACCCGCAATGAAGTTTGGACTCTTGAAGAGCGGCCAAAAGGTGCAAGAGTCATTGGAACAAAGTGGGTGTTCCGCAACAAGCAATATGATCAAGGCATAGTTGTGAGGAACAAGGCAAGACTAGTTGCAAAGGGGTGCTCTCAAGTTGAAGGATTGGATTTTGGAGAGACCTTTGCACTGGTTGCAAGACTAGAAGCCATTCGTATCCTCCTTGCATATGCATCACATCATGAAATGAAACTATATCAAATGGATGTGAAAAGTGCATTTTTAAATGGCTTTATTAATGAACTAGTCTATGTTGATCAACCTCCTAGGTTTGAAGACCCTAGATATCCTACTCATGTTTATAGGTTGTCCAAGGCATTATATGGGCTTAAGCAAGCCCTAAGAGCTTGGTATGAGCGCCTTCGGGACTTCTTCATTGAGAAGGGCTTCACCATCGGGAAGGTCGACACCACACTATTCACCAAGAAGCTTGATGGGCACATCTTCATTTGTCAAGTGTATATTGATGATATCATCTTTTGATCATCAAATGAAGATTCTTGCAAAGAGTTTGGTGAATTGATGTCAAAGGAGTTCGAGATGTCAATGATTGGAGATCTTATATTCTTTCTTGGTTTTCAAGTCAAGCAAATGAGAGAAGGGATTTTCATCTCTCAAGAGAAATATACAAATGATCTTCTCAAGAGATTCAAGATGGATGAATGTAAGCCAATCAAGACACCAATGCCAACTAATGGACGTCTTGACCTAGATGAGGGAGCTAACATGGTTGATCAAACTATCTACCGCTCTATGATTGGTAGCTTGTTATATTTAACCGCATCTAGGCCCGACATCATGTTTAGTTTGTGTATGTGTGCTAGATTTCAAGCTAATCCTAAGGAAACTCATTTGATTGCCATAAAAAGAATCCTTAGGTATCTTAAGCACACACCAAGCATTGGCCTTTGGTATCCCAAAGGAGCTATATTTGAATTAGTTGGCTATTCCGATTCGCATTATGCCGGTTGCAAAGTTGATAGAAAAAGCACATCCGGAGGGTACCATTTGCTTGGTAGATCACTTGTGTCTTGGTCCTACAAGAAACAAAATAGTGTGGCCTTATCCACCGCTGAAGCGGAATACATTGCCGTGGGTGCTTGTTGCGCACAAATACTTTACATGAAACAAACTTTGCTAGATTATGGTGTAGTTCTAGAAAAAGTACCTCTTTTGTGCGACAATGAAAGTGCAGTAAAACTTGCAAATAATTCAGTTCAACACTCTTGCACCAAGCACATAGATATCCGCCATCACTTTCTTAGAGATCATGTTGCAAAGGATGATATTTCATTAGAAGGTGTAAGGACCGAGGATCAATTGGCAGATATCTTCACTAAACCTCTAGATGAGGCGACTTTTTGTTGATTGCGGAATGAGCTCAATGTTCTTGATTTTAGTAACTTCACTAAAAAATAGGCTTGTGTTGTCCCATGCATTGCATTGTAATATACAACATGTTTAATCTTTGGTAATGCATATAGGGCTTGTCTAACATGGTTAAGATAACCGCCATAAAGTGTGTGAAGAAGCTTAACCTTGGATCAAACTTGACAAAGCAACTAGATTTATCTTCAAGTATTGCATTGCATATGCATGAATATTGTTTTGTCGTTTAT
Organism: Miscanthus floridulus; assembly: GCF_019320115.1. Taxonomy (NCBI): domain Eukaryota; kingdom Viridiplantae; phylum Streptophyta; class Magnoliopsida; order Poales; family Poaceae; genus Miscanthus; species Miscanthus floridulus. The sequence continues at coordinate 49,515,512 of NC_089597.1, forward strand.
CTTCAATTGCCCTCTTATTGCCTATTTTCTTAAAAATAATTATAGCCTAAGGCAAAATATTTTGAAAAAACTTAAGGGATTGAGGGAGGTCACTCACATCAGTCCCAATTGGTGTTTATTTGGATCTTATTAGAGTTGGGACTTGATTGGGAATAGACAGCTCAAAGGACTTTGAAGATTTGCTGGAAAAAGGGTGATCGGATGCTGCACCAGACTCTGATATCCAGCATCCGGTCAGTTCACAGGAGGTGAACTGCTGCTGCGAAGGAGTGACCGGACGCTGAAATAATGTTCTTCTAGCGTCCGGTCAGATGGTGATCCAATGTCTAGTCGATCGAAGATGATGAAGGCAGCTTGCATTGGACTCTGGCTGCGTCCGGTCAGTGTTCACCGAACGTGTCCGGTCACGATTCTAGGGGATTTGGACCTCTCTGGAATCAACCGGACGCTGGGTGGCAGCGTCTGGTCAGTAGAAAACGTGCGGGATTCAATCTCTTATCTTGTTTCCTTTTCTATCACGGTTGGGGGACCCCTTATAACCTTACAATGCCGCGACCTTGCCCTAGAACCGCCGTCGCTCCTTAGGCTGCACCCCGCACCACCGCTCCCTACACCGCGCCGCTGCCGTGTCCCCGCGCCACCGCTGCCCACGCCACCGCCCGTGTTGCTCCGCGCCGCGCACTGCAGCGCCGTCTGCGCTACGCCATGCCCATGCATCGTCGCTGCCCGCGCCACGTGCCGCCGCTCGCGCTGCTCCGCACCGCGCGCCGCCATTCACGCCTCCGCGTCGCGCGCTGCCACTGCCCGCATCGCCGCGTGTGCCACCACGCTTGCCCTAGCTGTGCTGCCATCTTGCTTCACGCCGCCGAGCTCCCTCACCCTATAGCCGTCGATTCACTGCAATTGCGAACCCTAATCTCCAGTTGCCGACCCGGTGGTTCCCCGATCCGTTTCTCTTCTCGTTGTTTCGCCAGTTCATCAGGTAGCAAGCCCTCGTTTCCAATTTCATACCTAATTGCTTGCTTCCTAGCGTTTCGTATCTCTAGATGAATAATTAAGATTATTTGTATATCCTCTATTCTATCATGCAGCGAGTCGGTGCCATTGAGGTCCTATTTGTAGTTGTCAGTCAACTCGGGGCCAAGCTCACGGGTACGGAACAAGGCCAAGCCTCAGAAGTGACAGTTGATAGTTGTTTCTTGTCGGCGGCAGTTGTTCTTTTCAGATCCATCAGATGGTTCATGTCAAGAATGTTGGAGGTGGTCCCGGTGATGAGGATCCGAGACGCCCGCCTCGCTTGCCTGCAGATCTAAAAGGCAAGGCGACGAAGAAACTTGCAACAAAGAAGCAGAAGTATCTAGATGTAGACATAGCTAGAGTAGCCGCAGTTACAATAGCAGCAGAGCATGCGGAGGCAGGAGGTGCCAGGAGTGGAGTCTAGATCACATATCAGCTCTCTCCTTCTACTAGAGCTGCACTAGAGCAGGTTGAGCGCCGTCATGGTGGTCTAGCTGGGACTGTCATGGTTGCAGGACGGCGAGTTTTCTTGGATGAGAGTCAGCCTCAGGGGGGGTCAGAGCAGGAGCCACAGCCAGCAGCGTAGACTCAGGAGGGAGAGCAGGCCATGGAGACAGAGCAGGCACCTCAGCCATAGCTTCGCTGCTCTGGACGTACCCATGTGCTAGTCACTCCGAGGTCTAAGACTTAGCGGAGGGGTTCACGTCCACCACCTAGACCACAGGGTGCGCCCCCAGTGACCCACTTGGATTTGAGGGCCACCATGGCCAAGCAGGTTCAATAGCTCAGATTTGTGGATTTTGAGCAGTGGTTTCCACCGAGGTGGGATGAGCGTGCCTCAGAGGGTTTCTATACACCTCTGTAGGAAGATTTCTATAATGCATATCTTAACAGTGGGGCTATTTTCAGATCTCAAAGGGTGTGTAACATTGAGACCATTGTTGCAGCAGCTAGAGAGCACATTCGCCCCTACCTTTTTTACCTGCTAGGGCTAATAGATTTACTTGGATGGACAGGCTTATATGTTCCATCTTGGGTTTGTCAGTTCTATGCTTCTCTCTAGATTGACCCGCAGCACAGATTCATACACTTTGCATTCAGTGGCAGAGATTACAGGCTGACGAGCACTAGGGTCAGAGAGATACTCAGGCTTTAGGAGCAGCCCGTCCGGCTACATGAGGTTTGCTATGGATAGACAGCGCCCTCTAGATGCCCTCATGGCGGTATGGTGCCCCCCTATAGATCTAGTTCACCACTGCTTCATAGGGCCATTCGGCGAGGGGTCTAGTAGGACACCCAGTGATCTCACTCCCACTGCTAGAGTGCTTGATGCCATTATGAGGAGGACACTACTTCCGAGGATGGGGTATCACGAGGGATTGACTCACATACAGTTGTGGTTACTGAACTGTTTGATGCAGCAGACAGTGTTTGATATTTGGGATCTCCTTCTATTAGAGATGGAGGATACTATTGCAGAAGGGTTCAGGGGTCATAGGCAGCTGCCGTATGCTCACTGAATTACATTCTTGATCCACAAGGCAGTTACAGTGAGGCCGCCTAAGATGCTAGCTGAGTACAGTGGTGCTACTACAGAGTTTCCTGCATATAACCTGACTCAGATGATCCATCATAGTGCAGTGAGGACACCCAGCCAGCCGAGCCAACGTCCAGAGGTGCCAGAGACTACAGCTCAGCAGGATGAGACCATCAGGGGCATAGCAGCTATAGAGGAGGAGGAGCTTGACGCTCAGTAGGAGGGGATGGTTGAGAGCGACCCCAAGAATAGCTCAGATGAGGACTACCGCGATATCCCTTAGATGCCTCCTTGACAACATGATCATGAGGCTGGTAGCTCCAATTCAGCTCCATCTGCACCGCAGACAGACCCCGCACTACTTGCCATACTTGAGCGGATGAGGCAGGATCAGGCTCGCCAGGCTCAGGAGACCACCGCTACTTTTGCACAGTTCCAGACTCGACGAGATGAGTTTTAGTGGCAGCAGCAGTCCATACAGCAGCAGCAGCAGGCCATGCATCAGCAGCAGCTCCTCATGCAACGGCAGCTCCTTAGATTTATGCAGCATGTAGTGACAGCTATTGGGGTTCCACCGTCATAGCCTTCACCCTAGCTTGGTCAGCCTACCACCACTTGTATGACTCTAGCTCTACAACCTAGTGGGCTTTAGAGTCAGGGACAACCACCAGTACAGTTTGCTTCACCTATAGAGCAGGTGTCCTAGTGGTTTTCTTCACCCATGTTACCCCGCAGTTCACACCTCTCTAGATGGGTTTCACACCGGCTCAGACTTCCTCGCTACTAGTGCCAGATACTTCAGTCTCTAGGAGTCTTGGAGCGACCTTTAGTGACTTGATAGGGCAGCCTACTCCGCCATATCTACATATCCCAGGTCCTTCTATAGTTGCACCTATTATCGGGACTACAGAGACGCTCTCTTCCTCAGTGGCATCATCAGAGCCAGCTGCTCCAGTCATACCTGCACAGTCTACAACAGCTCCAGTTGTCGATCCAACCCAAACCGCTTCAGCGTCGCTTCCAGCCACAGAGGGTCAGATAGCTCAGAGCTCAGGGTCAGATGATGATGGCACTCAGTTCTAGCTTGCTCCTCATACCTCAGCGCCCGACTCGTCCGCTACAGCCCCACCGACCCACCCTTAGGTTTTGGTGTTTGATGCCAAAGAGGGAGAGGGATCGAGTATGATAGTCTTAGAGGGAGCGACATATCTAGGGGGAGCTTAGTTTATCTATTAGACTATTTATTACATTTAGAGTTTTATGTGTGATACACTATTATGCATTTGTGTGTTTGCTTTTATGCATCAAACTATATCTATGTGATAGTGATATCTATGTAATCGTGATATATGACGTGTGCTCTCTACTTTGAATTATTTATATGTCATATCACTTGTGCTATGCTCATTTGCTTTGCTTCTGCGTTTTACTCTGATACAAATGAGCCTTATTACTTGTACTCATGCTTATTTCATATCTTTTGAGTACATCATGTTGGCTTGGGTCATATAAGCTTGCCTAACTCTTTTGTTCTCATTGTCAAAAGCTTATATGAACCAAGCATGTTAAAAACCTCAACTCTTTCACATACTCGAGGTGGTATTGTCATCAATCACCAAAAAAGGGGAGATTGAAAGCATCTAGGCCCCTTGTTGGATTTCGGTGATTAATGACAATACATGATTACTATGACTAATGTGTGTTTTACAGAGGCAATTAAGTTAGGTCATGGTAATGAAGATCGATTGGGCTATCATGGGGGTCATGCCCCTACGATGGAAATCATTTTGGTTTTCAAAGGATGGACGACAAGGTTAAGGATGGACTAGTTCTAAGTGTCGATTGGAGTTGAAGAGACACTTAGAATAGTTTAGGACTTTGTTTTTCCCTTGACCGTACTATTAAGGGGGGTATGGATGGGTAGCTTGACCTAAGTGAGTCTAGTGGGTTATGTGTGGTGCACACTTGCTAAACCTAGCACTAGGTAGCTCCTAAAAAACCCTTAGATCCATTGGAGCAAACTTCATTCATGTATGATCGAAAGTTGGAAGTGAATGGAGGGTCAAATACTGATCAGACGCTGGCTTCGATGTGACCGGACGCTGGTGCAGAGTCCAGTCAGTTCATTTGATCAAGGTGAAGTTGTCTGGAAGTGACCGAACGCTGAGGGCCAGCATCCGGTCGACTCCAGTAAGGTTCCAGAGAGGGAAAATCATGACCGGACAGCGTCTGGTCATACTTTAAACACAGGAGCTCGGGGTGAACTGACCGGCATGTCTGGTCAACATGACCGGAGCGTCCGGTCACCCCGCAGAGGCACATAACGGTTTGTTTTTCAGCCCATGTTATAAATACTTCCTCTATTCATGTGTGGGGGTACTTTTGCTCATTTCATCAGCTGAGAAACACCTTTGAGAGTGCCAAGAAGAGCAAGGTCCTAGTGAGGTGATTGAGATTTGAGAATCCCAAAGAGAGCCCTCATTAGTAAGATCAAGAGTAGCAAAGTATGCATCCACCCTTCTCATTAGGCTTGTTGTGGTCAAGTGAGAGTTCATGCTTGTTAGTCTTGGTGATCGCCATCACCTAGATGGCTTGGTGGTGATTGGGAGCTTGGTGATCATCCGGCGGAGCTTGTGGATGACCCAACTCAAGTTGTGAGCGGTTGTGGGTGATTCACCGCGAGGGAGTGTCGAAGATTCAACCCGTAGAGAGCACTTGATCCTTGCGCGGGTGCTCCAACGAGGACTAGTGGGGAGTGGCGACTCTCCGATACCTCGGCAAAACATCGCTGCGTTCCTCCTTCTCTCTTTACTTTGAGCATTTACTTTGAGCATTTACCTTGAGCAATTCAATACTTGTCTTTACATTCATAGAGTTGCCATGCTAGAGTAGGATTGGAACTTAGGTTGCAAGACATTTTGTGCGATAGAACTTTAGAAACACTTTCTAGGCACAAGGGGTTAAGTGGGCTAACAATAGGATTTAATTATTGAAAGAAATTTAGAATTAGCCCAACTCACCCCCCTCTTGGGCATCTTGATCCTTTCAGTGTGGCTTTGTCCACCGCCGAAGCAGAATACATTGCCGCGGGTGCTTGTGCACAAATACTTTACATGAAACAAACTTTGCTAGACTATGGTGTAGTTCTAGAAAAAGTACATCTTTTGTGCGACAATGAAAGTGCGGTAAAACTTGCAAATAATCCGGTTCAACACTCTCGCACCAAGCACATAGATATCCACCATCACTTTATTAGAAATCATGTTGCAAAGGATGATATTTCATTGGAAGGTGTAAGGACTGAGGATCAATTGGCGGATATCTTCACTAAACCGCTAGATGAGGCGACTTTTTGTCGATTGCGGAATGAGCTCAATGTTCTTGATTTTAGTAACTTCACTAAAAAATGAGCCGGTGTTGTCCCTTGCATTGCATTGTAATATGCAACATGTTTACTTTTTATGGTAATGCATATAGGGCTTGTCTAACATGGTTAAGATAACTGCCGAAAAGTGTGTGAAAAAGCTTAACCTTGGATCAAACTTGACAAGCAACTAGATTTTAGTATTGCATTGCATATGCATGAATGTCGCTTTGTCGTTTATCTTCAATTGCCCTCTTATTGCCTATTTTCTTAAAAACAATTATAGCCTAAGGCAAAATATTTTGAAAAAATGGAGGGTTTGAGAGAGGTCACTCACATCAGTCCCAATTGGTGTTTATTTGGATCTTATTGAAGTTAGGACTTTATTGGGAATAGGCAGCACGAAGGACTTTGAAGATTTGCTAGAAAAAGAGTGACCGAACGCAGCACTGGACTACGAAGTCCAACGTCCGGTCAGTTCACAGGAGGTGAACTGCTGTAGAGGTGAAGTGACCGGACGTTGAAGCAGTGCTTTCCCAGCGTCCGGTCAGATGGCGATCTAGCGTCTGATCAAGCGAAGAAGACGAAGTCAGGATCGACCGGACTCAGGCTGCGTCCGGTCAGTGGTGATCGGACACGTCCGGTAGCGATTCCAAGGGTTTTGGACCTCTCTGGAATCGACCGGACGCTGGGTGGCAGCGTCCGGTTGCTGCCACCAGAGTGTCCGATCAGTAGAAAACGTATGAGATCTGGTTTCTTCTCTGTTTCCTTACCTATTCCATCGGGGGACCCCATATAACCACAGCGCCGCGCCTTGTTTAACCTAATCCGCCGTGCCAACTTTACCATACTCGAGCTCGCCTTTGCCCGCGTCCTAGCTCCACGCCGCCGTAGCTACGCCGCCCTGCTCTCACTGCCCACACCACCTGCACACGCCGCTAGCCCGTGCCTACGTGCCGCTTGCGCTGTGCTCCTGCGCTGCCGCCCGTGCCATGCTCCTGCGTCGCCACCCGCACCGTGCTCCTGTGCCGCCGCCCGCGTTGTGCTCCTACGCCGCCGCCCTCGCCGTGCTCCTGCGTCGCCGCCTACACTGTGCTCCTGCACCGCCGCCCGCGCTGTGCTCCTACGCCGCCGCCCACGTCATGCCCTAGCCCTGCCTTGGCCCTGCCCTGCTTCAACGCTGCATCTAGTGCCCTCATTGCATTGCTCGGTCGCCAAATTTTGCCGCAACCCTAACCCTAGACGTTCAGTTGCTGACCTGGTGGTTCCTCGATCCATTCCTCTTCTCATCGATTCACTGGTTCATAAGGTAGCAAGCCCTCATTTCCAAATTCGTATCCATTGCTTGCTTTCTTAGGGTTTTGTATCTCTAGATATATTGTATTTATTTGTATATCCTATCTATGCTATCATGCAGCGAGTCGGTGCCGTTGTGTTCCCTTTGGCAGTTGACAGTTAACTCGGGGCCGAGCTCATGAGTACGGATCGAGGCCAAGCCTCAGAAGTGATAGTTGGTAGTTGATTCTTGTCAGGGCAGTTGTTCTTTTCAGCTTCTTTAGATGGCTCATGTTAAGAATGTTGGAGGAGGTCCCAGTGATGAGGATCCGAGGCCCCCGCCTCGCCAGCCTATAGATGCAAAAGGCAAGGCGACAAAGAAGCTAGTAACATGGAAGCGCAAGTACCCTGATACAGATACAGCAAGAGTAGCCGTAGTTGCAGAGGCCGCAGAGCGCGCATAGAGAGGAGGTGCTCGGAGTGGTGTTGTTATTGCAGATCAGCTTTCTCCATCTATGAGGGCTGCACTTGAGCAGGTTGAGCGTCAGCATGGTGGTCCAACTGGGACTCTCATGGTTGGAGGACGGCGTGTGGCTATTGATGAGAGTAAGTCTCAGGGGGAGCCTCAGCAGCAGCCATAGCCAGTAGAGTAGACTCAGGAGGGAGAGCAGGCCGAGGAGACAGAGCAGGCACCTCAGCCACAGCTTTGTCGCTCTGGTCGTACCCGTGCTCCAGTCACACCGAGGTCAGAGACACAGCGGAGGGGTTCACGTCCACCACCTAGACCATAGGGTCTGCCTCCAGTGACTCACTTGGATTTGAGGGCCGCCACGGCCAAGCAGGATTAGCAGATCAGATTTGTGGACTTTGAGCAGTGGTTCCCGCCAAGGTGGGATGAGCGTGTGAAAGGTCCTAATATGGCCAGAGGGGGGGGTGAATAGCCTATTTAAAATTCTACAAATCAACTAGAGCAATTTGATTAGTAAGACAAATAGCGTAATGCAAACTTGCTCTAGCTCTACGAGGGTTGCAAGCCACCTATCCAACAATTCTAGTTCCAATGATAGCTAGACACACAACTTGCTATGATACTACTCACTAAGAGCTCTCAATCTTGCTACTCTAAAGAGCTCTACTAAGCAAACTTAAATAGCAAAGCAAGCTCTCAAATCTAATTACACTAAAGAGCTTGCTACAACTAGTTTGCAAGAATATAAATGAGTGAGTAGGATGGTTATACCACCGTGTAGAGGAATGAACCAATCACCGGGAGAATGCAAATGACAAGAGACAACCTATTTTTCTCCTAAGGTTCACGTGATTGCCAACACGCTAGTCCCCGTTGTGTCAACCAACACTTGGTGGTTCGGCGGCTAAGAGGTGTTTCACAAACCTCGTCCACACGATTGGACACCGCAAGAACCTACCCACAAGTGAGGTAACTCAATGACACGAGCAATTTACTAGAGTTACCTTTCGGCACTCCACCGGGGAAGGTACAACTCCCCTCACAATCACCGGAGACGGCCACGAACAATCAACAACTCATGCCGATCCTCCACCGCTGCACCAAGCCGTCTAGGTGGTGACAACCACCAAGAGTAACAAGCGAAATCCACAGCGCAACACGAATACCAAGTGCCTCTAGATGCAATCACTCAAGCAATGCACTTGGATTCTCTCCCAATCTCACAAAGATGATGAATCAATGATGGAGATGAGTGGGAGGGCTTTGGCTAAGCTCACAAGGTTGCTATGTCAATGAAAATGTGCAAGAGAGTGAGCTTGAGCTGGCCATGGGGCTTAAATAGAAGCCCCCACGAAATAGAGCCGTTATACCCCTTCACTGGGCATAATGCGGGGTGACCAGATGCTGTGGTCCAACTGACCGGACGCAGCACCGGACGCTCCGGTCGTGAATACCGAACGCGTCTGGTCGGCATACCGGACGTGTCCGATAGCTCCCCGACTGCCACGTGTCCTTTTCAAACCAACATAGCCGTTGCTTCGTAATCTGCCGATGACCGGACGCTGAATCACAAATGACCGGACGCTGAGCCACTGTGTCCGGTGGAGTACAGTAAGCATCCACGCCCGACCGGACGCGTTCGGTGATACCGGACCGGACGCTGCTAGTGTTCGATCGACTGCCCTGCCGAACACTGTGCCTGCTGATTCACACCGGACGTGTCCGGTCGCTGAGTCTGCCGCCAAAATACCGGACGTGTCCGGTCACTCTGTAACCAGCACGACTAACTCCTCTTCGACTCTATCTTCTTCACCCTTGCTCAAATGCGCCAACCACCAAGTGTATCACCTTGTGCACATGTGTTAGCATATTTTCACAAATATTTTCAAGGGTGTTAGCACTCCACTAGATCCTAAATGCATATGCAATGAATTATAGCATCTAGTGGCACTTTGATAACCGCATTTCGATACGAGTTTCACTCCTCTTAATAGTACAACTATCTATCCTAAATGTGATCACACTCACTAAGTGTCTTGATCACTAAAACAAAATGGGTCCTACATTTTATACCTTTGCCTTGAGCCTTTTGTTTTTCTCTTTCTTCTTTTCCAAGTTCAAGCATTTTATCATCACCAATGTCATGATCTTCGTCATTGCTTCATCACTTGGAGTAGTGCTACCTATCTCATGACCATCTTGATAAACTAGGTTAGCACTTAGGGTTTCATCAATTAACCAAAACCAAACTAGAGCTTTCAATCTCCCCCTTTTTGGTAATTGATGACAACCCTTATACAAAGATATGAATTAAAGTTCATTTGAATCTATGTTGCTTGCCCAAGCATATTTACCATGTGTAAAGGATATGGACAAGTTTCATAAACTTCATATGATAGCAATTGCTCCCCCTACATATGTGCTAAGAGTTTGGATTGAAGCTTTACACATATGATTAGATAGGAAATATAGGAGACAATTTCTACCAAATGATGCTAAGGTATAAGAGATGGACCTTTGAAGCGTGATACCAATCGGAGTGCACCAACATACCATCCTTAGCACCATTAGTAACTAGACATACACAAAAACTAGAATACCCCATGAGATCAATATTACAAATAAGGGTCTAGTTTCCATAGAATGAACATAGGTCTAGTTACTTTAGCCTATGCATGCTAGTTTTTCATTTCAACATTCAAACCTACAACTAGCATACACCACATAAGCATGGATATTGAAATTAAAAATTTATGCCATGCAAGCAAACATATTTAATGCACATTCAAATTTACCATACAAGTTCATGAGCTTGCTCCCCCTATTTGTATGCTCAAAATTTTAATTGATCCCCTTCCTTTATCATATATTATCTCTCCCCCTTTGTTTCTTTGTTGTCTTTTCACTATGTTTGTACACTATTTCTCCCCCTTTGTCATCAATGACCACAAAGGCTTAAAGTATAGATAGGGTAGGATTATCAATGTCAACAATTAGCACAAAAGGTGACCTCAAATTATAGATATGTTGGGGTGAAACCATGTGAAATGAGGATCATTTTCCCAATTTGGTTCAATCTAGATTACTTGCAAAAGATATTTAACTCTGTTTGATCGAAGGACAAGCTTCTTCACACCTCCAATTAAGGGTTATCTTGTACCATGTTGAGTTAAACACTTATAGCTCATTTTCTAAATCAAACACTAGGTTTGCAAGCCCACAAACATGTCATATGCTACCACTAGATCATTTCAAACATACAAGCAATAGTGGTACCATACAAGCATCAAATTCATTTGATTTTCATGAATGAGCCTATTCAAATGTGAAATATGTCTAGATGCACTAATCATGTCCTTAGCAAGGATGTATGCCATGCCAATCAACTTTTACCTTGGATTGCTCGAAGGAGAGGCATGTCATATAATGGGGGTGCATCAACACATATTGGAGAAGTCAAGTATGTTCAATTCATTCCTTAGCTTGCAAAACCTCTTCTCATCAAGTGGCTTGGTGAATATGTCGGCAAGTTGATCTTCGGTGCCCACACTCTCTATACAAATGTCCCCTTTTTGTTGATGATCTCTTATGAAATGATGACGGACATCTATATGCTTTGTTCTTGAGTGTTGAACTGGGTTGTTGGTGAGCTTTACGGCACTTTCATTGTCACATAGCAATGGCACTTGCTTGAATTTGATTCCAAAATCTCTCAAAGTGGCCTTCATCCAAAGTAATTGTGCACAACAACTACCGGCCGAAATGTATTCCGCTTCGGCGGTTGAAAGTGCTACACTATTTTGCTTCTTTGATGACCAAGACACAAGTGATCTTCCCAATAGCTGACATGTGCCCGATGTGCTCTTTCTCTCAACTTTGCATCCCGCATAATCGGAGTCCGAATATCCAATCAACTCAAATCTTGCTCCTTTGGGATACCATAATCCAACATGTTGTGTATGCTTCAAGTACCTCAATATTCTCTTAGTTGCCTTTAAATGACTTTCTCTTGGTGAGGCTTGAAATCTAGCACACATGCATACACTAAACATCACATCCGGCCTTGATGTGGTAACATAGAGTAGGCTTCCAATCATGGACCGATACATCTTTTGATCCACCATGTTGCCACTAGCATCACTATCCAAGCTTCCACTTGTCCCCATTGGTGTACTAATAGCTTTACTCTCATCCATTTCAAACTTCTTGAGCATGTCCTTGATATACTTGCCTTGACTCACAAATGTGCCATTCTTCATTTGCTTGATTTGAAGACCAAGGAAGTAACTAAGCTCTCCAATCATAGACATCTCAAACTCACTTGCCATCATCTTGCCAAACTCCTCACAAAATTCTTGATTTGTTGATCCAAAGATGATATCATCAACATAGATTTGCATTACAAACAAGTCATTTCCAAGCCTTTTGGTGAAGAGAGTGGTGTCAACCTTTCCCATCTTGAATCCCTTAGAGAGTAGGAAATCCCTCAATCTCTCATACCATGCTCTAGGTGCTTGTTTCAATCCATACAAAGCCTTTCTCAACTTGAACACATGGTTGGGTTTCTTTTCATCTTCAAAACCGGGAGGTTGCTCAACATACACAAGCTCATTGATGTACCCATTTAGAAATGCACTTTTCACATCCATTTGGTACAACTTGATATTGTTGGCACAAGCATAAGCTAGCAAGATCCTAATTGCTTCCAATCTTGCAACCGAGGCATATGTTTCCCCAAAGTTAAGACCTTCAACTTGAGTGTAACCTTGAGCCACTAATCTTGCTTTGTTCCTTATTACTATCCCATCTTGATCTTGCTTGTTCCGAAAGACCCACTTAGTTCCAATCACATTATGATCCTTAGACCTCTCAACAAAATCCCATACTTTGTTTCTAGTGAAGTTGTTTAGCTCTTCATGCATAGCATTGATCCAATCAACATCCCTCAAAGCTTCATCTATCTTCTTAGGTTCAATGGATGACACAAATGAGAAATGCTCACAAAATGAATCCAATCTTGATCTTGTTTGCACACCTCTTAAAATATCACCAATGATAGTGTCCAAAGGATGATCTCTTGCAACATTGGTTGGTTGAAGCACTTGCACTTGATTGCTAGCATTTGATTGATCACTTGGTTGAGATGATGAACTAGCCATTTGTTGATCTTCCACATTGCCATCACTAGTGCTTGCTTGGATTTGATCATGAGAACCACTAGCTTGCACATTTGAGTTAGAGAGTACTTGATTCTTGTCATCTTCAACATCAATCACCACTCTCAGCCTTAACTCACCAATGTCCATGTTCTTCATTGCATTGATCAATTGAGTGCCTCTTATATCATCTAGATTCTCATCTTCCTCTTGGGAACCATTTGTTTCATCAAACTCCACATCATGAACCTCCTCAAGAGTACCACTAGCCAAATTCCAAACTCTATAAGCCTTGCTAGTAGTGGAGTAACCAAGCAAGAAACCTTCATCACATTTCTTCTCAAACTTGCTCAATCTAGTGCATTTCTTCAATATATAGCATTTACAACCAAAGACCCGAAAGTATGCTATGTTGGGCTTTCTTCCATTCAATAGCTCATAAGGTGTCTTTTCCATCATGGGGTGACAATAGAGTCGGTTGCTATAGTAGCAAGCCGTATTGATTGCTTCGGCCCAAAATGAATGACTCACATTGTACTCACTCAACATTGATCTTGCCATATCAATCAAGGTTCTATTCTTTCTTTCAACTAGCCCATTTGATTGAGGAGTATACTTGGCCGAGAATTGATGTCTAATTCCAAATTCATCACACAACTCATCAATTCTAGTGTTTTTGAATTCACTCCTATTGTCACTTCTAACTTTCTTGATTGTTGTTTCAAACTCATTGTGAATACCTTTGACAAATGATTTGAATGTTGCAAACACATCACTCTTGTCAATAAGAAAGAACACCCATGTGTATCTAGTGAAATCATCCACAATCACAAATCCATATTTGTTTCCACCAATGCTAGTGTATGTGGTTGGTCCAAACAAGTCCATGTGCATCAACTCAAATGCCTTAGATGTGCTCATCATGCTCTTCTTAGGATGTGTATTACCAACTTGCTTTCTGGCTTGACATGCACTACATTGCTTATCCTTCTCAAATGTGACATCTTTTAAGCCTCTAACTAAGTCATGCTTAATCAATTTGTTCAATTGTTTCATTCCAACATGACCAAGCCTTCTATGCCATAACCAACCCATGTTAGACTTAGTGATCAAACATGTTGACAATTGAGCTTCTCTAGCATTGAAATCAACCAAGTATAGATTCTCATATCTAAATCCTTTGAATATCAAGTTAGAGCTATCTACACTTATGATCTCTACATCATCCATACCAAATATGCACTTGAAACCAAGATCACACAATTGAGCTACCGACAATAAGTTGAAGTTCAAGCTCTCTACTAGTAGCACATTAGAAATGCTCAAATCATTGGATATTGCAATCTTACCAAGCCCTTTGACCTTGCCTTTGCCATTGTCACCAAATGTGATACTATCAATCCCATTGCTCTTGTTTTCATTGATTGAATTGAACATTCTTGAATCACCAGTCATGTGTTGTGTGCACCCACTATCAAGCACCCAATGCCTTCCTCCGGCTTTATAATTAACCTACAAAAGAAAGCCAATTCTTTTTAGGTACCCAAACTTGCTTGGGTCCTTGTGGGTTAGTTACCAAGGTCTTTGGTACCCAAATGGCCTTCTTCTTTGGGCCCACAATTGGTGTACCAATGAACTTAGCCTTCACACCATTGACATCCTTATAAAGCATGTAACAAGAATCAAATTTGATTGAGGATACATTAGGTAGCTTGTTCTTGTTAGTCTTGCAATTTTGCTCTATATGCCCAACTTGCTTGCATCTATTGCAAAACCGACCATTGCCCTTCACAAAGCTAGCTTTGGGAGTGACAAAGGCCGCCTTGCCTTTCTTGGGGGTATAGCCTAATCTCTCTTTGTTGAGAGAAAATCTTTGGCTACCCAAGCACTTTAGCAAGTGGGCTTCTCCACCATAGGCATTGCCTAAGGCAAGAGTGAGCTCATTCACCTCCTTCTTGAGGTTCTCATTTTCCACCATAAGTGAGGCATCACAAGTGAGACCATCACTCAAAGGTGAAGTGGAAGTAGTAGTGCTACAAGAAGTGTTTGTGGAAGCAACTAAGATGGACTCATGAAAAGATTCATCAATAAGATCACATGTTAGTCCCACATCACATGTTATGATCACTTGCTCCTTCTTGGCTTTCTCCACTTTGACTTGCTCAATGAGAGAGGAGTGAGCCTTTTCAAGCTTAGAGTGAGCTTTGCCAAGCTTCTCATGGGCTTCCATTAGCCTCTCATGAGTGGCATTGAGCTCATCAAGGGATTGCTCAAGAAATTTGACTTTCTTGTTCAATTCCTTGCACTCCTTTCTCTTCATCTCAAAGCAAGTGTGCACTTGCTCACACATGTCCATGAGCTCCTCCTTGGAGTACTCATCATCATCATCATCACTCCTACAAGAATCACTTTCACATTCATCATCATCACTCACATTATATTTTACCTTGGTAGGTTTTGCCATAAGGCATGTCGATGGAGTGTCAAAGATGGAGGGCTTGTTGTTGATGGCAATGCTTGCTAGTGCTCTCTTGATAGATTTCTTGTCATCATCACTAGAGCTATCACTATCCGAAGAGCCATCACTATCCCATGTGACCACATAACCTCCACCCTTCTTCTTCTTTTGGAAGGTCATTCTCTTCTCCTTCTTTTCATTCTTATCTTTCTTGTGCTTCTTCTTCTCATCTTCATCATTATCACTATTGTAGGGACAATTTGCTACAACATGATCGGGGCTCTTGCAATTATAGCATCTTCTCACATACTCTTTGCTTTTTGTGTGATATCTTCTCTTTCTTGCACCATAGCCCTTCTTCTTCATGAATTTGCCCATCTTGCGCACAAATAGAGCCATGGTTTCATCATCAATGTCACTAAGATAATCATCATCACTTGATTCTTTCTTGGACTTGCCCTTGTTCTTGGATGATGATGAGCTAGCCTTGAATGCTATACTCTTCTTCTTCTTATCCTCTTCTTCCTTCTTGTCATCCTTGTCATCCCCCTCCCTTTCCACACGGTATGTCTCTTGTGCCATGACATCACCTAGTACTTGGTTGGGGGTAATGTCCTTCAATCCTCCTCTTATGATGAGCAATCTCAACATCTCAAATCTTAGAGGTAAGCACATCAAGAATCGATGAGAGACATCATCATCCTTGATCTTCTCTCCCAATACCTTCAAGTCGTTGACAATGACTTGCAATCGATGGAACATCTCCGGAATGCTCTCATCATCCTTCATCTTGAAACTTGTCAACTTGTCCTTAAGGATGTATAACTTGGCACTCTTCACCGCTGGTGTGCCCTCATATATTTCCTCTAATCTCCTCCACACCTCATTTGCTCTTTCACAATCTTTGATTTGCTCAAACACCTTGGAATCAATAGCATTGTATATGGTGTTGAGAGCCATTGTGTTACATTGCTTGTTGACCTTGTCTTGGTTGGTGGGATCATCGGGATTGATGATAGCATAGTCATTCTCGGTCACTTCCCATACTTGATCATTTATTGAACCAAGATACATTCTCATCTTTCTCTTCCACCATAGGATGTGCCATCAAAGAATGGTGGTTTGCCCCCCACATGGTTGAACACAACTTGAGCCATAATTTGACACCGAGGTTATTAAGCCTTCAATCAAATAGTGACCACGGCTCTGATACCACTTGAAAGGTCCTAATATGGCTAGAGGAGGGGTGAATAGCCTATTTAAAATTCTACAAATCAACTAGAGCAATTTGATTAGTAAGACAAATAGCGTAATGCAAACTTGCTCTAGCTCTACGAGGGTTGCAAGCCACCTATCCAATAATTCTAGTTGCAATGATAGCTAGACACACAACTTGCTATGATACTACTCACTAAGAGCTCTCAATCTTTCAACTCTAAAGAGCTCCACTAAGCAAACTTAAATAGCAAAGCAAGCTCTCAAATCTAATTACACTAAAGAGCTTGCTACAACTAGTTTGCAAGAATATAAACGAGTGAGTAGGATGGTTATACCGCCGTGTAGAGGAATGAACCAATCACAAGATGAAGATCAAACCAATCACCGGGAGAATGCAAATGACAAGAGACAACCGATTTTTCTCCCGAGGTTCACGTGCTTGCCAACACGGTAGTCCCCGTTGTGTCGACCAACACTTGGTGGTTCGGCGGCTAAGAGGTGTTTCACAAACCTCGTCCACATGATTGGACACCGCAAGAACCTACCCACAAGTGAGGTAACTCAATGACACGAGCAATTTACTAGAGTTACCTTTCGGCACTCCACCGGGGAAGGTACAACTCCCCTCACAATCACTGGAGACGGCCATGAACAATCACCAACTCGTGCCGATCCTCCACCACTGCACCAAGCCGTCTAGGTGGTGGCAACCACCAAGAGTAACAAGCGAAATCCGTAGCGCAACACGAATACCAAGTGCCTCTAGATGCAATCACTCAAGCAATGCACCTGGATTCTCTCCCAATCTCACAAAGATGATGAATCAATGATGAAGATGAGTAGGAGGGCTTTGGCTAAGCCCACAAGGTTGCTATGTCAATGAAAATGTGCAAGAGAGTGAGCTTGAGCCGGCCATGAGGCTTAAATAGAAGCCCCCACAAAATAGAGCCGTTATACCCCTTCACTAGGCATAATGCGGGGTGACCAGACGCTGCGGTCCAACTGACCGGACATAGCACCGGACGCTCTGGTCGTGAATACCAGACGCGTCTGGTCGGCATACCGGACATGTCCGGTAGCTCCCCGACTGCCACATGTCTAGTTCAAACCAACATAGCCGTTGCTTCATAATCTGCCGATGACCGGACGCTCACACCGGACGCTGAATCACAAATGACCGGATGCTGAGCCGCAGCGTCCGGTGGAGTACAGTAAGCATCCACGCCCGACCGGACGCGTCCGGTGATACCGGACCGGACGCTGCTAGTATCCGATCAACTGCCCTGCCAAACACTATGCCTGCGGATTCACACCGAACACGTCCGGTCGCTGAGTCTGCCGCCAAAATACCGGACGTGTCCGGTCACATACCGGACGCGTCCGGTCACATACCGGACGCGTCCGGTCACATACCGGACGTGTCCGGTCACTCTGTAACCAGCGCGACTAACTCCTCTTCGACTCTATCTTTTTCACCCTTGCTCAAATGTGCCAACCACCAAGTGTATCACCTTGTGCACATGTGTTAGCATATTTTCACAAATATTTTCAAGGGTGTTAGCACTCCACTAGATCCTAAATGCATATGCAATGAATTAGAGCATCTAGTGGCACTTTGATAACCGCATTTCGATATGAGTTTCACTCCTCTTAATAGTACGGTTATCTATCCTAAATGTGATCACACTCACTAAGTGTCTTGATCACTAAAACAAAATGGCTCCTACATTTTATACCTTTGCCTTGAGCCTTTTGTTTTTCTCTTTCTTCTTTTCCAAGTTCAAGCATTTTATCATCACCAATGTCATGATCTTCGTCATTGCTTCATCACTTGGAGTAGTGCTACCTATCTCATGATCATCTTGATAAACTAGGTTAGCACTTAGGGTTTCATCAATTAACCAAAACCAAACTAGAGCTTTCAGCGTGCTTCAGAGGGTTTCTACACACCTCTGCAGGAAGATTTTTATAATGCATATCTTAATAGTGGGGCAATATTTAGATCTCAGAGGGTGTACAACATTGAGACCATTGTAGCAGCAGCTAGAGAGCATATTCGTCCTTACCTATCTTACCTACTAGGGCTAACAGATTTACTTGGACGGACAGGCCTATATGTTCCATCTTGGGTCCGTCAATTCTATGCTACACTTTGGATTGACCCGCAGCACAGATTCATTCACTTTGCTTTTAGAGGCAGAGATTACAGGCTAATGAGCACTCGGGTCAGAGAGATACTCAGACTTCAGGAGCAGCCCATCTGGCTACATGAGGTCTGCTATGGATAGACAACGCCTCCTAGATGCCGTCACAACGGTCTTGTGCCCCCTATAGATCTAGTCCGCCATTGCTTTATAGAGCCATTCGGTGAGGGGTCGAGCAGGACACCTAGTGATCTCACTCCTAAAACTAGAGTGTTGGATGCTATTATGAGGAGGACACTACTTCCGAGGAGATAGAGCATGCACCTTAGCCACAACTTCACCGCTCTAGTCATACCCGTGCTCCAATCACACCGAGGTCAGAGACACAGCGGAGGAGTTCACGTCCACCACCTTGACCATAGGGTTCACCTCTAGTGACTCACTTGGATTTGAGGGCCGCCACGGCGAAGCAGGTTTAGCAGATCAGATTTGTGGACTTTGAGAAGTGGTTCCCGCCAAGGCGGGATGAGCGTGCTTCAGAGGGTTTCTGCACACCTCTGTAGGAAGATTTTTATAATGCATATCTTAATAGTGGGGCAGTATTCAGATCTTAGAGGGTGTGCAACATTGAGACCATTGTAGCAGCAGCTGGAGATCATATTCGCCCTTACCTATCTTACCTACCAGGGCTGATAGATTTACTTGGACGGACATGCCTATATGTTCCATCTTGGGTCCGTTAATTCTATGCTACACTTTGGATTGACCCACAGTACAGATTCATTCACTTTGCTTTCAGAGGCAGAGATTATAGGCTGATGAGCACTCGGGTCAGAGAGATACTCAGACTTCAGGAGCAGCCCATCCGACTACATGAGGTCTGCTATGGACAAACACCGCCTCCTAGATGCCCTCACAACGGTCTTGTGTCCCCTATAGATCTAGTCCGCCATTGCTTTATAGAGCCATTCGGCGAGGGGTCGAGCAGGACACCCAGTGATCTCACTCCTATAGCTAGAGTGTTGGATGCTATTATGAGGAGGACACTACTTCCAAGGAGACAGAGCATGCACCTCGGCCACAACTTCACCACTCTGGTCATACCCGTGCTCCAGTCACACCGAGGTCAGAGACACAGCGGAGGGGTTCACATCCACCACCTAGACCATACGGTCCGCCTCCAGTGACTCACTTGGATTTGAGGGCCGCCACGGCCAAGCAGGTTTAGCAGCTCAGATTTGTGGACTTTGAGCAGTGGTTCCCGCTGAGGCGGGATGAGCGTGCTTTAGAGGGTTTATACACACCTCTGCAGGAAGATTTTTATAATGCATATCTTAACAGTGGGGTAGTATTCCAATCTCAGAGGGTGTGCAACATTAAGACCATTGTAGCAGCAGCTGGAGAGCATATTCACCCTTACCTATCTTACCTACCAGGGCTGACAGATTTACTTGGACGGATAGGCCTATATGTTCCATCTTTGGTCCGTCAATTCTATGCGACACTTTGGATTGACCCGCAGCATAGATTCATTCACTTTGCTTTCAGAGGCAGAGATTACAGGCAGATGAGCACTCGGGTCAGAGAGATACTCAGACTTCAGGAGCAGCCCATCCGGCTACATGAGGTCTGCTATGGACAGACAGTGCCTCCTAGACGCCCTCATAGCGGTCTTGTGTCCCCTATAGATCTAGTCCGCCATTGCTTTACAGAGCCATTCGACGAGGGGTTGAGCAGGACACCCAGTGATCTCACTCCTACAGCTAGAGTGTTGGATGCTATTATGAGGAGGACACTACTTCTGAGGAGACAGAGCATGCACCTCAGCCACAACTTCGCCGCTCTGGTCATACCCATGCTCCAGTCACACCAAGGTCAGAGACACAGCGGAGGGGTTCACGTCCACCACCTAGACCATAGAGTCCGCCTCCAGTGACTCACTTGGATTTGAGGGCCACTATGGCCAAGCAGGTTTAGCAGCTCAGATTTGTGGACTTTGAGCAGTGGTTCTCGCCGAGGCGGGATGAGCGTGCTTCAGAGGGTTTCTACACACCTCTGTAGGAAGATTTTTATAATGCATATCTTAACAGTGAGGCAATATTCAGATCTTAGAGGGTGTGCAACATTGAGACCATTGTAGCAGCAGCTGGAGAGCATATTCGCCCTTACCTATCTTACCTACCAGGGCTGACAGATTTACTTGGACGGACAGGCCTATATGTTCCATCTTGGGTCCGTCAATTCTATGCTACACTTTGGATTGACCCGCATCACAGATTCATTCACTTTGCTTTCAGAGGTAGAGATTATATGCTGATGAGCACTTGGGTCAGAGAGATACTCAGACTTTAGGAGCAGCCCATCCGGCTATATGAGGTCTGCTATGGACAGACAGTGCCTCCTAGACACCCTCACAGCGGTCTTGTGCCCCATATAGATCTAGTCTGCCATTGCTTTATAGAGCCATTCGGCGAGGGGTCAAGCAGGACACCCAGTGATCTCACTCCTACAGCTAGAGTGCTGGATGCTATTATGAGGAGGACACTACTTCCGAGGATGGGGTATCGCGAGGGCTTGACTTGCATACAGTTATGGTTACTGAACTCTCTGATGCAGCAGATAGTGTTTGGCATTTGGAATCTCCTTCTATCAGAGATGGAGGATACTATTGCAGAGGGGTTCAGGGGTCACCGGCAGCTGCTACATGCTCACTGGATTACATTCCTGATCCATAGGACAGTTACTATGAGGCCACCAGAGATGCTGGCAGATTATAGTGGTGCTACTACAGAGTTCCCTGCATACAACATGACTCAGATGATCCGTCATAGTGCAGTGAGGACACCCAGCTAGCCGAGCCGACGTCCAGAGGTGCCAGAGACTGCAGCTCAGTAGGATGAGACCATTAGGGGCATAGTAGCTATAGAGGAGGAGCAGCTTGATGCTCAGCACGAGGGGATTGTCGCGAGTGACCCCAGTGATAGCTCAGATGATGACTACCAGCCTATTCCTCAGATGCCTCCACGACAACATGACCATGAGGCCGGTAGCTCCAGTTCAGCTCCACCTGCACCGTAGATAGACCCCGCTCTACTTGCCATACTTGAGCGGATAAGGCAGGATCAGGCTCGCCAGGCTTAGGAGACAGCTGCCACTTTTGCACAGTTTCAGACTAGGCAGGATGAGTTCCAGCGACAGCAGCAGGCGATCCAGCAGCAGCAGGCCATGCATCAGCAGCTACTTGGGTTTATGCAGCATGTTGTGACAGCTATTGGGGATCCACCGCCACAGCCTTCACCCCAGCTTGGTAAGCTTGCCACCACTTCTATGACTCCAGCATTACAGCCTAGTGGGCTTCAAAGTTAGGGACAGCCACCAGCACAGTTTGCTTCACCTACAGAGCAGGTGTCCTAGTGGTTTGCCTCGCTAGTGCTAGCCCCACAGTTCACACCTCTTTAGACGGGCTGCTAGTGCCAGATACCTTAGTCTCCAGAAGCCTTGGAGCAACTTTTAGTGAGTTGACAAGGCAGCCTACTCCTCCATATTTACATGTCCCAGGTCCTTCTACAGTTGCACCTATTACCGGGACTACAGAGACGCTCCCTTCTTCTATAGCATCATCAGAGTCGCCTGCTTCAGTGATACCTGCACAGCCTATGGCCGCTCCAGTCCCTGATCCAACCCAGACCGCTTCAGCATTGCTTCCAGCTATAGAGGGTCAGACTGCTCAGAGCTCTAGATCAGATGATGATGGCACACAATTCTAGCTCGCTCCTCGTACCTCAGCGCCCGACTCGTCCGCTGTAGCCCCGCCGACCGACCCTTAGGTTTTGGTGTTTGACGCCAAAGGGGGAGAGGGATCGAGTATGTTAGACTTAGGGGGAGCGACTACTTATCTAGGGGAGCTTAGTTTATCTATTATATTTGGTTGTTATGTGTGATACACTATTTTGCATTCGTGTGTGTTTACTTTCATGCATCAAACTATATTTATGTGATAGTGATATCTACGTGATCGTGATATTTGGCATGTGTGCTCTCTACTTTGAATCTTTTATATGGCATATCACTAGTGTTATGCTCATTTGCTTTGCTTCCGCGTTTTACTCCGATGCAAATGAGCTTTATTACTTGTACTCATGATTATTTCATATCTTTTGAGTACATCATGATTGGCTTGAGTCATATAAGCTTGCCTAACTCCTTTGTTCTTATTGTCAAAAGCTTATATGAACCAAGCATGTTAAAAACCTCAACTCTTTCACATACTCGAGGTGGTATTGTCATCAATCACCAAAAAGGGGGAGATTGAAAGCATCTAGGCCCCTAGTTGGGTTTCGGTGATTAATGACAATACGTGATTACTATGACTAACGTGTGTTTTGCAGAGGCAATTAAGTTAGGTCATGGTAATGGAGATCGATTGGGCTATCATGGTGGTCATGCCCCTACGATGGAAATCGTTTCAGTTTTCAAAGGATGGACGACAAGGTTAAGGATGGACTAGTTCTAAGTGTCGATTGGAGTTGAAGAGACACTTAGAGTAGTTTAGGACTTTGTTTTTTCCTTTGGCCGTACTATTAAGGGGGGTATAGACGGGTAGCTTGACCTAGGTGAGCCTAGTGAGCTAGGTGTGGTGCACACTTGCTAAATCTAGCACTAGGTAGCTCCTAAGAAGCCCTTAGATCCATTGGAGCAAACTTAATTCACATATGATCGAGAGTTAGAAGTGAATGGAGGGTCAAATACATACCGGACACTGGCTCTGGGGTGACCGGACGCTGGCGCAGAGTCCGGTTAGTTCATTTGATCAAGATGAAATCGTCTGGTGCGACCGGATGCTGAGAGGTGAAGTGACCGGACGCTGAGTCCCAGCGTCCGATCAACTCCAATAAGGTTCCAGAGAGGGAAAATCATGACCAGACGTGTCCAGTCAGTGTTGACCGGACGTTGTCCTGCGTCCGGTCACAACTTAAACACTGGAGTTTGGGGAGAACTGACCGGAGCGTCCGTTCAACATGATCGGAGCGTCCGGTCACCCCGCAGAGGCACATAACGGTTTGTTTTTTAGCCATGGTTATAAATACTTTCTCCATTCGTGTGTGGGGATACTTTTGCTCATTTCAACAGCTGAGAAACACCTTTGAGAGTGCCAAGAAGAGCAAGGTCCTAGTGAGGTGATTGAGATTTGAGAATCCCAAAGAGAGCTCTCGTTAGTGAAAGCAAGAGTAGCAAAGTGTACATCCACCCTTCTCATTAGGCTTGTCGTGGTCAAGTGAGAGTTTGTGCTTGTTACTCTTGGTGATCGCCATCACCTAGATGGCTTGGTGGTGATTGGGAGTTTGGTGATTATCCGGCGGAGCTTGTGGATGACCCAACTCAAGTTGTGAGCGGTTGTGGGTGATTCACCATGACGGAGTGTCAAAGAATTAACCCGTAGAGAGCACTTGATCCTTGCGCGGATCAAAGGGGAGCTACACCCTTGCGCGGTTGCTCCAACGAGGACTAGTGGGGAGTGGCGACTCTCCGATACCTCAGCAAAACATCGCCGCATTCCTCATTCTCTCTTTACTTTGTGCATTTACTTTGAGAAATTCAATTCTTGTCATTTACATTCATAGAATTGTCATGCTAGAGTAGAATTGGAACATAGGTTGCTAAACTTTTGTGCGGTAGATCAATAGAAACACTTTCTAGGCATAAGAGGTTAATTAGGCTAACCGTAGGATTTAAATTTTTGCAAAGAAATTTTGAATTAGCCCAATTCACCTCCTCTTGGGCATCTTGATCCTTTCATATACCTCCATGCAGATAATGCACTAAGCAGGAGGAGTTGGAGGCGATATGTGAAGCTACGAGTGCATAGACCTACATGTGTGATGAGGCAAGCTTTGTTCAGTGCAACAAGGCAACACTGTCCCTATGCCGCCAGGGCCCACCCCGTCGTTGACCCCTATTAGAGCGTGGCCATGCGCCTCTACTTCGATTGGCTTCACTGTTGCCCCATGCTGAGGCCCATGGGCCGCCATCGCCTTTGTTCCGCCACTTCCCCACGCTAGACTCATTGCAACGCCGCCGCCCCTTTGCTCTGCGATGCACTAGAGCACCTTTGCCGCCACCTCAACGACGTCAATGCTACGCATTAGGGGACCTACGCTGCCACCGATGTTGTTCGAACATGATCGAGCGAGTAGGAAAGAGAAGGGAGAGAAATGATGAAACGAGAGATAGAGGCAGTCAGGGGCCCACCTATCAGAGCTATTGGGGGGGGGGGTGTTATAGAAACACATGAAGAAACTAAATTTATTTAGTTTATTTAATACTAGAGATAGATATAGAAGATGCACCTTCTTGGCTTCTGAACCAAACCCCATTCCTCAGTGGATTCCTCGTGTACGTCGGGCACAAGTGACTGTGCAGTTTTCCAAGTTCTGGCAGTTGGCACAGAGATATATACTAAGCCAAAGTACATTGCTCCGTATCAGAAATCTTAAAGAGCCTCTCATGGAGTGCCACGTAAAATTTATGGATGGCGTGGAGGGAGAAAGAGAGAAAGGTGAGAGAAAGAGGTGATCGATTTGTAAAGCAGCCACCTCATGAGAAGAAGTTTAGAACATAATTAACACACCATTTCACCATTATATGATTTAATGTTATCGTACACTAATAAAATTCTTTGTTGAGTACACAAATTAAGAATAATTAGATTATTATAAAATGACTTAAAAAGACAACTTATTATATAAGTTAGTTGTTAAATGGTCTCATGATTACGTAACACTACATAAGAGTGTATCCAGTAGTCTAGTAGACAATACTAGTGTGCTTGTTCTTGTATTGGTCTGGAGATGAGCGCTGTGTTGACGAGTGACAACCTTTGTGTTGGGCGCTGCGTGAGCGTGACGACTCGTCCGCGGACCGAATGCGCTCGCTGTGCGCGAGAGGAATTCGGGCTGAACTGGAGTTTCGCCACATGCGGTCCAACACGTCCACGTGCACGCTGAGTAGGAGTAGGCATCTTCATCTCTGCTAGGTGTCTGACGATCGACCCCGGCCGCCGGCGGCCCCGCCGCTCTCGCGTACTCCATGGGACGACAAACCGCCAGCCCATTATACCGCCATGTCTTGGCAGAGCAGAGCGATCCATACCAGGCAGCAGCAGAGGATCGACCACACGCTGACGCGGGCCGTGACCTCGAGGCCGGTCGACCGCAAGCGGCAGCAAGCAACAAGCACTGCCGCACAGACGACACGTCGAGGGCCGGAGCAGGCACGCGGCGAGGCACCGAGAGATACGTGCCCTGTTCGTTCGTCCGCATAACTGAAAATACTGTTGATTAATTTATAGTAAGAAAAAAATACTATTTGTTTGGCTAAAAAAATATGGCTTATAATCAAGCGAAAAGCGCAAGACTGAAATCCGGAGTCGAACGAATCTCTTGCTCTGGCTAAGGCCGGAGATGTTTTCGCTTTGCACACAGACGCGCGCAGGACACGGTGCAATCGCAACACGGCTGGGGCCTGGGGGCCCGGGCCTGGGTCGGCGCGAATAACGCCCGTCTCCCCCACGCAACTGTTGGAGTTTAGTCCCACATCGTGTAGCGATTGTGGGGGAGCACAACATATAAGGCGGGAGAACCCTCACCTATCAGGCTAGTCTTTTGGGTTGAGAAGGCCCAATGCCTTATATGTTGTAGCTCCGGTGGACCTGGGACCTGTGGGAGCGCAGGCTCGTGGTAACGAGCCGGGCCGGCTGCAAGCCAGCTCCAAGGTCGTGAACTCGGTGGTCACCACCGGTTCCAACAATTGGTATCGGAGCCCATGGTCAGAAAAGCTAAACCCAATAAAAAATCTCGAGCGTCACATATGGCGGGGGCACCCCGATGTGTGACTATCGTGTAGCGATTGTGGGGGAGCACAACATATAAGGCGGGAGAACCCTCACCTATCAGGCTAGTCTTTTGAGTTGAGTAAGGCCCAAAAGCCTTATATGTTGTAGCTCCGGTGGATCTGGGACCTGTGGGAGCGCAGGCTCGTGGTAACGAGCCGGGCCGACTGTAAGCCAGCTCCAAGATCATAAACTCGGTGGTCACCACCGGTTCCAACAGCAACGCATCCATCCCCATCCACAAATAAAGCGTCAGTTTCCACCGCCGATCGAAACCGCTGGCTGGATTCCTTTCTTTGACACCACCTTCGAGCCAGAGCATCTCTGTTCCAAATCCCTTCCTCTTCCTCCAAGGCTCCTCCAACCTCCTTCCGCTCCCTGTTTCTCTGCAGCTCCATCTCTCGGTCTTCGTCGATCTCTCTGACCTGCAACTAACGACCTCCATGGCCGGCAAAGCTGCTGCAGACACCGGTAAGTAGCAAGTCTAAGCCCCCCCAAGAAGCAGCCTAGCGCAGAGACACAGAGAACATGCAAGTCCAAAGATCAATGGCTCGGCATGTTCTTTGCGGCGCAAGTTTCGCTCTTGTAACCACCGTGCTCATCTCTGTGCTGCTGGGACCAGGGAGCAACAAAGTCGAGGAGTCCTCCTCCTCCTCCTCGTCGTCGTCCATGGCGGACGTGTACAAAGGCGAGCTGACGCCGCTGCAGAGGCACGTCGCCTTCTTCGACCGCAACAAGGACGGCATCATCTACCCCTCCGAGACATACCAAGGTACTCACACTGTATAGTAGTACGAGAGTGTGTGTCTCTTCTGGATCACCGTACCGGCGCTTGAAAACAGCAAGCAGGTCGCTGTCCGTCGCTGTGAGAATAATAGGACTGGTGACCCACCAATCATTCACCAAGTGTGTCCGCGCTGCTGCTGCAGGGTTCCGAGCTATCGGGTGTGGCGTCGCCCTGTCTGCGGCCGCTGCCGTCTTCGTCAACGGTGGACTCGGACCCAAGACCGTACCGGTACCTCACCTCTCTGGCTCTCTCCATGGATCACAGCGAGTCGCTTGACTCGCTTAAATTTTTGCATTGAAATATCTGAGGCCTTGTTTGGTTTCCATAAGTCAGGTGACTGAAAATTAGTGACTTATAAGTCATGCCTGTTTGGTTGTAGATGATTTATAAACTCATTAAAGGTGTGGGCCCCATATGAAAAAGGGTGACTTATAAGTTTTAAGCAGGGGTGAACCAACTTAAAACTTATAAACAGGGGTGACTTATAAGTTGGTAGTGTTTGGTAAAATAAGTTATTTTTTTTCACTTTTTAACTTATAAGTAGGTGACTTATTTGGAACCAAACATGCCCTGAATCTTTAGAGCATGAAGTTAGTGGAAAACTATAAATATGTTAATATCGGTTTTCGCTAAATATGTGGCGTGCACTTTCACAAAAGCTTCAGTTTTTCTATATAAGTCAGAGAGAAAAGACTTGTAGTAGCCAATGATCGTTTAGAAGTTTCAAACTAGCTAGTTAAGAGCAAATCAACTGTTCTGGCTAAATTAAAGCAGACCGGCCGGCCGGCCGCGTTGGATGTCTGAAAGGTTGTTTCCTATTTCTCTGCAGCACATTTTCAGCTTCTGGAGTT
The DNA here is from genome assembly GCF_019320115.1 of Miscanthus floridulus. Taxonomy (NCBI): domain Eukaryota; kingdom Viridiplantae; phylum Streptophyta; class Magnoliopsida; order Poales; family Poaceae; genus Miscanthus; species Miscanthus floridulus. Next base: position 49,543,676 of record NC_089597.1, read on the forward strand.
CTGGTAAAATGATGACAGTTTTGCTCCTCCTGTCTCCAAACCAAAAGACGCCTACATCTCTACGACGTTTCCTTTTAAAATTTACGAAAATTTAATAACATGTTCATGTATGTCTATTATACCTGTAACCTCCTCTGAAATTACAGTCTATGTGTAACACACACACACACCCGCCCCCCGCCCCCCTTCTCTCTCTGTGTAAATTGTTTTTAAACTCTTCTTTATTGGTCGTGTTCGCTTTTTTTATAATTTATTTTTTCAGCTTGTTTTTTTTTAGCAAGAACATTATTTTTCTATCACAACAAATCAGTCAGAACAATGTTTTGGCTTGATTTTTTAGCGAAGCGAACGGGGCCATTAACACAAACTGGCCAGAATCCTGCTGGTACATTTGAAAAAAAAATCAATGTTACTAAGTGATGATATTTATCTAAAAGAACGTAACGTATTATTCTCAAATCTTAGAAGACCTCGCCTCAAAAAAAAAATCTCAGCCGAAGTAATATTAATAGCTTCATTTAGAGTCATAAAGGATGCCACCTGATCAGATAAGTACTGATCGGGAAAAATGTCCCTAACGTGAAGATACTGGATCGATGCCAGATTGGCAGCACCCATAACAGCTTGAAAGAGAGATGCCACCTTTCTCTTCAGAAAAAAGCGAAATAAAAAGGCAGGTATAAAAGCTACCTGCCGTGTTTTATGGCGTATAGCTACGTGCATGCATTCCATTGTGCACACCCAAGACTCTCAACAAAGTACAAAGCTTTGGTCCCGTTCGCTGGTCTGAAACTTGACTGAAACTGGCTGAAAAAACACTATTCTGACTGAATTATTATGAGAGAAAAATACTATTCCGACTGAAAAAACAAGCCGAATATGAATACGCCGAACAGGATAAAGAAAAACAAAGTACAAAGCTATACGGCACCTTCCTTTTGGTTAATTATATATCTTTTGAATTGTCGCTCTGCAATAGTGGTGTATACGTGTGTCAGTGCGCATATCGATTCAGGTGTAAACTAGGATATCACCTTAATCATTTGATATTTTTATTATTGTCTCCCTGATGAAGCTGACAGACTCGTGTGTGTCCATGCATGTTTCTGGTTTCTTTCGATGAAGGAGAACGAGAAGAGTGCGCCTTTCAAGCTCCCAATTTACGTGAAGAACATCCACAAGGGCAAGCACGGAAGCGATTCAGGAGTCTACGATTCCAACGGAAGGTATTAATTTCTCTAATTGCCATCTGTCAGACGACTGTCACCATCAGCCAAGAGTCCGGCTCGATCTGCTGGCCAGAGCGAGTTCTAACTTTACTGCATAGTATATTGGCAGCAAAACCAAGACAAAGAAACACTGATCATTTAGGCAGCAAAGCATACCATAAATAAAGTCAAATTGATTCCTAGTGCTGAGACACACGAATTGGTAGGCGAGATGAGTAAACAATAGTATATTAGTATTGCCTATTTTCTGATGTGAGTTAGATGGATGCATTATCTCTTGTCATTAGGAAAAAGCTTACAGCTGGGGAATAAGGGTCTGTGCTGTGTCGTTTGTAAAGCTAAAAGCAGCACGCTCGTCTACTGCTGCATCTCGTTATTAATTAATATAAATATGCAGAACAGCAAGCTAAGCATGGCACAAAACATAACATTGGCAAGAGTGTACCGCATTAGTTAACTGAATCATGAGCCAAACGAGGCGAAAAGAAAACTTGGATCTATTATAGGGAGGATGGGTTGGCGATCCAGTGCAACAACAGTTCAGTCAAAGCTTAATTAGAGATATGAAGGCACGTGGTTTAGGCGGCCTCTCAGGATGTCTACATATGTTCTATTTAGTTGATGCGTTAGATAGAAATTCCACGACTCAGACGAAGCGCGTCACAACCAGCCTTCCTCCATGCATTCGGTAGTGGATAAATGAAGTAAGTGGACACATTCAATGAAGTAGATGAAAAATTGAATGACCATGCATGCAAGTACAATATAAACTGTAGGTGTACTTTGCATGAAAAAGTTACTACAGTAGGGGGATTTACATCACTGTGCTTTCACGTGTCCTAAAGTAACTATGACTAGAGGAATTTACATCATATGTGCCTTCTCCTTTTACATTAATGAATTTACTATCAATAGATACTAGGCAGTAAATTTTTATGCATGCACGAGTGCCTCCCTAAGTTATCCGGAAATTCACTCAGTAAATTTGAAAGCACTGGACATCTTCATCTACGTAGGGTGGGTCGAAAGCGGGTGGACACATTTAATACCTCCCCTCCATGCTACCATCACATAAAAACAAGTCGGGCAGGTGGACACATTTAATGCCTCCCCTCCATGCTACCATTACATAAAAACAAGTCGGACAGGTGGACATATTTCAGATAAAAACAATTCACCGACCATGCAGGAACATTTGTAGTTACACATGCATCCATGCATCTAAGAGATGGCTTGGGTTGCGTGCACGTTGCTCCCGAGGTGATCGGTGGTTAGGGTTGGTCGCCATTAATACGGCTGCCATACTTGCATCTGCACCCATGCATGCAGAGGCGCCCGTTCCTCCTCCAACTCTTGCCTATATAAGCATGTGCCATCCATTGCTTCATCGCACCCCTTCCAGCCCTCTCAGTGTCTTCATGTGTCCTCCTTGTAGTTCATATACGAGGAATCAGTAGCTATGGCCTCAAGGGCACCTGCAGTGGTGAGTCGACCCATCTCAGAGATATATGAAGGCACGCCGTCAAGACGGCCTCAGAGAGTGTTCACGTAGCCTCTATTGCCTCCTCCATATATGATTTATTTCTAGCGGTCCAGATGACAGCTCCTCTAGCTTAGCGCCACGCATGCCGTCCACCTCAAGAGTCTGACAAGCATGCTCTATCGCTTTAAGGGGCCCACCATTTATTCTACCCAAGGCATTTATTCTACCAACCAAGAAAGCATTGACACTATACCTCTATTGAACGCATGCAAACTTAAAACAGGCACACACGCATGCATTACAACATTAGCATTTAATTCCCACACGCTCATGTCTTTGTCTTTCGAGTAATATCTCATGTGTGGCTGTGTCATTTGAGTAGTAATTTTGATGGTTGCATCGACATACATGACAATAAGTAATACTCCGTATGTGTTAAACTATGTGTGCCCAATTAAGTTAACTCTAGCTCTCACTATTTGTTGGGATAGTTACGATAATGTGTATGGGTGACTGGTCCATTAGTATAGATACTCTACCTTTTTTTAGTGTATGGTGTAGTTACTCTACCGTTTTTAGCGTAGTCACTCTACCTTTTTTAAAAGGTAATTACTGTACCTTAGTCTAACTAGTGCATTAGGAATTTGGATTAGTTGATTCGATGCCAACGAAGTCTCTTTAGCAGATTAATCTTATTTGCTCCTTGTATAAGGTATGTTATTGATTTCGTTCTTTGCGTTAATACATGATGTTTTGGGTTGTTGTACGCTTGGTTAACTTAGTTAACCAAACCTCATTTGTATGGCCGCACTGATTAAAGGCATGCATGCATACTTGAGTGAGAGTGTGCATACGCATGCAGTCGCATGTGCATGTGCATGCATGCATGCCTACTGAAACAGATGCTCATTATTGCAGCGAAGTGAGTACTTCCTCCTTGGTACTCAAAAATAAAGTTGTTTTAGACGAGGCTTGGATATGAAAATATAAATCATGAATAACTTTTAAGTTGTTGAGTTTAGAAATGTGAAAGCCATATAAATAGATTTATCTTGAAAAATACATAAAAATATACATATATCACTTTTTGATAAATATTTTTATAAAAACAAAGAGTCAAAGTAATACTTTGGAGATCGTGTCGCTGTCCAAAACAACTTTATTTTTGAGTATGGAGTGAGTAGTTGAGACTGCCGGTATTAATGAGCTTCTTGCTCCCAGCAATTGCAATAGACTGAAGTGTCTGTTGCACCTAGATATAGATAATTTTTTACCTATACAATGAGGATAAGAGGGACAAATTTGTTCGTAGAAAAAAAACTAATTGAATAAAATATGTTGTAAGTAAGTCATCGACAACGAAGCACGAGCAGAACAAATTTGTTCGTATAAATAAAAAAGAAATTCGAACAAAATATGTCACCTGCGGCGAAGTGCGGGCACAAGTGGCTAGTTAAGCTGGTGATGGGTGGAGAAGAGACTCCATTATATTTTAACACTTCCCTCATGTGGAGTCTCAATAGGTTAGGCATCAGGCAGAGAATTGGAGAAAACAATAATATATTTTATTACACCGGTAAATTAGCAAGAATTTGAACTTGAGATCTTTAGCTCCTATTCTAATACATGCACCAATAACTTCAAGCTTCTACACGAGGGAGCCTATTTGAGAGGGAGGCCTCACACACATGGAAGCTTAAGGTGTATTTTCTGTTGAACGGATATGCGACGTTAATATAACTTATGGCTTAGTGCCTTAGTTAATTCTAAGTGTCTAGGATGGAGTTATCAAATACACAACCCTGAATTCCCTCAACACCTGTCTGAGTTGTATTGGATCATGGTTTTAGAAAAATGAGGGGGTGGGCTATGGATCCGAGGGGTTTTCGTCCCCACAAAGATACAAGCACACAACTTGACCAGCTGTGCTACGACAGGCCGACAGCTCCCCCACGGTCATGTAAAATGCTGTTCTTATCTCCTAAGAGTCCAAGTACAATAGCCTATATCGAACCAATAGCCTATATTCAGTCATAATCAGAACCAACTAGTTGGCTTCATGACGCGGCTGCAGCGACTACTTGTATACAAAGGAAGATATATATCCTTCAAATTCAACTTCGAATCTGTCACCATCCATATGAAACCTCTCAGATGGGCGATGTACTACTTTACAAGTGACCAGGTAATCATTTGGCTTACCAATAAATAAATTTCTCCTGATGGATGAAGGTTGGAGGAAAAGGGTGAGGAAGAGTTGATGGCCACGGTTTAGGAAAGACTGTCTAACTACTGACAAGTAGCAGTGTAGCACTGTGTAACGCTAGTTAAAGAAAAGGGCAAAAGGCTACCAAGACACAAGTGCAGATATTAAGGAATTGGATGCCTTTGGTTTCATTTTGTAATTTACCATAGGCCCTTTTGCCAAGACAAGTCATGGTACAGAGAAACATGATGTCTTATTGCTAAAGAACAGCTCATAAACAAATACGAAAACTAAGTAAATAGCCTGAAAAGAATATCTATTTTTCCAAAGAAAAAAAATATCTAATTACAGTATCTATCAACTTGCAGATTTGTCCCTGAAAAGTTTGAGGAGATTTTCAAGAAGTATGCCCACACCAGGCCTGATGCTCTTACAGGCAAAGAGCTACAGGAGATGCTGCAAGCTAACAGGGAACCTAAAGACTTGAAAGGATGGTAAGTTCTCTGCAACAATCGACATTTGACAAGCAATATACTTGATCCCTCTGATTGAATATTTTTTCTGCAAAATTACCGCAGGCTGGGTGGCTTTACAGAATGGAAGGTGCTGTACTCCCTGTGCAAAGACAAGGACGGGTTTCTCCACAAAGACACTGTCAGGGCAGTCTACGATGGCAGCCTGTTCGAAAGGTTGGAGCAAGAGAGGAACTCAAAGAAAGAATCGAGTAAGAAGAAATGATAAGAAATCCAGACGCTCTGACGTGGACGAATTTGTAAATTACGCTGTGCCCGTAGTTCGGTAAATACCGTAATTTGATTGAATCTATATGTTTGTCGATTCATATAAAGATATTGAAGTAATTGTCGAACATGTTTGAATTAGCAAGACATCCGTAGTTGTGAGCTTTGATAGCCTCCCATATTTTTTCAGTTAATATTTTATATAAATGTTTTTGTACGGTGCTTGAAAAATGTTTCGATCGTGTTTGTTGTTCTTTGAGTTGTCTTAGTTAGTCATGGTAGATGGTGTTTCCGTTGTTACCTCTTTTTGAGTCTATTGTTTGTCTAGTCTAAGCCGTGTTCTTTATCTATATAATCAACAACTCTCTTGCTCGATTCGTAAAAAAAAAATACTAAGGTGAATTGAGACAATAGGAGTGGGCACTTGTTTGAATCAGGCATATAATAAAAATGTGAGGCTCCAACGTATAAAAGAGACCAACATAATTTCTTTGTAGATGCAGACCATGTCTACAGCTACAAAGATTTGCACCCGGCCTATGTTCCAATGCTACCAACTATACCCAGCAATTGTAGGAAAGGTAAAAGTGAGATATTTAAATGTGAAATGTAAAGTAAACAAATACAAACTCGCTCAAAATCTTTTCTTTTATCACCAAGGTATCAGGAAATTTAATTCGCAAAAAAAGGTATTGGAAAATTTAAATGTGAAATGTAAAGTAAACAAATACAAACTCGCTCAAGACCTTTTATTTTATCACCAAGGTATCCGAAATGCCCTCCACAAGTGTCATTGGAGTTCCTCTCCCAGGTCAAGCTCATAGTCATGTACTCCTTTGGTTCCAAAATATTTTTAGGTTTAATCATGTATATACATAAAATTCTTATATTTATGATATGTAATAAATATCATTATAGTTGACTGTGGAATATACTTTTATTTAAAGATGCAAATATGGACATTATTTTCTATGTAACATGTTGAACTTAAAAGAGTTGGACTCCACGAGAAACGTAATGTGCCTTTTATTTTCAAACAAAGAGAGTAACTCCAAGTGGGGCTGGTGACGGCTGCACTGGGAAACTCAGTCTCCTCGCAAGCCCCAACGTGTTTTCTCCTGCGAGCTTCTAGTCTCCCCAGCTTCTAGCCCCCTCCTCTCCTCCGGCAAGCTTGCCAGCGGTGAGGGGAGGTGGGCCGGCCCTCAGTCCTATAGCTAGTTCTAGTCCCCTTTAGTTTTTCCTCTTGTTTGTTGAATAAGAGTTGCAAATGGCGCCCATAGTGATGGGAACCCTGGAGCTTCATCCGCTGGTGGTTTGATGGAGGATGCTCCCTGCCATCTTCCTCGGTACTGGAGTTGTGTTCATGTCCGGTGGAGGTGTGTTCGTGGGTGGCGCTCTTTCTGTCGGTGTCGTCCCCGGCGGTGGCAACGAAAGACGTTGCCTTCTTCCCGGCAGTGGAGGACGCGGGCTCCAAGACATAGTGCCAAGCTCTTGCGTGGCAGTCGATGCTCCCTGCAGCCTCAACACGAGTGCGGCGGAAGCTTCCCTCGCTCCTAGAGCCGGTGACCATCTCGGTGGCGGCGTTGCCGGTGTTGCGAGAGTTCGTCGCCCAGTACGGAGACCTCTTCCTGGTTGAAGCAGATAAAGAAGTGGCAAAACGTTCGCTTGCGTTCGGGTTGCTAGTCGTCAGATTTAACGTTGGCAGACGTGACGTGATTTTCTTGAGTCTGGTGAAGCTCAGCCCTTTTAGTTCCAGGAATTTGGATTTTGGGGCTACTATAGCATGTTCGTTTTTATTTGGTAAATAGTGTTCAAACATGGACTAATTAGGCTCAAAACGTTCGTCTCGTAATTTCCCACCAAACTGTGCAATTAGTTTTTCTTTTCGTCTACCTTTAATGCTCCATATATGGGCCACAAACATTCGATGTGACAGGTACTGTAGCAACTTTTTGGAAGTTAGGGTGGAACTAAACAAGAGCTCATTCAACATCTACGACTCAAGACACCAAATCCTCAAAGACACGGTCTGGTCAGACAGTCGAGGAGAGTGTTGATGGTGAAAATGTCATGAACTCACATACTCAAAACACCGTCAATAGCTTCAGAATAAAAGGAAGAATAACATAACATGAGCATATTTTTATCAATAACAAGTTCCACTTGTACTTAAGGCATTTGTATGCAGGATATCACAAAACATGAATGAATAAGCTACGGGACCCCCAGGGTGTGTGTGTGTGGGGGGGGGGGGGTGGTCGGCCAACCCAAACTATGGGCCCACCACCGTGCCAAGTCACCATGATCCATGTCAAAGTGTCCAAAGTCATTCTCCACCCTTGAATCATACTTGTGTTTCTTATCAAGGGTGGAGAATCAACTCACATGGATCTATGTGCCCACAAAGACACAAACCGAAGTGACAAACATCAACTAGGGCGCCTGTCGTGGGGTCAGAACCGCGACAAGCATAGTTGTTCGAGTCAGTGTCAGAGTACAGGTCTCCGGTGGCTCGGGTGGACTCAAGAACAAGAATCACGCAGAGAGGACGCAACAGTTTATCCTGGTTCGGGCCAATTCGGTCCCTACGTCCAGCAACTGATGATCCTTATACTCAAAAGCATATAAAATCGGAGGGGGGGGGGGGGTTACAACAGAGTGTAGAGAGAGATTTGGTAGGGGGTTAGCTCGGTGCTAATCCTAGGGTTGCCTCACCGCTAGTGGAGCCTTCCCCATCGTCGGAGAGGAGGAAGACGACGGGGTGCGGTGGAGGAGCTCTCGGTGCCCCTCTCTGGGTTGCCTTGCTCCCGGTGCGAAGCAGAGGCGGATGGAATCAAATGGAGTGTCTGGTGATCGATCTAGGATCCTCTCCCCTCCTAGGTCCGACATTATCCCTTTATAACGAGATAGGTTGGGTACATGGTGGTTTAGGGGATCTAGTCTATGGTCTACGTACGCCGGAGTCCTAGAGGGCCTTGCAGCGATGCGCCGTGGATTGTGGCGGTGTCTTGGTGCCGAAGAAGCCTTGGGTGTCGTCCGACTGCTCTGTTCTGACACTTTGCGTGTCAGGCTATGTCGGCTTGGACCGGCCTCCCCCAGGTGGACCTTCTAGAGTCTTCTTGATGGCGAAGGAGGTCAGCTCCAGGGGCTGATGTGCAGGACTAGAAGCCCCCGAGCCCCTGGAGGTCGAGGGAAAGCTTTGTCTTCTTGTGTCATGCTCCGGACGTGACCATGTCGGGGGAGCAGTTGGTAGGGCTACGCCTGGGGAGCAGCGCCAGGGAGCCCCCGAGCATTGATAGCTTGGGGCTTGTCTTCTTATGCCCGGGCCTTGGCTGACGTCGTTAGCCGGGCAAGAGCCAAGGGCTGGGCCCGGATGCACCGTAGATTTGGAGCCTGGGGCTCAGGTGAGCCCCCAATCCCCAAGCGGAGGTTGTGGCCAAGTCAGGCTTGGCCGAGTCTCTTGGCTAGAGGGTGCGCGCGAGCGTGCCTGATGGGCATAGCCCCCGAGCCCTCAGACGATCCTAAAGGGGTCGGTCGGGGGGCCTTCTTCGGTCTAGAACCATTGGACCCGAAGCTTAACATACCCATATGTTAGGATCTCGTCAGGAGCCCCCAAACCCTTCATGGCCTCACCTGGCATGATGGCGACGAAGGGCTGGATTTGATCTTATGGTGACCGAACCCTCCTTGGCGGGGACAACTTCTGCTGACAAGAGTGCTGCACCCTGCTTGGGGCCTTCTTCATCAATGTGATGGGTGTTGCTCGGCTGTCGGGGCCGAGCGAAGATGGTGTTGATCCCTTTGCAAGTCTATGTCACATGGATCTTCGACTCGAGCGAGGGCGCGGCAGACTTGTTTGGGAGTTGCTGACTTTAGGCCTAGGGGTGCCCTCCTTTGTGATCGAAGCCTACCGTGGGCTGGGTGATCAAGAGCGTAGGGCTCTGGCTCAGGGCCATCTGATCATCTGAAGCGCCACGCCCTTCTGAGGGCTGCGGTAGTAGGCCTCGATCCTCTCCAGCCATCCTTCTAGGGCCGACCTTCTGCAGCCATAGATCAGGGAGCAGGGAGCGCGCTGAGCCTTGGATGGGGCCCTTGTTGGGCCCACTGCTCAGCAGCTCCTGACCCAACTTCGGGGAGTTGGCTAGTTTTTGGGGGATGCGCCACCCGAGCGCTTGTCGATCAGGGGTCAGGCTGCTCCGTCTGGTGAGCCAGCATAGCCCCTGAGGCCACTGTGGGGCCCCCTTGCCAGCGGAAGGGTAGCTTTTGGGCATGTCCCATCCGCCGACGCCTTGCGCAGACGATTGATGGCATCTGTGCCATTGTGCCTAGTGGAGGAGTTATGGCGTGCATCCTCGTGCCGTACTGTCTCGTCTAGGAGATGGGATGTTGGGGCCACGTGGAGCTGATCTAGTAGAGGAGGAGCCACTGCACTTGGTGTGGGTGGATCTAGGCCATCGATGGTAGCTAATGGGCCTGGGGGAGCCGGATCCTGCCAAGTTCCATGAGGAGGCATGCGCGGAGCGGGCGACGCGCGTGGTGCAAAGTGGAGCAGGGACTTGACTCGTTGTCAGTGGTTCCCTAACTCCACCTTTATTGTGCGGCCGTCATTACGCAACCACCTAGAGGTGTGTTGTGGGGATTGAAGGGACGCCTAGCCGGTTCCCCGAGGCCCCTTCTAGCCATTGATGGCTGATCGGAGGGCCTAGAGCCGCTCATAGCACATCGTCTAGGCTATAAAGGGGAGCCCCCAGGGGACGTGGTGCCTCCAATCTCTTCTTCTTTAGATCTATCTTCTTGGCAGCGATGGCGGCGGCGATGAAGTGCTATGCTTCCCTCCGGGTGAGCTTGGTCTTGTCCGCCGGGCGTCTGCTTCTTCGAGGGTGAAAGGACTCTAGCGAGGGAGGGGCGATGACATGATGCCAAAGGTGTCTATCGCATCCGCTGTCCCTAGAAGGTGTAAGGGCTCTAGCGAGGTTACTAGAGTCCTTGTACCCTCTAATAAGGGGGAGGGGTTGCGATGCATCAGTCGCTACCCCTTCGTCCGGCAACAGTGCGGGGGCTCAGCCCCGCTGACGGAGCGATGGTCAATGTCGCTTGGCTTCAGGCCCTAGGGGAGGAGCCCCGAGGCTAGCCTTCTAGCCCGAGCCTTGCATGCCACTAGGCCCTAACCCAGAGGTCGGGCGCGTCCTGCGGTTTTTGCCGCCATATATTGCAATCGGGTCGTTCCCAATTAATGGAATGAAATTACTTTCATTTGTAATCCCATTTGCTCTTGAGTCGTGCTTAGAGACTTAATCCCTCATTGGGATGGGCTATTACAAAGATCGCCGCGCCCGTGCTGCTAATTGGTAAGTCCGTGAAAACCCCAGGTTTACGGTTGTTCCATGCCCCGGTGATGTCCCCCAGAGGGAAGATCCTCGACTTCTCGACTGAGCCACTCATATAGTTTCGAAGCCCATCTATTGGTACTTGGGGGCTCACTGCCTCCCTCATTGGGTCACCATGAGTGGCTCTTAGTTAGTACTCAAACATCATTCGTCTAGACGGTCGGGATGCTTCTGGGCGTCCTGGCTACAGCCACGTGGGCTCATCTCCCGAACGTCCCTCGCACTTTTAGTTGCTTCGAGCGACCTTGAAGCCTAGTGGGCTGGCCTTAGAACCCTCGGCGATGCCCCTTCTAGGGGCCCTTGGACCATTGTGCGGTGGGGTGGCATGATCCAATGAAGGATCGGGAGATAGGCAGATACCTACAAAGAAAACAGAATGGACACAAGAGAAGGGAAAGATGACATAGCTGCTAATGTGATGGTTGAGGCCATTCTGTTAGTGCCTTGTCGATCATTCACCCGGTTCTCCTGCCTCATCTGTCCTGTCCTCGCCTTGCTCATGGCCTTCTACTGTGGTCCTTCTTTTGAAAGGTCAACAGGTGGTTTGCTCAGTTGATCCTCAGGTGCAGCCAAGCTACCGCTGGGGTGGCTCGGGTTAAAGGAGATAGCTATAGAAATAAGCGAAGCAAGAGGGTCGAGAAGACATGACTTATCTTGGTTTTTGTTGTTAGAGAGGTAGGCCGGTGAGGGAGGTCGGCAGGGGGGACATGGCTCAGGAGACGGTGCTTCTGGGTGGATGGCTCGGTGATGGCCTTCCCTCATCGGGAAGGTCGAAACTCACCTCAATCAGGTTAACCCTTTCTGGGGGCCGAGCACTTGGATGGAGGGGCCAGCTGAGCCACCACTACCGATAGGAGTGTTGGCTACCTCGTTGATGCTCGGTTGATCGAGCACCGTCGTTGCCTTGGTTGCTTCCTCTATCGATGCCCTTTCTACATCACGACGAGGGCCATCGGGAGCGCAGGGGGCGACGAGTGCGATCGCCTAGGCGACACAGTCTTGCTCATAGTAGTAGGCTTGCTCAAAGATGCCCTCAATGGTGATGACCCCCTTCGGGCTAGGCATCTTGAGCTTTAGGTAGGTGTAGTTGGGGATGACCATGAACTTGGCGAAACACGGTCCACTGAGGAGGGTGTGGTAGACATTGGGGAAGTCGACCACCTCAAAGGTGAGTGGCTCCTTGCGGAAGTTGTTCAGCTCGCCGAATGTGACGTTGAGCTAGATGTGCCCGAGGGGCACGACTTCCCCAGCACAATCCCATAGAATGGCGTCTTGCTGGGGCATAGGCTGCTCTAAGGGATACCCATCTTGTCAAGGGTGCTGGCGTAGAGTATGCTGAGGCCACTGCCCTAGTCCATCAACACCTTTGTGAGATGCGTGTGCCCACGATTGGGCTGACCACGAGCAGGTAGTGCCCCAGATGAGGGACACGACCAGGGTGATCTTCTTGGTCGAAGGTGATGGACATCTAGGATCATCAGAGCCCCGTTGGGGTGGTGAGGGTGTGAACAGCATTCACCTCCTGCTCAGTGATGCGACGCTGCTGATAGGATACATATGCCTGGGAGCCCCTGAGGATCATGAGGCAGCGCTTGGCCTCGAGGAACTCGTTGTCTTCTTCTTGGGCACCGTCTGCTAGGTCATCGGCCTTCAGGGTAGGCTTTTGGGCCTTGCCCTATTGGCTAAGGGTGCTATGGATGTAGTCCTTCATGGTAGCATAGACCTTGATGAGATGCTTCGCTTGCCCCCCATGGAAGGGCAGGGGGCCTCGAGCACCTTCTTGAAGTGCTTTGGGCGTGCACCACACCCACGAGGCTGAGGTCAGGTGACACAGTCGGCCATGGCCACCATCTCCTCCCCATGGTGCTTCTAGTCCTTGTTTTGCTTATCGCAACGTCGTTGGGATGAGGTGGGATCATCATCGCCATCGCCACCACTAACGTGGCCGGTGGCCTTGGCTTTCCCATTGAAATTAGCCTAGACCGCCTCCTTGCTAGTGGCATACTAGGTGGCGACGTCTAGGAGCTCCCGTGTCGTGCATGGGGTCTTGTGGCTGAGCGCGTGGATGAGCGCCTCACAGGTTGTGCCGCAGATGAAGGCATTGATCATGTCGGCGTCGGTGATGTTGGGGAGCTCATTGTGCTTCTTAGAGAAGCACTAAATGTACTCCCGAAGGGTCTCATCGGCCCTCTGCCTGTAGTTGTAGAGGTCCTAGGAGTTCACTGGGCGGGTGTAGGTACCCTAAAAGTGGCCGATGAAGACTGAATGGAGATCACCCCAGCAGAGGTTGCTACTAGGCTCGAGCTGCTTGAGCCAAGCTCAGGTTGAGCTTGACAGGAGCAGGGGAAGGTACTGGATGGCGAAGTCATCATCTGACCCCTCGGCCTTCATGGCTAGGCTGTAGTCCTCTAGCCAAGGGTCTGGGTTGGTCTCGCTATCGTACTTGGAGATGTACGTCGGTAGCCAGAAACGCCTAGGGTAGGGAGCCTCCCGAATCGCTGCCCCGAACGCTAAGGGGTCAAAGTGATCCATGATGGTGCCCCCACCTCACCGCTTAGGGGTGCGGGACTACGCCTGAGCATGGCGCCTGGCCTCGATGGTGTCACGGACATCGTGGTCATCGCCAATCCGGTGGCGCGTGGGGGACGCTAAGGAGAAAGGTTGTGCCTTCGCTCCTGCCTAGGCTTGGCGCCCTAAGTCCATGGCCGATCAGAGCTATTGCCGAAGGTGTTGCCACTGCTTCCCCTCATCGGTGGGGAGTGAGCGTCAGAGCAGTCTCTATTGGCGGTGGGCGTCGTCTAGGATGGCTGAGAGAGCGTGGCGTGGCGCCGGGAGGCTAAACTCTTAGCCTGCTGCTCGAGGGCAATGCGGAGGAGCCGCTTCACCTTGTTCAACCGCTCATTGGTCTTTGGGTCCGGCATGTCGGAGATGTCTTCCAGGCGGTAAGCAGTTGTAACACCCTAGGTGTTTGGCTTCCACTAAATTGCATGTCATTTCATAAACATATGCATCATCCATGTCACCATGCCATTATCACTGAGACATACATATGCAACATTCGCATATTCTATTTGTTTTGTACTTTATTGCTTATGAATGGTAGTAGTGCAACCTGTGAATGCAACATGAATTTCTCATACCTTGAAACATGGCAACATGATAGGAATGTGGCAAGTTAAGCTTGCAACAAAAGTAATGAAACACGCGAAACATTGCATTGCAACATTTGGGTGAATTGCTTGTTTTGTTGTTTCATCACATGTGATCATTTGACATGGGTATAGCACTTGTGTAAAGTGGTTGATTATGGTCTAATACACCTTAACTACACTTAGGGTAATTGTTTGGACATTGTTCATGTAGGTCAAAATGACAAAATTGCCCTTGAGTGGAGGTTTGACTTGAAATGACCCCTTGAGTGCCATAGTTTGACTGATTCAAAAGTCCAACTTAGGGATCTTGCATGGCTGTGCACCCTTTACCAAAGTTGTAGCTAATTTATCAAGGAACAAAAGTTGTTTTATGATCATCTCATGAAATTGGCTAGAACAAGCTCAAACATGGCCCACAAGTCAGAATTTCATGCTGATTTCATACTTAGAAAATTTTCTAAGTCCTTAAGTGTTTTACAGTTTCGTGTACCAATGTTTGGAGGCTTGTATCTCCCTAACCAGGCCAAACCAACTCGAGCTCCAATTGAAGAAGTTGTAGTATTCACTTAGGTCTTCAATTTTGTTAACTAGACCATGAACCAGATCGCCACCGTTTGGGAGTTATGCATCGTTGAAATCACGCTGTCAGTCATCGTCGTTGTTTACTGAATCGCAACGTTTCAGAAAACGTTCAGTGAACACGGTGGCCAACCGGCGCAGGAGCCGCTCGCCGCATGGCGTTCATGCACTACCGAGGTCTCCACGTTGCGCATCCGTGCTCCAGAAGAAGGCCAGCGCTTGCCCGACCGAGTCGCCAGCTCCATTCGCTTCCCTCTCGCCTTCACCGCGCGCAGCGCCGAGCCACAGCCGTCCGCCATTGCCGGCCGAACCTTCGCCCTTGCCTAGCTCACGCGTCCTTGCAAAAATGCGTTGCCCAGCTCGTTAGTAGCTTCACAGTGATCTCCTCTACCTCCTCCACCCCACTGTCGATCCAATTGTGCCTTGGTAAGGGCGAAATCGCCGTTTTCTTCCACCGCCACCATGACTGCCCTCGTCGGAGATGGCGCTCCATGCGGCTAGCTGCCACCGTGGCCTTCCCATCCTATCTCTCTCTCGCGCTAGGTCCTAGGAGCGCTGCTGAAGCTCATAGGGTCACCCATTCGAGCTGTGGTGCCGTAGCCTCGCTGGAGCCGGCCATGCCGCGGCTGTACACCGCCATGCTCGTCGGCAACCCCAGTAGCCGTGATAATAGCATCGATTGGGGACACCGCTAGATGCGCACGGGCAAGGCGAACATCGTAGCACCGCTGACCTCGCCGCAGGAGCCACCGGCGACGAGCTACGCCGCCGTCTCCTTCTCCTCCCCTGTCTGTCTCTCTGTCGGGCGGGTCCCGGTTGTCAGCCGCTGAGGCTGAGGCGGGAGCCTGGCTGGGCTGCGCCGTTTCTGGGCCGTGCCTACGCCTGCTTCGCGGGCCGCCGTTTCTTCGGGCCGGCCCACCAGTAGTTGATTTGGTTTTCTTAATTTGTTTTGTTTTATTATTTTCACAGATTTGTGTACATTTTCAAAAATATGTATCTCCTAGATGGTAGATCCAAATGATGTGGTTCCAATTTTGTTGAGTTCATGATAATGTCTAGTTTCTATTAAAAATATAATCCATGTCATGTTCTGTTATGAAAATGGGAGTTTCTATTTATCTCTTTTAATCATGCAAGAAATAGGGATAATTATATCTTTTTCTATGTAGCTCCAAATGGCATGAAATTTTTATGGTGTACTGCCCATATCATGAGTAGCTTGTAGTTAAATTTTTATATATTTTGGACACTGTATATAGGAGATAGAAAATTATCTTGTTTGCATGGATGGATCTTGTGTGAATTTTCATAATTTTTCTATAGATCCAGTTAGGGTAAAAATTGGTGAGTGCTATTCTTATGCTAGAATGATACTAGGAAAAATAAGAAATCTATTGCTTGACACTTTTCAATAGGGTTTCCTAATTATGCTAAAAATAGACATGCCACCTGTTATTTTGGGTACAGCAAGTTCTGCTTGCTCAATGGCTTTGAAATTTTTATGGTAGTCTACGTGAAGCATGAGATAGCTACTGTAATTTTTGTAGATTTTTCTGAACAGTTTTACTATATATTGCTTTAATCATCTAATTAACTAAATAAATTTGAAAAGGATATTAAATAATTTATTTAGAAGTTGGTACTATACTTTCTAATGTTTCTCTGGTATGTAAAACATATTGGTAAACTTGGTTTGGTCTAATTATGCTTTTGCATCATCATTAAATAATTAATTTAGTAACCCTGTCATTTCTGGACAGATTCTAGGGTTATTGGAATTCGATTTGGTTAACGTAAGAATCATGCTTTGATGTTTACAAATGATTTGTAGAGAATTTCATAAGCTTTCCAGAATGTCCTCATGCAAGTCATTTGGATTTGTAGAACTCTGGTTATGATTGAATTAAGGAACTACCCGTGTGCATATGAAACTTTAACTGTTGTTTTAAGTATGCCTTTACTATTTCTAAGTTTGTGGTAATGTTTCTAGGTGTTAGGCCTTTAACTGAAGATGAGCATCTTTATCTTAGGTTATGCAAGTTAGGTAAGTTGATCTTGTTCTTTAAGTTAAGTTAGATACATGCTTAAAGTGATTTGAATAGAGCTATTTTACTCGGTAAACGGGTGTCCAGTGATGCTTTCGTAAACACTTACTGTGATTCATTCATCATGAGCATCATGTCATTCCTTATGCATCCATGATATTTATCTTGTGCATCGGCATGCAATAGGTGTATCGGAAGGAGTAACACTACTGGAATTCGAGGAACCGAGCGAGCAGCAGCAGCCGACACCGGAGCTTCAGGAGGTGCAGCCTTCAGGAGAAGTGCCAGACGAGGTCGCCGTTGAGTGTCTAGATCACCGTCCATGCAACTTTGTGAAAGGCAAGCCCCGGAGCATATTAAGCCTCCTAATTTCTGAAATGCAGTTACAGTATTATTGTTACATATATATATTGTTGCATTAAGTTTAGGTGTTGGATGCAAACACTTGCTGCATTGGTTACCCAATCCTTGTCCAGAGATTGTTACCCTGAATCCTATGTAGCTCAGGCTCATGTAGTGCTTAGCCCTGCTTAAACACGGTAGAAGTCAGGTGATTTCCTGTCACCTGCGAGATATAGGAAGATACATATGGCACGGTTGGCTATATTTGCTATCGTGGAAAAGAACCAGTCTTAATTCGAAATGAAGACCGGATGGAGGCTTGCTAGTTTGCAGTGACTCCGTCTGTGTCGATTAAGGACTGAATCTTGGAGCCTTTCCTGTTCATGTTGAACGCATGCCTCTCTCTTAGTTGGCCGTGTCTAAAGACCGACCATGAAGCCGAGTAGCTCACCTCAGGCTGAGAGTCGATAAGTATAAAGTGCGCCTCGGAAGGGAGCCGTAGGCGTGAGTCTAAGGGCAGGTGATTTAAAAGTCCTGATCATCCTGGCAGAAGGGTAATCCCTAAGAGTGCTGGCGCTGATCGAACCCACGAATTTGGTTCCTAAGATGTTCCAAAGGTGACCCACGGCTACCCTTGCTAAGTATGCCAGGGTGAGAGTTAGGAATACCCCCTTAGCTGAGTTGTAATTCGATTCGAGTCGCCGTCTCTCCCGGTTAGTGAGAACTTGACGGGCTTATCTCCAATGTAGATACACTAAATAACATAATGGTTTGGAAATGATGATATAATGATGACAACCTTATTATACCTGCTATGGTTAATATTGTTTGCTCCTAATAAGTGAGTGCTCTAGTACAGGTGCTAATCTAGTGGACAGGTAAATGATGATAAGCTTGATGCTAAGTTTAAATTGGTTACTATAATCATAAGCTCTTTTATGCAACTATGTCAAGCTAGCCCACCACATAAGCCTTGCATGACCCTTGGTGTCTTTTATTTCTGGTTTTGACGGGTAAGTCTAGCTGAGTACCTTCTCGTACTCAGGGTTTATCTCCCACCTGTTGCAGATGACCAGTTCTACTTTGGTTGCTGCAAGTACTGCCTTCTCCCGGCTGGGGATGAAGACTAGACCGTTGGGCACGGTCTCTACTAGTTCTCGTATCTGATGATGCTTTTGTGGGACATGACTCAGACTTGGCAATGTATTTGAAAACTATGATGTTTTGTACTAAACTATGTTGCTTCCGCACACTCAAACTTGGTTTGTAATATGTTATTTGAACTCTAATGGATGTAATTCGAATGCTACTTGTGAAATGTTGTAACGAATGATGTGTTGTGTTGAATCACTACGGTCTTGGTTTGTATGTCGAGAGTTGGTTGAAATCCTTCGTGATTTCCGGACTACCGGGATTATGGGAGCTTAAGTACAGGAATTTGATCGCTTCGGTGATTGTTTTTGTACTTACGTTCTTATGATTTGGTCGGTTCTGTTACAGCAGTGGCCACCATGTTGTACGCCGCACGAGGGAGGCAGAGGCCGCTGGGAGCCCCCATGTGGACTCCATCACTGTCTCGCCCCTGTGATGTCTAGGGAACCACACCCGCTCTGAGCTATGGAGGTGGTACCTACACCGTCAACTACCACCGCCCTGCTCAGAGCCCTAGCATGTGGAGAACCACTGCGCCAACCTCTACAAGCAGCGTGCCTTTCACTTGCTTTGGCTGTGGAAAGCCGGGCCATAAGGTTGCTGAATGCCCCATGAAGAACGCTGCACCACCTGCTCAGACCTCTGCAAGACAAGCTCATATTCAGGGTATACCAGACAAGAATGTTGCTGGAGCCGCCCATGGTTGTCTCACCCACTAGACCACGAAGGACGCCTAGGACGCCCCCGATGTGGTGTACTGTATGTTTATTGTGCATTGAGCTATGGCCTCGGTATTGTTTGATTCAGGTGCTACCTATTCTTACATATTCACCAAGTTTGCACGAGAGCACAGCATACCAGTAACTCCACGCAAGGAACCTATAGACACTAGTTCACCTTTGGGTCGCATCATATGCACCAAGAGATGTTAGGGAGTGGGCATCACCATTGAGGGTCACCCTTTTCTAGCCAACCTTACCTTGCTCCCCACTGATGGACTGGATGTCATATTGGGAATGGATTGGCTAACCCAACACAAGGGAGTAATATTTTGCTCACCAAGATATGTGGAGATAACACATTCGAGTGGGCACGTAATCCGATATGAGCCTAACCTTGAGAGTATAGTTTTCATGTTGTGTGCCCTAGAAGCCAAGTCAGTTGAGAAGGTACCCATAGTATGTGAGTATCCTAATGTGTTTCCCAAAGAACTACCAAGTATGTCGCCTGATCAAGATGTGGAGTTTGTGATCGACCTTCTGCCTAATATGGGACCTATTGCTAAGAGGCCCTACATGTTGGATGATGAGCTGGAGGAGCTCAAAAAGTAGCTTAAGGAGTTGTCTAACAAGGGGTACATTAGGCCCAGTGCTTCACCTTGGGGTTCCCCTATCTTGTTTGTGAAGAAGAAGGACGGTTCCATGAGGATGTGCATTGACTACCAGAACTTGAATGTCGTGACTGCCAAGAACAAGTTCCTACTATTGAGAATAGATGACCTACTAGAGCAGCTGAGGAATGCCAAGTTCTTTTCTAAGATTGATCTCTGATGTGGGTACCATCAGATTAAAGATCCAGACTAAGGACATTCTTAAGACTGCCTTTGTCACTAGGTATGGGCAGTATGAGTTTATTGTCGTGTCTTTTGGACTCACCAATGCCCTGGCCTACTTCATGAACATGATGAACAAGGTATTCATGGAAGAGCTGGATAAGTTTGTTGTTGTATTCATTGATGACATTCTTGTCTATTCGGCCACTACAGAAGAACATGAGCAACATTTGAGAGTAGTGCTAGAAAAGCTGAGACAAAATTAGTTATATGCCAAGTTTAGCAAGTGCGAGTTCTGGCTTGAGGAAGTCGCCTTCCTAGGTCACATTCTCACTACTGAGGGACTAGTTGTTGATCCCGCTAAGATTGAAGATGTGAAAGAATGGGAACAACCCCGCAATGTGATTGATATCTAGAGTTTCCTTGGGTTGGCAGGATACTATCATCGCTTCATGGAGAACTTCTCCAAGATAGCCAAGCCGGTGACCAACCTGCTGAAGAAGATTAATGAGTTCGAGTGGATGCTAGAGTGTGAGCAAGGCTTCTAGACCTTGAAACAGAAGCTTACCACCAACCCCGTGCTAGCATTGCCTGACATTTAGCAAGACTTCGTGGTCTATTGTGATGCATCCAGATAGGCACTTGGCTGTGTTCTGATACAGAATGGTAGAGTCATATCTTATGCTTACTACCAGTTGAAGGACCAAGAGGGATGCTACTTGACACATAACCTTGAACTTACAGCTATTGTGCATGCCTTGAAGATCTGGAGACACTACCTGATCGGGAGCAAATGTGACATCTACACCGATCATAAGAGCCTGAAGTACTTCTTTACCCAGGAAGATCTAAACATGAGACAACGCCGATGGCTAGAGCTGATTAAGGACTACAACCTAAAGATGCACTATCACCCAAGGAGAGCTAATGTAGTCGTAGATGCCTTGAGCCACAAGAGCTATTGCCACAGTTTGATGACAGAGGCCATACCACCAGAGCTGAGATAGGAAATGGAGGAGCTATGGCTCAAGATCCTACCAAAGGGAATGCTAAACGAACTTCAAGTGTAGTACAACCTCATAGATCGAATCCATAAGGCCCAGCTAGAATGCCCTAAAATCTAGGAAGTTCGAGAGCTCATGGAGCAAGGCAAGTGTCTTGAATTCGGAGAAGATGAACAAGGAGTGTACTGGTACAATGATAGAATCTGTGTGCCCTCTGATGCAGCCCTATGAGAAGAGATCCTAGATAAAGGGCATGACTCCAAGTATTGCATCCATCTAGGGAGTACCAAGATGTATGTTGACTTGAAGATGCTTTTCTGGTGGAAGAATATGAAGGCTGATATTGTGGGACATGTCGTGCGATGCGATGTCTGCAATAGGATCAAGGCTGAGCGCCAAAGATTGACAGGACTATTGAAGCCTTTGGATGTTCCAATGTGGAAGTGGGAAAACATATCCATGGACTTTATAGTGGGTCTACATCGGACCCCAAAAGGCCATGATTTGATCTGGGTGATCATCGATAGATTGACCAAGGGAGCTCACTTCATAGCTGTGAGGAACGACTACAGAGTTGAGAAGCTCATAGATCTATATGTGGATAACATTCTCAGGCTTCACAGAGCCCCTATGAGCATAATGTCTTATCGAGGGACGCAATATGGTTCCAAGTTCTAGAAGAGTCTTCATAAGGAAATTAGGACTCGACTGGATTACAGCATCGCTTACCACCCTCAGACAAATGGTTAGACAGAAAGGGTGAAACAGATCTTAGAAGATATGCTCCGAGCTTGTCTGAAGTATGGGTCGAATTGGGAGAAGAATTTACCTCACGTAGTGTTCTCTTACAATAACAGTTACTAGGCTAGCCTCAAGATGTCACCATTTGAGGCCTTGTATAGGAGAAAGTGTAGGACCCCTTTGATGTGGTCAGAGGTGGGAGAGAGATCGTTCTTTGACCCACAAAGATCAAGGATGCCAAAGAAGGAGTCACCCAAGTGCGAGAGAATCTGAGAATTGCTCAAAACCGACATAAGAGTTACGTAGATAATAGGCAAAGAGACCTTGAGTTCTAAGTTGGGGACTATATCTACCTCAAAGTCTCCCCACTCCGAGGCACCATCAGGTTCCATGTGAAAGGAAAGTTAGCACCAAGGTATATAGGACCTTACCGGATCTGTCAGAGAATTGGCAAGCTAGCCTACAAGTTGGAGTTACATGAAGAGCTGATAGGAGTACACCTAGTGTTCCATGTATCCTAGCTACGCAAGTGCTTTAAGCTACCAGATGAGCAAGTACCCATAGAGGCACTGGATATATAGGATACCTTGGAGTATAGAGAGCACCCTATCTGGATACTTGACAGAGCTGAGAAGGAAACCAAAAGCACGGCCATACCCATGTGCAAGGTCTAGTGGAGCAACCACACTGAACGAAAAGCCACTTGGGAGAAAGAGTCAGAACTTCAGATGCTCTACCCCTACCTCTTTGAAAGGTGAGTCAGACCTTAAATCTTAGGACGAGATTCCTATGAGGGGGAAGGACTATAACAACCTAGGTTTTACTAGAACAAAAAATCTGAACTTAAAAATTTTTCTAACAAAACCCATGTATGGTGAGTGTGCATACTAGGAGACCACCCTTGTAGTTGCACAAGTAGATCCCAAGTTAGCATGATTGAGCATATGTATTTTAAAAAACTTGTGATTTCCATCTTCTTGATCTTATGTATTGCTAATAAAATCAATTAACCTTTAGATAGGTAAGCTTGAGTGTGAGTTGCCAACCAATGGTTGTGTTCCTAAAACCCAAGATGACCCCTAGTGGACCCCACAAGGATGTATATGTGTTTGGCAACACATGTATACATGCCTAGGTGCACAAGGTGTAGATAGAAATAGGAAATAGAAAAGGGTTTGGCAATAAAAGGAAGAAATGGAAAAAAGGGAAAGCAACCCGAGTAGCCTAGCTGGCCCAGCCACGCAACCACAGTTGCCCATGTCGTAGCCCCGCACCCATGCTCACGCGCGCACGACCACGTGGCCCATGCCCGCCCCCGCGTGTCGCGACACACTGCCGCTGTCATCTTCCCTACTACCACTAACAAGAGGGCCCCACCTGTCATCCCCTTCCCCTCACCCTCTGCTTTTGCGCCAAGCAGAGCACGACGCCGGGGAGGAATCTTCCCCGCCAGCTCGCGCCAGCCATCCGCACTCGGGCCGTTGGCCCAGACGCTCGGATGCGCGCCACGTCCGCGCCCACCTCCAGCTCGCGCCGTGCCGCACCGTGCTAATGTCGTCGCCGCACCATGGCCTCCTTTTGACCACTGCCATTCGAAATGGGAGCACCAACACCCGCACAACCACCCCACCGAGCCTTGAACCCTAGCCTAGGGGGCTCGATCACCCTACACGTGTCCCGGAGCTCACCCCCACCATTTGCTGTCCGCCATGGCCAAGCTCGGGCTCTAAAAACCCCCGAGCCAGTGCCAGAAAGGTCCTTGTTTGGTTTTGGTAATTGAGTGACAACCTAGGTGGACTAATTATGTTTAATGTGAGATACACAGGTGATTAGTCCACAGGTATACATGTGTGAGCAACTTATGCCATGATGGTGAAAACGGCTCAGAGATATTGCAAAGCTCACACATGTGATGATGAAGGAGCTCATTTGTCACACCCCAAATTTTTTGATTTTGGGTTGTGCATAGAAAACACTAATTAAAATAAATATTTTGATAAAATTTCCCAAGTTTAGCTTAGGATAGCGTCAATTAGTTATAGGAAAAATGTGACTCTTCAGACTTTTCTGAACTAATTTGACAGACAAGTGCTTGATGTAATGTTTGATTGTTGCTTCTTTGTGTGTTGAGAGTGAGCAAAGTCTTTAAAACACGTTTAGTAGGTTGATTTTCCTTCTTCGGCACGCCTTTATCTTTTTCTACAATCAAATACTTTGTTTCTCAGCTCAAGTTTTCGTTGGGAGCTTCCTAAACTCTTTTCATTGTAACGCAAACCACTCCTTTCAATTTCTCGTCCGTCAATCAATCTTTACAAACTTCTTGGAAATTTTCTAGCTTTTTCTAGAACTTGTTCCTACTTGTCTGTGAGCATAATTTAATTTTTAGATGCTCCAAATTATTTTATCATGAGCTCCATATACTTTATTTGGGTTCCTCATGTTCCATAATGTCTCTGGAAATTTTCCTCGAATTTTTAGAGCTTTCAGAGTATTTTTCGTGGCTTAAATAATAATTCTAGACTTTTGTGGAATTATTTTATCCATGAAATTAATTAATTCAGGAAATAATAAATCTCTCATTTTTTCCAACGCTTAAAGCCCATGTGCAATAATCCTTATAAATCCTAAAGGCACATGTCTTTATTTACTAATGAACTTTAATAATTAATTAGGCCTATTAGTAAAAATGGAGGATACAACATCAATTAGTAACATATTGCTAATTGATATAGATGTGGGGAGTTCTCCTCTCTATATATATGTACCAATCCCTAGTTTGGGAAATTCCCCGTGTAGTAAATTATATTTTTCTCCTCCTTCTCTTGCCGTCGTCCACCGGTCTGCCGCCATCCCGGCCTGTTCCCCTCCTGCCAGCCAGGGCCCTACCCTGCTGATCGGCCATGGCATGGAGGCCCTCATGTTCTGTACGTCATGCACAAGGTTAAAGACCAAATAATTATGAGTTTGCCACTGGTTTGTATTATCTCCGCCGTTTCTTCGTTTTAATTCCGATTCGGTTCGTTCAAGTTGCATTAGATTCGTGTTGATGAGCTCTACATAAAAATGCTAATGTTTTTTATGTCACTTGTTTTTCCATATATAGTTAAATATTAATATGATTTAATGTTAATGCAACTAGTTTTATAATTAAAATCAATATAGGTTTTCTACAAATATTAATATGATTATTAATTGCTAATATAAATATGATTTTCAATTATAATTTTTCTTAGCTTAAACATGCATCATGTACAACTTGTTTAGATGTTCTCATATATTTATTTATTTTACAAAGTTAAAGTTTAACTTGCTTAATAAATGATGTGATAATATTTATAAGATAAAATATGGTCAGCTTCAACTCGATTTTATGTATAAATATGAGTTGTTTAAACTAAATTAATGACTCTTCCATGTTTTTGTTTAACTAAAATAAATCAAGCTTGTAGTTGTAGGCTTTGTCTTTTATATAATATAAACTCCTGGTAGTCGTTAGTTTTTACGATAGTTTCGGTTTTGGCGTTTCTTGTGATCTCGTAGCACTAGCTCTCTTTAGTATGTTGTTTTATCTCGTGTGGTGTACTGCTCTTAGTTGTCTTCTTGTATATGTGCTTGGTGTGCTACGATCTACGAGTAGAAGAAGAGCTGTCCGAAAGCGTTGGAGACTGAAAGAACAGAAGATTGAAGGTTCTACGAGGAGTTGATCATTAGTTGTAAAGCAAGTAAAAGGCAAGTATAGCATGAGATCTTTCTTGTTGTCCTATACACCTTTAATCATTTAATTCATGCTGCATGTGTTTACCTTGACTACCACTAAGGATTTCCTATTACTTTGTTATCTTGTACCTTTATTCCTATGGGTTTATGCATTTGGGTAGTATGATGCTAGCGCTCAATTAAATAACCATGATCTTGTAACTTAACTAATGGTATATGCAATAAATACTAAAAGATGTTTTTAGCAATATGACTCAAGAGGGCTAGAGCATTGGGCTATTATTATGGTGCTCTAGATTCCTCTCCTTAAGGACTTATCTATAAGTGGTCAACCGAGACTTACAGTACAACCATGAATGCCACATGGCTCTGACTTTAGTCAAGTATGAGGACCTTTTCTAGCTTGTTAGTGGTTACCTTTATGGTGCAAGAGGGGCTTGATGAATCGGGTATAGTGCGGCCTCTATCCTTATTTGTATAGCCTACGCGAAATGTGCCATTTGGAAGGGGAGCTCTACATCTATTTGCCAATTGGAATTCTAGCGGCCCTAACTTGTTAGATGAACCTTTGAAAGGCTTCATAATGAACCCTGCCAACCTTCCTTGATAGTAGGTCAAGAGTTTGGCCGCCTCAGGTGAAAGGGTAAATCACGGCTCATGGTGAAAGTGTACAACCTCTGTAGAGTGTAAAACTATTATAACAGCCATGCTCACGATCACAAGTGGCCTTGGAACTCTTACGGAATAGATGATTATTAATGGATAATTAATTGTTTATGCTATTCATTATTCGTGTTTACCTGATCATGTGTTTATATGGGCTTATGATAAATTTGATGCTACTCAATTGTTAAAATTATGACTCACTAAAAGCTAATCGCAGTAAACCAGTGTCAACCTTTTGAGTCTCATGAACCCCATGTTATATTTGCTGAGTACAACATGTGCTCACCCTTGCTATTTCCCCCACACCTCAGTCTATAGTAAAGTTGCTCAGAAGATTGATGAGGACACAAAGGAGTTCCTAGAAGATTGATAGGAGTGCTAGGTTATGTTACCCCCAGTCAGTTGTCCCTACGAAGAATGGAGTCTGAAGATTAGTTACCATTCCACGATACTCTGATGTAAGTGTTAATATAGTTATGTATACGTTATTTAATAACATTGTTTCTGATACTTTTAATTCTGTTGTTGTTTGTGTGGACTTCCTGGGCACACATATGGCGAACCTAGTTTTGTCTTTAAAACTAGGTGTGACAGCACATGAGACATGACATTGAGTCATGTGATCAAGGTGGAGAAGATCAAGACATGACTTGGCTCGACGGACCGGTTGCAAGTGTAAAGGGCAAGTTGAGTGATGACTTGGCGCTAATGGACCGAAGCAACGATGAAGAGAAAGTGAAGTCAAGATTGATGAACCAATATGGTCACATGATGATATGGAGTGGATCATATTGTTGTTGATCATATTGGTGCATGTATTGCATCGACATTGGAGTTGGAATGGAATGCGCAAGGCAAAGGTATAACCTAGGGCATTTCATTTCACCGGTCATAGGTGTGTAGAGAAGTTGATGACTGGGTTGAATGAAGTGGCCATGTGGCACAATCGTAGCGACCAGACACAGGGCCTGGCGCATCCGATCATTATGACCAGCGCGTCCGGTCGTGTTGAAAAATGCCCAGTGAAGGGGTAACGGCTAGTTTAGCCCATGGGGCTATAAATAGAAGTGTTGGCCAGCCTTTGGCCAGTAACTAAGCACACTAGAGCCTTGGTGGCTTGTGTGTTGGTGCTTGGGAGCCCTCTAACTCACTTGAGCTTGATAGTGTTCATTCAATCAAGTGAGTGAGCGATTCTAGTGCGATTGCATTGTGAGGTTGCATCGAGTGGCACTAGGTGATCGAGTTGCAAGCTAGTGGTGCTTGTTACTCTTGGAGGTTGCCACCTCCTAGATGGCTTGGTGGCTTATGACTCCGTTGAAGCATGCGAGAAGATTGTGTGGTGCTCTGGAGGAGGATTTGTGAGGGAGATTGTGCTCACCCCGCAGGGATTGTGAAGAGCAACACTAGTAGAGCGTGTCATTGAGCTACCCTCACTTGTGGGTAGGTTCTTGCAGTGCCCGATGTGCGGGCTTGGCGGGTGATGCCAATTAGCCGCCAAACCACCAAGTGAGCGGTCGACACAACGGGGACTAGCTTGGTGTCAACCAAGTGAACCTCAGGAGAAAATCACCATGTCAACATTGTTTGCATCATCTTCTCAGTGGTTTGCATTCCGTGCAACACAAGCTTGTATTTACATTTCATACATTGTGCTTGTGTAGTTGCTCTTGTGACTAGTTTATCTTTAATAGCTTGCTAGTTGCCTTCTTGCTTGTGTAGCATAGAAGTAGCTCCCTTGCATGGCTAATTTGGTTTTTTAGTAACCTTGTTAGTCACATTGCTTAGTTTGTGTAGCTAAGTAATTTGCACTCTCTAATTTGGTTTGTGTAGCCTTGTTATTGAGCATTGCTAGTGAGCTTAGGTGGCTTTGTGCTTTTGCTTACTAGATTATGTAGGTGCTCCCTAGTTTGCTTAAAGTACTAGTTGCATAGGTATGTGTGACCTTGCAACATAGAATCGGATAGGTGAGCACTAGTTAGCCCAACACCTTTGTTGCCTCTTTAGGATCTTTATAAGGTGCTTGTGAACTTAGATAGAGGAGTGTAGTCTTGGCTAGACCGATAGTTTTAATTCCACATTTGTTTCATTTAGCCGACGCGATTAAATTTAAAAAGGACTATTCACCCCCCTCTAGTCCGCCATCTTGACCCTACACATGGTATCAGAGCTTGGTCTCTCATTTGTGGTCTTCACCGACCCGAGAGGATGGCGTCTAGTGGGCTAGATGATTGTGACGCACACATTTTTTATGGCACACACTTTGCACGGTGGAAACACCATATGCTTGATCATATTTGTGCAAAGGGACCTAAGTTTTGGTGCGTTGTCACAAGTGGTCTCACTCATGTCTTGGACCATAAAAATCTAACCAAAGCTCAAAAGGTTCTCTTTGAACTTGATGTCGATGCTTATTTATATCTAATGGATGCTTTGAGCTTTGAGTTGTTTTACAAGGTAAACAACAAAGGAATCACTCATGAATTGTGGGAATCAATCAAGCACATCTTCGGTGACTCCTCCACATGGGACGATGGCAAGTTCAAGAAGGAGGATGAGCCCAAGGATGAGGTTGCGCATGAGCGTGTTGAGGATGACCACGATTTGGTGATTGTGAAAGATTGCTCCACCTCATAGTCAAGTGATGATGAAGATCGATCCACTACAAGTTCACTTGACAAGATTGATGATGATGATGCCACAAGTGATGCAAATGATAATGCTACCCCATGCACACTTGATGGTGATGATGGATCATGCTCGGGCTATGAGAGTGATGTTTCTACAAGCTCTCCAACTACATCACATTGCTTCATGTCACCAAGTAACACCAAGGTATCTAAAGCAAATGTGATTGATCTTGATTCATATAAGGAGCTTCTAGATAGATATGGTTGCATGATGAAAGTTTTAGAAAAAGAGATTGCTAAAACCAAGAAATAAAAAAATGAAAACTCTTTTCTAAAGAAAACATGTGAACAACAAAAGCATCTACTTTATGTTACTACTTGTTCACATGAGGAGCTAAAATTGGCTCATGAGGAACTTAGTGTTGCTCATGATAACTTGGTACAAGACCATGCTTTTCTCACTAAAGAACTTTCAAATGAAAAATCTAAAACTAGTGAGAGCTCATCACATGGGTCAATTGATCAATCACATGTTGTTGCTAATCCTTGTGATGTAGGCAAGAAGCATGTATCCACCTCTTGTGATGAATTATTAGCTATGCCATATTCTTCAATTATAGATGCTTGTTCTACTTCCTTGTCTTATGAGACTAACCTTTTGAAGGAGAACAATGAGCTCAAAAATGAAGTGAAGAACTTGAGCAACAAGCTAGAGAGGTGCTACAACTCTCAAGTCACCTTTGATCATATGTTGAAGACTCAAAGGAGCTATGGTGACAAGTGTGGCATCGGCTTCAACAAGAAGAGAATGACCAAGGGTGAAACAAAAAGAGAAAGAAAGATGAAGAAGCAAGAAAAGAAGAGGCTATCTCATTTCATGTGCTTCAAATGCCATGAAGTGGGACATCTTGCAAATGGTTGCCCCAATAAAGAGAAGCTCAAGTTGAAGAAAGAAGAATAGAGGCTAAAGCATGTCAAGTGCTTCAAGTGCCACACTTGGGGACATCTCACCTCAATGTGCCCAACCAAGCAATTGGTGAAGCAACAAGAAGAGACTCAACCAAAGCCACAAGTTGAGCAAGAAGAGAAGCCCCAAGTTCAAATCAAGATCAACCATGAAGATGGTGGTGACTTGATGATGAAGAAAAAGAAAACAAGAAGGGGTGGAAGAGTAAGGCATCCAATGCTTATTCAAGATGCCAAGATGATGAGCAAGAATCAAGATGAGAAGATGGTGTATGCTCACATCAAATGCTTCAAGTGTGAAGATATGGGACACTTTGCCTTGAAGTGTCCTACCAAGCTTGAGAAGAAGGCTCAAGCAACTAATGAGAAGCAAGGCAGTGAGAAGCAACATATGAGCAAGGAAAAAAGGCTCAATCAAAGAGAGTTTGCTACTCATGCCGAGAAAGGGGACACATGGCTAATTCATGTCCCGTAGGTAATAATTCTAAGCCTATTTCAATTGATGATAATATTGTGCTTAGGAAGGATGGTGATGGTAGATCCATGGTTGCTATTGCAAAACATCCCGCTACCCATACTAAGGCATTACCTAAGTATGTTGCACCTAACTTGAGAGGACCCAAACTAGTTTGGGTACTATCAAAAAGTGGATGATTGATTATAGGTACCATCAGCATTGGAGGCTTGATTCAATTGATTTCATATTGATCATCATATGTTGAGTCAAGTTATGAAGCTTAGTGCACATCCAAACCCAATGCCATGATAATTGAGTGAAGTCCAAATGTGCTACAACATACAAGTGCCAGTTATCAAGTTATGATGATTTATTGGATTATTTGATGGTTTGCAAACATATTTGAGTTGAAGCTTGCTAGTTGGATACATGCCTAGGTGGACAAGGTGTAGATAGAAATAGGAAATAGAAAATAGAAAAGGGTTTGGCAATAAAAGGAAGAAATGAAAAAGGGAAAGCAGCTTGAGCAGCTCAACCGGCCTAGCCGCGCAGCCACAACAGCCCATGTCGTAGCCCTGCACTCGCGCCCCCATGTCGCGACACGCTGCCGCCGTTATCTTCCCCACTACCGCTGATGAGAGGGCCCCACCTGTCATCCCCTTCCCCTCGCCCTCTGCTTTTGCGCCAAGCAGAGGACGACGCCGGGGGGAATCTTCCCCGCCAGCTCGCGATAGCCGTCCACACTTGGGCCGTTGGTCAAGGACGCGCGGATGCTGTAGCACTTGGTTTTAAGGACCAAACCAGATACACACCATATGTGTGCCTAGGAATTCAATTCACACATATAGTTACAAATGAAGGGGTAATATCAAAGACAATGCCTTTATTACATAGCGCATAAAAAATACATAGTCTTACTTTACAGTATATACTATAACTCTACTCTTCTGGCGAAGCCTCCAACACCACAGAAATCGTCAACTGGTTGATCACAAGCCTAACACCACTTGGATAACTCCACAGAAGAACCTCCATCAGGTACCCGTCCAGGATTTTGCGAAAGTATTGAAATAAAACAAGCGTAAGCTACTACTGCTTAGAAAGCATAACATGAGGGGATGCAGGCTCAAAAGGCTTGACACGGCTAAACTGCGGTAAGCACTTTTAGTTGGTCATATTTTATTATTAATCATAAGTTGCTAAGTTATGCTTAGGTTCCCGAATATGAATAATTAGAGATACCAACAATTTTAATCATATCCCAAACCATCCGAGTAACCAACTATTCAGTAAGGGTCCATGCCGACTGTGTCCGTGAGCATGGCTGATATATTAGTTTTATACTCTGCAAAGGATGTACACTTTCACCATGAGTCGTGTTGCCCATATGCCTGGGTTAATTACACCCAAAACACTTCCAAGCTGAGTAGGCAGGGAACACTACCAAGGTTTTCCCCAATCGTTCTAATTAGGAGCAGCCACTAAGGATTCCATCTCCCAAGTGTTATGGAGTCATCTCCAAAAATGGCACTGATACTCGTAGCATAGTACACACCCTAGGGATGAGGCCCATACCTAGCCTGGTATGCCCCTCTTGCCCTTTCGGTAAGCTACTACAAACTAGAAAGAGCAAGGTACTAGACTAAGACTAGAGCCATGTGGACCTCATGGTTGTACTGTAAGTCCTAGGTTGTCACTTAAAGATGAATTCTTATGGAGAGAAACTAGAGCACCCTAGGAAAAAGCCCAATGCTCTAGCCCCCTTGGTTGCATGTTGCTAAAAAGCATCTTTTAATACCATATTGCATATATCTTTAATTGTATTCTTTAATCAATATCAGTCGAAGCAAACTGAGCATACTAATCACATGCAAAACCCATAGGTAAATCAAGGACAGGATAATCAATATCAAGGTAAGTAGACTCCAGGCGATTCATTAACATATGCATATGAATTGAGTTTGCATTAAAGTGAATAGGTAACAAGGAGCCTCATATTATACTTGCCTTAATTCAAAGTATTGCTGCTGGTCTTGATCTCCAAAGAGTTGCTCTAGATCACCAAAACAAAACTCACTGTCTACTCGAGATCAAACAGCACCACACAGACATCCATACATACATGCATAGCAAACAAATATAACCTAATTAGAACAATACACCAAAAAGTAGAAATAGACGTTAAAAAGGTTTTAAATCTATTCTACGCAGTGCTACGAACACGTAGACGCGATAATCATTCAAATCAGGGTTAAAACGGATAAGTTATGAATTAAACAAGATTTCCTTTTGTAAAATAATAAATTAAAGCTAACCTCAATTTTAAAAGTTGAATACATACTTAACAATAGTACGAACACGTAGATTATGGAATTATGAACCTAACGCAAGTTGAACGGATCAAATCGGAGCTAAAACATGAAAGTTATGGCCTATAGAAACCAGCGGCAAAACTGTAAATAGATGGAAACGTATTCTGGATCTAAACCGAAGAAACTACGCTTTCTAAAGAAGAAAACATACTCTGGAAAGATGCTATGGACCGTGGGTTATGTTATTCAAAATCCTGAGGGCTCTTTAGAAAAAAGACAGGGACTGCGGGTTAAGACTCAAATAATTATAATGGCCTTTTTGTAAAAACGTCAGCGAAGGGGTATCTTCTATTTGGGATTGTCCGATCCAGATTGGACGGCTACGATCATATGGAAGGGAGAGAGAGAGAGAGAGAGCTGGCCAGCTAGTGGCGAGGTCTACGGTGGCGCCATGGTCGGAGATAAGCGGTGCTCGGCGAACTCGGTCTACGGACCACCATTGAATGAAGCAAGAGCATGAGAAGCTAGCGGAGATGACGGTGAACTTGGCTAGATGGTTTACCTCAGCATGAAGCGATAGAGGGCAACATAGCACTCGGTCCGGCGGATGGCAATGGCAACGGCTAGAGGGTGGCTGAGGTGCTAGAGCTTGGGATGGAGGTGGTGGCACGGGGCTAGGTATTTATGAGGCGGGGCGGCTTGGGCAGCACTCCAACTGGCGTAGCGGAGCGGCAGCGGACTCCCAGCTCAGAGCACAGTCCAGCACGAGCACATCGCGAGGTAGGGGACGACAAGGACGCTGACAAGCGGGGCTAGCCTGGCAGTCAAAGCGAGAGAGGGAGAGCGTGAGCGGATTCGACTTGGGCCAAGGCGCTGCTTGCTTGGCTGGGCCGGCTCACTGGGCCACGAGGGGAAAATCAGAGCAGGCCAGGCCTTCTAGCCGAGAAAGAGAGGGGAGGACTGGGCCGCTTGGGCCAGATGGGGAGGAGGGTGGATTTTCTTTTTTTTTCTTTTTCCTTTCTTTTCAAACCATTTTCAAATGGGTTTTGAATTTATGTTTTGAATTTTGAATCAAACCATTCAATACAAAAATAATATGCCATAGCATGTATGCACACTCATGTTGCTACCTTATGATGAATTTTAATTTAATGAAAAATATTTTTTCCTATGTTTCAATAGCACCAAAAATTCATAATTAAAGCATTTTAATTCTATTTTCAAAACTGCAAATTTTAGGGTGTTACAATTCTACCCCCTTAAAATGAATCTCATCCCTGAGATTCGGACGATACTTACTCAAATAACTACGGGTATGTTTTTCTCAGATTCTCTTCTCTTTCTCAGGTAGCCTCATCTTCTGTATACCGATTCCACTAAACCTTACATATGTTTATAACTCAGCTCATTGTAACTCTTTCTGCCGTTTCCAAAATCTTTATCGGAAATTCCTCATATGTAAGATCTTCCTTAACCGTAAGGTCTTCCAACGGTATTTGCTCCTCTGGTATACGCAAACATTTCTTTAATTGAGACACATGGAACACATCGTGTACACCTGACAAACTCTCAGGCAATTCCAACTGATAAGCTACTTTTCCACGTCTCTCTAAAATCTTGAAAGGTCCAATATACCTTGGAGCTAACTTTTCTTTCATATTAAACCTTCTAACACTTCTTATAGGTGACACCTTTAGGTAAACATAATCCCCTATTTCAAAAACCAATTCTCTTCTTCGAGTGCCAGCATAACTCTTCTACCTTGACTATGCCACTCTTAAGTTTTCCCTAATAGTCTGTACTTGCCTTTCAGCATCCTTGAGGATCTGAGGTCCAAACACTTGACTTTCTCATGTCTGATTCTAGAACAATGGAGTTCTGCAATTTCTACCATATAGTGCCTCGAATGGTGCCATCTTGAGACTCTTCTAGTAACTATTGTTGTAGGAGATCTCAGCATACCACAAACTCTTATCCCAACTTGTATCATATTGCAAAGCACAAGCTCTCAACATATCCTCTAAGATCTAATTGGTTCTCTCTATTTGTCCATCATTTTGTGGATGATAAGTTGAGCTGAAGTTCAACTTAGTGTCCATAGACTCATGCAATTTCTTCCAAAAGTGTGATGTAAACTGAGTACCTCTATCTAACACAATCTTCTTAGGAACTCCATGCAACCATGCTATCCGTTGCATGTATAATTCTACCAAATTTGCTCCTTCGACTCAGAGCATCAGCTACAACATTTGCCTTGCCAGGGTGATAGTGTACCTCCAAATCATAGTCCTTGATTAGCTCTAACCAACGACGTTGCCTCAAGTTCAAATCTGACTGAGTGAAAATATACTTCAAACTCTTGTGATCTGTATAAATGTCACACTTATGTCCAACAAGATAATGCCTCCAAATCTTCAATGCATGAACCACAGCTGCTAACTGGAAATCATTGGTGGAATAATTTAGTTCATGCTTCCTTAGTTGCCTAGATGCATAAGCCACTACTCGTCCTTCTTGCATAAGAACACAACCCAGACCAAGTCGAGATGCATCACAATAGATGGAGAAACTCTTATTCAGATCTGGTAGTACCAGCACCAGAGCTGTAGTCAACCTTTTCTTCAACTCTTCAAAACTAGCTTGGCATTGCTCAGTCCATACAAACTTAGCATTCCTCTCAAGTAGCGATGTCATAGGCTTGGCAATCTTAGAAAAACCTTCAATGAACCTCCGATAATATCTGGCCATGCCTAGGAAACTCCAGAGTTCACTTACATCCTGAGGCGGATTCTAACTCAACACATCACTAACCTTCTTGGGATCCACAACTACTCCACCATTAGAGATAACATGCCCAAGAAAAGAGACTTCCTTCAGCCAGAACTCACACTTGCTTAGTGTAGCATACAATTGATGTTCTCAAAGTTTCTGTAGAACTAATCTTAGATGCTCTTCATGTTCTGCTTCTATTTTGGAGAAGACTAGAATATCATCAATGAAGACCACAACAAACTTGTCGAGATATTCCATAAACACCTTATTCATCATATACATGAAGTATGCAGGGGCATTGGTCAATCCAAAAGATATAACCGTGTACTCATATAATCCATACCGAGTTGTAAAGACAGTTTTGGGATTGTTCGATGAACGAATCCTTAATTGATGATAACCAGAGCGAAGATCAATCTTGGAGAACACACAAGCACCTCGTAATTGACCAAACAGATCATCAATTCTACGCAAAGGATACTTGTTCTTGATGGTTAACTCATTAAGAGAGCGATAATCCACACACATCCTCTGCATACCATCTTTCTTGTCAACAAATATAACTGGGGCTCCCCATGGTGAAGAACTAGGACGTATGAAACCTTTATCCTGTAGCTCCTTTAAATATTTCTTAAGTTCTTCAAGCTCATTGACTCCCATCCAATATGGTCTCTTAGCTATAGGTGTAGTTTCATGTAAAAGCTCAATAATAAACTCAATATCTGGCGGCATACCCGACAAATCATCAGGAAAAACATCTAGAAACTCATTAACAACCTTGGTCTTATCTATGGTTGCACCTTTCATCTGATTGACACTGCACACCTTTCTTGATGTTGTAGTTGCCTTGCATACAACTTCTTCTCTTGACTTGGATGTCAAGTGTACTATACCATTCTCACATTGGATAATAGCCTTTCGTGGATTTAGCCAATCCATTCCAAGAATTACATCTATGCTTGAAGACTTCAGCATAATCAAATTTGCCAAAAACTCTACCGCCTTATTTCAACTCTTATGCTGGGACACATTAGAGTAGCTTGCATATCCCCACAATGTGAGTCAACGAACATTGTTTCTTCATAGGACACTTTGGCATATTGTGCTCCTTCACAAAATGATGTGCAATGAAGGAATGTGAAGCTCCCAAATCAAACAGAACTGATGCAGGGCTAGAGTTGACTAGACATGTGCCAAACACATCTTGGGCTTCTTGTGTAGATTCTATCTTCACATAATTGACTCTGCCTTGCACATGAGTCCATTGTTTATGGTTTTCGTTGTGGGACTGTTGCTTGTTCGGCTTCTTTGGACACTAACTCGCATAATGACCGGGTTCACCATAGCAGTATCACTTCTTGCCTGAAGAGGGTGTGTTGGGCACACTATCCTTCATTGGGGAGTTGATGAGGGGTTCTTGGGGTGGACTCTGGTTCACATACTGTTGCTCTTGCTGGTATTGAGGGAGTTGTTGAGGAGGATCAAAATCCCACTGACTAGTTGGTTCCTGGTATCTCTGCTGAAATTCTTGCTAGGGAGTGTAGCAGGGGCGTGTGTTGCTACCTATAGATTGGCTTTGGATTCTCCTTTGCTTCTCTTCCATTTCCCAACGCTTGTTCTCAATCAAAATGGCTCTTTTCACCAAAGTTTGGAAGTTAGGATACTCAACAATCATCAACTGCAGTTGAAGTTCATCATTCAATCCTTTCAAGAAGCATTTTTGTTTCTTAACATCATTGACCACCTCTCCTAGAGCATAACGTGACATCTGAGTGAATTTGTTACGATACTCACACACTATCATGGAACCTTGTTTCAAGTTGAGGAACTCCTCCTCCTTGATCTCCACCAAACCTTTTGGAACATGATAAGATCTAAAAGTAGTCTTGAAATCTTCCCAACAAATTTGATCTACATCTTTCTCAGTCTAAAATAATTCCCACCAGTCTGAAGCTGCTCCTTGAAGTTGACCAAAAGCATAAAGCACTTTCTGATGGTCATTACACTGAGCTATGTTAAGTTATCGCTCCATAGCTCTAAGCTAGTCATCAGCTTCTAGTGGGTTGCTTACATGAGAGAATGTCGGTGGATGTCCCTTCATAAATTCACCATGCTTATCCCTTGGTGGTGCTTTATGTGGGTTGATGCATACATTCTGAACATAGATCTATAGCAATTGAGTCTGTATCATCATAGATTGCTCTATAGTCGGAGGATTTGGTGGTGGTGGATTAGCATTAGGGGCATTCCTTCTGGCATCACGTGAATCACGTCTCCTAGTAGAAACCATCTGTTTGTAACATTAAGGACAATTATTGGTTGTAATCCATGATTCGGAAGTAGTTCACATGGTAAAATAATCAATCTGAAATTTTCTAGATGAGAACTACCAGTAGCAGTTTAGAAAGACAGCCATATCTCAAGTTCCAGAAATCCTATGAAGGCATTCCTTATTTTGTTAGAAATCTTATGAAATTCTCTACAACTTTTGTATAGACCACCTTGCCAGATTCTAAGGTTAATTTAGTCGAAAATAGGGCACAACAGAAACTATTTAGACTCCTAGACAATGCAAAAACTTCATCTTGTAGAGGTCATAACTACCAACCATAATAGATATGACGGTGTATCTAGTGGCATATGAAAGGTATAGAAGTCTACTTTCATCCATAAAACTTTCATGACTTTTGGGCATCTACCGTTGGAGATATAACCCGATGAACACTGACTGCTCATAAAATAGCACACACAGAGATGAGAAAACCAACCCAACTGTCTAATCATTGGTCCTTATGACTTAGCATGTAAACTAAATGAAATTGTGAGCATAGCTCACAAAAATCATTGCAATCATTACAAAGATCCAAATCAAGCATGAACATCAGGACAACCATTCAAACACTATAGGTTCACAATTCAAGCATTAGGACTTAATGACACTACTCACATTACTAGCGTTCTTGTTGTATCAAGGGCTCAAAACTCTATAGCTTCACCTTCATGTTGCACAAGAATGTGGTAAATGATAGCTCTAAAAGCAACTCAAAGCAAGGGTGAGGATAGAGACAAAATTTATAGCAACAAGGAGGAGATGAACAGCAAAAACAAGAATATAGTATAGGAGAAATAGCAAGGTTTATAGACCAAGGGTTTCATAGCAAATTCTGAACCTTAAAACGACCATTTTCTGACTTGGCTTGTGTCCTATAGTCGATATAGCTCTGATACCACTTTGTAGCACCTGGTTTTATGGAAAAAACCAGATACACACCATATGTGTGCCTAGGAATTCAATTCACACATATAGTTACAAATGAAGGGGTAATATCAAAGACAATGCCTTTATTACATAGCACATAAATATTTGTTACAAAATACATAGTCTTACTTTACAGTATATACTATAACTCTATTCTTCTGGCGAAGCCTCTAACACCACAGGAATCGTCAACTAGTTGATCACAAGCCTAACTTGCAAAACTCCACAGAAGAACCTCCATCAGGTACCCGTCCGGGATTTTGCCAAAGTATTGAAATAAAAGAAGCGTAAGCTACTACTGCTTAGCAAGCATAACATGAGGGGATGTAGGCTCAAAAGGCTTGACATGACTAAACTACGGTAAGCACTTTTAGTTGGTCATATTTTGTTATTAATCATAAGTTGCTAAGTTATGCTTAGGCTTCCGAATATGAATAAGTAGAGATACCAACAATTTTAATCATATCCCAAACCATCCGAGTAACCAACTATTCAGTAAGGGTCCAGGCTGCTCATGTCCATGAGCACGGCTGATATATCAGTTTTACACTCTGCAGAGGTTGTACACTTTCACCATGAGTCGTGTTGCCCATATGCCCGGGTTAATTACTCCCAAAGCACTTCCAAGGTGAGCAGGCAGGGAACACTACAAAGCTTTTCCCCAATCCTTCTAATTAGGAGCAGCCACTAAGGATTCCATCTCCCAAGTGTTGTGGAGTCATCTCTTGAAATGGCACTGATACTCATAGCATAGTACACACCCTAGGGATGAGGCCCATACCCAGCCTGGTATGCCTCTCTTGCCCTTTCAGTAAGCTGCTACAAACTAGAAAGAGCAAGGTACTAGACTAAGACCAGAGCCATGTGGTCCTCATGGTTGTACTGTAAGTCCTGGGTTGTCACTTAAAGATGAGTTCTTATGGAGAGAAACTAGAGCACCCTAGGAAAAAGCCCAATGCTCTAGCCCCCTTGGTTCCATGTTGCTAAAAAGCATCTTTTAATACCATATTGCATATATCTTTAATTGTATTCTTTAATCAATATCAGTCGGAGCAAACTGAGCATACTACCCACATGCAAAACCCATAGGTAAATCAAGGACAGGATAATCAATATCAAGGTAAGTAGACTCCAGGCGGTTCATTAACATATGCATATGAATTGAGTTTGCATTAAAGTGAATAGGTAACAAGGAGCCTTATGTTATACTTGCCTTAATTCAAAGTATCGCTGCTGGTCTTGATCTCCAAAGAGTTGCTCTAGATCACCAAAACAAAACTCATTGTCTACTCGAGATCAAACAACACCACACAAACATACATACATACATGCATAGCAAACAAATATAACCTAATTAGAACAATACACCAAACAGTAGAAATAGAAGTTAAAAAGGTTTTAAATTTGTTCTATGCAATGCTACGAACACGTAGACCCGATAATCACTCAAATCAGGGTTAAAACGGATAAGTTATGAATTAAATAAGATTTCCTTTTGTAAAATAATAAATTAAAGCTAACCTTGATTTTAAATGTTGAATACATACTTAGCAATAGTATAATAATGTAGATTATGGAATTACGAACCTAACGCAAGTTGAACGGATCAAATCGGAGCTAAAACGTGAAAGTTATGGCCTATAGAAACCAGTGGCAAAACTGTAAATAGATGGAAACGTATTCTGGATCTAAACCGTGGAAACTACGCTTTCTAAAGAAGAAAACCTACTCTAGAAAGATGCTATGGACTGCAGGTTATGTTATTCAAAATGCTGAGGGCTCTTTAGAAAAAAACAGGGACTGCGGGTTAAGACAAATAATTATAATGGCCTTTTTGTAAAAACACCAGCGAAGGGGTATCTTCTATTTGGGATCATCCGACCTGGATTGGATGGCTATGATCAAACAGAAGGGAGAGAGAGAGCTGGCCGGCCGGTGGCGAGGTCAATGGCGGCGCCATGGCTGGAGATAAGCGGTGCTCGGCGAACTCGGTCTACGGACCACCATTGAACGAAGCAAGAGCATGAGAAGCTAGCGGAGACGACGGTGAACTTGGCTAGATGGTTTACCTCAGCATGAAGCGACAGAGGGCAACACAGCACTCGGTCCAGCGGATGGCAATGGCAATGGCTAGAGGGTGGCTGAGGCACTGGAGCTTGGGATGGAGGCGGCGACACGGGGCTAGGTATTTATGAGGCGGGGGTGGCTTGGGCAGCACTCCAACTGGCGTAGTGGAGCAACAGTGAACTCCTAGCTAGGAGCATAGTCCGGCATGGGCACATCGCGAGGTAGGGGACAACAAGGACGCTGACAAGCAGGGCTAGCCTGGCAGTCACAGCGAGAGAGGGAGAGCATGGGTGGATTTGGCTTGGGCCAGGGCACTGCTTGCTTGGCTAGGCCACGGGGGAAAAATCAGAGCAGGCCAGGCCTTCTGGCCGAGAAAGAGATGGGAGGACTGGGCCGCTTAGGCCAGATGGGGAGGAGGGACGATTTTTTTCTTTTTCCTTTCTTTTCAAACCATTTTCAAATGGGTTTTGAATTTCTGTTTTGAATTTTGAATCAAACCATTCAATACAAAAAATATGCCAGAGCATGTATGCACACTCATGTTGCTACCTTATGATGAATTTTAATTTAATGAAAAATATTATTTTCCTATGTTTCATGAGCACCAAAATTTCATAATTAAAGCATTTTAATTCTATTTTCAAAACTACAAATTTTAGGGTGTTATAGATGCACGCCACGTCCGGCCCTAGCTCACGCCGCACGATTGCTCCGCCACCATGACACCACCACGGTCTCCTTTTGGTCGCCACCATTCGAAATGGGAGTGCCAACACCCGCACAACCACCCCGCCGAGCCCTGAACCCTAGCCTAGGGTCTCGATCACCCTACACATGTCCCCGAGCTCACCCCCGCCGTTCACCATCCGCCATAGCCGAGCTCAGGCTATAAAAAGCCCCAAGCCGGTGCCCTAGCTCCTCTCCCATACCCCGTTGCCACTCCGTGGCACCGCTTCGCCCATGTCAAGAAAGAGAAGAGGAGGAGAGGGGAGGAGAAGGAGGGAGGGGAAAGCTGAAGTCGCCGGAGCGCTGCCAATGGTCGCTAGAGCCGAGGATGATGCCGTCGAGTTCGTCACCATCGTGGGTCAGCACTGCACTGCTACATCTCAACACACCCGTGACTCGCCCTGCACCACTATCCTACCTTGCCCACCACCACGGTGAGCCCTGCTGTCGCCCCCTGCTTGCCATCGTGCACGCATGCCATGAATGCCGCCGCATTCTCCCCTTGGGAGGACCCAAGGCCAAGCTTTTAGGGCTCTACACCACGCCGCACACACCACCACACAAGCATGACCGAGATCTAGCTTTGTTGAGCCTTTGGCGCTCAGGAACGCCGATGTCCATGGCATGCACCCGCACGGTTAGCCTCACCGGACCACCATGTTCCCATATCACCGCACAAGCCATAGTTGTTCCCGTTAATTTCGGCCACCTAGGGGGACCAAGGAGGGGCCGATGCTATTCATCATGTCCTCATGATCCTAGCCGCCTAGGTGGCTGACCTATAAGAGCCCCTAGAGCCGCTGGCCGCCTTCGCCTCACCGGAGTCACCGCGCTCCCATGCCACCACCGTACTAGGGATGTTTCTGTCAATCTCGGCCACCTCGCGACACGAGGAGGGGCCGGTGATGTCTATCGTGACCCCATAGGCCTCGCGGTATGTTTGGTTGAGCCTATAGTCTACCCGAGCCTCTTCACCGCCATCATGGTGATCTCACTGGAGCTCCACCACTTGCTCTACCATGAAGCAGACTCCGCCATGTAAATTGGTCACCAGCGCCACCTTCTAGGACCTGCCCTTGACCCTAATCGCACAAAAGAAGGACCCTTTTTGATCCCGATGTGCTTAGCCACAGCGCCACCGCGTCCACCGTGCCGCTGTCATCTAAGTCAGCATCAGCGAGCCATTAGGACTCGCTTTGGGGTTTTCCCTAGCCCGTCTAGCCACTAGGGAACCTTAGGAGCCTAATTGAGCCTTCATCAGAGTAGGAGGAGCCCTGCCGCATGCGACTAAGAGCCCGCCGGTCGCTCAGAGTCCTAA
The DNA here is from genome assembly GCF_019320115.1 of Miscanthus floridulus. Classification (NCBI taxonomy): domain Eukaryota; kingdom Viridiplantae; phylum Streptophyta; class Magnoliopsida; order Poales; family Poaceae; genus Miscanthus; species Miscanthus floridulus. The sequence continues at coordinate 49,586,175 of NC_089597.1, forward strand.
GCTATCGCCTTTAGCCCTCCGTTGGCTCCCTATGACTCTGCGATGTCGTAGACCCCCTTAGCTGCCTCTCTGAGCCATGGTAGCGCACTGGCGCGCAAGCTCACTGCCATCGAGAGTGCCACCGCACAGGGAGAAGGAGCTACCATGCTCCTCGCTAGACCCGCTCGATGCACACCGTGAGTCGTAGGGAGAAGGAAAGAAGGGTGGACACGGTCCACCATGAGCCTAGGTAGCGGTCCATGGACCCGTGCCTTGCTAGCCCACCATGAGCCGCACGAGTGAACCAAGCCTAGTAGGAGCCCAAGCGTGCCACGTGGTGGCCTGCCTGTTTGACACATGTCCGGGTCGGGCCAGCCCAACCCGGCCCACTAGGCCCAGTTCGAGCCCAGTCAACGTTGACCGTTTACCAGTCAACGCTGACCGTTGATCGACCCCACCTGTTAGTGACCACAGTTGCCTTTCCCAATCACAACATGCCATGTGTTAGCCCCTGATTTATCCTATTCTTTTTCTTTTTTAAAATATGATTTAAACAGAAAATTCATAAAAATCACACGACTTTAGAAAAAATATGAAACCAGCATCCAAATTATTCTAAAAATGAGCTCTACATCATAAGCTTATGTTTGAGTGCATTTGGATCTTTTGAATTTCCTTTGCTTCTTTGTGATCATCTATAGGAGTCGCTTATCGTGGCTATATGTCTCATTTGGCAGACCCGAAGGACCCGCAGTCTGAGGAGTACGTCCCCAACTACACCGAAGTGCTTGGAGATGACTTGCCCACAGGTGCCACGTCCCACCCAACCTCATAGAATCCTATTAGACATGCTATAATATAGATACTAGTGCTATACTTTTATGCAAATGATCTATGATAGGTTGCATGGTAGAATTGTTTGTAAGCCATTACCTTGTCGCAACCTATACCCTTGCACACCTGCTGATAGGTTAGACGCTCGCTTACTTACTTGCTATTGCTTCTACTATGCATTATAATTGTGATGTGGTGCTTGGTGGAGGATTGTTTGTGAGTGGTTAAGGCACTTGGTGCCGATAATGTGGTAATAACCAGAGAGATCTTGGCATGCGTCTTGGGTGTGTGGTGAGGGTGGAGCCGATCAGGCAAGATTGTATGATGAGTCATTGGACGAGTCTTGCTAGGGGGTGCGACCTAGGCATCCCTTATGAGAGGTACCTATGGCGGGTGCATGTGAGATAAGGAGATCCTGGGGTGGAGTGTCTTTGTGGGATGAAGCCCCTAGACAGAGGTGTCGTCGAGGCATGGGGTGTTGGTTATCCCCTTTGAGAAGATATCCTATCCAATCCCCCTAAGGACTGATATATCAAGAGAACCGGATCATAGGACACTACATACACACCACTGGCTCCTGAATGGGCGGGGGACGGTTACCCGACCAACTAGGATGGTGTCACTACTGCTAGGTTGGAAGTTGATAGTGTAGGGAGGTATGGGCATGTGGCCCACACCCTCCTAAGATAGCATAGTGACCTCGGGGGCCTGGTTCTACATCTCACAGTCTCAGCATTTTGGTGGACTCTAGGGTGGCCCAGGGCTGAGTGGTAGGGTGGCACCATACTGGTTGGGAGGCAGTCAGTATCAGCCTAGGCAGGGCACCGCCAATGATGGTGATCTTGTGGTTCTAGGTGTACACGCTCTGTAGAGCTGATCGATCTATATGTATAGCCAAGTCCTCATATATATACATTCCTAAGACCTACACTTCCCTTGATTAGTGAGTGGAGTCCTTTCTTCTCTCCCCCCTTGGGTTCTTGTGTTGTATTCTGGCTTTGGTCGATGAGACAAGGCATGAGGGGGAGTTGTCCTTGTCGCCTAGAGAGTGTGAGAGTGGTGAGAGGTGTGTGATGGGATGGGAGAACATGTGGATGAGATGGGTTAAAACTTGATGAATTGTTACTAAAAACTTGATATACTTGCATTGGAAACTATAGCCATAAATAGGTCTTTTGCTCTATCCTTGCATTCCACTACTACAAAGCAAATGCAAAGCTTAGGGTGGGAGCCGGTGGCCAGTACAAATCATACTGATAATTGTTTGGCAGGTCCTGAGTCTAAGTACGACTTCTAGGGAGATGGTTGGGAGGATTACAGGTCTCGCCCTTCGCTCGAGTTTGGTTCAGAAGATGAAGTCCATGCCCATTGGCGTTCTACCTGATGATGTTCTAGTTGCTGCATGCTCTGAGTGATTTCACCAAGTGGCAATATAATAATGAGTAAACCTTGCTATTTGCACTCTCTTAAGACAGGTATTCGATGTATGACTGTGATATCGACTGTTATTTGATAATGTGATGGAATGATCATCTGGGACTATCACATTATACTTCGAATTTGTGGATTTCCCTTTATAGAAATCAGGATCTTTTCAGTAACGAAGGTAATGGTGACACTAATAATAATTTTAATAACCAACCTTCATTAAGAGGTATTGTCTTAGGCCAATCTAAAATAAATGAAAGTATTAGTAAAAAGTTGTTGGCCAATGGCAAGGTTCTTGAAAACCTAAATGCTAAATGGATAGTTTTGTTTCTGCAGTTAAAAATCAATTGAGTTTTACTAAAATGTTAGAAACACAATTAGCTCAATTAGTAGTCGCTGTCTCATCCTTTGAGCAAGGTAAGAGCCATGGAAAACTCGAGGTTCCCGTTGAAGCTGCTAATTTGGTCACATCAGGTAATGGAATATACTTTCGTAATAAACTTATTTATAAATACAAATATTGATACTATTTTCTTCTCCCTCTGTCCCAAATTATAAGTCATTACAACTTCCTTGGAGAGTCAAATCATCTTAAGTTTGATCAAATTTATATAATAAATAATGAAATTTTTGATACCAAATAACTATTATTAGATTCTTTAATTATATTTCTATAGTTTGCCTATTTAATGTCATAATCTTTATAATTCTCTCTATAATTTTAGTCAAACTTGAGATGCTTTGTGTTGACATTAAAAAATGTCCCAAGGTGGTTTTGGGCACCATGGACAAGTTATAAACATCTTGGACAAGTTTGAGGTCAAGCGGCGCGACAAAATAACGAACAAAACGCGTGGAGAAGATGGTGAGCCACGACAAGCCATAGCCAGTCAGCTTAGCCAACACCTACAGTCGGCATAGCCGACCCTATCACCCCCTAGTCGGCTTAGCTGACTGCCAGAGTAAGCTAAGCCGACTCACCTTCACCAGCCAGCCAGGCACTTGCCCGAGCCCGACCCCACCTAGAAACTTGGTAGGAGACTTCCTAAAATTGGTTTGTGGTATATTTTTTACGTGAGAAACTTGGAGAACGCGTCTTGAAGATGTTTCCTACTGGGATAAGACCAACCCCTCTCTCCAATCAATAAAAATACAACATATCAACTCCTTTTGTCGTAATTCCCCTCTCTCAACCCCTCCTGTTGTTCGACACATCTCTCGGTGAGATTTGTCGGCAACCTCTCCACGTGCTCCTCACTGATGGGTATCCCCGAGAGTAGTTTGGGAGCGTTTTCAACCAAGAACGGGCTCTACATCAGCCTTATTGGTCTCTAGATTGGTTTGGTTGATTACGCTACGATCTTGCTACATTGCAGCTTGTGTGCAACCTCTTTGGGCATCCAAGACCCTCGCTGGTGTGTTGTCTTGAGGTCTTCTTCAATGTCAACATAATTTTTGGCGACTCCACTGGGGAAAGTGAAGCGAATCAAGAACCAATCTAGTAGCAATATGGGAGACAATGATGGTTCTACCACTGACAAATGTGACAAGACCAACCCCTTCAATGAGGCTAACATGATCTTTCCTCAAAACATGGATGAGCTTCTAGATGAGTTGCGCCAGAAGCTTCAGGCCAAGCTCGATGCCGATGTCAAGGCTTTTTTGAAAAGTTGCACTAAGAATCAGCACGATAAGGTCACTCAATTCCATGAACCCATCTACGGCGACGCTACAATCGCTACATCTTCAGGCACCGGGGAGAAGGGAGACGGAAAAGCTAAGTATGATGAGGAGGTAAATACCTATGCTTATCCTACTCATGCTAATTTTGTTCAGATGTTGATAGATGAAAGAAAGTTGCATAGTAATAACCTTCAACATCTTTCTAATTTACTTCAAGCACATATGGATAAGTTAGAGGGCAAGACAACCGATTGTCAATCGGGTGCCATGCAACAACCTCAATTTGGTATGCCCTTAAATTTTTATGAAAATCAGACCTCATGCATCTGCTAGCCAATTTCAATCTCCCCCTTCAGCATTTGAAACCGATAAGGCCAGTCAACCTGGTGCTAGCACATCTACACGTACAAGTGCTGGTGCACAAAGTTTGGGTCAAGCTCTTCGAATCAATTATGGAGCATCAGCAAATAGAACTTTGGTGGGGCATAATGTTTTACTGAATCCACCGCAGTCACCTAGTCAAATTCCTACATTTAATGTTACTCCTTATGCTCCTACTACCGATTTTGATGATGCTTTGAATCAGTTTAAGGACGAATTGGCTAAATCTCTTGAAAGTAGTTTAGGAGTGCAACTTAAATCTAGTAGGAATACTTATCAAAAGCCATACCGTTCTACTTATGATTTAATGAAAGCACCTAATGGGTGGAGGGTACCGGTTTTTCAGAAATTTAGTGGTGATGATCGTAAATCAACCATGGAGCACATTAGCATGTTTCTTGCACAATTGGGTGAAGCTAGTGCTTACAATTTTATGAAAGTTCATAATTTTCCTTTATCTCTTATTGGCACAGCTTTTGCGTGGTTTACTTCATTATCATCTTGTTCTATTGATTCATGGGCTGAATTAGAAGAGAAATTTCATAATCACTTTTATAATGGCACACATGAAACTAGATTGTCTAATCTTGCATCGGTTCGTCAAGGGCGTGATGAGTCTGTCCAAGATTTTTTCAAATGATTTAGAGAAATCAGGAACCAATGCTTTCATTTAATGATTTCTGAAAGAGACTTAACCTATTCATGTTTTGCTGGTTTACGTTCTAACGATTTATGTTTTGCTGGTTTATGTTCTAGCATTAAAGAAAAGCTTGAGCATTATGAGTTTCACAATGTTAATCAACTTATGCAAAAGTCTCGTGATGCTTATAAGTCACATCATCAGGGTGTGCATTTTATTGATGATAATTCTGATTGCTCCGATGATGATAATAAAGAATTTTTAGCTACTGAAATTAAATGGCCAACAAAGAATAAATTGGTTACTTGCCCTTCTCTCAACCGATTCATAAGAATCAGAATGAGAAGTGAAGTTTACTTTTGATTTTTCTAAATGTGACCGAAATTTTGATGAATTGCTTAAATTCGGTTATATTAGAATTAATTATATAATGCCTTCTGCGGATGAGTTTAAGAGACGGGTTTATTACAAATATCATAACTCTTTTTCTCATGCCACTAATGATTGCAATGTTTTCTGTCGGTAGGTCCAATCGGCCCTTAATGAGGGGCGATTGAGTCTTATTGAGATGCAAGTTGATAAGTCCCCATTTCCAATGTTTATGGTTGAAGTAGGGGCACCGGTTGTTTTGATTCGTCCAGAGCAAGCCGATAAAGCTCAAGGCAAGAACGTGATTATCGGCGAACCACGTGTAGCACCGAATGTCGAAAAGAATTCGGGGCACAAAGTGGTGCTTGAGAAGGATGACGAAGGTAAGAATAAGTTGAAGATCACCGCTAGATCAACACAATATTTGAGAAGGCAGCGGTGGTACAAAATAGCGATGGCATAGCCGAGGCTGGCTAGGCCGACTCCACTAGTCAGCCAAGCTGACTCCAACACATAGCAGAGTCAGTCAGCTTAGCTGACTTAGGGAGTTAGCTTAGCCGACTCTACCCCTAGTTCAGCCAAGTCAGCTAAGCTGACTACCCCAGTCGGCTTAGCCGACTCCCCTAGTTCCAGCGGCCCTGGGGCTTCTGGTGTTCGTGTTTTGCACACGTTTATTCCACAGCGGCCGAAGATTGGCACTTGGAAGACAAATGAGAAGAAGAACCAGGGAGAGTTGGTCAAGAAACAATGCACTTTTGATAGGCTCATGACAAAGTACAAGCAACAAAAGGCCGATTCCTAGAATTGGCCATTAAAAAAAGAGAGTCTAGTCCTCCTAAGCGAGAAGATGACAAGTCTAAGCAATTGGCGGTGGTGCAACCAGTAGCTCCACCTCAGAGAGTTGCTACTCGTGTATCTCATTGGGTCCCCTGATTCCACATCTCGCTACACCGCAATGGGGTCCCTATGGAGTTTGGGTGTCGTATCCTCCGGCGGTACCTATGCATAGCCAACAAAAGTGGGGAGATCCTGCTGGTCAAGTCCTAAGGACCTTCGTGTTTAGCCGATTGAACCAAGGTCAATCGTGCTCTAGTGGTGCAAGTCAAGACTTTGTGGTTCCGCAAGGATCGAGAAAGGCACCAATGTAGCAAGTTTATGTGCCTAAGAAGGTTGTGGCTCCTATCATTCTGCCACTAAGGGCTAGTCCTCAATCGGTAATCACAATCGACTCCATTCAAGCTCCTGTCACTAATCATGATGGGCCGATTGTAATTGAAGATTCTCTAGCATCTAAACAAGATGAAGCTCCTAAAGAAGTTGCTAGAGTTGAAGAGAAGAGACGTTGAAAGAGATTCCAAGTACCAGCAACCCATATGGGGATCTTATGGGTTGAATAAGACTCAACGACGCAAATTGCAGCGTTCCTAGCAAAAGCAACGAAAGAGGGAGAAGCTTGCCAAGATGGATGGTGAAATCTTCAACCCAATACACATCGAAATCCCTCTGAAATATCAAAACACCGCTATTGCTGCTAGCCTGTTGGCTTAGCCGACTTCAGAGTCGGCTAAGCCGACCCCTATGTTGAGTCAGTTGACGAATCCAAAATTGCCTATTCCTGCCACCCTAGATGTGCCAGAGTCATCTAAGCCGACTCCCTCTGCCCCTACTGCTCTCAGAGACCCAGAATTGGCTAAGACGACTTTAGAGTCAGCTGAGCCGACTCCCACTATCCCGGGTGCCTCTGAGGTGTCCTCCGATGATTTTGCTCCCACCATTGCTACCCTGGTTGGCATGGAGGTCCCTGAGGTTCTCAATGAGGAGATGGTTGATTATGAAGCCACTTCAGAAAGGGTAGAGGTCAATGTGGTCTATATGTCTACCAATTACTATATTCTTGGAGTTGATTCAGCGGTGGCGGAATTTAACTCTTGAGTGCTGTATTTCAGAAACCAGATGACTCCATCAATCATCTCAATCCCTTGCACGTGAAGGGCCATATCAATGGTACTCTAGTTCACAATATGTTAGCACTGATGAGGAGCTAATCAAGACTAACATGACGATCAGCGGTGTTGGAGGAGATGCTCCCATCCCGACCACAGGAGTTGCTATCATGGAGCTCACCATTGGAAGCAAAACTTTGGCCACGACATTCTTCATCGCCTACATGCAAGGTAGCTATAATTTGATACTTGGGCATGATTGGATCCATGCCAATCGTTGTGTGCCATCTAGCTTGCACCAATTTCTCATCCAATGGGTGAGAGATGCTGTTGAGGTTGTGCATTCAGATTCATCGGCTGATGTTGCTACAGTCGATGCTCCTACACTTGGGGGGCACGATGCTATTGACTACTTGTCTAGTAGAGATCTTTCTAGTTATGAATTTATTAGTGCTACCAAGCTAGGATTTGTTCTTGTATCTTTGAAGCCGATTGATTATCGGCTCAGTATCATCGTGTAATCATTTATTGTAATGGATGGCAACTTTGAATGGTTAAAACATTGTGTTGACTAGTATCAGGCTAATAAGACCGATGCTGAGGCTATTGATGAGCTCAATAAGTTGGGCCAAGGATTTACGTCGGCCGACCCTTTAGAATAGGTTGATATTGGGGATGGCTCTATGCCCCGGCCGATGTTTATAAATCAAAACTTGGAAGCCAATTATAAAGTTGAGTTAATCACGCTGCTCAAGGAATATGTTGATTGCTTTGCATGGAATTATATAGAGATGCCTAGATTGAGCCGAGAGCTTGTTGAGCATCGGCTCCCCATTAAGAAAGGGTTCAGGCCTTTCAAGCAACACCCCAGTCACTTTAATTCTATAATCTATGACCGGATTAAAGAAGAGATTAATCGGTTGTTGCAAGCGGGGTTTATTCATCCATGCAGGTATGCAGAGTGGGTCTCTAATATTGTGCCTGTTGAGAAGAAGGATTCTGGGAAGATCAGTGTCTGTATTGATTTTAGAGATCTAAATAGAGCTACTCCAAAAGATGAATATACTATGCCTATAGCCGATATGCTTATTAATGATGCTTTAGGACACCGGGTTATTAACTTTCTTGATGGTAATGCCGGTTATAATCAGATTTTCATTCTCGAGGAAGATATGTCTAAGACGGCCTTCATATGTACTGGGTTTGTTGGTCTCTTTGAGTGGGTTGTGATGACATTTGGGCTGAAGAATGTAGGTGCTACTTATCAAAGAGCTATGAATTTGATTTTCCATGGTCTAATTGGGGTGATTATGGAGGTATACATTGATGACATTGTGATTAAATTGGCTGCCCATAAATCCCATTTGGCCAATTTATGTCTTGCTTTTGAGAGGATGTCTGCTATGGATTTAAGATGAACCTGCTTAAATGTGCTTTTGGAGTATCGGCTAGAAATTTCTTAGGGTTTATTATTCATGATAAAGGTATAGAGGTTGATCCTAAGAGGATAGAAAAGATCAGGAATGTCTAGGCGCCTACATGCAAGGACTTCCAAAAGTTCCTGGGGAAGGTGAACTACTTGAGGGGATTTATTGCTAATTTGTCCAGGAAAATTATTCCTTTCACCCCCATATTGAAGCTAAAGGATGAATCTGAATTCACTTGGGGGCACAACAATAAGAAGCATTTGAGAAGATAAAGGAGTATTTGTCAACACTGCCGATTCTTCGTGCACCTAGAAGGGGAGTTCCTTTCAAATTATATACTGCTACCGAAGAGAAAGTAATCGGGGCTGTTTTGACTCAAGAAGACGAAGGTAAAGAATATGTAATTGCTTATCTTGGTCGCCGTCTTCTTGATTCTGAGACAAGGTATGCCCATATAGAGAAATTATGATTATCACTGTACTTTGCTTGTGCTAAGATGAGACATTATCTTTTGTCTAGTACATGTGTTGTTGCTTGCTAGGCCGATGTGATAAAGCACATGTTATATCGGCCAATTCTTCATGGAAGGATAGGCAAATGGGCATACACACTAATTGAATATGACTTGACTTTTGAACCATTGAAAACATTGAAAAGTCAAGTTCTTGCTGATTTTATTGTGGAGCATGGTATTGATTTAGATGATGAAGTCAATTACCTTACTTTTACTCCATGGAAATTATACTTCGATGGATCGGTTTGTAAAGATGGCCACGGTGTTGGTATTATTCTTGTTTCTCCCAATGGTGCTTGTTGACGGTCATTAACATCAATCATAAACCATCAACATATCCAGCATATGTACTTAATTCCATCACCAAACATAGGTCTAGGGGTTTAACTAATAAATTCCATAAGTTTTAGTGAATCTATGTTTGTAGGAGGATTTATTCAGAAAACCATCAAGGTGGACCCAATCATCAGATTAAACCACGTTTATCTGCGACAAAACTGACTTAGGAAGACTCCAGAACACTCCAGAAGACTCTCTACCAAAGATCGAGCCAAGAGGCCGATAGGGGGGCTGGCCGGACGGCCTATGGGTCCCACTAGTCAGTCCCTCCTCGCTATGTTTGTTCTCCACCGCCTTAAGGATCACATCTACGCCATTGATTTAAGTCGGTTTGATCTGAGGGTCCAAAATTGATGCTACCCCCTATATATAGCAGGCCCTACCCCCTCCCTAGGGCCATCCTAAAACCCTAATTCATATCTCTCATTTAGATCAACATACACTAGGAGGATTAGGTCTAGAACTTTCCAATGTAGTAGATTAGTAGATCGGTGAAAGGTCCTAATATGGTTAGAGGGGGGTGAATAGCCTATTTAAAATCTCTACAAGGCACTAGAGCAATTGATTAGTACAACAAATGTCGATGTATTGATGAATATGGAGGGCTTGTTGTTGATGGCGATACTTGCTAGTGCCTTATTGATGGATTTCTTGTCATCATCACTAGAGCCATCGTCATCATCGGAGGTGCCATCACTATCCCAAGTGACTACATAGCCATCTCCCTTCTTCTTTGTGAAGGCCATCTTCTTCTCCTTCTTTTCCTTCTTATGCTTCTTCTTCTCATCCTCATCATTGTCACTATTGTAGGGACAATCTACTGCAACATGATCTAGGCTCTTGCACTTGTAGCATCTTCTCACATAGTCCTTGCTCTTGAAGTTGTCTCTTCTCTTTCTTGCACCATAGCCTTTCTTCTTCATGAATTTTCCTATCTTGCACACAAGGAGAGCCATAGCTTCATCATCAATGTTACAAGCATCTTTATCATCACTTGATTCTTTCTTGGACTTGCCCTTGTTCTTGGATTATGAGCTAGCCTTGAATGCTACACACTTCTTTTTTTTGTCTTCATCTTCCTTCTTCTCATCCTTGTCAACCCCCTCCCTTTCCACACAGTATGTCTCTTGTGTCATGACATCAGCTAGTACTTGGTTAGGGGTCAATTACTTCAATCCTCCTCTAATGATGACCAATCTCAATGTCTTAAATCTTGGAGGTAAGCATATCAAGAAACGATGAGAGACATCATCATCAGTGATCTTCTCTCCCAAAGCCTTCAAGTCATTTACGATCACTTGGAGCCTATGGAACATCTCTAAAATGCTCTCATCATCCTTCATCTTGAAGCTTGTCAACTTGTCCTTGAGGATGTATAGCTTGGCACTCTTGACCACCGGTGTGCCCTCATAGGTCTCCTCCAACCTCTTCCACACCTCACTAGCTCTTTCACAATCCTTGATTTGCTCAAACACCTTGGAATCAATGGCATTGTAAATGGTGTTGAGAGCCATTGTGTTGCATTGCTTGTTGGTCTTGTCTTGGTTGGTGAGATTGTCGAGATCAATAATGGAATAATCACTCTCGGTCACATCCCATACTTGATCATTGATTGAACCAAGATACATCTTCATCTTTCTCTTTCAATAATCATAGCATGTGCCATCAAAGAACGGTGGTTTGCCCCCCACATGGTTGAACATAACTTGAGCCATCTTTTGACACCGAAGTTGTTAAGCCTTCAATCAAATGATGACCACAACTCTAATACCACTTGAAAGGTCCTAATATGGCTAGAGGGGGGTGAATAGCCTATTTAAAATCTCTACAAGGCACTAGAACAATTGATTAGTACAACAAACGGCATAATGCAATTTTTGTCTAGCTCTACAAGGGTTGCAAGCCACCTATTCCAACAATTTTAGTTTCTATGATCACTAGGCACATACAAGAGCCAAGTCACTACTCACTAAGCTAGTGTGCTCTCAAAGACTAACTAAAGAGCCACACTAACCAAACTAACAAGCTCTCAAAGACTAACTACACTAAAGAGCTTGACAACTAGCTTGCATGGAATGTAAAGGAGTGAGTAAGGTGATTAGACCGCCGTGTCGGGGAATGAACCAATCACAATATGATGATAACCAATCACTGGGAGAAATCCAATCATACAAGAGACACAAGATTTTTCTTCTGAGGTTCACGTGCTTGCCGACACGCTAGTCCCCGTTGTGTCGACCAACACTTGGTGGTTCGGTCGCTAAGAGGTGTTGCACAATCCTCGTCTAACAAATGGACACCGCAAGAACCTAACCACAAGTGAGGTAACTCAATGACATCAGCAATCCAATAGAGTACCTTTTGGCTCTTCACCGGGAGAAGGTCAAGAAACTGCACAAGCAACCGATCGAGACTGGAGACAATCACTAACCCCACTCAACAATCCTCCAATCACCGAGCCATCTAGGTGTCAGCAAACACCAAGAGTAACAAGCTCACAACCAGCCCAAATCACCCAACTAGTGCCACAAGATGATGCAACTCAATGCAATGCACTAGAGGCTTACCAATCTCACTCAAATGATGAAATCAAGTGTGCAAGTGAGTGGATTGTGTTTGCTCAGCTCCCAAAGGATGTGCACAAGTGTATGAAGTGCTAAGAGAGAGGCCAAGGCTGGACACACCCTCTATTTATTTCCACACAAGCAAATAGAGCCATTGCCCCTTTGGAGCTACTGTCTGCGAGGTCACTGAACAGGACGGTGCCTGGCTTCGGACATGGAGGTGACCTCCACAATGGTCGAATTCCAACGGCTACAAACTAGCCGTTGGGGCACTGAACAGGGTGGCGATGGCACTGTCCTAGGGGTGGCAGTGACCACCCAGCTGTGCCCCTGAGAAACCATGTCTCTAGAAAGATAGGGTGCTGCACCGCCACACCCATTGCGGTGACCATGGCGGTGCCCCCTTTTGCCAACGCTGCTCTCGGTGAAAAGGGGTGGTGCACCACCGTCACCAAGGCAGTGACCAAGGTGGTGACCCCCTGCATCCAAGTCCATTTCCCCAGCCTCAGGTGAAAAGTGGCGATGCCACCGGACAGCCCATGACGGTGCCACCGCCATGCCAGTGGTGGTGCACATGGCCATGTCCGGTGACCACCCCACTATAGCCCTTCTCAGTCATGGTCAAGTGGGAACCACCATAGGGGTGGTGGTGCACTGGATAGGGGGTGGCGGTGCCACCCAGGCACCTCCACTAGCTCACCGAGTTGCAAACTTTGTCACAATTCAATCCACGACAACTCAAGCTACTCCCCGCAAGCAATGCTAACTCTCAAAGTGTTTTCTCAAGACATGTTAGAGCCAAGTTACCATTTCTCAAAAGTATTTTCAATAAATATTTTCACTTACTCTCTGATGTGCACTAGTCCTAAACGCAATGCATGAAGTCCAACACCTAGTGGCACTAGATGACTAAATTGTCTAGTTAAGAACCCCTCTTAATAGTATGACCATCTACCCTAAATGTGATCACACTCTCTATAGTTTCTTGATCACCGAAACAAAACCCCTATTTATACCTTTGCCTTAAACTCCATAGGGTTTTGTTTTTTCTCTTTCTTCTTTTTCAAGTTGAGCAGTTGATCATCATCACATGTGGTCATCTCATCATTTCATGTGATCATCGCCATCACTTTGAGTGCCACCATGCTCCACACTTGGATTGCACCAACCTAGCTCATATCACATCTCATGACAAAGGTGAGTGCATAGGTTTCATCAATTATCCAAAACCAACTAGGGCTTTCACTCAGGAGTGAGGGTTGAGTTGGGTTCATGCTCAAGTTCTGGATCTAGTCTTGGAGGCTCGGCAAAGACTTATATCTTCACTTCTACATCTTCTAAGACTTATTATCAATTTATCATATTCCTATCTACATGGCTATGCTTACTTTGAATATATATCTCGCTTAGTTATAGGTTATCATTACTTTTGTGTATGAGTTCATATAGCACTTAGCCTGCTAGTTTACTGGTTGGGCTAAGTAGCTGAGTCTCGTGTAAGCATGGTGCTTATACGATGCTCTTCCTATGAGTGCACCTTGTTCCCTGGCCGTGTGGTAGCAGCGAGAGGTGACAACCCCATCTATCCTTTGTAGTCCACCCCATGTGAACATGTCCTTAAATTGTAGGACCATAGTCACATTAGTAGAATTATCTTTTGTGGAGCTCTACCATCTAGCGGCGTCCCGAAGTGCACAAGAGTAGAGTTAGTCTTAGCTATAGTTGGGTGTATATATACTTTGACCATGTAATAAGAATATCATAGGAATCTACCTCACCAGTTGTTCTCCCGAGTTGACTAGTTTACATTATCTTAGTGATTTATCCCCTGAGTGTTATTATACATAAATTCATATCATTACATTAACCCCTACTCTAGCTATGCTGGTATGTTGATTAGTAGTTAATTACCCCTTTATTATTCAATAATCTTTACTCCATTGTTTTCCTATGGTAAAAATATAAATAACGATACCTAGAATACTCCTGGTAAAATGCTATAATGGTATTCTATGCGCTTGTGGAATCCTTCGTATTCTATTTGCGTTAATAAATACCAACAATGCTGAAATTGGAATGTCAAGCCGATTAGATTTCTATTGTACCAACAATCAAACCGAATATGAAGCTCTCTTATTTGGGTTGATTATGTTGCGTTCCATGGAAGTAAAACATGTTGAGGCTTATGGTGATTCCTTGCTGGTGGTATAGCAAGTTGCCGGTGAATTTCAATGTTTAGAAGGATCACTAAAAGTTTGTCTTGATGTTTGCCTTGATGTCATTGACTATTTTGCCGAATTTCGACTTCAACATATTCCGAGGCATGAGAATCAAAAGGACAACATTTTAGCTCAACAAGCATCTGGCTATGACATCGCTGGGCATAATTTTCATATTCAAGAATAGCCGATGCATGAATTTTTCCCATGCAGGTGCAGACCAGTTGGCTAAGCCAACTGACCCAATCGTCTCAGCCGACTCCCTCTCTGATCTAGCCAAGTTGGCTAGGCGAACTACCCTAGTCGGCCAGGCCGACTCCACCAAGTCGGCTAAGATGACTGCCCCTATCGGCTCAGCCGACCCCTATGACCAGCCCCGTCAATTCACCCGAGAAGCTACCGAATTAGCCCGATATAATTTCTAGTGATGTTGGGGCCAATTTAGAAGATTGGAGGACTCCCTTGCTGAGATATTTACATGATCCAAGTGCTAAAATTAATAAAAGTGTTTGGCAGAGTGCTTTCAAGTATGTGTTGCATAATGATGAGCTCTATTGGAGAACCGCCAAAGATTTGTTGCTTATTTGTTTGGGATAAGATCAAGCGAGAGTGGCTATGGGAAAGTCCACGTACGAAGGAATTTGGGGTACATATCAATCAGCCCTGAAGATGAAGTGGTTATTGCGTAGAGCTGGTTTTTATTAGCCCACTATGATGGCCGATTGTTTTTGTTACTACAGAGAATGCGAAGAGTGCCAGAAGTTTGGGAATATTTAGCTTGTGCCTGCTGCTATGATTCATCCTATTACCAAACCATGGCCTTTTCGTGGTTGGGGGCTAGACTTCATTGGCCAAATACATCCTCCATCTTCAAAGGGACATCATTTTATGTTGGTTGCTATGGATTACTTTACTAAGTGGACCGAGGTAATTCCTTTTGATAGGATCAAGATGCCCAAGAGGGGGGGGTGAA
Source organism: Miscanthus floridulus (assembly GCF_019320115.1). Taxonomy (NCBI): domain Eukaryota; kingdom Viridiplantae; phylum Streptophyta; class Magnoliopsida; order Poales; family Poaceae; genus Miscanthus; species Miscanthus floridulus. Next base: position 49,601,468 of record NC_089597.1, read on the forward strand.
TTAAGCTAATTCCTTAATATTTTTGCAATAATTAAGCCCTACACTTAGCCCATTTCACCCCTTGTGTCTAGAAAGTATTTCTATTGTTCTCCCGTACAAAAGTTTTGCACCCTATGTTCCAATCCTACTCTAGCATGACAATTCTCGGAATGTAAAGACATGAAATGAGTTGCTCAAATGTAAATGCTCAAAATAAAGAGAGGAAAAGGAACACAACAATGTTTTCTCGAGGTATCAGAGAGTCGCCACTCCCCACTAGTCCTCGTTGGAGCACCCGCGCAAGGGTGTAGCTCCCCCTTGATCCATAAAGATCAAGTGCTCTCTACGGGCTGATTCTTTGACACTCTGTCATGGTGAATCACCCACAACCGCTCACAACATGACTTGGGTCATCCACAAGCTCCACGGAATGATCACCAAGCTCCCAACCACCAACCCATCTAGGTGATGGCGATCACCAAGAGTAACAAGCACAAACTCTCACTTGACCAAGACAAGCCTAATGAGAAAGGTGGATGCACACTTGCTACTCCTTATACACTAACACTACAAGAAACTTGTTAATCCGTGACGATTTCTTGCTGACGGATTTACAAACCGTCACTGACAGCCACTGACAGACGTAATCGGTGACAATATTCATTTTTTTCGTCATGGATGAGCCCACTGGATATTCCCAGCCCGTTAACTCATGACGGTTTTATCAGGATCGTCACAGTGTATGATTTTGAATTCGTCATACGCTAGTTAGCCCAAGACAGTTGGCCCGCTATCAATATTTAGTGTAAAGAAAAGTAGAAAATGTGATTGCAAAAAGTATCAAGCCCAAAAGACAATTTGTTAAATTATTTGAACAAAATAATTTTGTTACTTTGTTACATGTTTTTTTTGGCAAAATTAAAAATGTTCTCCATTTATTGTGGATGGGAACAAAAAACTTTACACCTATAACTATATATATGGGATTTGAACACAAGACTTGCAAAAAAAATAGAAACATGGCTTACCATTTGAGGTACTTACACTACGTGTCTAAATGTGCACTTAAGTATTTTTATTTATTTACCGGCCCAACATCACAGTAGGCCTGGGTCATTCACTCGCCTGGGTCATTCCCGCACACGGCATGGCAAAATGACAAAAAAAAGGAATCTCTAGGAATTGAACTCTGATCCTAGGTGTTGAAAACAATATGCCTTACCATTGCGCTAGCTGCTCCAGTGTGACAGAACATGATTCTATTAGCCTTTTGTTGACGGGAGTGGCCCAACATTAGGTAAATAGGGAAAATAGAAAAAAAGAGTGGAGTTCGTGGGAATCGATCCCACAACTGCGAGTTGACAACAGTCCGCCTCACCACTGTGCTAGCAACTTGTGTGTGACCGAGTACAATTCTGTTTCTTTTTGTTGATGAATGTAGGAGTAAGTTTCCCCTTTCCTCAATTCCTTCACGGACTCAGTTAGACACCAGCCGCCATTCAGAGACTCAGCCACCGCCGCTGGACTCAAACACTGCCGCCGATGGCAAGATTAGGCAAGAGCCGCGCCGTTGCCCACCACCGCCGCGCCGTCCAGCACCGTCGCCTCCTCGTTTGCCGCGTCCTCCCGCATCACCGCTGCACACCAGCAACATCTCGCATCACCGCCGCCCTTCAAGGCTCCAACCCTATCTTGTAGCTCCGCAGCGCCGCTGCCCTCCATTGCCGCACCAATGAGAGATGCCGAGTGCGGCCATGCATCCACCTGGTGACAAATCCAACTATTGAGTGGACTCCTACGGCCTCGAGCACGCCTGAAATCGTCAAACGCTAAGCAGCTGCCTCCTCTCCGAGGGGATCCCCATCTGCCTCACCTGAACTCCTACTGACAGCCAAGGTATATATCTCTTCTCTTTTTTTGTTGATTTTGTTGGATGTAGCATTTGAATTATAGCAGTTAGCTCATTGTGGTTTATCTACGATGTTTGATTAGATGGATAGAAGTTGGGTGCATAGCAAACTATTTTCCCCTGAATACATTGACGGTGTGAAAGAATTTATGAATTTCATTCAGGGGAAATTCAATGAGAATGTTGAAATTCTATGCCCCTGTAGCAGATGCCTTAATCAGAAGTACCGAAAACAGGATGTTGTGAGGAAGCATATACTGATGAATGGCATGGAAACTACTTATACTCGGTGGATTCATCACGAAGAGAGCTTAGATGTCAATGTTATTGAGCATCCTATTGATATGCATGAAGATGATGATGGTTCCACACATGGAGTCGGTGTGACAGAGGATGACAACTATGGTGATCGTTTGGAAGGGATATTAGGAGACCTACAGAATGCAGCGGCACAGGCAAGGCCGGATGTAGAAAATGAAGTTGGTGCTGAAGAACCTTGTGATAAAGAGTCATTTTTGAAAACTGTCATGAGAGAGGCAAAGCGCCAACTTTATCCTGGATGTTCCAAATTTTCAAGATTCTCTTTGGTGGTAAGGCTTCTACATATGAAGTCATTATATAGAATTAGCAATTCTGCTTTTACTGCACACATGAAGGTATTGGCTGATGCTTTCCCAGACACAATACACTCCCAAAATCATATGATGAAGCAAAGGGTATTCTAAAGGAACTAGGTCTAGGGTATGAATCAATACATGTGTGCTACAATAATTGTGTGTTGTTCAGAAAGGAATATGACAAGCATGACAATTGCCCAGTTTGTGGTCTCTCGAGATGGAAAGATGCAGAAAGAAAGAAGATTCCACAAAAAGTGTTGCGGCATTTTCCATTGGCACCTAGGCTAAAGAGGATGTTTTCGACCAAAGAAGCATCAGAAGTGGCACAATGGCACAAGTTAAAGCGGCAGCCCAATGAGAAGAATATGAGCCACCCAGCTGATGGTGAGGCATGGCAAGATTTCGACCTCGAATATCTAGATTTTGCAAAGGATCCAAGAAACCTTAGACTTGGCCTAGCTACTGATGGGTTCAATCCTTTTTCAGAAAAGAACACAAAATATAGCATGTGGCCTGTGCTTGTTGTGCCATACAACCTAGCACCGTGGGAGTGCATGGAGGAATCAAACTTTATGATGGCTTTGCTTATTCTAGGTCCGAAATCACCCGGGAAGGACTTCGATGTATTTCTACAGCCTCTTGTAGAGGATTTACTTGAGCTTTGGACAGGTGTCGATACTTATGATGCTATTACTGGCAAATCATTTAAACTTCGTGCTGTAGTTTTGTGGTGCATCCATGATTACCCAGCGTTGAGCACTCTCTCAGGGCGTACAACAAAGGGCTATTTTGCTTGTCTCCATTGTGACAAGCATCCTCTTTCATATGCCCTAAGAAGCAAAATTGGTTATTTTGGGCACTTCCGTTTCCTTCCAAAGGAACATTCTTTGAGGAGAAACAATGAGTTTATCGGACTTCATGAAAGCAACGATCCACCGGGTAAATTCTGTACGGAAGAGCTACTGGCTGAATTGGAGAGAGTTAAAGACGTCAGACCTAGGAAGCCACAAGGAACTGGGAAAAGGAAGCGTTCCAACTCTGAAGGCGGTCATGTGGAAATTTGGAGCCGGATGGTTAGTTTTTGGAAGTTACCATAGTGGAAAAAGCTAAAGGTGAGACATAATCTTGATGTGATGCACATTGAAAAAAACATATGTGAGAACCTAATTGGGACAATTCTCAATGTAAAGGGCAAGACAAAAGACACAGCTAAAGCTAGGCTTGATTTGAAAGATTTGGGTATTAAAAAGGAGCTGCAATTTAGAGAGGATGGAGAGATGCCTCATGCTAGATATACCTTGTCCACTGAACAGAAGAAGGCTTTCTGTGCTTTTTTACAGGAGGTAAAGTTTCCAGATGGATTTGCGTCCAACATCTCAAGATGTTTAAATGCTGAGGGAACAACGGTACAAGGGCTAAAAACACATGATTGTCACATTCTTTTGCAAAGAATTTTGCCAGCTGCCATGAGAGGATTTCTGGACAGGGATATTTATGAAGCAATAGCTGAGTTAGGGAGGTTTTTTAGGGAATTGTGCAGCAGAACGCTTAACAAGGATGTGCTAGTTCAAATGAAGAAAGAAATCCCTATAATTTTGGTGAAGCTTGAGAAAATTTTCCCTCCAGCTTTCTTTGATGTGATGATACACCTTGCTGTACATTTACCTGATGAGGCATTGCTCAGGGGTCCTGTGCAATATGGGTGGATGTACCCAATTGAAAGGCGGCTATATACTTTGAAGCGATATGTGAGGAATAGGTCACGACCAGAAGGTTCAATTGCTGAGGCATATATTGTTGATGAGTGTCTGACATTTTGCTCTAAATACATGGACGATGTTGAAACAAGATTTAATCGGGAGCCAAGAAATAAAGGTTTCTCCAATGAAGAAGCATATGGTGTTGATGTTTTTGGGCATGGAGTTAATTTTACTTCTGCACCTGAATATGTATATGATGAAAATGGCATTGATCAAATGGTGTGGTTTGTGCTGAACAACTGTGCCCAAGTTGAGGATTACGTCAAGTATGTTCTATAAACTTACTTCTAGACATCTATATGATACTTTTGTGTTGTACAATAATTTATAATTTTTCTGCAGTCTGTTCAGAGAAGAGTTAGAGACACAGGGGGTGCCTAACATTGAAAGAATGCTTCGACAAGGATTTTAGACCTGGTTTAGGAACCATGTTAGTGTTCATTGTCAAGTTATATATTGCATAATTTAACTTCTATTTTTCTAATATATGTGTGTTGCATGCATGTGGCAGATTTTGAAGAAGTATAGTACAAATCCAGAAGAGGTGGATGTTGATATCTTCTCCTTGGCATGCGGTCCTGATTTGAGAGTTAGAAAATACTCCTCGTGCATAGTGAATGGTGTGTGGTTTAACACTGTTAACCGAGGCAAGAACAAGAAGACACAAAACAGTGGAGTAATGTCACAAGCTACACATAATGGACAGATAATTGATTTTTTGGAAACATAAAAGAGATAATTCAGTTGGACTATAACTTAGAGGAGAGGTCCGTAGTTTTGTTTAAGTGTGACTGGTTCAAACTAGATGGGAAGAGGACTGCACTTAAAGATGATGGCTTTTTTAGAAGCATCAATGTTGGAAGTCTGTGGTACAAGAATGATTGTTTTATATTGGCCACTCATTCTACAAAGGTTTTCTATTTGCCAGATACAAGGCTGGGTGAAAATTGGCAAGTTGTACAGACATTTGACCATAGGCATCTTTACAATGTAAGTCAAACTGAGGTTAATGCTGCTGCATATCAAGAGGACGAGTGCTATGATGAGGAGGGTCCGCGACAACCGGTTTCTAACATTATATATGATAAGCCTTTAAATAGAGAGGATGAGCAAGGCCCTATTTTTGAAGCTGCTGAAATTGCCCGGTTGATGAAAGCGTCCAGCAAAGAAGTGAATGTCGTCATTGGTGATGAAGATGAAGAAGACGACACACTTATGGAGTATTTTAACGAAGAAGACGACACACTTATGGAGGTTGACAGTGATGATGAATAGTTGTTCTGCTGCAAGGCTCTGTTGGAATTTTATGTTTTAATATTCTGTTGTAAGGCACAATTTGTATTTGAGACCCCAATTAGTATTTGAGACCATGTTCTACTATTTTAGATAGCCTCAGTTTGTATTTGAGATCATGTTCAGCTATGGATAGCCTCAATTTGTATTTGAGATCATGTTCAGCTATGGAATTTATGTATAATTTCTTTTTAGTTTTGGTTCAAAGCCGAAGTAACCAATGGTTACTCAGATTTTTTTTTTCAAGTTTTGGTTCATTGTTGGATGCAAAAAATTCACAGCTAGGTAGTTCTTGACATGCACTTTTTCATTACAGTATTCATGAAAATGACTCAATCAGTCAAGAAGATAGGCTCATTTCAGAAGTCATTACTAGCACTTTTTTCATTCCAGAAATCATGCCAAAAACATCATTTTTTCATTCCAGAAGTCATTACAAAAGGCTCATTTCACTGGGCCATTGCCAATCACAGGAGTACATGAAATGCACTTGCATTGTCAATCAGCAGAGGTTCATTTCAGAAGCCATTACAACTCAAAATAACAATGCATTCACAATATATATATATATATATATATATATATATATATATATATATATATATATATATATATATATATATATATATATACATGCTCATTTGTCAATGTACAGGTTCATTCTACAGCTTGCCCTATGTTGATAATCTTTTGACATCTCCTTGTCGACACATACGCTCGGCTGTTCTCTTCAGTACTGTGTTAGAGTTTCCACT